>NW_028188025.1:35200-635200 GCF_964204655.1 Triturus cristatus | reverse complement strand
TGCTTGAGATGATGTTTCAGGGTTTAGGGCAGTGCAGTGGTGTCCGGGCAGTGTAGGGGGTCGTGCAGGGGCTGGTGTTTCAGGGTTTAGGGCAGAGCAGTGGTGTTCGGGGAGTGTAGGGGGTTGTGCAGGAGCTGGTGTTTCAGGGTATAGGGCAGTGCAGTGGTGTTCGGGCAGTGTAGGGGGTCGTGCAGAGGCTGGTGTTTCAGGGTTTAGGGCAGTGAAGTGGTGTTCGGGCAGTGTAGGGGGTCGTGCTGGGACTGGTGTTTCAGGGTTTAGGGCAGTGAAGTGGTGTTCGGGCAGTGTAGGGGCTCATGCTGGTGGTGGTGTTTTAGAGTTTAGGGCAGTGCAGTGATGTTCCGGCAGTGTAGGGGGTCGTGCTGGGGGTGGTGTTTCAGGGTTTAGGGCAGTCTAGGGGGCCGTGCAGGGGCTGGTGTTTCAGGGTTTAGGGCAATGCAGTGGTGTTCGGGCAGTGTAGGGAGTCGTGCTGGGGCTCGTGTTTCAGGGTTTAGGGCAGTGCAGTGGTGTTCGGGCAGTGCAGGGGGTCATGCTGGGGCTGGTGTTGCAGGGTTTAGGGCAGTGCAGTGGTGTTCGGGCAGTGTAGGGGGTTGTGCAGGGGCTGGTGTTTCTGGTTTTAGGGCAGTGCAGTGGTGTTCGGGCAGTGTAGGGGGTCATGCAGGGGCTGGTGTTTCAGGGTTTAGGGCAGTGCAGTGGTGTTCGGGCCATGTAGGGGGTCTTGCTGGGGCTGGTGATTCAGAGTTTGGGGCAGTGTAGTTGTGTTCGGGCAGTGTAGGGGGTCGTGCTGGGGCTGGTGTTTCAGGGTTTAGGGCAGTGCAGTGGTGTTCGGGCAGTGTAGGGGGTCATGCTGGGGCTGGTGTTTCAGGGATTAGGGAAGTGCAGTGGTGTTCGGGCAGTGTAGGGGGTCGTGCAGGGGCTGGTGTTTCAGGGTTTAGGGCAGTGCAGTGGTGTTCGGGCAGTGTAGGGGGTCATGCTGGGTCTGGTGTTTCAGGGATTAGGGAAGTGCAGTGGTGTTCGGGCAGTGTAGGGGGTCTTGCTGGGGCTGGTGTTTCAGGGTTTAGGGCAGTAGTGTTCGGGCAGCGTACGGGGTCTTGCTTGAGATGATGTTTCAGGGTTTAGGGCAGTGCAGTGATGTTCCGGTAGTGTAGGGGGTCGTGCTCGGGGTGGTTATTCAGGGTTTAGGGTAGTGTAGGGGGTCGTACAGGGGCTGGTGTTTCAGGGTATAGGGCAGTGCGGTGGTGTTCGGGCAGTGTAGGGGGTCATGCTGGGGCTGGTGTTTCAGGGTTTAGGGCAGTGCGGTGGTGTTCGAGCAGTGTAGGGGTCGTGTTGGGGCTGGTGGTTTAGGGCAGTGCAGTGGAGTTCGGGCAGTGTAGGGGGTCGTGCTGGGAGTGGTGTTTCAGGGTTTAGGGCAGTGCAGTGGTGTTCCGGCAGTATAGGGGGTTGTGCTGGGGGTAGTGTTTCAGGGTTTAGGGCAGTCTAGGGGGTCGTGCAGGGGCTGGTGTTTCAGGGTTTAGGGCATTGCAGTGGTGTTCAGGCAGTGCAGGGGGTCCTGCTGGGGCTGGTGTTTCAGGGTTTAGGGCAGTGCAGTGGTGTTCGGGCAGTGTAGGGGTCGTGCTGGGGCTGGTGTTTCAGGGTTTAGGGCAGTGCAGTGGTGTCCAGGCAGTGTAGGGGGTCATGCAGGGGCTGGTGTTTCAGGGTTTAGGGCAGAGCAGTGGTGTTCGGGGAGTGTAGGGGGTCTTGCAGGGGCTGGTGTTTCAGGATTTAGGGCAGTGCAGTGGTGTTCGGGCAGTGTAGGGGGTCGTGCAGGGGCTGGTGTTTCAGGGTTGAGGGCAGTGAAGTGGTGTTCAGGCAGTGTAGGGGGTCGTGCTGGGGCTGGTGTTTCAGGGTTTAGGGCAGTGCAGTGGGGTTTGGTCAGTGTAGGTGGTCTTGCTGGGGCTGGTGTTTCAGGGTTTAGGGCAGTGGGGTTCGGGCAGTGTAGGGGGTCGTGCTGGGGGTGGTGTTTCAGGGTTTAGGGCAGTAGTGTTCGGGCAGTGTACGGGGTCTTGCTTGGGATGATGTTTCAGGCTTTAGGGCAGTGCAGTAGTTTTCGGGCAGTGTAGGTGCTGATGCTGGGGGTGATGTTTCAGGGTTTAGGGCAGTGGTGTTCGGGCAGTGTAGGGGTCGTGCTCGGGGTGATGAATCAGGGTTTAGGGCAGTGCTGTGTTGTTCGGGCAGTGTAGGGGGTCATGCTGGGAGTGGTGTTTCAGGGTTTAGCGCAGTGCAGTGGTGTTCGGGAAGTGTAGGGGTCATGCAGGGGCTGATGATTCAGGGTTTAAGGCAGTGCAGTGGTGTTCGGGCAGTGTAGGGGGTCTTGCTGGGGCTTGTGTTTTAGGGTTTAGGTCTGTGCAGTGGTGTTCGGGCAGTGTAGGGGGTCTTGCTGGGGCTGATGTTTTAGGGTTTAGGGCAGTGCAGTGGGGTTCGGGCAGTGTAGGGGCTTGTGCTGGGGGTGGTGTTTCAGGGTTTAGGCAGTGCAGTGGTGTTCGGGCAGTGTAGGGGGCCGTGCTGGGGCTGGTGTTTCAGGGTTAAGGGCAGTGCAGTAGTGTTCGGGCAGTGTAGGCGGATGTGCTGGGGGTGGTGTTTCAGGGTTTAGGGCAGTATAGTGGTGTTAGGGCAGTGTAGGGGGTTGTGCTGGGGCTGGTGTTTCAGGGTTTAGGGCAGTGCAGTGGTGTTCGGGCAGTGTAGGGGGTCGTGCAGGGGCTGGTGTTTCAGGTTTTAGGGTAGTGCAGTGGTGTTCGGGCAGTGTAGGGGGTCGTGCAGGGGCTGGTGTTTTAGGGTTTAGGTCTGTGCAGTGGTGTTCGGGCAGTGTAGGGGGTGTTGCTGGGGCTGATGTTTTAGTGTTTAGGGCAGTGCAGTGGGGTTCGGGCAGTGTAGGGGCTTGTGCTGGGGGTGGTGTTTCAGGGTTAGGGGCAGTGCATTGGTGTTCGGGCAGTGAAGGGGTCGTGCTGGGGCTGGTGTTTCAGGGTTTAGGGCAGTGCAGTGGTGTTCGGGCAGTGTAGGGGGTCGTGCAGGGGCTGGTGTTTCAGAGTTTAGGGCAGTGCAGTGATTTTCGGGCAGTGTAGGGGGTCTTCCAGGGGCTGGTGTTTCCGGGTTTAGGGCAGTGCAGTGGTGTTCGGGCAGTGTAGGGGGTCGTGCTGGGGGGTGGTGTTTCAGGGTTTAGGGCAGTATAGTGGTGTTAGGGCACTGTAGGGGTTGTGCTGGGGCTGGTGTTTCAGGGTTTAGGGCAGTGCAGTGGTGTTCGGGCAGTGTAGGGGGTCGTGCTGGGGCTGGTGTTTCAGGGTTAGGGGCAGTGCATTGGTGTTCGGGCAGTGAAGGGGTCGTGCTGGGGCTGGTGTTTCAGGGTTTAGGGCAGTGCAGTGGTGTTCGGGCAGTGTAGGGGGTCATGCAGGGGCTTGTGTTTCAGGGTTTAGGGCAGTGCAGTGGTGTTCGGGCAGTGTAGGGGGTCGTGCAGGGGCTGGTGTTTCAGAGTTTAGGGCAGTGCAGTGATGTTCGGGCATGTGTAGGGGGTCTTCCAGGGGCTGGTGTTTCCGGGTTTAGGGCAGTGCAGTGGTGTTCGGGCAGTGTAGGGGGTCGTGCTGGGGGTGGTGTTTCAGGGTTTAGGGCAGTCTAGGGGGCCGTGCAGGGGCTGGTGTTTCAGGGTTTAGGGCAGTGCAGTGGTGTTCGGGCAGTGTAGGGAGTTGTGCTGGGGCTCGTGTTTCAGGGTTTAGGGCAGTGCAGTTGTGTTCGGGCAGTGTAGGGGGTCGTGCTGGGGGTGGTGTTTCAGGGTTTAGGGCAGTGGTGTTCATGCAAGGTGTCGGGGGTCTTGCTGGGGCTGGTGTTTCAGGGTTTAGTGCAGTGCAGTGGTGTTAGGGCAGTGTAGAGGGTCGTGCAGGGGTGGTGTTTCAGGGTTTAGGACAGTGCAGTGGTGTTGAGGCAGTGTAGGGGGTCATGCTTGGGATGATGTTTCAGGGTTTAGGGCAGTGCAGTGGTGTTTGGGCAGTGTAGGGGGTCGTGCTGAGGGTGGTGTTTTAGAGTTTAGGGCAGTGCAGTGGTGTTCCGGCATTGTAGGGGGTCGTGCTGGGGGTGGTGTTTCAGGGTTTAGGGCAGTCTAGGGGGAAGTGCAGGGGCTGGTGTTTCAGGGTTTAGGGCAGTGCAGTGGTGTTCGGGCAGTGTAGGGAGTCGTGCTGGGGCTCGTGTTTCAGGGTTTAGGGCAGTGCAGTGGTGTTCGGTCAGTGCAGGGGGTCATGCTGGGGCTTGTGTTTCAGGGTTTAGGGCAGTGCAGTGGTGTTCAGGCAGTGTAGAGGGTCTTGCTGGGGCTGGTGTTTCAGGGTTTGGGCAGTAGTGTTCGGGCAGTGTATGGGGTCTTGCTTGAGATGATGTTTCAGGGTTTAGGGCAGTGCAGTGGTGTTCGGGCAGTGTAGGGGGTCGTGCAGGGGCTGGTGTTTCAGGGTTTAGGGCAGTGCAGTGGTGTTCGGGCAGTGTAGTGGGTCGTGCTGGGGCTGGTGTTTCAGGGATTAGGGAAGTGCAGTGGTGTTCGGGCAGTGTAGAGGGTCTTGCTGGGGCTGGTGTTTCAGGGTTTGGGCAGTAGTGTTCGGGCAGTGTATGGGGTCTTGCTTGAGATGATGTTTCAGGGTTTAGGGCAGTGCAGTGGTGTTCGGGCAGTGTAGGGGGTCATGCAGGGGCTGGTATTTCAGGGTTTAGGGCAGTGCAGTGGTGTCCGGGCAGTGTAGGGGGTCGTGCAGGGGCTGGTGTTTCAGGGTTTAGGGCAGAGCAGTGGTGTTCGGGGAGTGTAGGGGGTTGTGCAGGAGCTGGTGTTTCAGGGTTTAGGGCAGTGCAGTGGTGTTCGGGCAGTGTAGGGGGTCGTGCGGAGGCTGGTGTTTCAGGGTTTAGGGCAGTGAAGTGGTGTTCGGGCAGTGTAGGGGGTCGTGCTGGGGCTGGTGTTTCAGGGTTTAGGGCAGTGAAGTGGTGTTCGGGCAGTGTAGGGGGTCATGCTGGGGGTGGTGTATCAGGGTTTAGAGCAGTGCAGTGGTGTTCGGGCAGTATAGGGGTCTTGCTGAGACTGGTGTTTCAGGGTTTACGGCAGTGCAGTGGTGTTCGGGCAGTGTAGGGGGCCTGCTGTGGGTGGTGTTTCAGGGTTTAGGGCAGTGCAGTGGTGTTCGGGCAGTATAGGGTGTCTTGCTGGGGCTGGTGTTTCAGGGTTTAGGGCACTAGTGTTTGGGCAGTTTACGGGGTCTTGCTTGGGATGATGTTTCAGGGTTTAGGGCAGTGCAGTGGTGTTCCGGTAGTGTAGGGGTTCGTGCTGGGGGTGGTGTTTCAGGGTTTAGGGTAGTGTAGGGGGTCGTACAGGGGCTAGTGTTTCAGGGTATAGGGCAGTGGTGTTCGGGCAGTGTAGGGGGTCATGCTGGGGCTGGTGTTTCAGGGTTTAGGGCAGTGCGGTGGTGTTGGGCAGTGTAGGGGTCGTGTTGGGGCTGGTGGTTTAGGGCAGTGCAGTGGTGTTCGGGCAGTGTGGGGTGTCGTGCTGGGAGTGGTGTTTCAGGGTTTAGGGCAGTGCAGTGGTGTTCTGGCAGTGTAGGGGGTCATGCTGGGGATGGTGTTTCAGGTTTTAGGGCAGTCTAGGGGGTCGTGCAGGGGCTGGTGTTTCAGGGTTTAGGGCAGTGCAGTGGTGTTCAGGCAGTGCAGGGGGTCTTGCTGGGGCTAGTGTTTCAGGGTTTAGGGCAGTGCAGTGGTATTCAGGCAGTGTAGGGGTCGTGCTGGGGCTGGTGTTTCAGGGTTTAGGGCAGTGCAGTGGTGTCCGGGCAGTGTAGGGGGTTGTGCAGGGGCCGGTGTTTCAGGGTTTAGGGCAGAGCAGTGGTGTTCGGGGAGTGTAGGGGGTTGTGCAGGAGCTGGTGTTTTTGGGTTTAGGGCAGTGCAGTGGTGTTCGGGCAGTGTAGGGGGTCGTGCAGGGGCTGGTGTTTCAGGGTTTAGGGCAGTGAAGTGGTGTTCGGGCAGTGTAGGGGGTCGTGCTGGGGCTGGTGTTTCAGGGTTTAGGGCAGTGAAGTGGTGTTCGGGCAGTGTAGGGGGTCATGTTGGGGGTGGTGTTTCAGAGTTTAGGGCAGTTCAGTGGTGTTCCGGCAGTGTAGGGGGTCGTGCTGGGGGTGGTGTTTCAGGGTTTAGGGCAGTCTAGGGGGCCGTGCAGGGGCTGGTGTTTCAGGGTTTAGGGCAGTGCATTGGTGTTCGGGCAGTGTAGGGAGTTGTGCTGGGGCTCGTGTTTCAGGGTTTAGGGCAGTGCAGTGGTGTTCGGGCAGTGCAGGGGGTCGTGCTGGGGCTGGTGTTTCAGGGTTTAGGGCAGTGCAGTGGTGTTCGGGCAGTGTAGGGGGTCGTGCAGGGGCTGGTGCTTCTGGTTTTATGGCAGTGCAGTGGTGTTCGGGCAGTGTAGGGGGTCGTGCAGGGGCTGGTGTTTCAGGGTTTAGGGCAGTGCAGTGGTGTTCGGGCCGTGTAGGGGGTCTTGCTGGGGCTGGTGATTCAGGGTTTGGGGCAGTGTAGTTGTGTTCGGGCAGCGTAGGGGGTCTTGCTGGGGCTGGTGTTTCAGGGTTTAGGGCAGTAGTGTTCGGGCAGTGTATGGGGTCTTGCTTGAGATGATGTTTCAGGGTTTAGGGCAGTGCAGTGATGTTGCGGTAGTGTAGGGGGTCGTGCTGGGGGTGGTGATTCAGGGTTTAGGGTAGTGTAGGGGGTCGTACAGGGGCTGGTGTTTCAGGGTATAGGGCAGTGCGGTGGTGTTCAGGCAGTGTAGGGGGTCATGCTGGGGCTGGTGTTTCAGGGTGTAGGGCAGTGCGGTGGTGTTCGGGCAGTGTAGGGGTCATGTTGGGGCTGGTGGTTTAGGGCAGTGCAGTGGAGTTCGGGCAGTGTAGGGGGTCGTGCTGGGAGTGGTGTTTCAGGGTTTAGGGCAGTGCAGTGGTGTTCAGGCAGTGCAGGGGGTCGGGCTGGGGCTGGTGTTTCAGGGTTTAGGGCAGTGCAGTGGTGTTCAGACAGTGTAGGGGGTCGTGCAGGGGCTGGTGTTTCAGGATTTAGGGCAGTGCAATGGTGTTCGGGCAGTGTAGGGGGTCGTGCAGGGGCTGGTGTTTCAGGGTTGAGGGCAGTGAAGTGGTGTTCAGGCAGTGTAGGGGGTCGTGCTGGGGCTGGTGTTTCAGGGTTTAGGGAAGTGCAGTGGTGTTTGGTCAGTGTAGGTGGTCTTGCTGGGGCTGGTATTTCAGGGTTTAGGGCAGTGCAGTGGTGTTCGGGCAGTGTAGGGGGTCGTGCTGGGGGTGGTGTTTCAGGGTTTAGGGCAGTAGTGTTCGGGCAGTGTACAGGGTCTTGCTTGGGATGATGTTTCAGGCTTTAGGGCAGTGCAGTAGTTTTCGGGCAGTGTAGGTGCTGATGCTGGGGGTGATGTTTCAGGGTTTAGGGCAGTGGTGTTCAGGCAGTGTAGGGGTCGTGCTCGGGGTGATGAATCAGGGTTTAGGGCAGTGCAGTGGTGTTCGGGCAGTGTAGGGGGTCGTGCTGGGAGTGGTGTTTCAGGGTTTAGTGCAGTGCAGTGGTGTTCGGGAAGTGTAGGGGTCGTGCAGGGGCTGATGATTCAGGGTTTAGGGCAGTGCAGTGGTGTTCGGGCAGTGTAGGGGGGCTTGCTGGGGCTTGTGTTTTAGGGTTTAGGTCTGTGCAGTGGTGTTCGGGCAGTGTAGGGGGTGTTGCTGGGGCTGATGTTTTAGGGTTTAGGGCAGTGCAGTCGGGTTCGGGCAGTGTAGGGGCTTGTGCTGGGGGTGGTGTTTCAGGGTTAGGGGCAGTGCATTGGTGTTCGGGCAGTGAAGGGGTCGTGCTGGGGCTGGTGTTTCAGGGTTTAGGGCAGTGCAGTGGTGTTCGGGCAGTGTAGGGTGTCGTGCAGGGGCTGGTGTTTCAGAGTTTAGGGCAGTGCAGTGATTTTCGGGCAGTGTAGGTGCTGATGCTGGGGGTGATGTTTCAGGGTTTAGGGCAGTGGTGTTCAGGCAGTGTAGGGGTCGTGCTCGGGGTGATGAATCAGGGTTTAGGGCAGTGCAGTGGTGTTCGGGCAGTGTAGGGGGTCGTGCTGGGAGTGGTGTTTCAGGGTTTAGCGCAGTGCAGTGGTGTTCGGGAAGTGTAGGGGTCGTGCAGGGGCTGATGATTCAGGGTTTAGGGCAGTGCAGTGGTGTTCGGGCAGTGTAGGGGGGCTTGCTGGGGCTTGTGTTTTAGGGTTTAGGTCTGTGCAGTGGTGTTCGGGCAGTGTAGGGGGTGTTGCTGGGGCTGATGTTTTAGGGTTTAGGGCAGTGCAGTCGGGTTCGGGCAGTGTAGGGGCTTGTGCTGGGGGTGGTGTTTCAGGGTTAGGGGCAGTGCATTGGTGTTCGGGCAGTGAAGGGGTCGTGCTGGGGCTGGTGTTTCAGGGTTTAGGGCAGTGCAGTGGTGTTCGGGCAGTGTAGGGGGTCGTGCAGGGGCTGGTGTTTCAGAGTTTAGGGCAGTGCAGTGATTTTCGGGCAGTGTAGGGGGTCTTCCAGGGGCTGGTGTTTCCGGGTTTAGGGCAGTGCAGTGGTGTTCGGGCAGTATAGGGGGTCGTGCTGGGGGTGGTGTTTCAGGGTTTAGGGCAGTATAGTGGTGTTAGGGCAGTGTAGGGGGTTGTGCTGGGGCTGGTGTTTCAGGGTTTAGGGCAGTGCAGTGGTGTTCGGGCAGTGTAGGGGGTCGTGCTGGGGCTGGTGTTTCAGGGTTAGGGGCAGTGCATTGGTGTTCGGGCAGTGAAGGGGTCGTGCTGGGGCTGGTGTTTCAGGGTTTAGGGCAGTGCAGTGGTGTTCGGGCAGTGTAGGGGGTCATGCAGGGGCTGGTGTTTCAGGGTTTAGGGCAGTGCAGTGGTGTTCGGGCAGTGTAGGGGGTCGTGCAGGGGCTGGTGTTTCAGAGTTTAGGGCAGTGCAGTGATGTTCGGGCAGTGTAGGGGGTCTTCCAGGGGCTGGTGTTTCCGGGTTTAGGGCAGTGCAGTGGTGTTCGGGCAGTGTAGGGGGTCGTGCTGGGGGTGGTGTTTCAGGGTTTAGGGCAGTCTAGGGGGCCGTGCAGGGGCTGGTGTTTCAGGGTTTAGGGCAGTGCAGTGGTGTTCGGGCAGTGTAGGGAGTTGTGCTGGGGCTCGTGTTTCAGGGTTTAGGGCAGTGCAGTTGTGTTCGGGCAGTGTAGGGGGTCGTGCTGGGGGTGGTGTTTCAGGGTTTAGGGCAGTGGTGTTCATGCAAGGTGTCGGGGGTCTTGCTGGGGCTGGTGTTTCAGGGTTTAGTGCAGTGCAGTGGTGTTAGGGCAGTGTAGAGGGTCGTGCAGGGGTGGTGTTTCAGGGTTTAGAACAGTGCAGTGGTGTTGAGGCAGTGTAGGGGGTCATGCTTGGGATGATGTTTCAGGGTTTAGGGCAGTGCAGTGGTGTTCGGGCAGTGTAGGGGGTTGTGCTGAGGGTGGTGTTTTAGAGTTTAGGGCAGTGCAGTGGTGTTCCGGCATTGTAGGGGGTCGTGCTGGGGGTGGTGTTTCAGGGTTTAGGGCAGTCTAGGGGGAAGTGCAGGGGCTGGTGTTTCAGGGTTTAGGGCAGTGCAGTGGTGTTCGGGCAGTGTAGGGAGTCGTGCTGGGGCTCGTGTTTCAGGGTTTAGGGCAGTGCAGTGGTGTTCGGGCAGTGCAGGGGGTCGTGCTGGGGCTGGTGTTTCAGGGTTTAGGGCAGTGCAGTGGTGTTCAGGCAGTGTAGGGGGTCGTGCAGGGGCTGGTGTTTCAGGTTTTAGGGCAGTGCAGTGGTGTTCGGGCAGTGTAGGGGGTCGTGCAGGGGCTGGTGTTTCAGGGTTTAGGGCAGTGCAGTGGTGTTCGGGCAGTGTAGTGGGTCGTGCTGGGGCTGGTGTTTCAGGGATTAGGGAAGTGCAGTGGTGTTCGGGCAGTGTAGAGGGTCTTGCTGGGGCTGGTGTTTCAGGGTTTGGGCAGTAGTGTTCGGGCAGTGTATGGGGTCTTGCTTGAGATGATGTTTCAGGGTTTAGGGCAGTGCAGTGGTGTCCGGGCAGTGTAGGGGGTCGTGCAGGGGCTGGTGTTTCAGGGTTTAGGGCAGAGCAGTGGTGTTCGGGCAGTGTAGGGGGTAGTGCAGAGGCTGGTGTTTCAGGGTTTAGGGCAGTGAAGTGTTGTTCGGGCAGTGTAGGGGGTCGTGCTGGGACTGGTGTTTCAGGGTTTAGGGCAGTGAAGTGGTGTTCGGGCAGTGTAGGGGCTCATGCTGGTGGTGGTGTTTTAGAGTTTAGGGCAGTGCAGTGATGTTCCGGCAGTGTAGGGGGTCGTGCTGGGGGTGGTGTTTCAGGGTTTAGGGCAGTCTAGGGGACCGTGCAGGGGCTGGTGTTTCAGGGTTTAGGGCAATGCAGTGGTGTTCGGGCAGTGTAGGGAGTCGTGCTGGGGCTCGTGTTTCAGGGTTTAGGGCAGTGCAGTGGTGTTCGGGCAGTGCAGGGGGTCATGCTGGGGCTGGTGTTGCAGGGTTTAGGGCAGTGCAGTGGTGTTCGGGCAGTGTAGGGGGTCGTGCAGGGGCTGGTGTTTCTGGTTTTAGGGCAGTGCAGTGGTGTTCGGGCAGTGTAGGGGGTCATGCAGGGGCTGGTGTTTCAGGGTTTAGGGCAGTGCAGTGGTGTTCGGGCCATGTAGGGGGTCTTGCTGGGGCTGGTGATTCAGAGTTTGGGGCAGTGTAGTGGTGTTCGGGCAGTGTAGGGGGTCGTGCTGGGGCTGGTGTTTCAGGGTTTAGGGCAGTGCAGTGGTGTTCGGGCAGTGTAGGGGGTCATGCTGGGGATGGTGTTTCAGGGATTAGGGAAGTGCAGTGGTGTTCGGGCAGTGTAGGGGGTCGTGCAGGGGCTGGTGTTTCAGGGTTTAGGGCAGTGCAGTGGTGTTCGGGCAGTGTAGGGGGTCATGCTGGGTCTGGTGTTTCAGGGATTAGGGAAGTGCAGTGGTGTTCGGGCAGTGTAGGGGGTCTTGCTGGGGCTGGTGTTTCAGGGTTTAGGGCAGTAGTGTTCGGGCAGCGTATGGGGTCTTGCTTGAGATGATGTTTCAGGGTTTAAGGCAGTGCAGTGATGTTCCGGTAGTGTAGGGGGTCGTGCTCGGGGTGGTTATTCAGGGTTTAGGGTAGTGTAGGGGGTCGTACAGGGGCTGGTTTTTCAGGGTATAGGGCAGTGCGGTGGTGTTCGGGCAGTGTAGGGGGTCATGCTGGGGCTGGTGTTTCAGGGTTTAGGGCAGTGCGGTGGTGTTCGAGCAGTGTAGGGGTCGTGTTGGGGCTGGTGGTTTAGGGCAGTGCAGTGGAGTTCGGGCAGTGTAGGGGGTCGTGCTGGGAGTGGTGTTTCAGGGTTTAGGGCAGTGCAGTGGTGTTCCGGCAGTATAGGGGGTTGTGCTGGGGGTAGTGTTTCAGGGTTTAGGGCAGTCTAGGGGGTCGTGCAGGGGCTGGTGTTTCAGGGTTTAGGGCATTGCAGTGGTGTTCAGGCAGTGCAGGGGGTCCTGCTGGTGTTTCAGGGTTTAGGGCAGTGCAGTGGTGTTCGGGCAGTGTAGGGGTCGTGCTGGGGCTGGTGTTTCAGGGTTTAGGGCAGTGCAGTGGTGTCCAGGCAGTGTAGGGGGTCATGCAGGGGCTGGTGTTTCAGGGTTTAGGGCAGAGCAGTGGTGTTCGGGGAGTGTAGGGGGTCGTGCAGGGGCTGGGTTTTTTCTGGATTTAGGGCAGTGCAGTGGTGTTCGGGCAGTGTAGGGGGTCGTGCAGGGGCTGGTGTTTCAGGGTTGAGGGCAGTGAAGTGGTGTTCAGGCAGTGTAGGGGGTCGTGCTGGGGCTGGTGTTTCAGGGTTTAGGGCAGTGCAGTGGGGTTTGGTCAGTGTAGGTGGTCTTGCTGGGGCTGGTGTTTCAGGGTTTAGGGCAGTGGGGTTCGGGCAGTGTAGGGGGTCGTGCTGGGGGTGGTGTTTCAGGGTTTAGGGCAGTAGTGTTCGGGCAGTGTACGGGGTCTTGCTTGGGATGATGTTTCAGGCTTTAGGGCAGTGCAGTAGTTTTCGGGCAGTGTAGGTGCTGATGCTGGGGGTGATGTTTCAGGGTTTAGGGCAGTGGTGTTCGGGCAGTGTAGGGGTCGTGCTCGGGGTGATGAATCAGGGTTTAGGGCAGTGCTGTGTTGTTCGGGCAGTGTAGGGGGTCATGCTGGGAGTGGTGTTTCAGGGTTTAGCGCAGTGCAGTGGTGTTCGGGAAGTGTAGGGGTCATGCAGGGGCTGATGATTCAGGGTTTAAGGCAGTGCAGTGGTGTTCGGGCAGTGTAGGGGGTCTTGCTGGGGCTTGTGTTTTAGGGTTTAGGTCTGTGCAGTGGTGTTCGGGCAGTGTAGGGGGTCTTGCTGGGGCTGATGTTTTAGGGTTTAGGGCAGTGCAGTGGGGTTCGGGCAGTGTAGGGGCTTGTGCTGGGGGTGGTGTTTCAGGGTTTAGGCAGTGCAGTGGTGTTCGGGCAGTGTAGGGGGTCGTGCTGGGGCTGGTGTTTCAGGGTTAAGGGCAGTGCAGTAGTGTTCGGGCAGTGTAGGCGGATGTGCTGGGGGTGGTGTTTCAGGGATTAGGGCAGTATAGTGGTGTTAGGGCAGTGTAGGGGGTTGTGCTGGGGCTGGTGTTTCAGGGTTTAGGGCAGTGCAGTGGTGTTCGGGCAGTGTAGGGGGTCGTGCAGGGGCTGGTGTTTCAGGTTTTAGGGCAGTGCAGTGGTGTTCGGGCAGTGTAGGGGGTCGTGCAGGGGCTGGTGTTTTAGGGTTTAGGTCTGTGCAGTGGTGTTCGGGCAGTGTAGGGGGTGTTGCTGGGGCTGATGTTTTAGGGTTTAGGGCAGTGCAGTGGGGTTCGGGCAGTGTAGGGGCTTGTGCTGGGGGTGGTGTTTCAGGGTTAGGGGCAGTGCATTGGTGTTCGGGCAGTGAAGGGGTCGTGCTGGGGCTGGTGTTTCAGGGTTTAGGGCAGTGCAGTGGTGTTCGGGCAGTATAGGGGGTCGTGCAGGGGCTGGTGTTTCAGAGTTTAGGGCAGTGCAGTGATTTTCGGGCAGTGTAGGGGGTCTTCCAGGGGCTGGTGTTTCCGGGTTTAGGGCAGTGCAGTGGTGTTCGGGCAGTGTAGGGGGTCGTGCTGGGGGTGGTGTTTCAGGGTTTAGGGCAGTATAGTGGTGTTAGGGCAGTGTAGGGGGTTGTGCTGGGGCTGGTGTTTCAGGGTTTAGGGCAGTGCAGTGGTGTTCGGGCAGTGTAGGGGGTCCTGCTGGGGCTGGTGTTTCAGGGTTAGGGGCAGTGCATTGGTGTTCGGGCAGTGAAGGGGTCGTGCTGGGGCTGGTGTTTCAGGGTTTAGGGCAGTGCAGTGGTGTTCGGGCAGTGTAGGGGGTCATGCAGGGGCTGGTGTTTCAGGGTTTAGGGCAGTGCAGTGGTGTTCGGGCAGTGTAGGGGGTCGTGCAGGGGCTGGTGTTTCAGAGTTTAGGGCAGTGCAGTGATGTTCGGGCAGTGTAGAGGGTCTTCCAGGGGCTGGTGTTTCCGGGTTTAGGGCAGTGCAGTGGTGTTCGGGCAGTGTAGGGGGTTGTGCTGGGGGTGGTGTTTCAGGGTTTAGGGCAGTCTAGGGGGCCGTGCAGGGGCTGGTGTTTCAGGGTTTAGGGCAGTGCAGTGGTGTTCGGGCAGTGTAGGGAGTTGTGCTGGGGCTCGTGTTTCAGGGTTTAGGGCAGTGCAGTTGTGTTCGGGCAGTGTAGGGGGTCGTGCTGGGGGTGGTGTTTCAGGGTTTAGGGCAGTGGTGTTCATGCAAGGTGTCGGGGGTCTTGCTGGGGCTGGTGTTTCAGGGTTTAGTGCAGTGCAGTGGTGTTAGGGGAGTGTAGAGGGTCGTGCAGGGGTGGTGTTTCAGGGTTTAGGACAGTGCAGTGGTGTTCCGGCATTGTAGGGGGTCGTGCTGGGGGTGGTGTTTCAGGGTTTAGGGCAGTCTAGGGGGAAGTGCAGGGGCTGGTGTTTCAGGGTTTAGGGCAGTGCAGTGGTGTTCGGGCAGTGTAGGGAGTCGTGCTGGGGCTCGTGTTTCAGGGTTTAGGGCAGTGCAGTGGTGTTCGGGCAGTGCAGGGGGTCGTGCTGGGGCTGGTGTTTCAGGGTTTAGGGCAGTGCAGTGGTGTTCAGGCAGTGTAGGGGGTCGTGCAAGGGCTGGTGTTTCAGGTTTTAGGGCAGTGCAGTGGTGTTCGGGCAGTGTAGGGGGTCGTGCAGGGGCTGGTGTTTCAGGGTTTAGGGCAGTGCAGTGGTGTTCGGGCAGTGTAGTGGGTCGTGCTGGGGCTGGTGTTTCAGGGATTAGGGAAGTGCAGTGGTGTTCGGGCAGTGTAGAGGGTCTTGCTGGGGCTGGTGTTTCAGGGTTTGGGCAGTAGTGTTCGGGCAGTGTATGGGGTCTTGCTTGAGATGATGTTTCAGGGTTTAGGGCAGTGCAGTGGTGTTCGGGCAGTGTAGGGGGTCGTGCAGGGGCTGGTGTTTCAGGTTTTAGGGCAGTGCAGTGGTGTTCGGGCAGTGTAGGGGGTCTTGCTGGGGCTTGTGTTTTAGGGTTTAGGTCTGTGTAGTGGTGTTCGGGCAGTGTAGGGGGTGTTGCTGGGGCTGATGTTTTAGGGTTTAGGGCAGTGCAGTGGGGTTCGGGCAGTGTAGGGGCTTGTGCTGGGGGTGGTGTTTCAGGGTTAGGGGCAGTGCATTGGTGTTCGGGCAGTGAAGGGGCCGTGCTGGGGCTGGTGTTTCAGGGTTTAGGGCAGTGCAGTGGTGTTCGGGCAGTGTAGGGGGTCGTGCAGGGGCTGGTGTTTCAGAGTTTAGGGCAGTGCAGTGATTTTCGGGCAGTGTAGGGGGTCTTCCAGGGGCTGGTGTTTCCGGGTTTAGGGCAGTGCAGTGGTGTTCGGGCAGTGTAGGGGGTCGTGCTGGGGGTGGTGTTTCAGGGTTTAGGGCAGTCTAGGGGGTCATGCAGGGGCTGGTGTTTCAGGGTTTAGGGCAGTGCAGTGGTGTTCGGGCAGTGTAGGGAGTTGTGCTGGGGCTCGTGTTTCAGGGTTTAGGGCAGTGCAGTTGTGTTCGGGCAGTGTAGGGGGTCGTGCTGGGGGTGGTGTTTCAGGGTTTAGGGCAGTGGTGTTCATGCAAGGTGTCGGGGGTCTTGCTGGGGCTGGTGTTTCAGGGTTTAGTGCAGTGCAGTGGTGTTAGGGCAGTATAGAGGGTCGTGCAGGGGTGGTGTTTCAGGGTTTAGGACAGTGCAGTGGTGTTGAGGCAGTGTAGGGGCTTGTGCTGGGGCTGGTGTTTCAGGGTTTAGGGCGGTGCATGGTGTTCGGGCAGTGTAGGGGGTCATGCTTGGGATGATGTTTCAGGGTTTAGGGCAGTGCAGTGGTGTTCGGGCAGTGTAGGGGGTCGTGCTGAGGGTGGTGTTTTAGAGTTTAGGGCAGTGCAGTGGTGTTCCGGCATTGTAGGGGGTCGTGCTGGGGGTGGTGTTTCAGGGTTTAGGGCAGTCTAGGGGGAAGTGCAGGGGCTGGTGTTTCAGGGTTTAGGGCAGTGCAGTGGTGTTCGGGCAGTGTAGGGAGTCGTGCTGGGGCTCGTGTTGCAGGGTTTAGGGCAGTGCAGTGGTGTTCGGGCAGTGCAGGGGGTCGTGCTGGGGCTGGTGTTTCAGGGTTTAGGGCAGTGCAGTGGTGTTCGGGCAGTGTAGGGGGTCGTGCAGGGGCTGGTGTTTCAGGTTTTAGGGCAGCGCAGTGGTGTTCGGGCAGTGTAGGGGGTCGTGCAGGGGCTGGTGTTTCAGGGTTTAGGGCAGTGCAGTGGTGTTCGGGCAGTGTAGGGGGTCGTGCTGGGGCTGGTGTTTCAGGGATTAGGGAAGTGCAGTGGTGTTCGGGCAGTGTAGAGGGTCTTGCTGGGGCTGGTGTTTCAGGGTTTGGGCAGTAGTGTTCGGGCAGTGTATGGGGTCTTGCTTGAGATGATGTTTCAGGGTTTAGGGCAGTGCAGTGGTGTCCGGGCAGTGTAGGGGGTCGTGCAGGGGCTGGTGTTTCAGGGTTTAGGGCAGAGCAGTGGTGTTCGGGGAGTATAGGGGGTTGTGCAGGAGCTGGTGTTTCAGGGTATAGGGCAGTGCAGTGGTGTTCGGGCAGTGTAGGGGGTCGTGCAGAGGCTGGTGTTTCAGGGTTTAGGGCAGTGAAGTGGTGTTCGGGCAGTGTAGGGGGTCGTGCTGGGACTGGTGTTTCAGGGTTTAGGGCAGTGAAGTGGTGTTCGGGCAGTGTAGGGGCTCATGCTGGGGGTGGTGTTTCAGAGTTTAGGGCAGTGCAGTGATGTTCCGGCAGTGTAGGTGGTCGTGCTGGGGGTGGTGTTTCAGGGTTTAGGGCAGTGTAGGGGGCCGTGCAGGGGCTGGTGTTTCAGGGTTTAGGGCAATGCAGTGGTGTTCGGGCAGTGTAGGGAGTCGTGCTGGGGCTCGTGTTTCAGGGTTTAGGGCAGTGCAGTGGTGTTCGGGCAGTGCAGGGGGTCATGCTGGGGCTGGTGTTTCAGGGTTTAGGGCAGTGCAGTGGTGTTCGGGCAGTGTAGGGGGTCGTGCAGGGGCTGGTGTTTCTGGTTTTAGGGCAGTGCAGTGGTGTTCGGGCAGTGTAGGGGGTCATGCAGGGGCTGGTGTTTCAGGGTTTAGGGCAGTGCAGTGGTGTCCGGGCAGTGTAGGGGGTCGTGCAGGGGCTGGTGTTTCAGGGTTTAGGGCAGAGCAGTGGTGTTCGGGGAGTGTAGGGGGTTGTGCAGGAGCTGGTGTTTCAGGGTATAGGGCAGTGCAGTGGTGTTCGGGCAGTGTAGGGGGTCGTGCAGAGGCTGGTGTTTCAGGGTTTAGGGCAGTGAAGTGGTGTTCGGGCAGTGTAGGGGGTCGTGCTGGGGCTGGTGTTTCAGGGTTTAGGGCAGTGAAGTGGTGTTCGGGCAGTGTAGGGGGTCATGCTGGGGGTGGTGTATCAGGGTTTAGAGCAGTGCAGTGATGTTCCGGCAGTGTAGGTGGTCGTGCTGGGGGTGGTGTTTCAGGGTTTAGGGCAGTGTAGGGGGCCGTGCAGGGGCTGGTGTTTCAGGGTTTAGGGCAATGCAGTGGTGTTCGGGCAGTGTAGGGAGTCGTGCTGGGGCTCGTGTTTCAGGGTTTAGGGCAGTGCAGTGGTGTTCGGGCAGTGCAGGGGGTCATGCTGGGGCTGGTGTTTCAGGGTTTAGGGCAGTGCAGTGGTGTTCGGGCAGTGTAGGGGGTCGTGCAGGGGCTGGTGTTTCTGGTTTTAGGGCAGTGCAGTGGTGTTCGGGCAGTGTAGGGGGTCATGCAGGGGCTGGTGTTTCAGGGTTTAGGGCAGTGCAGTGGTGTCCGGGCAGTGTAGGGGGTCGTGCAGGGGCTGGTGTTTCAGGGTTTAGGGCAGAGCAGTGGTTTTCGGGGAGTGTAGGGGGTTGTGCAGGAGCTGGTGTTTCAGGGTTTAGGGCAGTGCAGTGGTGTTCGGGCAGTGTAGGGGGTCGTGCTGGGGCTGGTGTTTCAGGGTTTAGGGCAGTGAAGTGGTGTTCGGGCAGTGTAGGGGGTCATGCTGGGGGTGGTGTATCAGGGTTTAGAGCAGTGCAGTGGTGTTCGGGCAGTATAGGGGTCTTGCTGAGACTGGTGTTTCAGGGTTTACGGCAGTGCAGTGGTGTTCGGGCAGTATAGGGTGTCTTGCTGGGGCTGGTGTTTCAGGGTTTAGGGCACTAGTGTTTGGGCAGTTTACGGGGTCTTGCTTGGGATGATGTTTCAGGGTTTAGGGCAGTGCAGTGGTGTTCCGGTAGTGTAGGGGGTCGTGCTGGGGGTGGTGTTTCAGGGTTTAGGGTAGTGTAGGGGGTCATACAGGGGCTAGTGTTTCAGGGTATAGGGCAGTGGTGTTCGGGCAGTGTAGGGGGTCATGCTGGGGCTGGTGTTTCAGGGTTTAGGGCAGTGCGGTGGTGTTGGGCAGTGTAGGGGTCGTGTTGGGGCTGGTGGTTTAGGGCAGTGCAGTGGTGTTCGGGCAGTGTGGGGTGTCGTGCTGGGAGTGGTGTTTCAGGGTTTAGGGCAGTGCAGTGGTGTTCTGGCAGTGTAGGGGGTCATGCTGGGGGTGGTGTTTCAGGTTTTAGGGCAGTCTAGGGGGTCGTGCAGGGGCTGGTGTTTCAGGGTTTAGGGCAGTGCAGTGGTGTTCAGGCAGTGCAGGGGGTCTTACTGGGGCTAGTGTTTCAGGGTTTAGGGCAGTGCAGTGGTATTCAGGCAGTGTAGGTGTCGTGCTGGGGCTGGTGTTTCAGGGTTTAGGGCAGTGCAGTGGTGTCCGGGCAGTGTAGGGGGTCGTGCAGGGGCCGGTGTTTCAGGGTTTAGGGCAGAGCAGTGGTGTTCGGGGAGTGTAGGGGGTTGTGCAGGAGCTGGTGTTTTTGGGTTTAGGGCAGTGCAGTGGTGTTCGGGCAGTGTAGGGGGTCGTGCAGGGGCTGGTGTTTCAGGGTTTAGGGCAGTGAAGTGGTGTTCGGGCAGTGTAGGGGGTCGTGCTGGGGCTGATGATTCAGGGTTTAGGGCAGTGCAGTGGTGTTCGGGCAGTGTAGGGGGTCTTGCTGGGGGTGGTGTTTCAGAGTTTAGGGCAGTTCAGTGGTGTTCCGGCAGTGTAGGGGGTCGTGCTGGGGGTGGTGTTTCAGGGTTTAGGGCAGTCTAGGGGGCCGTGCAGGGGCTGGTGTTTCAGGGTTTAGGGCAGTGCATTGGTGTTCGGGCAGTGTAGGAAGTTGTGCTGGGGCTCGTGTTTCAGGGTTTAGGGCAGTGCAGTGGTGTTCGGGCAGTGCAGGGGGTCGTGCTGGGGCTGGTGTTTCAGGGTTTAGGGCAGTGCAGTGGTGTTCGGGCAGTGTAGGGGGTCGTGCAGGGGCTGGTGCTTCTGGTTTTATGGCAGTGCAGTGGTGTTCGGGCAGTGTAGGGGGTCGTGCAGGGGCTGGTGTTTCAGGGTTTAGGGCAGTGCAGTGGTGTTCGGGCCGTGTAGGGGGTCTTGCTGGGGCTGGTGATTCAGGGTTTGGGGCAGTGTAGTTGTGTTCGGGCAGCGTAGGGGGTCTTGCTGGGGCTGGTGTTTCAGGGTTTAGGGCAGTAGTGTTCGGGCAGTGTATGGGGTCTTGCTTGAGATGATGTTTCCGGGTTTAGGGCAGTGCAGTGATGTTGTGGTAGTGTAGGGGGTCGTGCTGGGGGTGGTGATTCAGGGTTTAGGGTAGTGTAGGGGGTCGTACAGGGGCTGGTGTTTCAGGGTTTAGGGCAGTGCGGTGGTGTTCGAGCAGTGTAGGGGTCGTGTTGGGGCTGGTGGTTTAGGGCAGTGCAGTGGAGTTCGGGCAGTGTAGGGGGTCGTGCTGGGAGTGGTGTTTCAGGGTTTAGGGCAGTGCAGTGGTGTTCCGGCAGTATAGGGGGTTGTGCTGGGGGTAGTGTTTCAGGGTTTAGGGCAGTCTAGGGGGTCGTGCAGGGGCTGGTGTTTCAGGGTTTAGGGCATTGCCGTGGTGTTCAGGCAGTGCAGGGGGTCCTGCTGGTGTTTCAGGGTTTAGGGCAGTGCAGTGGTGTTCGGGCAGTGTAGGGGTCGTGCTGGGGCTGGTGTTTCAGGGTTTAGGGCAGTGCAGTGGTGTCCAGGCAGTGTAGGGGGTCATGCAGGGGCTGGTGTTTCAGGGTTTAGGGCAGAGCAGTGGTGTTCGGGGAGTGTAGGGGGTCGTGCAGGGGCTGGGTTTTTTCTGGATTTAGGGCAGTGCAGTGGTGTTCGGGCAGTGTAGGGGGTCGTGCAGGGGCTGGTGTTTCAGGGTTGAGGGCAGTGAAGTGGTGTTCAGGCAGTGTAGGGGGTCGTGCTGGGGCTGGTGTTTCAGGGTTTAGGGCAGTGCAGTGGGGTTTGGTCAGTGTAGGTGGTCTTGCTGGGGCTGGTGTTTCAGGGTTTAGGGCAGTGGGGTTCGGGCAGTGTAGGGGGTCGTGCTGGGGGTGGTGTTTCAGGGTTTAGGGCAGTAGTGTTCGGGCAGTGTACGGGGTCTTGCTTGGGATGATGTTTCAGGCTTTAGGGCAGTGCAGTAGTTTTCAGTCAGTGTAGGTGCTGATGCTGGGGGTGATGTTTCAGGGTTTAGGGCAGTGGTGTTCGGGCAGTGTAGGGGTCGTGCTCGGGGTGATGAATCAGGGTTTAGGGCAGTGCTGTGTTGTTCGGGCAGTGTAGGGGGTCATGCTGGGAGTGGTGTTTCAGGGTTTAGCGCAGTGCAGTGGTGTTCGGGAAGTGTAGGGGTCATGCAGGGGCTGATGATTCAGGGTTTAAGGCAGTGCAGTGGTGTTCGGGCAGTGTAGGGGGTCTTGCTGGGGCTTGTGTTTTAGGGTTTAGGTCTGTGCAGTGGTGTTCGGGCAGTGTAGGGGGTCTTGCTGGGGCTGATGTTTTAGGGTTTAGGGCAGTGCAGTGGGGTTCGGGCAGTGTAGGGGCTTGTGCTGGGGGTGGTGTTTCAGGGTTTAGGCAGTGCAGTGGTGTTCGGGCAGTGTAGGGGGTCGTGCTGGGGCTGGTGTTTCAGGGTTAAGGGCAGTGCAGTAGTGTTCGGGCAGTGTAGGCGGATGTGCTGGGGGTGGTGTTTCAGGGATTAGGGCAGTATAGTGGTGTTAGGGCAGTGTAGGGGGTTGTGCTGGGGCTGGTGTTTCAGGGTTTAGGGCAGTGCAGTGGTGTTCGGGCAGTGTAGGGGGTCGTGCAGGGGCTGGTGTTTCAGGTTTTAGGGCAGTGCAGTGGTGTTCGGGCAGTGTAGGGGGTCGTGCAGGGGCTGGTGTTTTAGGGTTTAGGTCTGTGCAGTGGTGTTCGGGCAGTGTAGGGGGTGTTGCTGGGGCTGATGTTTTAGGGTTTAGGGCAGTGCAGTGGGGTTCGGGCAGTGTAGGGGCTTGTGCTGGGGGTGGTGTTTCAGGGTTAGGGGCAGTGCATTGGTGTTCGGGCAGTGAAGGGGTCGTGCTGGGGCTGGTGTTTCAGGGTTTAGGGCAGTGCAGTGGTGTTCGGGCAGTATAGGGGGTCGTGCAGGGGCTGGTGTTTCAGAGTTTAGGGCAGTGCAGTGATTTTCGGGCAGTGTAGGGGGTCTTCCAGGGGCTGGTGTTTCCGGGTTTAGGGCAGTGCAGTGGTGTTCGGGCAGTGTAGGGGGTCGTGCTGGGGGTGGTGTTTCAGGGTTTAGGGCAGTATAGTGGTGTTAGGGCAGTGTAGGGGGTTGTGCTGGGGCTGGTGTTTCAGGGTTTAGGGCAGTGCAGTGGTGTTCGGGCAGTGTAGGGGGTCATGCTGGGGCTGGTGTTTCAGGGTTAGGGGCAGTGCATTGGTGTTCGGGCAGTGAAGGGGTCGTGCTGGGGCTGGTGTTTCAGGGTTTAGGGCAGTGCAGTGGTGTTCGGGCAGTGTAGGGGGTCATGCAGGGGCTGGTGTTTCAGGGTTTAGGGCAGTGCAGTGGTGTTCGGGCAGTGTAGGGGGTCGTGCAGGGGCTGGTGTTTCAGAGTTTAGGGCAGTGCAGTGATGTTCGGGCAGTGTAGAGGGTCTTCCAGGGGCTGGTGTTTCCGGGTTTAGGGCAGTGCAGTGGTGTTCGGGCAGTGTAGGGGGTTGTGCTGGGGGTGGTGTTTCAGGGTTTAGGGCAGTCTAGGGGGCCGTGCAGGGGCTGGTGTTTCAGGGTTTAGGGCAGTGCAGTGGTGTTCGGGCAGTGTAGGGAGTTGTGCTGGGGCTCGTGTTTCAGGGTTTAGGGCAGTGCAGTTGTGTTCGGGCAGTGTAGGGGGTCGTGCTGGGGGTGGTGTTTCAGGGTTTAGGGCAGTGGTGTTCATGCAAGGTGTCGGGGGTCTTGCTGGGGCTGGTGTTTCAGGGTTTAGTGCAGTGCAGTGGTGTTAGGGGAGTGTAGAGGGTCGTGCAGGGGTGGTGTTTCAGGGTTTAGGACAGTGCAGTGGTGTTGAGGCAGTGTAGGGGGTCATGCTTGGGATGATGTTTCAGGGTTTAGGGCAGTGCAGTGGTGTTCAGGCAGTGTAGGGGGTCGTGCTGAGGGTGGTGTTTTAGAGTTTAGGGCAGTGCAGTGGTGTTCCGGCATTGTAGGGGGTCGTGCTGGGGGTGGTGTTTCAGGGTTTAGGGCAGTCTAGGGGGAAGTGCAGGGGCTGGTGTTTCAGGGTTTAGGGCAGTGCAGTGGTGTTCGGGCAGTGTAGGGAGTCGTGCTGGGGCTCGTGTTTCAGGGTTTAGGGCAGTGCAGTGGTGTTCGGGCAGTGCAGGGGGTCGTGCTGGGGCTGGTGTTTCAGGGTTTAGGGCAGTGCAGTGGTGTTCAGGCAGTGTAGGGGGTCGTGCAAGGGCTGGTGTTTCAGGTTTTAGGGCAGTGCAGTGGTGTTCGGGCAGTGTAGGGGGTCGTGCAGGGGCTGGTGTTTCAGGGTTTAGGGCAGTGCAGTGGTGTTCGGGCAGTGTAGTGGGTCGTGCTGGGGCTGGTGTTTCAGGGATTAGGGAAGTGCAGTGGTGTTCGGGCAGTGTAGAGGGTCTTGCTGGGGCTGGTGTTTCAGGGTTTGGGCAGTAGTGTTCGGGCAGTGTATGGGGTCTTGCTTGAGATGATGTTTCAGGGTTTAGGGCAGTGCAGTGGTGTTCGGGCAGTGTAGGGGGTCGTGCAGGGGCTGGTGTTTCAGGTTTTAGGGCAGTGCAGTGGTGTTCGGGCAGTGTAGGGGGTCTTGCTGGGGCTTGTGTTTTAGGGTTTAGGTCTGTGTAGTGGTGTTCGGGCAGTGTAGGGGGTGTTGCTGGGGCTGATGTTTTAGGGTTTAGGGCAGTGCAGTGGGGTTCGGGCAGTGTAGGGGCTTGTGCTGGGGGTGGTGTTTCAGGGTTAGGGGCAGTGCATTGGTGTTCGGGCAGTGAAGGGGTCGTGCTGGGGCTGGTGTTTCAGGGTTTAGGGCAGTGCAGTGGTGTTCGGGCAGTGTAGGGGGTCGTGCAGGGGCTGGTGTTTCAGAGTTTAGGGCAGTGCAGTGATTTTCGGGCAGTGTAGGGGGTCTTCCAGGGGCTGGTGTTTCCGGGTTTAGGGCAGTGCAGTGGTGTTCGGGCAGTGTAGGGGGTCGTGCTGGGGGTGGTGTTTCAGGGTTTAGGGCAGTCTAGGGGGTCATGCAGGGGCTGGTGTTTCAGGGTTTAGGGCAGTGCAGTGGTGTTCGGGCAGTGTAGGGAGTTGTGCTGGGGCTCGTGTTTCAGGGTTTAGGGCAGTGCAGTTGTGTTCGGGCAGTGTAGGGGGTCGTGCTGGGGGTGGTGTTTCAGGGTTTAGGGCAGTGGTGTTCATGCAAGGTGTCGGGGGTCTTGCTGGGGCTGGTGTTTCAGGGTTTAGTGCAGTGCAGTGGTGTTAGGGCAGTATAGAGGGTCGTGCAGGGGTGGTGTTTCAGGGTTTAGGACAGTGCAGTGGTGTTGAGGCAGTGTAGGGGCTTGTGCTGGGGCTGGTGTTTCAGGGTTTAGGGCGGTGCATGGTGTTCGGGCAATGTAGGGGGTCATGCTTGGGATGATGTTTCAGGGTTTAGGGCAGTGCAGTGGTGTTCGGGCAGTGTAGGGGGTCGTGCTGAGGGTGGTGTTTTAGAGTTTAGGGCAGTGCAGTGGTGTTCCGGCATTGTAGGGGGTCGTGCTGGGGGTGGTGTTTCAGGGTTTAGGGCAGTCTAGGGGGAAGTGCAGGGGCTGGTGTTTCAGGGTTTAGGGCAGTGCAGTGGTGTTCGGGCAGTGTAGGGAGTCGTGCTGGGGCTCGTGTTGCAGGGTTTAGGGCAGTGCAGTGGTGTTCGGGCAGTGCAGGGGGTCGTGCTGGGGCTGGTGTTTCAGGGTTTAGGGCAGTGCAGTGGTGTTCGGGCAGTGTAGGGGGTCGTGCAGGGGCTGGTGTTTCAGGTTTTAGGGCAGCGCAGTGGTGTTCGGGCAGTGTAGGGGGTCGTGCAGGGGCTGGTGTTTCAGGGTTTAGGGCAGTGCAGTGGTGTTCGGGCAGTGTAGGGGGTCGTGCTGGGGCTGGTGTTTCAGGGATTAGGGAAGTGCAGTGGTGTTCGGGCAGTGTAGAGGGTCTTGCTGGGGCTGGTGTTTTAGGGTTTAGGGCAGTGCAGTGGGGTTCGGGCAGTGTAGGGGCTTGTGCTGGGGGTGGTGTTTCAGGGTTAGGGGCAGTGCATTGGTGTTCGGGCAGTGAAGGGGTCGTGCTGGGGCTGGTGTTTCAGGGTTTAGGGCAGTGCAGTGGTGTTCGGGCAGTGTAGGGGGTCGTGCAGGGGCTGGTGTTTCAGAGTTTAGGGCAGTGCAGTGATTTTCGGGCAGTGTAGGGGGTCTTCCAGGGGCTGGTGTTTCCGGGTTTAGGGCAGTGCAGTGGTGTTCGGGCAGTGTAGGGGGTCGTGCTGGGGGTGGTGTTTCAGGGTTTAGGGCAGTCTAGGGGGTCATGCAGGGGCTGGTGTTTCAGGGTTTAGGGCAGTGCAGTGGTGTTCGGGCAGTGTAGGGAGTTGTGCTGGGGCTCGTGTTTCAGGGTTTAGGGCAGTGCAGTTGTGTTCGGGCAGTGTAGGGGGTCGTGCTGGGGGTGGTGTTTCAGGGTTTAGGGCAGTGGTGTTCATGCAAGGTGTCGGGGGTCTTGCTGGGGCTGGTGTTTCAGGGTTTAGTGCAGTGCAGTGGTGTTAGGGCAGTATAGAGGGTCGTGCAGGGGTGGTGTTTCAGGGTTTAGGACAGTGCAGTGGTGTTGAGGCAGTGTAGGGGCTTGTGCTGGGGCTGGTGTTTCAGGGTTTAGGGCGGTGCATGGTGTTCGGGCAATGTAGGGGGTCATGCTTGGGATGATGTTTCAGGGTTTAGGGCAGTGCAGTGGTGTTCGGGCAGTGTAGGGGGTCGTGCTGAGGGTGGTGTTTTAGAGTTTAGGGCAGTGCAGTGGTGTTCCGGCATTGTAGGGGGTCGTGCTGGGGGTGGTGTTTCAGGGTTTAGGGCAGTCTAGGGGGAAGTGCAGGGGCTGGTGTTTCAGGGTTTAGGGCAGTGCAGTGGTGTTCGGGCAGTGTAGGGAGTCGTGCTGGGGCTCGTGTTGCAGGGTTTAGGGCAGTGCAGTGGTGTTCGGGCAGTGCAGGGGGTCGTGCTGGGGCTGGTGTTTCAGGGTTTAGGGCAGTGCAGTGGTGTTCGGGCAGTGTAGGGGGTCGTGCAGGGGCTGGTGTTTCAGGTTTTAGGGCAGCGCAGTGGTGTTCGGGCAGTGTAGGGGGTCGTGCAGGGGCTGGTGTTTCAGGGTTTAGGGCAGTGCAGTGGTGTTCGGGCAGTGTAGGGGGTCGTGCTGGGGCTGGTGTTTCAGGGATTAGGGAAGTGCAGTGGTGTTCGGGCAGTGTAGAGGGTCTTGCTGGGGCTGGTGTTTCAGGGTTTGGGCAGTAGTGTTCGGGCAGTGTATGGGGTCTTGCTTGAGATGATGTTTCAGGGTTTAGGGCAGTGCAGTGGTGTCCGGGCAGTGTAGGGGGTCGTGCAGGGGCTGGTGTTTCAGGGTTTAGGGCAGAGCAGTGGTGTTCGGGGAGTATAGGGGGTTGTGCAGGAGCTGGTGTTTCAGGGTATAGGGCAGTGCAGTGGTGTTCGGGCAGTGTAGGGGGTCGTGCAGAGGCTGGTGTTTCAGGGTTTAGGGCAGTGAAGTGGTGTTCGGGCAGTGTAGGGGGTCGTGCTGGGACTGGTGTTTCAGGGTTTAGGGCAGTGAAGTGGTGTTCGGGCAGTGTAGGGGCTCATGCTGGGGGTGGTGTTTCAGAGTTTAGGGCAGTGCAGTGATGTTCCGGCAGTGTAGGTGGTCGTGCTGGGGGTGGTGTTTCAGGGTTTAGGGCAGTGTAGGGGGCCGTGCAGGGGCTGGTGTTTCAGGGTTTAGGGCAATGCAGTGGTGTTCGGGCAGTGTAGGGAGTCGTGCTGGGGCTCGTGTTTCAGGGTTTAGGGCAGTGCAGTGGTGTTCGGGCAGTGCAGGGGGTCATGCTGGGGCTGGTGTTTCAGGGTTTAGGGCAGTGCAGTGGTGTTCGGGCAGTGTAGGGGGTCGTGCAGGGGCTGGTGTTTCTGGTTTTAGGGCAGTGCAGTGGTGTTCGGGCAGTGTAGGGGGTCATGCAGGGGCTGGTGTTTCAGGGTTTAGGGCAGTGCAGTGGTGTCCGGGCAGTGTAGGGGGTCGTGCAGGGGCTGGTGTTTCAGGGTTTAGGGCAGAGCAGTGGTGTTCGGGGAGTGTAGGGGGTTGTGCAGGAGCTGGTGTTTCAGGGTATAGGGCAGTGCAGTGGTGTTCGGGCAGTGTAGGGGGTCGTGCAGAGGCTGGTGTTTCAGGGTTTAGGGCAGTGAAGTGGTGTTCGGGCAGTGTAGGGGGTCGTGCTGGGGCTGGTGTTTCAGGGTTTAGGGCAGTGAAGTGGTGTTCGGGCAGTGTAGGGGGTCATGCTGGGGGTGGTGTATCAGGGTTTAGAGCAGTGCAGTGATGTTCCGGCAGTGTAGGTGGTCGTGCTGGGGGTGGTGTTTCAGGGTTTAGGGCAGTGTAGGGGGCCGTGCAGGGGCTGGTGTTTCAGGGTTTAGGGCAATGCAGTGGTGTTCGGGCAGTTTAGGGAGTCGTGCTGGGGCTCGTGTTTCAGGGTTTAGGGCAGTGCAGTGGTGTTCGGGCAGTGCAGGGGGTCATGCTGGGGCTGGTGTTTCAGGGTTTAGGGCAGTGCAGTGGTGTTCGGGCAGTGTAGGGGGTCGTGCAGGGGCTGGTGTTTCTGGTTTTAGGGCAGTGCAGTGGTGTTCGGGCAGTGTAGGGGGTCATGCAGGGGCTGGTGTTTCAGGGTTTAGGGCAGTGCAGTGGTGTCCGGGCAGTGTAGGGGGTCGTGCAGGGGCTGGTGTTTCAGGGTTTAGGGCAGAGCAGTGGTTTTCGGGGAGTGTAGGGGGTTGTGCAGGAGCTGGTGTTTCAGGGTTTAGGGCAGTGCAGTGGTGTTCGGGCAGTGTAGGGGGTCGTGCTGGGGCTGGTGTTTCAGGGTTTAGGGCAGTGAAGTGGTGTTCGGGCAGTGTAGGGGGTCATGCTGGGGGTGGTGTATCAGGGTTTAGAGCAGTGCAGTGGTGTTCGGGCAGTATAGGGGTCTTGCTGAGACTGGTGTTTCAGGGTTTACGGCAGTGCAGTGGTGTTCGGGCAGTATAGGGTGTCTTGCTGGGGCTGGTGTTTCAGGGTTTAGGGCACTAGTGTTTGGGCCGTTTACGGGGTCTTGCTTGGGATGATGTTTCAGGGTTTAGGGCAGTGCAGTGGTGTTCCGGTAGTGTAGGGGGTCGTGCTGGGGGTGGTGTTTCAGGGTTTAGGGTAGTGTAGGGGGTCATACAGGGGCTAGTGTTTCAGGGTATAGGGCAGTGGTGTTCGGGCAGTGTAGGGGGTCATGCTGGGGCTGGTGTTTCAGGGTTTAGGGCAGTGCGGTGGTGTTGGGCAGTGTAGGGGTCGTGTTGGGGCTGGTGGTTTAGGGCAGTGCAGTGGTGTTCGGGCAGTGTGGGGTGTCGTGCTGGGAGTGGTGTTTCAGGGTTTAGGGCAGTGCAGTGGTGTTCTGGCAGTGTAGGGGGTCATGCTGGGGGTGGTGTTTCAGGTTTTAGGGCAGTCTAGGGGGTCGTGCAGGGGCTGGTGTTTCAGGGTTTAGGGCAGTGCAGTGGTGTTCAGGCAGTGCAGGGGGTCTTACTGGGGCTAGTGTTTCAGGGTTTAGGGCAGTGCAGTGGTATTCAGGCAGTGTAGGGGTCGTGCTGGGGCTGGTGTTTCAGGGTTTAGGGCAGTGCAGTGGTGTCCGGGCAGTGTAGGGGGTCGTGCAGGGGCCGGTGTTTCAGGGTTTAGGGCAGAGCAGTGGTGTTCGGGGAGTGTAGGGGGTTGTGCAGGAGCTGGTGTTTTTGGGTTTAGGGCAGTGCAGTGGTGTTCGGGCAGTGTAGGGGGTCGTGCAGGGGCTGGTGTTTCAGGGTTTAGGGCAGTGAAGTGGTGTTCGGGCAGTGTAGGGGGTCGTGCTGGGGCTGATGATTCAGGGTTTAGGGCAGTGCAGTGGTGTTCGGGCAGTGTAGGGGGTCTTGCTGGGGGTGGTGTTTCAGAGTTTAGGGCAGTTCAGTGGTGTTCCGGCAGTGTAGGGGGTCGTGCTGGGGGTGGTGTCTCAGGGTTTAGGGCAGTCTAGGGGGCCGTGCAGGGGCTGGTGTTTCAGGGTTTAGGGCAGTGCATTGGTGTTCGGGCAGTGTAGGAAGTTGTGCTGGGGCTCGTGTTTCAGGGTTTAGGGCAGTGCAGTGGTGTTCGGGCAGTGCAGGGGGTCGTGCTGGGGCTGGTGTTTCAGGGTTTAGGGCAGTGCAGTGGTGTTCGGGCAGTGTAGGGGGTCGTGCAGGGGCTGGTGCTTCTGGTTTTATGGCAGTGCAGTGGTGTTCGGGCAGTGTAGGGGGTCGTGCAGGGGCTGGTGTTTCAGGGTTTAGGGCAGTGCAGTGGTGTTCGGGCCGTGTAGGGGGTCTTGCTGGGGCTGGTGATTCAGGGTTTGGGGCAGTGTAGTCGTGTTCGGGCAGCGTAGGGGGTCTTGCTGGGGCTGGTGTTTCAGGGTTTAGGGCAGTAGTGTTCGGGCAGTGTATGGGGTCTTGCTTGAGATGATGTTTCCGGGTTTAGGGCAGTGCAGTGATGTTGTGGTAGTGTAGGGGGTCGTGCTGGGGGTGGTGATTCAGGGTTTAGGGTAGTGTAGGGGGTCGTACAGGGGCTGGTGTTTCAGGGTATAGGGCAGTGCGGTGGTGTTCAGGCAGTGTAGGGGGTCATGCTGGGGCTGGTGTTTCAGGGTGTAGGGCAGTGCGGTGGTGTTCGGGCAGTGTAGGGGTCATGTTGGGGCTGGTGGTTTAGGGCAGTGCAGTGGAGTTCGGGCAGTGTTGGGGGTCGTGCTGGGAGTGGTGTTTCAGGGTTTAGGGCAGTGCAGTGGTGTTCCGGCAGTAAAGGGGGTTGTGCTGGGGGTAGTGTTTCAGGGTTTAGGGCAGTCTAGGGGGTCGTGCAGGGGCTGGTGTTTCAGGGTTTAGGGCAGTGCAGTGGTGTTCAGGCAGTGTAGGGGGTCGTGCAGGGGCTGGTGTTTCAGGATTTAGGGCAGTGCAATGGTGTTCGGGCAGTGTAGGGGGTCGTGCAGGGGCTGGTGTTTCAGGGTTGAGGGCAGTGAAGTGGTGTTCAGGCAGTGTAGGGGGTCGTGCTGGGGCTGGTGTTTCAGGGTTTAGGGAAGTGCAGTGGTGTTTGGTCAGTGTAGGTGGTCTTGCGGGGGCTGGTATTTCAGGGTTTAGGGCAGTGCAGTGGTGTTCGGGCAGTGTAGGGGGTTGTGCTGGGGGTGGTGTTTCAGGGTTTAGGGCAGTAGTGTTCGGGCAGTGTACAGGGTCTTGCTTGGGATGATGTTTCAGGCTTTAGGGCAGTGCAGTAGTTTTCGGGCAGTGTAGGTGCTGATGCTGGGGGTGATGTTTCAGGGTTTAGGGCAGTGGTGTTCAAGCAGTGTAGGGGTCGTGCTCGGGGTGATGAATCAGGGTTTAGGGCAGTGCAGTGGTGTTCGGGCAGTGTAGGGGGTCGTGCTGGGGCTTGTGTTTTAGGGTTTAGGTCTGTGCAGTGGTGTTCGGGCAGTGTAGGGGGTGTTGCTGGGGCTGATGTTTTAGGGTTTAGGGCAGTGCAGTGGGGTTCGGGCAGTGTAGGGGCTTGTGCTGGGGGTGGTGTTTCAGGGTTAGGGGCAGTGCATTGGTGTTTGGGCAGTGAAGGGGTCGTGCTGGGGCTGGTGTTTCAGGGTTTAGGGCAGTGCAGTGGTGTTCGGGCAGTGTAGGGGGTCGTGCAGGGGCTGGTGTTTCAGAGTTTAGGGCAGTGCAGTGATTTTCGGGCAGTGTAGGGGGTCTTCCAGGGGCTGGTGTTTCTGGGTTTAGGGCAGTGCAGTGGTGTTCGGGCAGTGTAGGGGGTCGTGCTGGGGGTGGTGTTTCAGGGTTTAGGGCAGCATAGTGGTGTTAGGGCAGTGTAGGGGGTTGTGCTGGGGCTGGTGTTTCAGGGTTTAGGGCAGTGCAGTGGTGTTCGGGCAGTGTAGGGGGTCGTGCTGGGGCTGGTGTTTCAGGGTTAGGGGCAGTGCATTGGTGTTCGTGCAGTGAAGGGGTCGTGCTGGGGCTGGTGTTTCAGGGTTTAGGGCAGTGCAGTGGTGTTCGGGCAGTGTAGGGGGTCATGCAGGGGCTGGTGTTTCAGGGTTTAGGGCAGTGCAGTGGTGTTTCGGCAGTGTAGGGGGTCGTGCAGGGGCTGGTGTTTCAGAGTTTAGGGCAGTGCAGTGATGTTCGGGCAGTGTAGGGGGTCTTCCAGGGGCTGGTGTTTCCGGGTTTAGGGCAGTGCAGTGGTGTTCGGGCAGTGTAGGGGGTCGTGCTGGGGATGGTGTTTCAGGGTTTAGGGCAGTCTAGGGGCCGTGCAGGGGCTGGTGTTTCAGGGTTTAGGGCAGTGCAGTGGTGTTCGGGCAGTGTAGGGAGTTGTGCTGGGGCTCGTGTTTCAGGGTTTAGGGCAGTGCAGTTGTGTTCGGGCAGTGTAGGGGGTCGTGCTGGGGATGGTGTTTCAGTTTTTAGGGCAGTGGTGTTCATGCAAGGTGTCGGGGGTCTTGCTGGGGCTGGTGTTTCAGGGTTTAGTGCAGTGCAGTGGTGTTAGGGCAGTGTAGAGGGTCGTGCAGAGGTGGTGTTTCAGGGTTTAGGACAGTGCAGTGGTGTTGAGGCAGTGTAGGGGGTCATGCTTGGGATGATGTTTCAGGGTTTAGGGCAGTGCAGTGGTGTTCGGGCAGTGTAGGGGGTCGTGCTGAGGGTGGTGTTTTAGAGTTTAGGGCAGTGCAGTGGTGTTCCGGCATTGTAGGGGGTCGTGCTGGGGGTGGTGTTTCAGGGTTTAGGGCAGTCTAGGGGGAAGTGCAGGGGCTGGTGTTTCAGGGTTTAGGGCAGTGCAGTGGTGTTCAGGCAGTGTAGGGAGTCGTGCTGGGGCTCGTGTTTCAGGGTTTAGGGCAGTGCAGTGGTGTTCGGGCAGTGCAGGGGGTCGTGCTGGGGCTGGTGTTTCAGGGTTTAGGGCAGTGCAGTGGTGTTCAGGCAGTGTAGGGGGTCGTGCAGGGGCTGGTGTTTCAGGTTTTAGGGCAGTGCAGTGGTGTTCGGGCAGTGTAGGGGGTCGTGCAGGGGCTGGTGTTTCAGGGTTTAGGGCAGTGCAGTGGTGTTCGGGCAGTGTAGTGGGTCGTGCTGGGGCTGGTGTTTCAGGGTTTAGGGCAGTGCAGTGGTGTTCGGGCAGTGTAGTGGGTCGTGCTGGGGCTGGTGTTTCAGAGTTTAGGGCAGTGCAGTGATGTTCGGGCAGTGTAGGGGGTCTTCCAGGGGCTGGTGTTTCCGGGTTTAGGGCAGTGCAGTGGTGTTCGGGCAGTGTAGGGGGTCGTGCTGGGGATGGTGTTTCAGGGTTTAGGGCAGTCTAGGGGCCGTGCAGGGGCTGGTGTTTCAGGGTTTAGGGCAGTGCAGTGGTGTTCGGGCAGTGTAGGGAGTTGTGCTGGGGCTCGTGTTTCAGGGTTTAGGGCAGTGCAGTTGTGTTCGGGCAGTGTAGGGGGTCGTGCTGGGGGTGGTGTTTCAGTTTTTAGGGCAGTGGTGTTCATGCAAGGTGTCGGGGGTCTTGCTGGGGCTGGTGTTTCAGGGTTTAGTGCAGTGCAGTGGTGTTAGGGCAGTGTAGAGGGTCGTGCAGGGGTGGTGTTTCAGGGTTTAGGACAGTGCAGTGGTGTTGAGGCAGTGTAGGGGGTCATGCTTGGGATGATGTTTCAGGGTTTAGGGCAGTGCAGTGGTGTTCGGGCAGTGTAGGGGGTCGTGCTGAGGGTGGTGTTTTAGAGTTTAGGGCAGTGCAGTGGTGTTCCGGCATTGTAGGGGGTCGTGCTGGGGGTGGTGTTTCAGGGTTTAGGGCAGTCTAGGGGGAAGTGCAGGGGCTGGTGTTTCAGGGTTTAGGGCAGTGCAGTGGTGTTCAGGCAGTGTAGGGAGTCGTGCTGGGGCTCGTGTTTCAGGGTTTAGGGCAGTGCAGTGGTGTTCGGGCAGTGCAGGGGGTCGTGCTGGGGCTGGTGTTTCAGGGTTTAGGGCAGTGCAGTGGTGTTCAGGCAGTGTAGGGGGTCGTGCAGGGGCTGGTGTTTCAGGTTTTAGGGCAGTGCAGTGGTGTTCGGGCAGTGTAGGGGGTCGTGCAGGGGCTGGTGTTTCAGGGTTTAGGGCAGTGCAGTGGTGTTCGGGCAGTGTAGTGGGTCGTGCTGGGGCTGGTGTTTCAGGGATTAGGGAAGTGCAGTGGTGTTCGGGCAGTGTAGAGGGTCTTGCTGGGGCTGGTGTTTCAGGGTTTGGGCAGTAGTGTTCGGGCAGTGTATGGGGTCTTGCTTGAGATGATGTTTCAGGGTTTAGGGTAGTGCAGTGGTGTCCGGGCAGTGTAGGGGGTCGTGCAGGGGCTGGTGTTTCAGGGTTTAGGGCAGAGCAGTGGTGTTCGGGGAGTGTAGGGGGTTGTGCAGGAGCTGGTGTTTCAGGGTATAGGGCAGTGCAGTGGTGTTCGGGCAGTGTAGGGGCTCATGCTGGTGGTGGTGTTTTAGAGTTTAGGGCAGTGCAGTGATGTTCCGGCAGTGTAGGGGGTCGTGCTGGGGGTGGTGTTTCAGGGTTTAGGGCAGTCTAGGGGGCCATGCAGGGGCTGGTGTTTCAGGGTTTAGGGCAATGCAGTGGTGTTCGGGCAGTGTAGGGAGTCGTGCTGGGGCTCGTGTTTCAGGGTTTAGGGCAGTGCAGTGGTGTTCGGGCAGTGCAGGGGGTCATGCTGGGGCTGGTGTTTCAGGGTTTAGGGCAGTGCAGTGGTGTTCGGGCAGTGTAGGGGGTCGTGCAGGGGCTGGTGTTTCTGGTTTTAGGGCAGTGCAGTGGTGTTCGGGCAGTGTAGGGGGTCATGCAGGGGCTGGTGTTTCAGGGTTTAGGGCAGTGCAGTGGTGTTCGGGCCATGTAGGGGGTCTTGCTGGGGCTGGTGATTCAGAGTTTGGGGCAGTGTAGTGGTGTTTGGGCAGTGTAGGGGGTCGTGCTGGGGCTGGTGTTTCAGGGTTTAGGGCAGTGCAGTGGTGTTCGGGCAGTGTAGGGGGTCATGCTGGGGCTGGTGTTTCAGGGATTAGGGAAGTGCAGTGGTGTTCGGGCAGTGTAGGGGGTCGTACAGGGGCTGGTGTTTCAGGGTTTAGGGCAGTGCAGTGGTGTTCGGGCAGTGTAGGGGGTCATGCTGGGTCTGGTGTTTCAGGGATTAGGGAAGTGCAGTGGTGTTCGGGCAGTGTAGGGGGTCTTGCTGGGGCTGGTGTTTCAGGGTTTAGGGCAGTAGTGTTCGGGCAGTGTATGGGGTCTTGCTTGAGATGATGTTTCAGGGTTTAGGGCAGTGCAGTGATGTTCCGGTCGTGTAGGGGGTCATGCTCGGTGTGGTTATTCAGGGTTTAGGGTAGTGTAGGGGGTCGTACAGGGGCTGGTGTTTCAGGGTATAGGGCAGTGCGGTGGTGTTCGGGCAGTGTAGGGGGTCATGCTGGGGCTGGTGTTTCAGGGTTTAGGGCAGTGCAGTGGTGTTCCGGCAGTATAGGGGGTTGTGCTGGGGGTAGTGTTTCAGGGTTTAGGGCAGTCTAGGGGGTCGTGCAGGGGCTGGTGTTTCAGGGTTTAGGGCATTGCAGTGGTGTTCAGGCAGTGCAGGGGGTCCTGCTGGGGCTGGTGTTTCAGGGTTTAGGGCAGTGCAGTGGTGTTCGGGGAGTGTAGGGGGTCGTGCAGGGGCTGGTGTTTCAGGATTTAGGGCAGTGCAGTGGTGTTCGGGCAGTGTAGGGGGTCGTGCAGGGGCTGGTGTTTCAGGGTTGAGGGCAGTGAAGTGGTGTTCAGGCAGTGTAGGGGGTCGTGCTGGGGCTGGTGTTTCAGGGTTTAGGGCAGTGCAGTGGGGTTTGGTCAGTGTAGGTGGTCTTGCTGGGGCTGGTGTTTCAGGGTTTAGGGCAGTGGGGTTCGGGCAGTGTAGGGGGTCGTGCTGGGGGTGGTGTTTCAGGGTTTAGGGCAGTAGTGTTCGGGCAGTGTACGGGGTCTTGCTTGGGATGATGTTTCAGGCTTTAGGGCAGTGCAGTAGTTTTCGGGCAGTGTAGGTGCTGATGCTGGGGGTGATGTTTCAGGGTTTAGGGCAGTGGTGTTCGGGCAGTGTAGGGGTCGTGCTCGGGGTGATGAATCAGGGTTTAGGGCAGTGCTGTGTTGTTCGGGCAGTGTAGGGGGTCATGCTGGGAGTGGTGTTTCAGGGTTTAGCGCAGTGCAGTGGTGTTCGGGAAGTGTAGGGGTCGTGCAGGGGCTGATGATTCAGGGTTTAGGGCAGTGCAGTGGTGTTCGGGCAGTGTAGGGGGTCTTGCTGGGGCTTGTGTTTTAGGGTTTAGGTCTGTGCAGTGGTGTTCAGGCAGTGTAGGGGGTCTTGCTGGGGCTGATGTTTTAGGGTTTAGGGCAGTGCAGTGGGGTTCGGGCAGTGTAGGGGCTTGTGCTGGGGGTGGTGTTTCAGGGTTTAGGCAGTGCAGTGGTATTCGGGCAGTGTAGGGGGTCGTGCTGGGGCTGGTGTTTCAGGGTTTAGGGCAGTGCAGTAGTGTTCGGGCAGTGTAGGCGGATGTGCTGGGGGTGGTGTTTCAGGGTTTAGGGCAGTATAGTGGTGTTAGGGCAGTGTAGGGGGTTGTGCTGGGGCTGGTGTTTCAGGGTTTAGGGCAGTGCAGTGGTGTTCGGGCAGTGTAGGGGGTCGTGCAGGGGCTGGTGTTTCAGGTTTTAGGGCAGTGCAGTGGTGTTTGGGCAGTGTAGCGGGTCGTGCAGGGGCTGGTGTTTTAGGGTTTAGGTCTGTGCAGTGGTGTTCGGGCAGTGTAGGGGGTGTTGCTGGGGCTGATGTTTTAGGGTTTAGGGCAGTGCAGTGGGGTTCGGGCAGTGTAGGGGCTTGTGCTGGGGGTGGTGTTTCAGGGTTAGGGGCAGTGCATTGGTGTTCGGGCAGTGAAGGGGTCGTGCTGGGGCTGGTGTTTCAGGGTTTAGGGCAGTGCAGTGGTGTTCGGGCAGTGTAGGGGGTCGTGCAGGGGCTGGTGTTTCAGAGTTTAGGGCAGTGCAGTGATTTTCGGGCAGTGTAGGGGGTCTTCCAGGGGCTGGTGTTTCCGGGTTTAGGGCAGTGCAGTGGTGTTCGGGCAGTGTAGGGGGTCGTGCTGGGGGTGGTGTTTCAGGGTTTAGGGCAGTATAGTGGTGTTAGGGCAGTGTAGGGGGTTGTGCTGGGGCTGGTGTTTCAGGGTTTAGGGCAGTGCAGTGGTGTTCCGGCAGTAAAGGGGGTTGTGCTGGGGGTAGTGTTTCAGGGTTTAGGGCAGTCTAGGGGGTCGTGCAGGGGCTGGTGTTTCAGGGTTTAGGGCAGTGCAGTGGTGTTCAGGCAGTGTAGGGGGTCGTGCAGGGGCTGGTGTTTCAGGATTTAGGGCAGTGCAATGGTGTTCGGGCAGTGTAGGGGGTCATGCTGGGGCTGGTGTTTCAGGGTTTAGGGAAGTGCAGTGGTGTTTGGTCAGTGTAGGTGGTCTTGCGGGGGCTGGTATTTCAGGGTTTAGGGCAGTGCAGTGGTGTTCGGGCAGTGCAGGGGGTTGTGCTGGGGGTGGTGTTTCAGGGTTTAGGGCAGTAGTGTTCGGGCAGTGTACAGGGTCTTGCTTGGGATGATGTTTCAGGCTTTAGGGCAGTGCAGTAGTTTTCGGGCAGTGTAGGTGCTGATGCTGGGGGTGATGTTTCAGGGTTTAGGGCAGTGGTGTTCAGGCAGTGTAGGGGTCGTGCTCGGGGTGATGAATCAGGGTTTAGGGCAGTGCAGTGGTGTTCGGGCAGTGTAGGGGGTCGTGCTGGGAGTGGTGTTTCAGGGTTTAGCGCAGTGCAGTGGTGTTCGGGAAGTGTAGGGGTCGTGCAGGGGCTGATGATTCAGGGTTTAGGGCAGTGCAGTGGTGTTCGGGCAGTGTAGGGGGGCTTGCTGGGGCTTGTGTTTTAGGGTTTAGGTCTGTGCAGTGGTGTTCGGGCAGTGTAGGGGGTGTTGCTGGGGCTGATGTTTTAGGGTTTAGGGCAGTGCAGTGGGGTTCGGGCAGTGTAGGGGGTTGTGCTGGGGGTGGTGTTTCAGGGTTAGGGGCAGTGCATTGGTGTTTGGGCAGTGAAGGGGTCGTGCTGGGGCTGGTGTTTCAGGGTTTAGGGCAGTGCAGTGGTGTTCGGGCAGTGTAGGGGGTCGTGCAGGGGCTGGTGTTTCAGAGTTTAGGGCAGTGCAGTGATTTTCGGGCAGTGTAGGGGGTCTTCCAGGGGCTGGTGTTTCCGGGTTTAGGGCAGTGCAGTGGTGTTCGGGCAGTGGAGGGGGTCGTGCAGGGGTGGTGTTTCAGGGTTTAGGACAGTGCAGTGGTGTTGAGGCAGTGTAGGGGGTCATGCTTGGGATGATGTTTCAGGGTTTAGGGCAGTGCAGTGGTGTTCGGGCAGTGTAGGGGGTCGTGCTGAGGGTGGTGTTTTAGAGTTTAGGGCAGTGCAGTGGTGTTCCGGCATTTTAGGGGGTCGTGCTGGGGGTGGTGTTTCAGGGTTTAGGGCAGTCTAGGGGGAAGTGCAGGGGCTGGTGTTTCAGGGTTTAGGGCAGTGCAGTGGTGTTCGGGCAGTGTAGGGAGTCGTGCTGGGGCTCATGTTTCAGGGTTTAGGGCAGTGCAGTGGTGTTCGGGCAGTGCAGGGGGTCGTGCTGGGGCTGGTGTTTCAGGGTTTAGGGCAGTGCAGTGGTGTTCAGGCAGTGTAGGGGGTTGTGCTGGGGCTGGTGTTTCAGGGTTTAGGGCAGTGCAGTGGTGTTCGGGCAGTGTAGGGGGTCGTGCTGGGGCTGGTGTTTCAGGGTTAGGGGCAGTGCATTGGTGTTCGGGCAGTGAAGGGGTCGTGCTGGGGCTGGTGTTTCAGGGTTTAGGGCAGTGCAGTGGTGTTCGGGCAGTGTAGGGGGTCATGCAGGGGCTGGTGTTTCAGGGTTTAGGGCAGTGCAGTGGTGTTCGGGCAGTGTAGGGGGTCGTGCAGGGGCTGGTGTTTCAGAGTTTAGGGCAGTGCAGTGATGTTCGGGCAGTGTAGGGGGTCTTCCAGGGGCTGGTGTTTCCGGGTTTAGGGCAGTGCAGTGGTGTTCGGGCAGTGTAGGGGGTCGTGCTGAGGGTGGTGTTTTAGAGTTTAGGGCAGTGCAGTGGTGTTCCGGCATTGTAGGGGGTCGTGCTGGGGGTGGTGTTTCAGGGTTTAGGGCAGTCTAGGGGGAAGTGCAGGGGCTGGTGTTTCAGGGTTTAGGGCAGTGCAGTGGTGTTCGGGCAGTGTAGGGAGTCGTGCTGGGGCTCATGTTTCAGGGTTTAGGGCAGTGCAGTGGTGTTCGGGCAGTGCAGGGGGTCGTGCTGGGGCTGGTGTTTCAGGGTTTAGGGCAGTGCAGTGGTGTTCAGGCAGTGTAGGGGGTTGTGCTGGGGCTGGTGTTTCAGGGTTTAGGGCAGTGCAGTGGTGTTCGGGCAGTGTAGGGGGTCGTGCTGGGGCTGGTGTTTCAGGGTTAGGGGCAGTGCATTGGTGTTCGGGCAGTGAAGGGGTCGTGCTGGGGCTGGTGTTTCAGGGTTTAGGGCAGTGCAGTGGTGTTCGGGCAGTGTAGGGGGTCATGCAGGGGCTGGTGTTTCAGGGTTTAGGGCAGTGCAGTGGTGTTCGGGCAGTGTAGGGGGTCGTGCAGGGGCTGGTGTTTCAGAGTTTAGGGCAGTGCAGTGATGTTCGGGCAGTGTAGGGGGTCTTCCAGGGGCTGGTGTTTCCGGGTTTAGGGCAGTGCAGTGGTGTTTGGGCAGTGTAGGGGGTCGTGCTGGGGGTGGTGTTTCAGGGTTTAGGGCAGTCTAGGGGCCGTGCAGGGGCTGGTGTTTCAGGGTTTAGGGCAGTGCAGTGGTGTTCGGGCAGTGTAGGGAGTTGTGCTGGGGCTCGTGTTTCAGGGTTTAGGGCAGTGCAGTTGTGTTCGGGCAGTGTAGGGGGTCGTGCTGGGGGTGGTGTTTCAGTTTTTAGGGCAGTGGTGTTCATGCAAGGTGTCGGGGGTCTTGCTGGGGCTGGTGTTTCAGGGTTTAGTGCAGTGCAGTGGTGTTAGGGCAGTGTAGAGGGTCGTGCAGGGGTGGTGTTTCAGGGTTCAGGACAGTGCAGTGGTGTTGAGGCAGTGTAGGGGGTCATGCTTGGGATGATGTTTCAGGGTTTAGGGCAGTGCAGTGGTGTTCGGGCAGTGTAGGGGGTCGTGCTGAGGGTGGTGTTTTAGAGTTTAGGGCAGTGCAGTGGTGTTCCGGCATTGTAGGGGGTCGTGCTGGGGGTGGTGTTTCAGGGTTTAGGGCAGTCTAGGGGGAAGTGCAGGGGCTGGTGTTTCAGGGTTTAGGGCAGTGCAGTGGTGTTCGGGCAGTGTAGGGAGTCGTGCTGGGGCTCATGTTTCAGGGTTTAGGGCAGTGCAGTGGTGTTCGGGCAGTGCAGGGGGTCGTGCTGGGGCTGGTGTTTCAGGGTTTAGGGCAGTGCAGTGGTGTTCAGGCAGTGTAGGGGGTTGTGCAGGGGCTGGTGTTTCAGGTTTTAGGGCAGTGCAGTGGTGTTCGGGCAGTGTAGGGGGTCGTGCAGGGGCTGGTGTTTCAGGGTTTAGGGCAGTGCAGTGGTGTTCGGGCAGTGTAGTGGGTCGTGCTGGGGCTGGTGTTTCAGGGATTAGGGAAGTGCAGTGGTGTTCGGGCAGTGTAGAGGGTCTTGCTGGGGCTGGTGTTTCAGGGTTTGGGCAGTAGTGTTCGGGCAGTGTATGGGGTCTTGCTTGAGATGATGTTTCAGGGTTTAGGGCAGTGCAGTGGTGTCCGGGCAGTGTAGGGGGTCGTGCAGGGGCTGGTGTTTCAGGGTTTAGGGCAGAGCAGTGGTGTTCGGGGAGTGTAGGGGGTTGTGCAGGAGCAGGTGTTTCAGGGTATAGGGCAGTGCAGTGGTGTTCGGGCAGTGTAGGGGGTCGTGCAGAGGCTGGTGTTTCAGGGTTTAGGGCAGTGAAGTGGTGTTCGGGCAGTGTAGGGGGTCGTGCTGGGACTGGTGTTTCAGGGTTTAGGGCAGTGAAGTGGTGTTCGGGCAGTGTAGGGGCTCATGCTGGTGGTGGTGTTTTAGAGTTTAGGGCAGTGCAGTGATGTTCCGGCAGTGTAGGGGGTCGTGCTGGGGGTGGTGTTTCAGGGTTTAGGGCAGTCTAGGGGGCCGTGCAGGGGCTGGTGTTTCAGGGTTTAGGGCAATGCAGTGGTGTTCGGGCAGTGTAGGGAGTCATGCTGGGGCTCGTGTTTCAGGGTTTAGGGCAGTGCAGTGGTGTTCGGGCAGTGCAGGGGGTCATGCTGGGGCTGGTGTTTCAGGGTTTAGGGCAGTGCAGTGGTGTTCGGGCAGTGTAGGGGGTCGTGCAGGGGCTGGTGTTTCTGGTTTTAGGGCAGTGCAGTGGTGTTCGGGCAGTGTAGGGGGTCATGCAGGGGCTGGTGTTTCAGGGTTTAGGGCAGTGCAGTGGTGTTCGGGCCATGTAGGGGGTCTTGCTGGGGCTGGTGATTCAGAGTTTGGGGCAGTGTAGTGGTGTTCGGGCAGTGTAGGGGGTCGTGCTGGGGCTGGTGTTTCAGGGTTTAGGGCAGTGCAGTGGTGTTCGGGCAGTGTAGGGGGTCATGCTGGGGCTGGTGTTTCAGGGATTAGGGAAGTGCAGTGGTGTTCGGGCAGTGTAGGGGGTCGTGCAGGGGCTGGTGTTTCAGGGTTTAGGGCAGTGCAGTGGTGTTCGGGCAGTGTAGGGGGTCATGCTGGGTCTGGTGTTTCAGGGATTAGGGAAGTGCAGTGGTGTTCGGGCAGTGTAGGGGGTCTTGCTGGGGCTGGTGTTTCAAGGTTTAGGGCAGTAGTGTTCGGGCAGTGTATGGGGTCTTGCTTGAGATGATGTTTCAGGGTTTAGGGCAGTGCAGTGATGTTCCGGTCGTGTAGGGGGTCATGCTCGGGGTGGTTATTCAGGGTTTAGGGTAGTGTAGGGGGTCGTACAGGGGCTGGTGTTTCAGGGTATAGGGCAGTGCGGTGGTGTTCGGGCAGTGTAGGGGGTCATGCTGTGGCTGGTGTTTCAGGGTTTAGGCAGTGCGGTGGTGTTCGAGCAGTGTAGGGGTCGTGTTGGGGCTGGTGGTTTAGGGCAGTGCAGTGGAGTTCGGGCAGTGTAGGGGGTCGTGCTGGGAGTGGTGTTTCAGGGTTTAGGGCAGTGCAGTGGTGTTCCGGCAGTATAGGGGGTTGTGCTGGGGGTAGTGTTTCAGGGTTTAGGGCAGTCTAGGGGGTCGTGCAGGGGCTGGTGTTTCAGGGTTTAGGGCATTGCAGTGGTGTTCAGGCAGTGCAGGGGGTCCTGCTGGGGCTGGTGTTTCAGGGTTTAGGGCAGTGCAGTGGTATTCGGGCAGTGTAGGGGTTGTGCTGGGGCTGCTGTTTCAGGGTTTAGGGCAGAGCAGTGGTGTTCGGGGAGTGTAGGGGGTCGTGCAGGGGCTGGTGTTTCAGGATTTAGGGCAGTGCAGTGGTGTTCGGGCAGTGTAGGGGGTCGTGCAGGGGCTGGTGTTTCAGGGTTGAGGGCAGTGAAGTGGTGTTCAGGCAGTGTAGGGGGTCGTGCTGGGGCTGGTGTTTCAGGGTTTAGGGCAGTGCAGTGGGGTTTGGTCAGTGTAGGTGGTCTTGCTGGGGCTGGTGTTTCAGGGTTTAGGGCAGTGGGGTTCGGGCAGTGTAGGGGGTCGTGCTGGGGGTGGTGTTTCAGGGTTTAGGGCACTAGTGTTCGGGCAGTGTACAGGGTCTTGCTTGGGATGATGTTTCAGGCTTTAGGGCAGTGCAGTAGTTTTCGGGCAGTGTAGGTGCTGATGCTGGGGGTGATGTTTCAGGGTTTAGGGCAGTGGTGTTTGGGCAGTGTAGGGGTCGTGCTCGGGGTGATGAATCAGGGTTTAGGGCAGTGCTGTGTTGTTCGGGCAGTGAAGGGGGTCATGCTGGGAGTGGTGTTTCAGGGTTTAGCGCAGTGCAGTGGTGTTCGGGAAGTGTAGGGGTCGTGCAGGGGCTGATGATTCAGGGTTTAGGGCAGTGCAGTGGTGTTCGGGCAGTGTAGGGGGTCTTGCTGGGGCTTGTGTTTTAGGGTTTAGGTCTGTGCAGTGGTGTTCGGGCAGTGTAGGGGGTCTTGCTGGGGCTGATGTTTTAGGGTTTAGGGCAGTGCAGTGGGGTTCGGGCAGTGTAGGGGCTTGTGCTGGGGGTGGTGTTTCAGGGTTTAGGCAGTGCAGTGGTATTCGGGCAGTGTAGGGGGTCGTGCTGGGGCTGGTGTTTCAGGGTTTAGGGCAGTGCAGTAGTGTTCGGGCAGTGTAGGCGGATGTGCTGGGGGTGGTGTTTCAGGGTTTAGGGCAGTATAGTGGTGTTAGGGCAGTGTAGGGGGTTGTGCTGGGGCTGGTGTTTCAGGGTTTAGGGCAGTGCAGTGGTGTTCGGGCAGTGTAGGGGGTCGTGCAGGGGCTGGTGTTTCAGGTTTTAGGGCAGTGCAGTGGTGTTCGGGCAGTGTAGGGGGTCGTGCAGGGGCTGGTGTTTTAGGGTTTAGGTCTGTGCAGTGGTGTTCGGGCAGTGTAGGGGGTGTTGCTGGGGCTGACGTTTTAGGGTTTAGGGCAGTGCAGTGGGGTTCGGGCAGTGTAGGGGCTTGTGCTGGGGGTGGTGTTTCAGGGTTAGGGGCAGTGCATTGGTGTTCGGGCAGTGAAGGGGTCGTGCTGGGGCTGGTGTTTCAGGGTTTAGGGCAGTGCAGTGGTGTTCGGGCAGTGTAGGGGGTCGTGCAGGGGCTGGTGTTTCAGAGTTTAGGGCAGTGCAGTGATTTTCGGGCAGTGTAGGGGGTCTTCCAGGGGCTGGTGTTTCCGGGTTTAGGGCAGTGCAGTGGTGTTCGGGCAGTGTAGGGGGTCGTGCTGGGGGTGGTGTTTCAGGGTTTAGGGCAGTATAGTGGTGTTAGGGCAGTGTAGGAGTGTTAGACCTGGCACCTTGGCGTGAGTCTCCCTTCCTCTTTTTGTCACTGTGCCTCATGTGTTTTTATGGTGTTGGCCGCTCAGCGCGCTGTGCCACTGCCAACCAGTGTCACGGTGCGAGTGCTCCCTATGTAAATTATATATGTTGGTTGGATTCCATGATTGGGTTGTTTGGTTTACTATCAGACCCCAGTACAGTGCGCCAGGGGCGCCAGGGCATGTAAATACGAACACCGCTGGTGGGCTTGCAGCACGGGTTGTGCCACCCACAGAAGCGGCCGGTAAAATACGTCTAAGGTCTGCCATCGCAGAACCTGCGTGCAGTCTGGTACTGACACGCCGACCGACAAGTGCCCACACTTGCCAGTCCCTAAAACCTTCCCTTAGCTGCATGTTAGTCACCCCTCTGGTAGGCCCACGGGCAGGGTGCGTTGTAAGCCTAAGGTAGGACAAGCCCGGATGCGTGGCATGTCCTAGTAGTGAATTACCGCCATCTTGTTGTTCACTACTGCAAGGCTACCCTGTTCTCATAGGCCAGTATGGGCGGCCTGGATTATTACACCCTATGATCCTAACCGACCCAGGGAACATGGTAGAAGATCGAGTTTAGTATGCCTGAACTCGGAATAATAAGGTACATCTTTTCGCAAGGTTTATTTTAATATTCCGGGTTTGCAAATGCCGCTTTTAGAAAGTCGGCCTTTGCTTGCCTAAACATTTCAGCCGCCTCTGCGTGATGTGTATCTGATGTCTGGCTGGTGTGAGTGACAGGGCTGGGGGAACCCAGATGGGCAGGGCTAGGTAGCCTGGTATGAATAGGACGATCGACAGGTAGATGGGTGGGAGGAGTGCTCCTAGGTTCTGAATAGGACAGTGCTCCGCTACCTCGATGCCGGCTCCACCCCCTGTGGAGCGTCTGATGACTCTGCCCTGCACTCTGAAAGAAGAAGCCTGCATCACGTAAACAAAGTGCTCAGAAACCGGACTGAACTAGGCAAGGGCCCCCCTGGCCTGGGAGAACAAAAGATTTGTGGTATAAATGGAGGAGCCCTGCTCCTAAGAAACTAGATCCGCTTTTGACCAAGAAGAATCTCTGCCTGAGGAGGAGGCACCGGGAAAGCGGTAGGAGGAAGACTGTCCCTATCCTGGGGGATTGGCCTGCAGTGGTGACCTTGCTGCCAAAGGAGAGAAGAGAAACTGTTGCTGAAGACTTTTACTTTACTTTTACTTTCAAGACTTGTGCTTTTCCAAAACGATCTCCAAGGGCTTGGAACTGAGCTTGCCCCCTGAACTGAGCCCCAGGACCATTGGGCTCTACCTGATCTTCACTCGCCTGCTGCTGGACTGTGGTGTCCTTTCCCTCGCCGGAGCTGTGACCCTCGTGCCCAGTCCCTCCCTGAGCCGTGACCAGGACTGCTTAGCCGCCCCCGCCTTGGGAAGAGCCTCGCTCGATCGGAGCCGCTCCCCCTACGCTGTGCTGGGCTGCCCCATCACCTCGCTCGTGGAGGCTCGCTGCGCACCTTCACCCTCCCGCCGGAGTCGGCGTTTGTGAGCATCTCCAAGCCTCGGACGGCCCGGACGCATCGGCGTGCCCGGCTGCCCCGCTTTGTTCACACGCCACCTGCAACACCCCGCTCTTGTCGTGAGCCTGAAGATCAGACACCCTCGTGAAGTGTGGGAGCCCCGGACGCCGCCTCGCTCTTCCTTCGAAGAGCCGCTGAAATCCCGCACCCGCCTTTGCGTCAAGAAACAAGGTACTGTACTTACGACCTCGACCGCGAGCTCGCATCGGATCCAGGGTCCGCAACGTTCTTATTTCCCTGTCATCTGCTGTGTGCTCCCTGGGCGCTGCCTCAGCACGAAGTGCGCTGAGGCCTACAGTTACCTTGTGCCCGCCTAAAGAACTTTCCGTAAAACAAAGAGAACTTGACCGTATTTCCAAGAATTGTGGCCCCATCAGTTCAACGTTACTGGGCCTTGTATTTGAATCTGCTGAATCTACATAAAAGCTTATTTTTATATACTTCCTGATTGGTGTCCGTTTGTGGTGCATGCAAGGGGTTTACTGTATGTATAATTGAATTTGCTTAACCGTGTACGCCTGAGACTTAGCCTAGACTGCTCGCGCCACGCACCTAGAGGGTGAGCAGGGGTTAGTCTGGGGAGTCATCCTTCGCCCTGACAAGAAGTAAAGGGTCCCTGCTTGTTGTGGGTTCACACCTGCGTCAACCAGAGCCCCCGCATTTCTAACATTGGTGGCAGCGGTGGGATTTACGGATTTGCATTTGTGGTTTGCGTATAGTGAATCACTGATCACCACGTAGTGAGAGCAGACCAGTAACACAGCCACAAGGCTAGCATTTGTTTTTGTTTTGCCAAGAGTCTCCGTTGTTAGAGCCATGCCTGGTTCACTTTCAGCCGGAAGGGCGGTTTCCATAATCTCTGGATTTGAAGACGTAGATTGGGACGAAGACGCACTTCAGAATCGTACCAATGAAGACTTGAAAGGTCTTTGCTCCAAGTTCAGGATTGCCCAAACTGGATTGAAAAAGAAGGAACAACTTGTGAAGGCGCTGAGGGCCTGGTATGAGTCAAAGGCACCAGAGAATCAGGTGGAAGTGGTTCCACCAGAAAGTGTCCATGAGTTTGGCAGGTGCCTGTCGCCAGAAGAGTTGGCCGACAGGGCCGCAACCCGGGCACACGAGGTGGAAATGGCAAAACTTCATGGGCAGATGGATATGGAAAAACAAAGATTAGCCATGGAAGAAAAGAAACTACAATTAGAGCATGACATGAAGCTGAGGGAGCTGGAGCTGAAAGCAAAAAGTTTGGAGCTTAATCCCTCTGGTGGCAGCACACCGCCAGTACCGGCGGAACCAAGAGTTTATATTCCCAAGGATGTAGTGAAGGAGTTCTTCAGGAATGACGACATCGGGCAGTGGTTCAGAGCCTACGAGGTAGCCATGTCTTCCCACCGGGTCCCTGAGAAAGATTGGGGAGCGGGGTTGTGGGGAAGGTTCCTGAGTGAAGGGCGGGACACACTGTTAGATTTACCTGCTGATGTTCATAATTCTTATGCCCATATGAAGGAAGCATTGATGGCTAGGTATGGGTTGACCCCTGAGTTATATAGACAAAGGTTCAGGGGTTGCACTAAGATTCCCAATAGTACGTATGTGGAGTATGTGACTTTCTTTTGCAGAGCGCTGGATGGTTGGGTGAAGGGTAGTAAGGTGAACGATTATCAAGGGCTTCTTGATCTAATGGCATGGGAGCACTTGTCCAGTAATTGTTTTCCTGAGCTACGCCAGCACCTGATAGATAGTAAGCTGACTAACCCGAGGAAGCTTGCTGAGGAGGCGGACCGCTGGGTCAGTACCAGGGTCCACAAGGGTACCGTGGGAGATTCCGCCAAAGGTGGGCAGGGTCCCCAGCAGAAGAGTGGGGGGGACAGGGGTAAACAGAAGCAGTTCCAAAAAGGGCCCCAAAATAGTCCCCAAGGGAACCAAGGGAAGGGTTCTCAGCCTCCCCCACCCCAGAAACCGACCGGGGCCCCGACAGGTCCTCCTGTTCAAAAGGGGCCCGTAAGATGTTACAGGTGTAACAATTTGGGGCATTTTGCCTCTGATGTAAAGTGTCCATTGTTTGGTAAACCAGCACCCACTGGTGCTCCACCCCGGCAGGTGACTAGTGTAGCCTTGGGGGAGGAGAGGGATGTCCAAGGTGGGTGGGGTCCCGCAGAGATGTCCCTGGTCTCGCTAGGAGACCGTGAAGTGGTCCCTCCAACCCAGCTGCCTGAGAACACTAAGAAGTACAGGCAGTGGGTGACCATAAATGGCCATAGAGTGGAAGCTCTTAGAGATACAGGAGCCAGTGTGACGGCTGTCAGGTGTCACCTGGTGTCTCAGGAGCAGGTGGTCCCCAATGCATTCTATCCCGTTGTTGCCGCTGACAACACAGAGAGACACTGCAAGGTGGCTCAGGTTCCCTTTGAGTGGGGGGGGGTCTCTGGTACTCTTCAGGTAGCTGTGAGGCCCGCCATGCCTGTAGACTGTTTGTTAGGGAACGATTTGGAGAGCTCACCTTGGGCTAAGGTGGAGCGGAGTGCTCACCTGGAGATGTTGGGTATGCCGGATTGGGCGTGTGTCACCACACGGTCCATGGCAGCCAGTAGAGGTACTCAAGAGGTCCTGGAGCCTGAGAGGGAGGCCCAGGAACCGGCCTTAGAGAGAAGGAGCAAGGGGCGCGGGAAGCCGGCCCCTGAAGTTCCCACGGTCCAGGAGGGAGCAAACCTTGAGGGGGATGCCCTGGAGCCTACAGGGGAGCAGATAGCTGAACTGGGAGACCTGCCGGAGCTGACCCATTGGCAGCAGGAAGGGGGTCCCACCAGGGAGGACTTTTGCAAGGCACAGAAGGAGTGCCCTTCTCTCGTGGGTATGCGGCAGCAGGCTGCAGACCAGGCCGCAGGTGATCAGTCAGGATCGCATTTCGTTTACTGGGAGAACGACCTCCTATATACAGAGCCTAAGGTTGCTGAGCCTGGGTCAGCCCGTGCGCTGGTGGTACCCCAGGACTTCAGAGCCTTCCTACTGGGGCTGGCTCACGATGTGCCATTGGCAGGGCATTTGGGGCAGGACAAGACCTTTGAAAGGCTTGTCACCCACTTTTATTGGCCTCAAATGCGCAGGAGTTCAGATACTCACTGCAGGACATGCCAGACTTGCCAGGCAAGTGGAAAGAGTGGAAGGAAGCAGAAGGCTCCACTCCAGCCATTCCCTGTGGTCGGTACCCCATTCCAGCGAGTGGGGATTGACATTGTAGGGCCACTGGACCCCAGGACAGCGATGGGCAATAGGTTCATCCTGGTCCTGGTGGACCATGCCACCCGGTACCCGGAAGCCATTCCTCTAAGGACAGTGACGGCCCCCGTGGTGGGACGGGCACTGATGGGAATTTTCTCCCGAGTGGGATTCCCTCTAGAAGTGGTGTCTGACCGGGGTACCAATTTCATGTCCAAGTACATGAAATCTCTTTGGCAAGAGTGTGGTGTAACCTACAAGTTCACCACCCCTTACCACCCCCAAGGAAACGGGTTGGTTGAGAGATTCAACCGAACCCTCAAAGGCATGATAATGGGCCTAGAAGGAGCCATGAGGCGTAAGTGGGACGTCCTCTTACCATGCCTTCTCTTCGCTTACCGTGAGGTGCCACAGAAGTCTCTGGGGTTCAGTCCCTTTGAGCTTCTGTATGGTCACCCAGTCAGAGGACCTCTAAGTCTGGTCAAAGAAGGCTGGGAGCAATCTCCCAGGAAGCCTCCCCAGAATGTATATAGTTACATGCTGGCCTTCAGGAATCAGACTAGGCGATTCAGGCAACTTGCTGAGGTAAATCTGGAAGCCAGCCAGGAGGAGATGAAGCGGTGGTACGACCAGAATGCCACTCTGGTAGAGCTTCAGCCTGGACAGAAAGTATGGGTCTTGGCCCCCGTGGAGCCGTGTGCGCTCCAGGATAAGTGGACCGGTCCCTTTGAGGTGGTGGAGCGCAAGAGTCCTGTTACCTACGTGGTGGACCTGAAGTCTCCTAGGAACCCCTTAAGGGTCCTACACGTCAACCGCCTCAAGCCCCACTTGGAGAGGTCCCAAGTGGGCATGCTCTTGGCAACAGATGCTGGAATGGAAGAGGAGACAGAACCTCTTCCTGACCTCCTGTCAGCCAAGGAGCAAGATGGGTCAGTGGATGGTGTCATCCTCTCTTCCACCCTGACCCCTGAGCAACAGAATGATTGTCGCCAGTTGCTGGGACAGTTTTCTGACCTGTTTTCCCTGGTCCCTGGTGTCACTGATTGGTGCGTCCATGATGTGGACACTGGGGATAGTCCACCTGTGCGGCACAAGGCCTACAGGGTGACTGACAGGGTGAGGACCTGCATCAAGGAGGAGGTCTCCAAGATGTTTGCCCTCGGGGTAATTGAGTCTTCTAGCAGTCCTTGGGCCAGCCCCGTGGTCTTGGTCCCAAAGGCTGCAGCGCCGGGAGCCACACCCGAACTCCGGTTCTGTGTGGACTACAGAGGACTCAATTCGGTCACTAGGACCGACGCACACCCCATCCCCAGAGCTGATGAGCTCATCGATCGGCTAGGGGCTGCCAACTACCTCAGCACGTTTGATTTAACGTCTGGGTATTGGCAGATCGCCTTGACCGAGGGGGCCAAAGAGAGGTCAGCATTTTCCACCCCAGATGGGCACTACCAGTTCCGGGTTATGCCATTTGGGATGAAGAATGCCCCTGCCACCTTCCAGAGATTGGTCAACCAGGTGTTGGCTGGGCTGGATTCGTTCAGTGCAGCCTACCTGGATGACATCGCAGTGTTCAGCTCCACTTGGGAGGAACACTTGCGTCACCTCTGGGAAGTGTTGATGGCGCTGCGCAAGGCAGGCCTCACGATCAAGGCGAGTAAGTGCCAGATCGGGCAGGGTTCCGTGGTGTACTTGGGACACCAAGTTGGGAGTGGCCAGGTGGCACCCCTTCAGCCCAAGATAGAAACCATCCTGAATTGGGAGGCGCCCAAAACCCAGACGGAGGTGAGAGCCTTCCTAGGTCTTAACGGGTACTACAGGAGGTTTGTCAAGGGGTATGGCAACATGGTTGCCCCCTTGACAGCGCTGACTTCGAAGAAGCAGCCCAGGAAAGTGATCTGGACTGACACCTGTCAGAAAGCTTTTGAGGCCTTGAAAACTGCTATGTGCACGGCGCCCGTGCTCTTGGCTCCCAACTTCTCCAAAGAGTTTATCGTTCAGACAGACGCTTCAGAGCATGGTGTGGGGGCTGTTCTTTCACAGATTAATGAGGAGGGCCTAGATCAACCCGTAGCCTTTCTTAGCAGGAGGTTACTTCCACGGGAACAAAGGTGGAGTGCTATTGAGCGTGAGGCATTTGCTGTGGTCTGGGCGCTGAAGAAGCTAAGACCCTACTTGTTTGGGTCTCACTTCCGGGTTCAGACGGACCACAGGCCCCTCAGATGGTTGATGCATATGAGGGGTGAGAATCCAAAGCTGTTGAGGTGGTCCATTTCCCTACAGGGTATGGATTTCACGGTGGAACATCGCCCTGGTACAGATCACGCCAATGCTGACGGTCTGTCCAGATTTTTCCGCCTTAGTGATGAGGAACTCCCTGGGGTAGGGTAGTTCTCCCCACTTTTCAGCTGGAGGGGACACGTGTTAGACCTGGCACCTTGGCGTGAGTCTCCCTTCCTCTTTTTGTCACTGTGCCTCATGTGTTTTTATGGTGTTGGCCGCTCAGCGCGCTGTGCCACTGCCAACCAGTGTCACGGTGCGAGTGCTCCCTATGTAAATTATATATGTTGGTTGGATTCCATGATTGGGTTGTTTGGTTTACTATCAGACCCCAGTACAGTGCGCCAGGGGCGCCAGGGCATGTAAATACGAACACCGCTGGTGGGTTTGCAGCACGGGTTGTGCCACCCACAGAAGCGGCCGGTAAAATACGTCTAAGGTCTGCCATCGCAGAACCTGCGTGCAGTCTGGTACTGACACGCTGACCGACAAGTGCCCACACTTGCCAGTCCCTAAAACCTTCCCTTAGCTGCATGTTAGTCACCCCTCTGGTAGGCCCACGGGCAGGGTGCGTTGTAAGCCTAAGGTAGGACAAGCCCGGATGCGTGGCATGTCCTAGTAGTGAATTACCGCCATCTTGTTGTTCACTACTGCAAGGCTACCCTGTTCTCATAGGCCAGTATGGGCGGCCTGGATTATTACACCCTATGATCCTAACCGACCCAGGGAACATGGTAGAAGATCGAGTTTAGTATGCCTGAACTCGGAATAATAAGGTACATCTTTTCGCAAGGTTTATTTTAATATTCCGGGTTTGCAAATGCCGCTTTTAGAAAGTCGGCCTTTGCTTGCCTAAACATTTCAGCCGCCTCTGCGTGATGTGTATCTGATGTCTGGCTGGTGTGAGTGACAGGGCTGGGGGAACCCAGATGGGCAGGGCTAGGTAGCCTGGTATGAATAGGACGATCGACAGGTAGATGGGTGGGAGGAGTGCTCCTAGGTTCTGAATAGGACAGTGCTCCGCTACCTCGATGCCGGCTCCACCCCCTGTGGAGCGTCTGATGACTCTGCCCTGCACTCTGAAAGAAGAAGCCTGCATCACGTAAACAAAGTGCTCAGAAACCGGACTGAACTAGGCAAGGGCCCCCCTGGCCTGGGAGAACAAAAGATTTGTGGTATAAATGGAGGAGCCCTGCTCCTAAGAAACTAGATCCGCTTTTGACCAAGAAGAATCTCTGCCTGAGGAGGAGGCACCGGGAAAGCTGTAGGAGGAAGACTGTCCCTATCCTGGGGGATTGGCCTGCAGTGGTGACCTTGCTGCCAAAGGAGAGAAGAGAAACTGTTGCTGAAGACTTTTACTTTACTTTTACTTTCAAGACTTGTGCTTTTCCAAAACGATCTCCAAGGGCTTGGAACTGAGCTTGCCCCCTGAACTGAGCCCCAGGACCATTGGGCTCTACCTGATCTTCACTCGCCTGCTGCTGGACTGTGGTGTCCTTTCCCTCGCCGGAGCTGTGACCCTCGTGCCCAGTCCCTCCCTGAGCCGTGACCAGGACTGTTTAGCCGCCCCCGCCTTGGGAAGAGCCTCGCTCGATCGGAGCCGCTCCCCCTACGCTGTGCTGGGCTGCCCCGTCACCTCGCTCGTGGAGGCTCGCTGCGCACCTTCACCCTCCCGCCGGAGTCGGCGTTTGTGAGCATCTCCAAGCCTCGGACGGCCCGGACGCATCGGCGTGCCCGGCTGCCCCGCTTTGTTCACACGCCACCTGCAACACCCCGCTCTTGTCGTGAGCCTGAAGATCAGACACCCTCGTGAAGTGTGGGAGCCCCGGACGCCGCCTCGCTCTTCCTTCGAAGAGCCGCTGAAATCCCGCACCCGCCTTTGCGTCAAGAAACAAGGTACTGTACTTACGACCTCGACCGCGAGCTCGCATCGGATCCAGGGTCCGCAACGTTCTTATTTCCCTGTCATCTGCTGTGTGCTCCCTGGGCGCTGCCTCAGCACGAAGTGCGCTGAGGCCTACAGTTACCTTGTGCCCGCCTAAAGAACTTTCCGTAAAACAAAGAGAACTTGACCGTATTTCCAAGAATTGTGGCCCCATCAGTTCAACGTTACTGGGCCTTGTATTTGAATCTGCTGAATCTATATAAAAGCTTATTTTTATATACTTCCTGATTGGTGTCCGTTTGTGGTGCATGCAAGGGGTTTACTGTATGTATAATTGCATTTGCTTAACCGTGTACGCCTGAGACTTAGCCTAGACTGCTCGCGCCACGCACCTAGAGGGTGAGCAGGGGTTATTCTGGGGAGTCATCCTTCGCCCTGACAAGAAGTAAAGGGTCCCTGCTTGTTGTGGGTTCACACCTGCGTCAACCAGAGCCCCGCATTTCTAACAAGGGGGTTGTGCTGGGTCTGGTGTTTCAGGGTTTAGGTCAGTGCAGTGGTGTTTGGGCAGTGTAGGGGGTCATGCTGGGGCTGGTGTTTCAGGGTTAGGGGCAGTGCATTGGTGTTCGGGCAGTGAAGGGGTCGTGCTGGGGCTGGTGTTTCAGGGTTTAGGGCAGTGCAGTGGTGTTCGGGCAGTGTAGGGGGTCATGCAGGGGCTGGTGTTTCAGGGTTTAGGGCAGTGCAGTGGTGTTCGGGCAGTGTAGGGGGTCGTGCAGGGGCTGGTGTTTCAGAGTTTAGGGCAGTGCAGTGATGTTCGGGCAGTGTAGGGGGTCTTCCAGGGGCTGGTGTTTCCGGGTTTAGGGCAGTGCAGTGGTGTTCGGGCAGTGTAGGGGGTCGTGCTGGGGGTGGTGTTTCAGGGTTTAGGGCAGTCTAGGGGGCCGTGCAGGGGCTGGTGTTTCAGGGTTTAGGGCAGTGCAGTGGTGTTCGGGCAGTGTAGGGAGTTGTGCTGGGGCTCGTGTTTCAGGGTTTAGGGCAGTGCAGTTGTGTTCGGGCAGTGTAGGGGGTCGTGCTGGGGGTGGTGTTTCAGGGTTTAGGGCAGTGGTGTTCATGCAAGGTGTCGGGGGTCTTGCTGGGGCTGGTGTTTCAGGGTTTAGTGCAGTGCAGTGGTGTTAGGGGAGTGTAGAGGGTCGTGCAGGGGTGGTGTTTCAGGGTTTAGGACAGTGCAGTGGTGTTGAGGCAGTGTAAAGGGTCATGCTTGGGATGATGTTTCAGGGTTTAGGGCAGTGCAGTGGTGTTCGGGCAGTGTAGGGGGTCGTGCTGAGGGTGGTGTTTTAGAGTTTAGGGCAGTGCAGTGGTGTTCCGGCATTGTAGGGGGTCGTGCTGGGGGTGGTGTTTCAGGGTTTAGGGCAGTCTAGGGGGAAGTGCAGGGGCTGGTGTTTCAGGGTTTAGGGCAGTGCAGTGGTGTTCGGGCAGTGTAGGGAGTCGTGCTGGGGCTCGTGTTTCAGGGTTTAGGGCAGTGCAGTGGTGTTCGGGCAGTGCAGGGGGTCGTGCTGGGGCTGGTGTTTCAGGGTTTAGGGCAGTGCAGCGGTGTTCAGGCAGTGTAGGGGGTCGTGCAGGGGCTGGTGTTTCAGGTTTTAGGGCAGTGCAGTGGTGTTCGGGCAGTGTAGGGGGTCGTGCAGGGGCTGGTGTTTCAGGGTTTAGGGCAGTGCAGTGGTGTTCGGGCAGTGTAGTGGGTCGTGCTGGGGCTGGTGTTTCAGGGATTAGGGAAGTGCAGTGGTGTTCGGGCAGTGTAGAGGGTCTTGCTGGGGCTGGTGTTTCAGGGTTTGGGCAGTAGTGTTCGGGCAGTGTATGGGGTCTTGCTTGAGATGATGTTTCAGGGTTTAGGGCAGTGCAGTGGTGTTCGGGCAGTGTAGGGGGTCATGCAGGGGCTGGTGTTTCAGGTTTTAGGGCAGTGCAGTGGTGTTCGGGCAGTGTAGGGGGTCTTGCTGGGGCTTGTGTTTTAGGGTTTAGGTCTGTGTAGTGGTGTTCGGGCAGTGTAGGGGGTGTTGCTGGGGCTGATGTTTTAGGGTTTAGGGCAGTGCAGTGGGGTTCGGGCAGTGTAGGGGCTTGTGCTGGGGGTGGTGTTTCAGGGTTAGGGGCAGTGCATTGGTGTTCGGGCAGTGAAGGGGTCGTGCTGGGGCTGGTGTTTCAGGGTTTAGGGCAGTGCAGTGGTGTTCGGGCAGTGTAGGGGGTCGTGCAGTGGCTGGTGTTTCAGAGTTTAGGGCAGTGCAGTGATTTTCGGGCAGTGTAGGGGGTCTTCCAGGGGCTGGTGTTTCCGGGTTTAGGGCAGTGCAGTGGTGTTCGGGCAGTGTAGGGGGTCGTGCTGGGGGTGGTGTTTCAGGGTTTAGGGCAGTATAGTGGTGTTAGGGCAGTGTAGGGGGTTGTGCTGGGGCTGGTGTTTCAGGGTTTAGGGCAGTGCAGTGGTGTTCGGGCAGTGTAGGGGGTCGTGCTGGGGCTGGTGTTTCAGGGTTTAGGGCAGTGCAGTGGTGATCGGGCAGTGTAGGGGGTCGTGCAGGGGCTGGTGTTTCAGAGTTTAGGGCAGTGCAGTGATGTTCGGGCAGTGTAGGGGGTCTTCCAGGGGCTGGTGTTTCCGGGTTTAGGGCAGTGCAGTGGTGTTCGGGCAGTGTAGAGGGTCGTGCTGGGGGTGGTGTTTCAGGGTTTAGGGCAGTCTAGGGGGCCGTGCAGGGGCTGGTGTTTCAGGGTTTAGGGCAGTGCAGTGGTGTTCGGGCAGTGTAGGGAGTTGTGCTGGGGCTCGTGTTTCAGGGTTTAGGGCAGTGCAGTTGTGTTCGGGCAGTGTAGGGGGTCGTGCTGGGGGTGATGTTTCAGGGTTTAGGGCAGTGGGGTTCATGCAAGGTGTCGGGGGTCTTGCTGGGGCTGGTGTTTCAGGGTTTAGTGCAGTGCAGTGGTGTTAGGGCAGTGTAGAGGGTCGTGCAGGGGTGGTGTTTCAGGGTTTAGGACAGTGCAGTGGTGTTGAGGCAGTGTAGGGGGTCATGCTGAGGGTGGTGTTTTAGAGTTTAGGGCAGTGCAGTGGTGTTCCGGCATTGTAGGGGGTCGTGCTGGGGGTGGTGTTTCAGGGTTTAGGGCAGTCTAGGGGGAAGTGCAGGGGCTGGTGTTTCAGGGTTTAGGGCAGTGCAGTGGTGTTCGGGCAGTGTAGGGAGTCGTGCTGGGGCTCGTGTTTCAGGGTTTAGGGCAGTGCAGTGGTGTTCGGGCAGTGCAGGGGGTCGTGCTGGGGCTGGTGTTTCAGGGTTTAGGGCAGTGCAGTGGTGTTCAGGCAGTGTAGGGGGTCGTGCAGGGGCTGGTGTTTCAGGTTTTAGGGCAGTGCAGTGGTGTTCGGGCAGTGTAGGGGGTCGTGCAGGGGCTGGTGTTTCAGGGATTAGGGAAGTGCAGTGGTGTTCGGGCAGTGTAGAGGGTCTTGCTGGGGCTGGTGTTTCAGGGTTTGGGCAGTAGTGTTCGGGCAGTGTATGGGGTCTTGCTTGAGATGATGTTTCAGGGTTTAGGGCAGTGCAGTGGTGTCCGGGCAGTGTAGGGGGTCGTGCAGGGGCTGGTGTTTCAGGGTTTAGGGCAGAGCAGTGGTGTTCGGGGAGTGTAGGGGGTTGTGCAGGAGCTTGTGTTTCAGGGTATAGGGCAGTGCAGTGGTGTTCGGGCAGTGTAGGGGGTCGTGCAGAGGCTGGTGTTTCAGGGTTTAGGGCAGTGAAGTGGTGTTCGGGCAGTGTAGGGGGTCGTGCTGGGACTGGTGTTTCAGGGTTTAGGGCAGTGAAGTGGTGTTCGGGCAGTGTAGGGGCTCATGCTGGGGGTGGTGTTTTAGAGTTTAGGGCAGTGCAGTGATGTTCCGGCAGTGTAGGGGGTCGTGCTGGGGGTGGTGTTTCAGGGTTTAGGGCAGTCTAGGGGGCCGTGCAGGGGCTGGTGTTTCAGGGTTTAGGGCAATGCAGTGGTGTTCGGGCAGTGTAGGGAGTCGTGCTGGGGCTCGTGTTTCAGGGTTTAGGGCAGTGCAGTGGTGTTCGGGCAGTGCAGGGGGTAATGCTGGGGCTGGTGTTTCAGGGTTTAGGGCAGTGCAGTGGTGTTCGGGCAGTGTAGGGGGTCGTGCAGGGGCTGGTGTTTCTGGTTTTAGGGCAGTGCAGTGGTGTTCGGGCAGTGTAGGGGGTCATGCAGGGGCTGGTGTTTCAGGCTTTAGGGCAGTGCAGTGGTGTTCGGGCCATGTAGGGGGTCTTGCTGGGGCTGGTGATTCAGAGTTTGGGGCAGTGTAGTGGTGTTCGGGCAGTGTAGGGGGTCATGCTGGGGCTGGTGTTTCAGGGTTTAGGGCAGTGCAGTGGTGTTCGGGCAGTGTAGGGGGTCATGCTGGGGCTGGTGTTTCAGGGATTAGGGAAGTGCAGTGGTGTTCGGGCAGTGTAGGGGGTCATGCTGGGGCTGGTGTTTCAGGGATTAGGGAAGTGCAGTGGTGTTCGGGCAGTGTAGGGGGTCATGCTGGGTCTGGTGTTTCAGGGATTAGGGCAGTAGTGTTCGGGCAGTGTATGGGGTCTTGCTTGAGATGATGTTTCAGGGTTTAGGGCAGTGGAGTGATGTTCCGGTAGTGTAGGGGGTCGTGCTCGGGGTGGTTATTCAGGGTTTAGGGTAGTGTAGGGGGTCGTACAGGGGCTGGTGTTTCAGGGTATAGGGCAGTGCGGTGGTGTTCGGGCAGTGTAGGGGGTCATGCTGGGGCTGGTGTTTCAGGGTTTAGGGCAGTGCGGTGGTGTTCGAGCAGTGTAGGGGTCGTGTCGGGGCTGGTGGTTTAGGGCAGTGCAGTGGAGTTCGGGCAGTGTAGGGGGTCGTGCTGGGAGTGGTGTTTCAGGGTTTAGGGCAGTGCAGTGGTGTTCCGGCAGTATAGGGGGTTGTGCTGGGGGTAGTGTTTCAGGGTTTAGGGCAGTCTAGGGGGTCGTGCAGGGGCTGGTGTTTCAGGGTTTAGGGCATTGCAGTGGTGTTCAGGCAGTGCAGGAGGTCCTGCTGGGGCTGGTGTTTCAGGGTTTAGGGCAGTGCAGTGGTGTTCGGGCAGTGTAGGGGTCGTGCTGGGGCTGGTGTTTCAGGGTTTAGGGCTGTGCAGTGGTGTCCAGGCAGTGTAGGGGGTCATGCAGGGGCTGGTGTTTCAGGGTTTAGGGCAGGGCAGTGGTGTTCGGGGAGTGTAGGGGGTCGTGCAGGGGCTGGTGTTTCAGGATTTAGGGCAGTGCAGTGGTGTTCGGGCAGTGTAGGGGGTCGTGCAGGGGCTGGTGTTTCAGGGTTGAGGGCAGTGAAGTGGTGTTCAGGCAGTGTAGGGGGTCGTGCTGGGGCTGGTGTTTCAGGGTTTAGGGCAGTGCAGTGGGGTTTGGTCAGTGTAGGTGGTCTTGCTGGGGCTGGTGTTTCAGTGTTTAGGGCAGTGGGGTTCGGGCAGTGTAGAGGGTCGTGCTGGGGGTGGTGTTTCAGGGTTTAGGGCAGTAGTGTTCGGGCAGTGTACGGGGTCTTGCTTGGGATGATGTTTCAGGCTTTAGGGCAGTGCAGTAGTTTTCGGGCAGTGTAGGTGCTGATGCTGGGGGTGATGTTTCAGGGTTTAGGGCAGTGGTGTTCGGGCAGTGTAGGGGTCGTGCTCGGGGTGATGAATCAGGGTTTAGGGCAGTGCTGTGTTGTTCGGGCAGTGTAGGGGGTCATGCTGGGAGTGGTGTTTCAGGGTTTAGCGCAGTGCAGTGGTGTTCGGGAAGTGTAGGGGTCGTGCAGGGGCTGATGATTCAGGGTTTAGGGCAGTGCAGTGGTGTTCGGGCAGTGTAGGGGGTCTTGCTGGGGCTTGTGTTTTAGGGTTTAGGTCTGTGCAGTGGTGTTCGGGCAGTGTAGGGGGTCTTGCTGGGGCTGATGTTTCAGGGTTTAGGCAGTGCAGTGGTGTTCGGGCAGTGTAGGGGGTCGTGCTGGGGCTGGTGTTTCAGGGTTTAGGGCAGTGCAGTAGTGTTCGGGCAGTGTAGGCGGATGTGCTGGGGGTGGTGTTTCAGGGTTTAGGGCAGTATAGTGGTGTTAGGGCAGTGTAGGGGGTTGTGCTGGGGCTGGTGTTTCAGGGTTTAGGGCAGTGCAGTGGTGTTCGGGCAGTGTAGGGGGTCGTGCAGGGGCTGGTGTTTCAGGTTTTAGGGCAGTGCAGTGGTGTTCGGGCAGTGTAGGGGGTCGTGCAGGGGCTGGTGTTTCAGGGTTTAGGGCAGTGCAGTGGTGTTCGGGCAGTGGAGGGGGTCGTGCTGGGGCTGGTGTTTCAGGGATTAGGGAAGTGCAGTGGTGTTCGGGCAGTGTAGGGGGTCTTGCTGGGGCTGGTGTTTCAGGGTTTAGGGCAGTAGTGTTCGGGCAGTGTATGGGGTCTTGCTTGAGATGATGTTTCAGGGTTTAGGGCAGTGCAGTGGTGTCCGGGCAGTGTAGGGGGTCGTGCAGGGGCTGGTGTTTCAGGGTTTAGGGCAGAGCAGTGGTGTTCGGGGAGTGTAGGGGGTTGTGCAGGAGCTGGTGTTTCAGGGTATAGGGCAGTGCAGTGGTGTTCGGGCAGTGTAGGGGGTCGTGCAGAGGCTGGTGTTTCAGGGTTTAGGGCAGTGAAGTGGTGTTCGGGCAGTGTAGGGGGTCGTGCTGGGGCTGGTGTTTCAGGGTTTAGGGCAGTGAAGTGGTGTTCGGGCAGTGTAGGGGGTCATGCTGGGGGTGGTGTTTCAGAGTTTAGGGCAGTGCAGTGATGTTCTGGCAGTGTAGGGGGTCGTGCTGGGGGTGGTGTTTCAGGGTTTAGGGCAGTGTAGGGAGTCGTGCTGGGGCTCGTGTTTCAGGGTTTAGGGCAGTGCAGTGGTGTTCGGGCAGTGCAGGGGGTCTTGCTGGGGCTGATGTTTTAGGGTTTAGGGCAGTGCAGTGGGGTTCGGGCAGTGTAGCGGCTTGTGCTGGGGGTGGTGTTTCAGGGTTTAGGCAGTGCAGTGGTGTTCGGGCAGTGTAGGGGGTCGTGCTGGGGCTGGTGTTTTAGGGTTTAGCGCAGTGCAGTGGTGTTCGGGAAGTGTAGCGGTCGTGCTGGGGCTGATGATTCAGGGTTTAGGGCAGCGCAGTGGTGTTCGGGCAGTGTAGGGGGTCTTGCTGGGGCTTGTGTTTTAGGGTTTAGGTCTGTGCAGTGGTGTTCGGGCAGTGTAGGGGGTCTTGCTGGGGCTGATGTTTTAGGGTTTAGGGCAGTGCAGTGGGGTTCGGGCAGTGTAGGGGCTTGTGCTGGGGGTGGTGTTTCAGGGTTTAGGCAGTGCAGTGGTGTTCGGGCAGTGTAGGGGGTCGTGCTGGGGCTGGTGTTTCAGGGTTTAGGGCAGTGCAGTAGTGTTCGGGCAGTGTAGGCGGATGTGCTGGGGGTGGTGTTTCAGGGTTTAGGGCAGTATAGTGGTGTTAGGGCAGTGTAGGGGGTTGTGCTGGGGCTGGTGTTTCAGGGTTTAGGGCAGTGCAGTGGTGTTCGGGCAGTGTAGGGGGTCGTGCAGGGGCTGGTGTTTCAGGTTTTAGGGCAGTGCAGTGGTGTTCGGGCAGTGTAGGGGGTCGTGCAGGGGCTGGTGTTTCAGGGTTTAGGGCAGTGCAGTGGTGTTCGGGCAGTGGAGGGGGTCGTGCTGGGGCTGGTGTTTCAGGGATTAGGGAAGTGCAGTGGTGTTCGGGCAGTGTAGGGGGTCTTGCTGGGGCTGGTGTTTCAGGGTTTAGGGCAGTAGTGTTCGGGCAGTGTATGGGGTCTTGCTTAAGATGATGTTACAGGGTTTAGGGCAGTGCAGTGGTGTCCGGGCAGTGTAGGGGGTCGTGCAGGGGCTGGTGTTTCAGGGTTTAGGGCAGAGCAGTGGTGTTCGGGGAGTGTAGGGGGTTGTGCAGGAGCTGGTGTTTCAGGGTATAGGGCAGTGCAGTGGTGTTCGGGCAGTGTAGGGGGTCGTGCAGAGGCTGGTGTTTCAGGGTTTAGGGCAGTGAAGTGGTGTTCGGGCAGTGTAGGGGGTCGTGCTGGGGCTGGTGTTTCAGGGTTTAGGGCAGTGAAGTGGTGTTCGGGCAGTGTAGGGGGTCATGCTGGGGGTGGTGTTTCAGAGTTTAGGGCAGTGCAGTGATGTTCCGGCAGTGTAGGGGGTCGTGCTGGGGGTGGTGTTTCAGGGTTTAGGGCAGTCTAGGGGGCCGTGCAGGGGCTGGTGTTTCAGGGTTTAGGGCAATGCAGTGGTGTTCGGGCAGTGTAGGGAGTCGTGCTGGGGCTCGTGTTTCAGGGTTTAGGGCAGTGCAGTGGTGTTCGGGCAGTGCAGGGGGTCTTGCTGGGGCTGGTGTTTCAGGGTTTAGGGCAGTGCAGTGGTGTTCGGGCAGTGTAGGGGGTCGTGCAGGGGCTGGTGTTTCTGGTTTTAGGTCAGTGCATTGGTGTTTGGGCAGTGTAGGGGGTCATGCAGGGGCTGGTGTTTCAGGGTTTAGGGCAGTGCAGTGGTGTTCGGGCCGTGTAGGGGGTCTTGCTGGGGCTGGTGATTCAGGGTTTGGGGCAGTTTAGTGGTGTTCGGGCAGTGTAGGGGGTCGTGCTGGGGCTGGTGTTTCAGGGTTTAGGGCAGTGCAGTGGTGTTCGGGCAGTGTAGGGGGTCGTGCAGGGGCTGGTGTTTCAGGTTTTAGGGCAGTGCAGTGGTGTTTGGGCAGTGTAGGGGGTCGTGCAGGGGCTGGTGTTTCAGGGTTTAGGGCAGTGCAGTGGTGTTCGGGCAGTGTAGGGGGTCGTGCAGGGGCTGGTGTTTCAGGGTTTAGGGCAGTAGTGTTCGGGCAGTGTATGGGGTCTTGCTTGAGATGATGTTTCAGGGTTTAGGGCAGTGCAGTGGTGTTCCGGTAGTGTAGGGGGTCGTGCTCGGGGTGGTGATTCAGGGTTTAGGGTAGTGTAGGGGGTCGTACAGGGGCTGGTGTTTCAGGGTATAGGGCAGTGCGGTGGTGTTCGGGCAGTGTAGGGGGTCATGCTGGGGCTGGTGTTTCAGGGTTTAGGGCAGTGCGGTGGTGTTCGGACAGTGTAGGGGTCATGTTGGGGCTGGTGGTTTAGGGCAGTGCAGTGGAATTCGGGCAGTGTAGGGGGTCGTGCTGGGAGTGGTGTTTCAGGGTTTAGGGCAGTGCAGTGGTGTTCCGGCAGTATAGGGCGTTGTGCTGGGGGTAGTGTTTCAGGGTTTAGGGCAGTCTAGGGGGTCGTGCAGGGGCTGGTGTTTCAGGGTTTAGGGCATTGCAGTGGTGTTCAGGCAGTGCAGGGGGTCGTGCTGGGGCTGGTGTTTCAGGGTTTAGGGCAGTGCAGTGGTGTTCGGGCAGTGTAGGGGTCGTGCTGGGGCTGGTGTTTCAGGGTTTAGGGCAGTGCAGTGGTGTCCAGGCAGTGTAGGGGGTCATGCAGGGGCTGGTGTTTCAGGGTTTAGGGCAGAGCAGTGGTGTTCGGGGAGTGTAGGGGGTCGTGCAGTGGCTGGTGTTTCAGGATTTAGGGCAGTGCAGTGGTGTTCGGGCAGTGTAGGGGGTCGTGCAGGGGCTGGTGTTTCAGGGTTGAGGGCAGTGAAGTGGTGTTCAGGCAGTGTAGGGGGTCGTGCTGGGGCTGGTGTTTCAGGGTTTAGGGAAGTGCAGTGGTGTTTGGTCAGTGTAGGTGGTCTTGCTGGGGCTGGTGTTTCAGGGTTTAGGGCAGTGCAGTGGTGTTCGGGCAGTGTAGGGGGTCGTGCTGGGGGTGGTGTTTTAGGGTTTAGGGCAGTAGTGTTCGGGCAGTGTACAGGGTCTTGCTTGGGATGATGTTTCAGGCTTTAGAGCAGTGCAGTAGTTTTCGGGCAGTGTAGGTGCTGATGCTGGGGGTGATGTTTCAGGATTTAGGGCAGTGGTGTTCGGGCAGTGCAGGGGTCGTGCTCGGGGTGATGAATCAGGGTTTAGGGCAGTGCAGTCGTGTTCGGGCTGTGTAGGGGGTCGTGCTGGGAGTGGTGTTTCAGGGTTTAGCGCAGTGCAGTGGTGTTCGGGAAGTGTAGGGGTCGTGCAGGGGCTGATGATTCAGGCTTTAGGGCAGTGCAGTGGTGTTCGGGCAGTGTAGGGGGTCTTGCTGGGGCTTGTGTTTTAGGGTTTAGGTCTGTGCAGTGGTGTTCGAGCAGTGTAGGGGGTCTTGCTGGGGCTGATGTTTTAGGGTTTAGGGCAGTGCAGTGGGGTTCGGGCAGTGTAGGTGCTTGTGCTGGGGGTGGTGTTTCAGGGTTTAGGCAGTGCAGTGGTGTTCGGGCAGTGTAGGGGGTCGTGCTGGGGCTGGTGTTTCAGGGTTTAGGGCAGTGCAGTAGTGTTCGGGCAGTGTAGGCGGATGTGCTGGGGGTGGTGTTTCAGGGTTTAGGGCAGTATAATGGTGTTAGGGCAGTGTAGGGGGTTGTGCTGGGGCTGGTGTTTCAGGGTTTAGGGCAGTGCAGTGGTGTTCGGGCAGTGTAGGGGGTCGTGCTGGGGCTGGTGTTTCAGGGTTAGGGGCAGTGCATTGGTGTTCGGGCACTGTAGGGGTCGTGCTGGGGCTGGTGTTTCAGGGTTTAGGGCAGTGCAGTGGTGTTCGGGCAGTGTAGGGGGTCATGCAGGGGCTGGTGTTTCAGGGTTTAGGGCAGTGCAGTGGTGTTCGGGCAGTGTAGGGGGTCTTCCAGGGGCTGGTGTTTCCGGGTTTAGGGCAGTGCAGTGGTGTTCGGGCAGTGTAGGGGGTCGTGCTGGGGCTGGTGTTTCAGGGTTTAGGGCAGTGCAGTGGTGTTCGGGCAGTGTAGGGAGTCGTGCTGGGGCTCGTGTTTCAGGGTTTAGGGCAGTGCAGTTGTGTTCGGGCAGTGTAGGGGGTCGTGCTGGGGGTGGTGTTTCAGGGTTTAGGGCAGTGGTGTTCATGCAAGGTGTCGGGGGTCTTGCTGGGGCTGGTGTTTCAGGGTTTAGTGCAGTGCAGTGGTGTTAGGGCAGTGTAGAGGGTCGTGCAGGGGTGGTGTTTCAGGGTTTAGGACAGTGCAGTGGTGTTTAGGCAGTGTAGGGGCTTGTGCTGGGGCTGGTGTTTCAGGGTTTAGGGCGGTGCATGGTGTTCGGGCAGTGTAGGGGGTCATGCTTGGGATGATGTTTCAGGGTTTAGGGCAGTGCAGTGGTGTTCGGGCAGTGTAGGGGGTCGTGCTGAGGGTGGTGTTTTAGAGTTTAGGGCAGTGCAGTGGTGTTCCGGCATTGTAGGGGGTCGTGCAGGCGGTGGTGTTTCAGGGTTTAGGGCAGTCTAGGGGGAAGTGCAGGGGCTGGTGTTTCAGGGTTTAGGGCAGAGCAGTGGTGTTCGGGCAGTGTAGGGAGTCGTGCTGGGGCTCGTGTTTCAGGGTTTAGGGCAGTGCAGTGGTCTTCGGGCAGTGCAGGGGGTCGTGCTGGGGCTCGTGTTTCAGGGTTTAGGGCAGTGCAGTGGTGTTCGGGCAGTGTAGGGGGTCTTGCTGGGGCTGGTGTTTCAGGGTTTAGGGCAGTCTAGGGGGCCGTGCAGGGGCTGGTGTTTCAGGGTTTAGGGCAGAGCAGTGGTGTTCAGGGAGTGTAGGGGGTTGTGCAGGAGCTGGTGTTTCAGGGTATAGGGCAGTGCAGTGGTGTTCGGGCAGTGTAGGGGGTCATGCAGAGGCTGGTTTTTCAGGGTTTAGGGCAGTGCAGTGGTGTTCGGGCAGTGTAGGGAGTCGTGCTGGGGCTCGTGTTTCAGGGTTTAGGGCAGTGCAGTTGTGTTCAGGCAGTGTAGGGGGTCGTGCTGGGGGTGGTGTTTCAGGGTTTAGGGCAGTGGTGTTCATGCAAGGTGTCGGGGGTCTTGCTGGGGCTGGTGTTTCAGGGTTTAGTGCAGTGCAGTGGTGTTAGGGCAGTGTGGAGGGTCATGCAGGGGTGGTGTTTCAGGGTTTAGGACAGTGCAGTGGTGTTTAGGCAGTGTAGGGGCTTGTGCTGGGGCTGGTGGTTCAGGGTTTAGGGCGGTGCGTGGTGTTCGGGCAGTGTAGGGGGTCATGCTTGGGATTATGTTTCAAGGTTTAGGGCAGTGCAGTGGTGTTCGGGCAGTGTAGGGGGTCGTGCTGAGGGTGGTGTTTTAGAGTTTAGGGCAGTGCAGTGGTGTTCCGGCATTTTAGGGGGTCGTGCTGGGGGTGGTGTTTCAGGGTTTAGGGCAGTCTAGGGGGAAGTGCAGGGGCTGGTGTTTCAGGGTTTAGGGCAGTGCAGTGGTGTTCGGGCAGTGTAGGGAGTCGTGCTGGGGCTCGTGTTTCAGGGTTTAGGGCAGTGCAGTGGTGTTCGGGCAGTGCAGGGGGTCGTGCTGGGGCTGGTGTTTCAGGGTTTAGGGCAGTGCAGTGGTGTTCGGGCAGTGTAGGGGGTCGTACAGGGGCTGGTGTTTCAGGGTTTAGGGCAGTGCAGTGGTGTTCGGGCAGTGTAGGGGGCCGTGCTGGGGCTGGTGTTTCAGGGATTAGGGAAGTGCAGTGGTGTTCGGGCAGTGTAGGGGGTCTTGCTGGGGCTGGTGTTTCAGGGTTTAGGGCAGTAGTGTTCGGGCAGTGTATGGGGTCTTGCTTGAGATGATGTTTCAAGGTTTAAGGCAGTGCAGTAGTGTCCGGGCAGTGTAGGGGGTCATGCAGGGGCTGGTGTTTCAGGGTTTAGGGCAGAGCAGTGGTGTTCGGGGAGTGTAGGGGGTTGTGCAGGAGCTGGTGTTTCAGGGTATAGGGCAGTGCAGTGGTGTTCGGGCAGTGTAGGGGGTCGTGCAGAGGCTGGTGTTTCAGGGTTTAGGGCAGTGAAGTGGTGTTCGGGCAGTGTAGGGGTTCGTGCTGGGGCTGGTGTTTCAGGGTTTAGGGCAGTGAAGTGGTGGTTGGGCAGTGTAGGGGGTCATGCAGGGGGTGGTGTTTCAGAGTTTAGGGCAGTGCAGTGATGATCTGGCAGTGTAGGGGGTCGTGCTGGGGGTGGTGTTTCAGGGTTTAGGGCAGTCTAGGGGGCCGTGCAGGGGCTGGTGTTTCAGGGTTTAGGGCAATGCAGTGGTTTTCGGGCAGTGTAGGGAGTCGTGCTGGGGCTCGTGTTTCAGGGTTTAGGGCAGTGCAGTGGTGTTCGGGCAGTGCAGGGGGTCGTGCTGGGGCTGGTGTTTCAGGGTTTAGGGCAGTGCAGTGGTGTTCGGGCAGTGTAGGGGGTCGTGCATGGGCTGGTGTTTCTGGTTTTAGGGCTGTGCAGTGGTGTTCGGGCAGTGTAGGGGGTCATGCAGGGGCTGGTGTTTCAGGGTTTAGGGCAGTGCAGTGGTGTTCGGGCCGTGTAGGGGGTCTTGCTGGGGCTGGTGATTCAGGGTTTAGGGCAGTGCAGTGGTGTTCGGGCAGTGTAGGGGGTCGTGCAGGGGCTGGTGTTTCAGGGTTTAGGGCAGTGAAGTGGTGTTCGGGCAGTGTAGGGGGTCATGCTGGGGGTGGTGTTTCAGAGTTTAGGGCAGTGCAGTGATGTTCCGGCAGTGTAGGGGGTCGCGCTGGGGGTGGTGTTTCAGGGTTTAGGGCAGTCTAGGGGGCCGTGCAGGGGCTGGTGTTTCAGGGTTTAGGGCAATGCAGTGGTGTTCGGGCAGTGTAGGGAGTCGTGCTGGGGCTCGTGTTTCAGGGTTTAGGGCAGTGCAGGGGGTCTTGCTGGGGCTGGTGTTTCAGGGTTTAGGGCAGTGCAGTGGTGTTTGGGCAGTGTAGGGGGTCGTGCAGGGGCTGGTGTTTCTGGTTTTAGGGCAATGCAGTGGTGTTTGGGCAGTGTAGGGGGTCGTGCAGGGGCTGGTGTTTCAGGGTTTAGGGCAGTGCAGTGGTGTTCGGGCCGTGTAGGGGGTCTTGCTGGGGCTGGTGATTCAGGGTTTGGGGCAGTGTAGTGGTGTTCGGGCAGTGTAGGGGGTTGTGCAGGGGCTGGTGTTTCAGGTTTTCGGGCAGTGCAGTGGTGTTTGGGCAGTGTAGGGGGTCGTGCAGGGGCTGGTGTTTCAGGTTTTCGGGCAGTGCAGTGGTGTTTGGGCAGTGTAGGGGGTCGTGCAGGGGCTGGTGTTTCAGGGTTTAGGGCAGTGCAGTGGTGTTCGGGCAGTGTAGGGGGTCGTGCTGGGGCTGGTGTTTCAGGGATTAGGGAAGTGCAGTGGTGTTCGGGCAGTGTAGGGGGTCTTGCTGGGGCTGGTGTTTCAGGGTTTAGGGCAGTAGTGTTCGGGCAGTGTATGGGGTCTTGCTTGAGATGATGTTTCAGGGTTTAGGGCAGTGCAGTGATGTTCCGGTAGTGTAGGGGGTCGTGCTCGGGGTGGTGATTCAGGGTTTAGGGTAGTGTAGGGGGTCGTACAGGGGCTGGTGTTTCGGGGTATAGGGCAGTGCGGTGGTGTTCGGGCAGTGTAGGGGGTCATGTTGGGGCTGGTGTTTCAGGGTTTAGGGCAGTGCGGTGGTGTTCGGGCAGTGTAGGGGTCGTGTTGGGGCTGGTGGTTTAGGGCAGTGCAGTGGAGTTCGGGCAGTGTAGGGGGTCGTGCTGGGAGTGGTGTTTCAGGGTTTAGGGCAGTGCAGTGGTGTTCCGGCAGTATAGGGGGTTGTGCTGGGGGTAGTGTTTCAGGGTTTAGGGCAGTCTAGGGGGTCGTGCAGGGGCTGGTGTTTCAGGGTTTAGGGCATTGCAGTGGTGTTCAGGCAGTGCAGGGGGTCGTGCTGGGGCTGGTGTTTCAGGGTTTAGGGCAGTGCAGTGGTGTTCGGGCAGTGTAGGGGTCGTGCTGGGGCTGGTGTTTCAGGGTTTAGGGCAGTGCAGTGGTGTCCAGGCAGTGTAGGAGGTCATGCAGGGGCTGGTGTTTCAGGGTTTAGGGCAGAGCAGTGGTGTTCGGGGAGTATAGGGGGCCATGCAGGGGCTGGTGTTTCAGGATTTAGGGCAGTGCAGTGGTGTTCGGGCAGTGTAGGGGGTCGTGCAGGGGCTGGTGTTTCAGGGTTGAGGGCAGTGAAGTGGTGTTCAGGCAGTGTAGGGGGTCGTGCTGGGGCTGGTGTTTCAGGGTTTAGGGAAGTGCAGTGGTGTTTGGTCAGTGTGGGTGGTCTTGCTGGGGCTGGTGTTTCAGGGTTTAGGGCAGTGCAGTGGTGTTCGGGCAGTGTAGGGGGTCGTGCTGGGGGTGGTGTTTTAGGGTTTAGGGCAGTAGTGTTCAGGCAGTGTACGGGGTCTTGCTTGGGATGATGTTTCAGGCTTTAGAGCAGTGCATTAGTTTTCGGGCAGTGTAGGTGCTGATGCTGGGGGTGATGTTTCAGGATTTAGGGCAGTGGTGCTCGGGCAGTGTAGGGGTCATGCTCGAGGTGATGAATCAGGGTTTAGGGCAGTGCAGTGGTGTTCGGGCAGTGTAGGGGGTCGTGCTGGGAGTGGTGTTTCAGGGTTTAGCGCAGTGCAGTGGTGTTCGGGAAGTGTAGGGGTCGTGCAGGGGCTGATGATTCAGGCTTTAGGGCAGTGCAGTGGTGTTCGGGCAGTGTAGGGGGTCTTGCTGGAGCTTGTGTTTTAGGATTTAGGTCTGTGCAGTGGTGTTCGAGCAGTGTAGGGGGTCTTGCTGGGGCTGATGTTTTAGGGTTTAGGGCAGTGCAGTGGTGTTCGGGCAGTGTAGGGGGTCGTGCTGGGTGTGGTGTTTAGGGTTTAGGGCAGTGCAGTGGTGTTCGGGCATTGTAGAGGGTCGTGATGGGGGTGGTGTTTCAAGGTTTAGAGCAGTGCAGTGGTGTTCAGGCAGTGTAGGTGGTCTTGCTGGGGGTGGTGTTTCAGGGTTTAGGGCAGAGCAGTGGTGTTCGGGCAGTGTAGGGGGTCTTGCTGGGGTTGGTGTTTCAGGGTTTAGGGTAGGGCAGTGGTGTTCAGGCAGTGTAGGGGGTCGTGGTAGGGGTGGTATTTCATAGTTTAGGGCAGGGCAGTGGTGTTCGGGCTGTGTAGGGGGTCTGCTGGGGGTGGTTTTTCAGGGTTTAGGGCAATGGTGTTTGGGTAGTGTAGGGGGTCTTGCTGGGGATGATGTTTCATTGTTTAGGGCAGGGCAGTGGTGTTCGGGCAGTGTAGGGGGTCGTGCTGGGGTGGTGTTTCAGGGATTAGGGCAGTGCATGGTGTTCCGGTACTATAGGGGGTCATGCTGGGGGTAGTGTTTCAGGGTTTGGGGCAGTGCAGTGGTGTTCGGGCAGTGTAGGGGTCATGCTGGGGTGGTGTTTCAGGGTTTAGGGCAGTGCAGTGCTGTTTGGGCAGTGTAGGGGGTCGTGCAGGGGCTGGTGTTTCAGGGTTTAAGGCAGTGCAGTGGTGTATGGGCAGTGTAGGGGGTCGTGCAGGGGCTGGTGTTTCAGGGTTTAAGGCAGTGCAGTGGTGTTCGGGCAGTGTAGGGGGTCGTGCTGGGGGTAGTGTTTCAGGGTTTAGGGCAGAGCCGTGGTGTTCGGGCAGAGTACGGGGTCATGCTGGGGGTGGTGTGTAGGGTTTAGGGCAGTGCAGTGGTGTTCGGGCAGTGTAGGGGGTCGTGCTGGGTGTGGTGTTTAGGGTTTAGGGCAGTGCAGTGGTGTTCGGGCATTGTAGAGGGTCGTGATGGGGGTGGTGTTTCAAGGTTTAGAGCAGTGCAGTGGTGTTCAGGCAGTGTAGGTGGTCTTGCTGGGGGTGGTGTTTCAGGGTTTAGGGCAGAGCAGTGGTGTTCGGGCAGTGTAGGGGGTCTTGCTGGGGTTGGTGTTTCAGGGTTTAGGGTAGGGCAGTGGTGTTCGGGCAGTGTAGGGGGTCGTGGTGGGGGTGGTATTTCATAGTTTAGGGCAGGGCAGTGGTGTTCGGGCTGTGTAGGGGGTCGTGCTGGGGGTGGTTTTTCAGGGTTTAGGGCAATGGTGTTTGGGTAGTGTAGGGGGTCTTGCTGGGGATGATGTTTCATTGTTTAGGGCAGGGCAGTGGTGTTCGGGCAGTGTAGGGGGTCGTGCTGGGGGTGGTGTTTCAGGGATTAGGGCAGTGCATGGTGTTCCGGTAGTATAGGGGGTCGTGCTGGGGGTAGTGTTTCAGGGTTTGGGGCAGTGCAGTGGTGTTCGGGCAGTGTAGGGGTCATGCTGGGGTGGTGTTTCAGGGTTTAGGGCAGTGCAGTGGTGTTTGGGCAGTGTAGGGGGTCTTGCTGGGGGTGGTGTTTCAGGGTTTACGGCAGTGGTGTTCAGGCAGTGTAGGGGGACGTGCTGGGGGTGGTGTTTCAGGGTTTAGGGCAGTGCACTGGTGTTCGGGCAGTGTAGGGGGTCTTGCTGGGGGTGATGTTTCAGGGTTTAGGGCAGTGCAGTGGTGATCCGGCAGTGTAGGGGGTCGTGCTGGGGGTGGTGTCCAGGGTTTAGGGCAGTGCAGTGGTGATCGGGCAGTGTAGGGGGACTTGCAGGGGCTGGTGTTTCGGGTTTTGGGCAGTGCAGTGGTGTTCGGGCAGGGTAGGGGGTCGTGCTGGGGCTGGTGTTTCAGGGTTTAGGGCAGTGAAGTGGTGTTTGGGCAGTGTAGGAGGTCGTGCTGGGGCTGGTGTTTCAGGGTTTAGGGCAAGGCAGGTGTGTTCGGGCAGTGTAGGGAGCTGTGCTGGGGGTGGTGTTTCAGGGTTTAGGGCAGTGGTGTTCGGGCAGTGTAGGGGGTCATGCAGGGGGTGGTGTTTCAGGGTTTAGGGCAGTGCAGTGGTGTTCGGGAAGTATAGGGGGTCATGCTGGGGGTGGTGTTTCAGGGTTTAGTGCAGTGGTGTTCGGGCAGTGTAGGGGGTCTTGCTGGTGGTGGTCTTTCAGGGTTTAGGGCAGTTCAGTGGTGTTCGGGCAGTGTAGGGGCTCTTGCTGGGGCTGGTGTTTCAGTGTTTAGGGCAGTGCAGTGGTTTTGGGGCAGTGTAGGGGTTCTTGCTGGGGTTGGTGTTTCAGGGTTTAGGGCAGTGCAGTGGTGTCCGGGCAGTGTAGGGGGTCGTGCTGGGGCTGGTGTTTCAGGGTATAGGGCAGTGCAGTGGTGTTCGGGCAGTGTAGGGGGTCGTGCAGGGGGGGTGTTTCAGGGTTTAGGGCAGTACAGTGGTGTTCAGGCAGAGTAGGGGGTCGTGCTGGGGGTGGTGTTTCAGAGTTTAGGGCAGTGCAGTGGTGTTCAGGCAGTGTAGGGGCTCTTGCTGGGGCTGGTGTTTCAGTGTTTAGGGCAGTGCAGTGGTTTTGGGGCAGTGTAGGGGTTCTTGCTGGGGTTGGTGTTTCAGGGTTTAGGGCAGTGCAGAGTTGTTCGGGCTGTGGAGGGAGTCGTCCTGGGGCTGATGTTTCAAGGTTTAGGGCAGTGCAGTGTTGTTCGGGCACTGTAGGGCGTCGTGCTGGGGCTGGTGTTTCACGGTTTAGGGCAGTGGAGTGGTGTTCGGGCAATGTAGGGGGTCGTGCTGGGGCTGGTGTTTCAGAGTTTAGGGCAGTGCAGTGGTGTTCAGGCAGTGTAGGGCGTTGAGCTGGGGCTAGTGTTTTAGGGTTTGGGGCAGTGCAGTGGTGTTCGGGCAGTGTAGGCGGTCGTGCTGGGGGTGGTGTTTCAGGGATGAGGGCAGTGCAGTGGTTTTCAGGCAGTGTAGGGGATCTTGCTGGGGTGGTGTTTCAAGCTTTAGGGCAGTGCAGTGGTGTTCGGGCAGTATAGAGGGTTGTGCTGGGGGTAGTGTTTCAGGGTTTAGGGCAGAGCAGTGGTGTTCGGGCAGAGTACGGGGTCATGCTGGGGGTGGTGTGTAGATTTTAGGGCAGTGCAGTGGTGTTCGGGCAGTGTAGGGGGTCGTGCTGGGTGTGGTGTTTAGGGTTTAGGGCAGTGCAGTGGTGTTCGGGCATTGTAGAGGGTCGTGATGGGGGTGGTGTTTCAAGGTTTAGGGCAGTGCAGTGGTGTTCAGGCAGTGTAGGTGGTCTTGCTGGGTGTGGTGTTTCAGGGTTTAGGGCAGAGCAGTGGTGTTCGGGCAGTGTAGGGGGTCTTGCTGGGGTTGGTGTTTCAGGGTTTAGGGTAGGGCAGTGGTGTTCGGGCAGTGTAGGAAGTCGTGGTGGGGGTGGTATTTCATAGTTTAGGGCAGGGCAGTGGTGTTTGGGCAGTGTAGGGGGTCGTGCTGGGGGTGGTTTTTCAGGGTTTAGGGCAATGGTGTTTGGGTAGTGTAGGGGGTCTTGCTGGGGGTGGTGTTTCAGGGATTAGGGCAGTGCATGGTGTTCCGGTAGTGTAGGGGGTCGTGCTGGAGGTAGTGTTTCAGGGTTTGGGGCAGTGCAGTGGTGTTCGGGCAGTGTAGGGGTCATGCTGGGGTGGTGTGTCAGGGTTTAGGGCAGTGCAGTGGTGTTCGGGCAGTGTAGGGGGTCTTGCTGGGGGTGGTGTTTCAGGGTTTACGGCAGTGGTGTTCAGGCAGTGTAGGGGGATGTGCTGGGGGTGGTGTTTCAGGGTTTAGGGCAGTGCAGTGGTGTTCGGGCAGTGTAGGTGGTCTTGCTGGGGGTGGTGTTTCAGGGTTTAGTGTAGTGGTGAACGGGCAGTGTAGGGGGTCTTGCTGGGGCTGGTGTTTCAGGGTTTAGGTCTGTGCAGTGGTGTTCGGGCAGTGTAGGGGGTCTTGCTGGGGCTGGTGGTTCAGGGTTTAGGGCAGTGCAGTGGTGTTCGGGCAGTGTAGGCGGTTGTGCTGGGGCTGGTGTTTTAGGGTTTAGGGCAGTACAGTGGTGTTCGCGCAGTGTAGGGGGTCATACAGGGGCTTGTGTTTCAGGGTTTAGGGCAGTGCAGTGGTGTTCGAGCAGTGTAGGGGGATGTGCTGGGGCTTGTGTTTCAGGGTTTAGGGCAGTGCAGTTGTGTTCGGGCAGTGTAGGGGGTCATGCTGGGTTTGGTGTTTCAGGGTTTAGGGCAGTGCAGCTGTGTTCGGGCAGTGTAGGGGTCGTGCTGGGGCTGGTGTTTCAGTGTTTAGGGCAGTGCAGTGGTGTTCGGGCAGTGTAGGGGGTCGTGTAGGGGATGGTGTTTCAGGGTTTAGGGCAGTGCAGTGCTGTTTGGGCAGCGTAGGGGGTCGTGCAGGGGCTGGTGTTTCAGGGTTTAAGGCAGTGCAGTGGTGTTTGGGCAGTGTAGGGGGTCATGCAGGGGCTGGTGTTTCAGGATTTAGGGCAGTGCAGTGGTGTTCGGGCAGTGTAGGGGGTCGTGCTGGGGTAGTGTTTAAGGGTTTAGGGCAGAGCAGTGGTGTTCGGGCATATTATGGGGTCATGCTGGGGGTGGTGTGTAGGGTTTAGGGCAGTGCAGTGGTGTTCAGGCAGTGTAGGGGGTCGTGCTGGGTGTGGTGTTTAGGGTTTAGGGCAGTGCATTGGTGTTCGGGCATTGTAGAAGGTCGTGATGGGGGTGGTGTTTCAAGGTTTAGAGCAGTGCAGTGGTGTTCAGGCAGTGTAGGTGGTCTTGCTGGGGGTGGTGTTTCAGGGTTTAGGGCAGAGCAGTGGTGTTCGGGCAGTGTAGGGGGTCTTGCTGGGGTTGGTGTTTCAGGGTTTAGCATAGGGCAGTGGTGTTCGGGCAGTGTAGGGGGTCGTGGTGGGGGTGGTATTTCATAGTTTAGGGCAGGGCAGTGGTGTTCGGGCTGTGTAGGGGGTCGTGCTGGGGGTGGTTTTTCAGGGTTTAGGGCAATGGTGTTTGGGTAGTGTAGGGGGTCTTGCTGGGGATGATGTTTCATTGTTTAGGGCAGGGCAGTGGTGTTCGGGCAGTGTAAGGGGTCGTGCTGGGGGTGGTGTTTCAGGGATTAGGGCAGTGCATGGTGTTCCGGAAGTATAGGGGGTCGTGCTGGGGGTAGTGTTTCAGGGTTTGGGGCAGTGCAGTGGTGTTCGGGCAGTGTAGGGGTCATGCTGGGGTGGTGTTTCAGGGTTTAGGGCAGTGCAGTGGTGTTCGGGCAGTGTAGGGGGTCTTGCTGGGGGTGGTGTTTCAGGGTTCACGGCAGTGGTGTTCAGGCAGTGTAGGGGGACGTGCTGGGGATGGTGTTTCAGGGTTTAGGGCAGTGCAGTGGTGTTCGGGCAGTGTAGGGGGTCTTGCTGGGGGTGGTGTTTCAGGGTTTAGTGTAGTGGTGTACGGGCAGTGTAGGGGGTCTTGCTGGGGCTGGTGTTTCGGGGTTTAGGTCTGTGCAGTGGTGTTCGGGCAGTGTAGGGGGTCTTGCTGGGGCTGGTGTTTCAGCGTTTAGGGCAGTGCAGTGGTGTTCGGGCATTGTAGGCGGTTGTGCTCGGGCTGGTGTTTTAGGGTTTAGGGCAGTAAACTGGTGTTCGCGCAGTATAGGGGGTCATACAGGGGCTTGTGTTACAGGGTTTAGGGCAGTGCAGTGGTGTTCGGGCAGTGTAGGGGGATGTGCTGGGGCTGGTGTTTCAGGGTTTAGGGCAGTGCAGTGGTGTTCAGGCAGTGTAGGGGGTCGTGCTGGGTTTGGTGTCTCAGGGTTTAGGGCAGTGCAGTGGTGTTCAGTAAGTGTAGGGGTCGTGCTGGGGCTGGTGTTTCAGTGTTTAGGGCAGTGCAGTGGTGTTCGGGCAGTGTAGGGGGTCGTGTAGGGGATGGTGTTTCAGGGTTTAGGGCAGTGCAGTGGTGTTTGGGCAGTGTAGGGGTCGTGCAGGGGCTGGTGTTTCAGGGTTTATGGCAGTTCAGTGGTGTTTGGGCAGTGTAGGGGGTCGTGCAGGGGCTGGTGTTTCAGGGTTTAGGGCAGTGCAGTGGTGTACGGGCATTGTAGAGGGTCGTGATGGGGTGGTATTTCAAGGTGTAGAGCAGTGCAGTGGTGTTCAGGCAGTGTAAGTGGTCTTGCTGGGGGTGGTGTTTCAGGGTTTAGGGCAGAGCAGTGGTGTTCGGGCAGTGTAGGGGGTCTTGCTGGGGTTGGTGTTTCAGGGTTTAGGGTAGGGCAGTGGTGTTCGGGCAGTGTAGGGGGTCGTGGTGGGGGTGGTATTTCAGGGTTTAGGGCAATGGTGTTGGGTAGTTTAGGGGGTCTTGCTGGGGATGATGTTTCATTGTTTAGGGCAGGGCAGAGGTGTTCGGGCAGTGTAGGGGGTCGTGCTGGGGGTGGTGTTTCAGGGATTAGGGCAGTGCATGGTGTTCCGGTAGTGTATGGGGTCGTGCTGGGGATAGTGTTTCAGGGTTTGGGGCAGTGCAGTGGTGTTCGGGCAGTGTAGGGGTCATGCTGGGGTGGTGTTTCAGGGTTTAGGGCAGTGCAGTGGTGTTCGGGCAGTGTAGGGGGTCTTGCTGGGGGTGGTGTTTTAGGATTTAGGGCAGTGCAGTGGTGTTCGGGCAGTGTAGGGGGTCGTGCTGGGGGTAGTGTTTCAGGGTTTAGGGCAGAGCAGTGGTGTTCGGGCATATTATGGGGTCATGCTGGGGGTGGTGTGTAGGGTTTAGGGCAGTGCAGTGGTGTTCAGGCAGTGTAGGGGGTCGTGCTGGGTGTGGTGTTTAGGGTTTAGGGCAGAGCAGTGGTGTTCGGGCAGTGTAGGGGGTCTTGCTGGGGTTGGTGTTTCAGGGTTTAGCATAGGGCAGTGGTGTTCGGGCAGTGTAGGGGGTCGTGGTGGGGGTGGTTTTTCAGGGTTTAGGGCAATGGTGTTTGGGTAGTGTAGGGGGTCTTGCTGGGGATGATGTTTCATTGTTTAGGGCAGGGCAGTGGTGTTCGGGCAGTGTAAGGGGTCGTGCTGGGGGTGGTGTTTCAGGGATTAGGGCAGTGCATGGTGTTCCGGAAGTATAGGGGGTCGTGCTGGGGGTAGTGTTTCAGGGTTTGGGGTAGTGCAGTGGTGTTCGGGCAGTGTAGGGGTCATGCTGGGGTGGTGTTTCAGGGTTTAGGGCAGTGCAGTGGTGTTCGGGCAGTGTAGGGGGTCTTGCTGGGGGTGGTGTTTCAGGGTTCACGGCAGTGGTGTTCAGGCAGTGTAGGGGGACGTGCTGGGGGTGGTGTTTCAGGGTTTAGGGCAGTGCAGTGGTGTTCGGGCAGTGTAGGGGGTCTTGCTGGGGGTGGTGTTTCAGGGTTTAGTGTAGTGGTGTACGGGCAGTGTAGGGGGTCTTGCTGGGGCTGGTGTTTCGGGGTTTAGGTCTGTGCAGTGGTGTTCGGGCAGTGTAGGGGGTCTTGCTGGGGCTGGTGTTTCAGCGTTTAGGGCAGTGCAGTGGTGTTCGGGCATTGTAGGCGGTTGTGCTCGGGCTGGTGTTTTAGGGTTTAGGGCAGTACAGTGGTGTTCGCGCAGTATAGGGGGTCATACAGGGGCTTGTGTTACAGGGTTTAGGGCAGTGCAGTGGTGTTCGGGCAGTGTAGGGGGATGTGCTGGGGCTGGTGTTTCAGGGTTTAGGGCAGTGCAGTGGTGTTCAGGCAGTGTAGGGGGTCGTGCTGGGTTTGGTGTTTCAGGGTTTAGGGCAGTGCAGTGGTGTTCGGGCAGTGTAGGGGTCGTGCTGGGGCTGGTGTTTCAGTGTTTAGGGCAGAGCAGTGGTGTTCGGGCAGTGTAGGGGGTCGTGTAGGGGATGGTGTTTCAGGGTTTAGGGCAGTGCAGTGGTGTTTGGGCAGTGTAGGGGTCGTGCAGGGGCTGGTGTTTCAGGGTTTATGGCAGTGCAGTGGTGTTTGGGCAGTGTAGGGGGTCGTGCAGGGGCTGGTGTTTCAGGGTTTAGGGCAGTGCAGTGGTGTACGGGCATTGTAGAGGGTCGTGATGGGGGTGGTGTTTCAAGGTGTAGAGCAGTGCAGTGGTGTTCAGGCAGTGTAAGTGGTCTTGCTGGGGGTGGTGTTTCAGGGTTTAGGGCAGAGCAGTGGTGTTCGGGCAGTGTAGGGGGTCTTGCTGGGGTTGGTGTTTCAGGGTTTAGGGTAGGGCAGTGGTGTTCGGGCAGTGTAGGGGGTCGTGGTGGGGGTGGTATTTCAGGGTTTAGGGCGATGGTGTTGGGTAGTTTAGGGGGTCTTGCTGGGGATGATGTTTCATTGTTTAGGGCAGGGCAGTGGTGTTCGGGCAGTGTAGGGGGTCGTGCTGGGGGTGGTGTTTCAGGGATTAGGGCAGTGCATGGTGTTCCGGTAGTGTAGGGGGTCGTGCTGGGGATAGTGTTTCAGGGTTTGGGGCAGTGCAGTGGTGTTCGGGCAGTGTAGGGGTCATGCTGGGGTGGTGTTTCAGGGTTTAGGGCAGTGCAGTGGTGTTCGGGCAGTGTAGGGGGTCTTGCTGGGGGTGGTGTTTCAGGGTTTACGGCAGTGGTGTTCAGGCAGTGTAGGGGGACGTGCTGGGGGTGGTGTTTCAGGGTTTAGGGCAGTGCAGTGGAGTTCGGGCAGTGTAGGGGGTCTTGCTGGGGGGGGTGTTTCAGGGTTTAGTGTAGTGGTGTACGTTCAGTGTAGGGGGTCTTGCTGGGGTGGTGTTTCGGGGTTTAGGTCTGTGCAGTGGTGTTCGGGCAGTGTAGGGGGTCTTGCTGGGGCTGGTGTTTCAGGGTTTAGGGCAGTGCAGTGGTGTTCGGGCAGTGTAGGCGGTTGTGCTGGGGCTGGTGTTTTAGGGTTAGGGCAGTACAGTGGTGTTCGCGCAGTGTAGGGGGTCATACAGGGGCTTGTGTTTCAGGGTTTAGGGCAGTGCAGTGGTGTTCGGGCAGTGTAGGGGGATGTGCTGGGGCTGGTGTTTCAGGGTTTAGGGCAGTGCAGTGGTGTTCGGGCAGTGTAGGGGGTCGTGTAGGGGATGGTGTTTCAGGGTTTAGGGCAGTGCAGTGGTGTTTGGGCAGTGTAGGGTGTCGTGCAGGGGCTGGTGTTTCAGGGTTTAGGGCAGTGCAGTGGTGTTTGGGCAGTGTAGGGGGTCGTGCAGGGGCTGGTGTTTCAGGGTGTAGGGCAGTGCAGTGGTGTTCGGGCAGTGTAGGGGGTCGTGCGGGGGCTGATGTTTCAGGGTTTAGGGCAGTGCAGTTGTGTTCGGGCAGTGTAGGGGGTCGTGCTGGGGCTGGTGTTTCAGGGTTTAGGGCAGTGCAGTGGTGTTCGGGCAGTGTAGGGGGTCTTGCTGGGGGTGGTGTTTCAGGGTTTAGGGCAGAGCAGTGGTGTTCGGGCAGTGTAGGGGGTCTTGCTGGGGTTGGTGTTTCAGGGTTTAGGGTAGGGCAGTGGTGTTCGGGCAGTGTAGGGGGTCGTGGTGGGGGTGGTATTTCAGGGTTTAGGGCAATGGTGTTGGGTAGTTTAGGGGGTCTTGCTGGGGATGATGTTTCATTGTTTAGGGCAGGGCAGTGGTGTTCGGGCAGTGTAGGGGGTCGTGCTGGGGGTGGTGTTTCAGGGATTAGGGCAGTGCATGGTGTTCCGGTAGTGTAGGGGGTCGTGCTGGGGATAGTGTTTCAGGGTTTGGGGCAGTGCAGTGGTGTTCGGGCAGTGTAGGGGTCATGCTGGGGTGGTGTTTCAGGGTTTAGGGCAGTGCAGTGGTGTTCGGGCAGTGTAGGGGGTCTTGCTGGGGGTGGTGTTTCAGGGTTTACGGCAGTGGTGTTCAGGCAGTGTAGGGGGACGTGCTGGGGGTGGTGTTTCAGGGTTTAGGGCAGTGCAGTGGAGTTCGGGCAGTGTAGGGGGTCTTGCTGGGGGGGGTGTTTCAGGGTTTAGTGTAGTGGTGTACGTGCAGTGTAGGGGGTCTTGCTGGGGTGGTGTTTCGGGGTTTAGGTCTGTGCAGTGGTGTTCGGGCAGTGTAGGGGGTCTTGCTGGGGCTGGTGTTTCAGGGTTTAGGGCAGTGCAGTGGTGTTCGGGCAGTGTAGGCGGTTGTGCTGGGGCTGGTGTTTTAGGGTTAGGGCAGTACAGTGGTGTTCGCGCAGTGTAGGGGGTCATACAGGGGCTTGTGTTTCAGGGTTTAGGGCAGTGCAGTGGTGTTCGGGCAGTGTAGGGGGATGTGCTGGGGCTGGTGTTTCAGGGTTTAGGGCAGTGCAGTGGTGTTCGGGCAGTGTAGGGGGTCGTGTAGGGGATGGTGTTTCAGGGTTTAGGGCAGTGCAGTGGTGTTTGGTCAGTGTAGGGGGTCGTGCAGGGGCTGGTGTTTCAGGGTTTAGGGCAGTGCAGTGGTGTTTGGGCAGTGTAGGGGGTCGTGTAGGGGATGGTGTTTCAGGGTTTAGGGCAGTGCAGTGGTGTTTGGGCAGTGTAGGGGTCGTGCAGGGGCTGGTGTTTCAGGGTTTATGGCAGTTCAGTGGTGTTTGGGCAGTGTAGGGGGTCGTGCAGGGGCTGGTGTTTCAGGGTTTAGGGCAGTGCAGTGGTGTACGGGCATTGTAGAGGGTCGTGATGGGGTGGTATTTCAAGGTGTAGAGCAGTGCAGTGGTGTTCAGGCAGTGTAAGTGGTCTTGCTGGGGGTGGTGTTTCAGGGTTTAGGGCAGAGCAGTGGTGTTCGGGCAGTGTAGGGGGTCTTGCTGGGGTTGGAGTTTCAGGGTTTAGGGTAGGGCAGTGGTGTTCGGGCAGTGTAGGGGGTCGTGGTGGGGGTGGTATTTCAGGGTTTAGGGCAATGGTGTTGGGTAGTTTAGGGGGTCTTGCTGGGGATGATGTTTCATTGTTTAGGGCAGGGCAGAGGTGTTCGGGCAGTGTAGGGGGTCGTGCTGGGGGTGGTGTTTCAGGGATTAGGGCAGTGCATGGTGTTCCGGTAGTGTATGGGGTCGTGCTGGGGATAGTGTTTCAGGGTTTGGGGCAGTGCAGTGGTGTTCGGGCAGTGTAGGGGTCATGCTGGGGTGGTGTTTCAGGGTTTAGGGCAGTGCAGTGGTGTTCGGGCAGTGTAGGGGGTCTTGCTGGGGGTGGTGTTTTAGGATTTAGGGCAGTGCAGTGGTGTTCGGGCAGTGTAGGGGGTCGTGCTGGGGGTAGTGTTTCAGGGTTTAGGGCAGAGCAGTGGTGTTCGGGCATATTATGGGGTCATGCTGGGGGTGGTGTGTAGGGTTTAGGGCAGTGCAGTGGTGTTCAGGCAGTGTAGGGGGTCGTGCTGGGTGTGGTGTTTAGGGTTTAGGGCAGAGCAGTGGTGTTCGGGCAGTGTAGGGGGTCTTGCTGGGGTTGGTGTTTCAGGGTTTAGCATAGGGCAGTGGTGTTCGGGCAGTGTAGGGGGTCGTGGTGGGGGTGGTTTTTCAGGGTTTAGGGCAATGGTGTTTGGGTAGTGTAGGGGGTCTTGCTGGGGATGATGTTTCATTGTTTAGGGCAGGGCAGTGGTGTTCGGGCAGTGTAAGGGGTCGTGCTGGGGGTGGTGTTTCAGGGATTAGGGCAGTGCATGGTGTTCCGGAAGTATAGGGGGTCGTGCTGGGGGTAGTGTTTCAGGGTTTGGGGTAGTGCAGTGGTGTTCGGGCAGTGTAGGGGTCATGCTGGGGTGGTGTTTCAGGGTTTAGGGCAGTGCAGTGGTGTTCGGGCAGTGTAGGGGGTCTTGCTGGGGGTGGTGTTTCAGGGTTCACGGCAGTGGTGTTCAGGCAGTGTAGGGGGACGTGCTGGGGGTGGTGTTTCAGGGTTTAGGGCAGTGCAGTGGTGTTCGGGCAGTGTAGGGGGTCTTGCTGGGGGTGGTGTTTCAGGGTTTAGTGTAGTGGTGTACGGGCAGTGTAGGGGGTCTTGCTGGGGCTGGTGTTTCGGGGTTTAGGTCTGTGCAGTGGTGTTCGGGCAGTGTAGGGGGTCTTGCTGGGGCTGGTGTTTCAGCGTTTAGGGCAGTGCAGTGGTGTTCGGGCATTGTAGGCGGTTGTGCTCGGGCTGGTGTTTTAGGGTTTAGGGCAGTACAGTGGTGTTCGCGCAGTATAGGGGGTCATACAGGGGCTTGTGTTACAGGGTTTAGGGCAGTGCAGTGGTGTTCGGGCAGTGTAGGGGGATGTGCTGGGGCTGGTGTTTCAGGGTTTAGGGCAGTGCAGTGGTGTTCAGGCAGTGTAGGGGGTCGTGCTGGGTTTGGTGTTTCAGGGTTTAGGGCAGTGCAGTGGTGTTCGGGCAGTGTAGGGGTCGTGCTGGGGCTGGTGTTTCAGTGTTTAGGGCAGAGCAGTGGTGTTCGGGCAGTGTAGGGGGTCGTGTAGGGGATGGTGTTTCAGGGTTTAGGGCAGTGCAGTGGTGTTTGGGCAGTGTAGGGGTCGTGCAGGGGCTGGTGTTTCAGGGTTTATGGCAGTGCAGTGGTGTTTGGGCAGTGTAGGGGGTCGTGCAGGGGCTGGTGTTTCAGGGTTTAGGGCAGTGCAGTGGTGTACGGGCATTGTAGAGGGTCGTGATGGGGGTGGTGTTTCAAGGTGTAGAGCAGTGCAGTGGTGTTCAGGCAGTGTAAGTGGTCTTGCTGGGGGTGGTGTTTCAGGGTTTAGGGCAGAGCAGTGGTGTTCGGGCAGTGTAGGGGGTCTTGCTGGGGTTGGTGTTTCAGGGTTTAGGGTAGGGCAGTGGTGTTCGGGCAGTGTAGGGGGTCGTGGTGGGGGTGGTATTTCAGGGTTTAGGGCGATGGTGTTGGGTAGTTTAGGGGGTCTTGCTGGGGATGATGTTTCATTGTTTAGGGCAGGGCAGTGGTGTTCGGGCAGTGTAGGGGGTCGTGCTGGGGGTGGTGTTTCAGGGATTAGGGCAGTGCATGGTGTTCCGGTAGTGTAGGGGGTCGTGCTGGGGATAGTGTTTCAGGGTTTGGGGCAGTGCAGTGGTGTTCGGGCAGTGTAGGGGTCATGCTGGGGTGGTGTTTCAGGGTTTAGGGCAGTGCAGTGGTGTTCGGGCAGTGTAGGGGGTCTTGCTGGGGGTGGTGTTTCAGGGTTTACGGCAGTGGTGTTCAGGCAGTGTAGGGGGACGTGCTGGGGGTGGTGTTTCAGGGTTTAGGGCAGTGCAGTGGAGTTCGGGCAGTGTAGGGGGTCTTGCTGGGGGGGGTGTTTCAGGGTTTAGTGTAGTGGTGTACGTTCAGTGTAGGGGGTCTTGCTGGGGTGGTGTTTCGGGGTTTAGGTCTGTGCAGTGGTGTTCGGGCAGTGTAGGGGGTCTTGCTGGGGCTGGTGTTTCAGGGTTTAGGGCAGTGCAGTGGTGTTCGGGCAGTGTAGGCGGTTGTGCTGGGGCTGGTGTTTTAGGGTTAGGGCAGTACAGTGGTGTTCGCGCAGTGTAGGGGGTCATACAGGGGCTTGTGTTTCAGGGTTTAGGGCAGTGCAGTGGTGTTCGGGCAGTGTAGGGGGATGTGCTGGGGCTGGTGTTTCAGGGTTTAGGGCAGTGCAGTGGTGTTCGGGCAGTGTAGGGGGTCGTGTAGGGGATGGTGTTTCAGGGTTTAGGGCAGTGCAGTGGTGTTTGGGCAGTGTAGGGTGTCGTGCAGGGGCTGGTGTTTCAGGGTTTAGGGCAGTGCAGTGGTGTTTGGGCAGTGTAGGGGGTCGTGCAGGGGCTGGTGTTTCAGGGTGTAGGGCAGTGCAGTGGTGTTCGGGCAGTGTAGGGGGTCGTGCGGGGGCTGATGTTTCAGGGTTTAGGGCAGTGCAGTTGTGTTCGGGCAGTGTAGGGGGTCGTGCTGGGGCTGGTGTTTCAGGGTTTAGGGCAGTGCAGTGGTGTTCGGGCAGTGTAGGGGGTCTTGCTGGGGGTGGTGTTTCAGGGTTTAGGGCAGAGCAGTGGTGTTCGGGCAGTGTAGGGGGTCTTGCTGGGGTTGGTGTTTCAGGGTTTAGGGTAGGGCAGTGGTGTTCGGGCAGTGTAGGGGGTCGTGGTGGGGGTGGTATTTCAGGGTTTAGGGCAATGGTGTTGGGTAGTTTAGGGGGTCTTGCTGGGGATGATGTTTCATTGTTTAGGGCAGGGCAGTGGTGTTCGGGCAGTGTAGGGGGTCGTGCTGGGGGTGGTGTTTCAGGGATTAGGGCAGTGCATGGTGTTCCGGTAGTGTAGGGGGTCGTGCTGGGGATAGTGTTTCAGGGTTTGGGGCAGTGCAGTGGTGTTCGGGCAGTGTAGGGGTCATGCTGGGGTGGTGTTTCAGGGTTTAGGGCAGTGCAGTGGTGTTCGGGCAGTGTAGGGGGTCTTGCTGGGGGTGGTGTTTCAGGGTTTACGGCAGTGGTGTTCAGGCAGTGTAGGGGGACGTGCTGGGGGTGGTGTTTCAGGGTTTAGGGCAGTGCAGTGGAGTTCGGGCAGTGTAGGGGGTCTTGCTGGGGGGGGTGTTTCAGGGTTTAGTGTAGTGGTGTACGTGCAGTGTAGGGGGTCTTGCTGGGGTGGTGTTTCGGGGTTTAGGTCTGTGCAGTGGTGTTCGGGCAGTGTAGGGGGTCTTGCTGGGGCTGGTGTTTCAGGGTTTAGGGCAGTGCAGTGGTGTTCGGGCAGTGTAGGCGGTTGTGCTGGGGCTGGTGTTTTAGGGTTAGGGCAGTACAGTGGTGTTCGCGCAGTGTAGGGGGTCATACAGGGGCTTGTGTTTCAGGGTTTAGGGCAGTGCAGTGGTGTTCGGGCAGTGTAGGGGGATGTGCTGGGGCTGGTGTTTCAGGGTTTAGGGCAGTGCAGTGGTGTTCGGGCAGTGTAGGGGGTCGTGTAGGGGATGGTGTTTCAGGGTTTAGGGCAGTGCAGTGGTGTTTGGGCAGTGTAGGGGGTCGTGCAGGGGCTGGTGTTTCAGGGTTTAGGGCAGTGCAGTGGTGTTTGGGCAGTGTAGGGGGTCGTGCAGGGGCTGGTGTTTCAGGGTGTAGGGCAGTGCAGTGGTGTTCGGGCAGTGTAGGGGGTCGTGCGGGGGCTGATGTTTCAGGGTTTAGGGCAGTGCAGTTGTGTTCGGGCAGTGTAGGGGGTCGTGCTGGGGCTGGTGTTTCAGGGTTTAGGGCAGTGCAGTGGTGTTCGGGCAGTGTAGGGGGTCTTGCTGGGGGTGGTCTTTCAGGGTTTAGGGCAGTGCAGTGGTGTTCGGGCAGCGTAGGGGGTCTTACTGTGGCTGGTGTTTCAGTGTTTAGGACAGTGCAGTGGTTTTCGGGCAGTGTAGGGGGTCGTGCTGGGGGTGGTGCTTCAGGGTTTAGGGCAGTGCAGTGGTGTTCCAGCATTGTAGGGGGTCGTGCAGGGGTGGTGTTTCAGGGTTTAGGGCAGTGCAGTGGTGTTCAGGCAGAGTAGGGGGGCATGCCTGGGGTGGTGTTTAGGGTTTAGGGCAGTGCAGTGGTGTTCGGGCAGTGTAGGGGGTTGTGCTGTGGGTAGTGCTTCAGGGTTTAGGGCAGTGCAGTGGTGTTTGGGCAGTGTAGGGGGTCGTGCAGGGGCTGGTGTTTCAGGGTTTAGGGCAGTGCAGTGGTGTTCGGGCAGTGTAGGGGGTCGTGCAGGGGCTGATGTTTCAGGGTTTAGGGCAGTGCAGTTGTGTTCGGGCAGTGTAGGGGGTCGTGCTGGGGCTGGTGTTTCAGGGTTTAGGGCAGTGCAGTGGTGTTCGGGCAGTGTAGGGGGTCTTGCTGGGTGTGGTCTTTCAGGGTTTAGGGCAGTGCAGTGGTGTTCGGGCAGCGTAGGGGGTCTTGCTGTGGCTGGTGTTTCAGTGTTTAGGACAGTGCAGTGGTTTTCGGGCAGTGTAGGTGGTCGTGCTGGGGGTGGTGCTTCAGCGTTTAGGGCAGTGCAGTGGTGTTCGGGCATTGTAGGGGGTCGTGCAGGGGTGGTGTTTCAGGGTTTAGAGCAGTGCAGTGGTGTTCAGGCAGAGTAGGGGGGCATGCCTGGGGTGGTGTTTAGGGTTTAGGGCAGTGCAGTGGTGTTCGGGCAGTGTAGGGGGTGGTGTTTCAGGGTTTAGGGCAGTGCAGTGGTGTTCGGGCATTGTAGGGGGTCGTGCAGGGGGTGGTGTTTCAGGGTGTAGGGCAGTGCAGTGGTGTTCAGGCTGTGTTGGGGGTCTTGCTGGGGGTGGTGTTTCAGGGTTCAGTGCAGTGGTATTCGGGCAGTGTAGGGGTCTTGCTGGGGTCGTTGTTTCAGGGTTAAGGGCATTGAAGTGGTGTTCGGCAGTGTAGGCGGTCGTGCTGGGGCTGGTGTTTCAGGGTTTGGGGCAGTGTAGTGGTGCTCGGGCAGTGTAGGGTGTCGTGTAGGGGCTGATGTTTCAGGGTTTAGGGCAGTGCAGTGGTGTTCGGGCACTGTAGGGAGTTGTGCTGGGGCTAGTGTTTTATGGTTTAGGGCAGTGCAGTGGTGTTCAGGCAGTGTAGGGGTCGTGCTGGGGGTGGTGCTTCAGGGTTTAGGGCAGTGCAGTGGTGTTCGGGAATTGTAGGGGGTCGTGCAGGGGTGGTGTTTCAGGGTTTAGGGCAGTACAGTGGTGTTCAGGCAGAGTAGGGGGTCATGCCTGGGGTGGTGTTTAGGGTTTAGGGCAGTGCAGTGGTGTTCGGGCAGTGTAGGGGGTCATACTGGGGGTGGTGCTTCAGGGTTTAGGGCAGTGCAGTGGTGTTCGGGCATTGTAGGGGTCGTGCAGGGGGTGGTGTTTCAGGGTTTAGGGCAGCGCAGTGGTGTTCGGGCATTGTAGGGGTCGTGCAGGGGCTGGTGTTTCAGGGTTTAGGGCAGTGCAGTGGTGTTCGGACAGTGTTGGAGTGTCGTGCCGGGGGTGGTGTTTCAGGGTTTAGGGCAGTGCAGTGCTGTTTGGGCAGTGTATGGGGTCCTGCTGGGGGTGGTGTTTCAGGGTTTAGGGCAGTGCAGTGGTGTTCGGGCAGTGTAGGGGGTCGTGCAGGGGCTGGTGTTTTAGGGTTTAGGGCAGTGCCATGGTGTTCAGGCAGTGTAGGGGGTCGTGCTGGGGGTGGTGTTTCAGGGTTTAGGGCAGTTCAGTGGTGATCCGGCAGTGTAGGGGGTCGTGCTGGGGGTGGTGTTCAGGGTTTAGGGCAGTGTAGGGGGTCAAGCTTGGGCTGGTGTTTCAGGGTTTAGGGCAGTGCAGTGGTGTTCGGGCAGGGTAGGGGGTCGTGCTGGGGGTGGTGTTTCAGGGTTTAGGGCAGTGGTGTTCGGGCAGTGTAGGGGGTCATGCAGGGGGTGGTGTTTCAGGGTTTAGGGCAGTGCAGTGGTGTTCGGGAAGTATAGGGGGTCATGCTGGGGGTGGTGTTTCAGGGTTTAGTGTAGTGGTGTTCGGGCAGTGTAGGGGGTCTTGCTGGTGGTGGTGTTTCAGGGTTTAGGGCAGTTCAGTGGTGTTCGGGCAGTGTAGGGGGTCTTGCTGGGGCTGGTGTTTCAGTGTTTAGGGCAGTGCAGTGGTTTTGGGGCAGTGTAGGGGTTCTTGCTGGGGCTGGTGTTTCCGGGTTTAGGGCAGTGTAGTGGTGTCCGGGCAGTGTAGGGGGTCGTGCTGGGGCTGGTGTTTCAGGGTATAGGGCAGTGCAGTGGTGTTCGGGCGGTGTAGGGGGTCGTGCAGGGGGTGGTGTTTCAGGGTTTAGGGCAGAACAGTGGTGTTCAGGCAGAGTAGGGGGTCGTGCTGGGGTGGTGTTTAGGGTTTACGGCAGTGCAGAGTTGTTCGGGCTGTGGAGGGAGTCGTCCTGGGGCTGATGTTTCAGGGTTTAGGGCAGTGCAGTGTTGTTCGGGCACTGTAGGGGGTCGTGCTGGGGCTGGTGTTTCACGGTTTAGGGCAGTGGAGTGGTGTTCGGGCAATGTAGGGGGTCGTGCTGGGGCTGGTGTTTCAGAGTTTAGGACAGTGCAGTGGTGTTCAGGCAGTGTAGGGCGTTGTGCTGGGGCTAGTGTTTTAGGGTTTGGGGCAGTGCAGTGGTGTTCGGGCAGTTTAGGGGGTCGTGCTGGGGGTGGTGTTTCAGGGATTAGGGCAGTGCAGTGGTTTTCGGGCAGTGTAGGGGATCTTGCTGGGGTGGTGTTTCAAGGTTTAGGGCAGTGCAGTGGTGTTCGGGCAGTATAGGGGGTCGTGCTGGGGGTAGTGTTTCAGGGTTTAGGGCAGAGCAGTGGTGTTCGGGCAGAGTACGGGGTCATGCTGGGGGTGGTGTGTAGGGTTTAGGGCAGTGCAGTGGTGTTCTGGCAGTGTAGGGGGTCGTGCTGAGTGTGGTGTTTAGGGTTTAGGGCAGTGCAGTGGTGTTCGGGCATTGTAGAGGGTCGTGATGGGGGTGGTGTTTCAAGGTTTAGGGCAGTGCAGTGGTGTTCAGGCAGTGTAGGTGGTCTTGCTGGGGGTGGTGTTTCAGGGTTTAGGGCAGAGCAGTGGTGTTCGGGCAGTGTAGGGGGTCTTGCTGGGGTTGGTTTTTCAGGGTTTAGGGCAATGGTGTTTGGGTAGTGTAGGGGGTCTTGCTGGGGGTGGTGTTTCAGGGATTAGGGCAGTGCATGGTGTTCCGGTAGTGTATGGGGTCGTGCTGGAGGTAGTGTTTCAGGGTTTGGGGCAGTGCAGTGGTGTTCGGGCAGTGTAGGGGTCATGCTGGGGTGGTGTTTCAGGGTTTAGGGCAGTGCAGTGGTGTTCGGGCAGTGTAGGGGGTCTTGATGGGTTTGGTGTTTCAGGGTTTAGGGCAGTGCAGTGGTGTTCGGGCAGTGTAGGGGTCGTGCTGGGGCTGGTGTTTCAGTGTTAAGGGCAGTGCAGTGGTGTTCGGGCAGTGTAGGGGGTCGTGTAGGGGATGGTGTTTCAGGGTTTAGGGCAGTGCAGTGCTGTTTGGGCAGTGTAGGGGGTCGTGCAGGGGCTGGTGTTTCAGGGTTTAGGGCAGTGCAGTGGTGTTTGGGCAGTGTAGGGGGTCGTGCAGGGGCTGGTGTTTCAGGGTTTAGGGCAATGCAGTGGTGTTCGGGCAGTGTAGGGGGTCATGCAGGGGCTGCTGTTTCAGGGTTTAGGGCAGTGCAGTTGTGTTCGGGCAGTGTAGGGGGTCGTGCTGGGGCTGGTGTTTCAGGGTTTAGGGCAGTGCAGTGGTGTTCGGACAGTGTAGGGGGTCTTGCTGGGGGTGGTCTTTCAGGGTTTAGGGCAGTGCAGTGGTGTTCGGGCAGCGTAGGGGGTCTTGCTGTGGCTGGTGTTTCAGTGTTTAGGACAGTGCAGTGGTTTTCGGGCAGTGTAGGGGGTCGTGCTGGGGGTGGTGCTTCAGGGTTTAGGGCAGTGCAGTGGTGTTTGGGCATTTTAGGGGGTCGTGCAGGGGTGGTGTTTCAGGGTTTAGGGCAGTGCAGTGGTGTTCAGGCAGAGTAGGGGGGCATGCCTGGGGTGGTGTTTAGGGTTTAGGGCAGTGCAGTGGTGTTCGGGCAGTGTAGGGGGTCGTGCTGTGGGTGGTGCTTCAGGGTTTAGGGCAGTGCAGACGTGTTTGGGCAGTGTAGGGGGTCGTGCAGGGGCTGGAGTTTCAGGGTTTAGGTCAGTGCAGTGGTGTTCGGGCAGTGTAGGGGGTCGTGCAGGGGCTGATGTTTCGGGGTTTAGGGCAGTGCAGTTGTGTTTGGGCAGTGTAGGGGGTCGTGCTGGGGCTGGTGTTTCAGGGTTTAGGGCAGTGCAGTGGTGTTCGGGCAGTGTAGGGGGTCTTGCTGGGGGTGGTCTTTCAGGGTTTAGGGAAGTGCAGTGGTGTTCGGGAATTGTAGGGGGTCATGCAGGGGTGGTGTTTCAGGGTTTAGGGCAGTGCAGTGGTGTTCAGGCAGAGTAGGGGGTCATGCCTGGGGTGGTGTTTAGGGTTTAGGGCAGTGCAGTGGTGTGCGGGCAGTGTAGGGGGTCATGCTGGGGGTGGTGCTTCAGGGTTTAGGGCAGTGCAGTGGTGTTCGGGCATTGTAGGGGTCGTGCAGGGGGTGGTGTTTCAGGGTTTAGGGCTGTACAGTGGTGTTCGGGCAGTGTAGGGGGTCGTGCTGTGGGTGGTGCTTCAGGGTTTAGGGCAGTGTAGTGGTGTTCGGACATTGTAGGGGTCGTGCAGGGGGTGGTGTTTCAGGGTTTAGGGCAGAGCAGTGGTGTTCGGGCAGTGTAGGGGGTCTTGCTGGGCTTGGTGTTTCAGGGTTTAGCATAGGGCAGTGGTGTTCGGGCAGTGTAGGGGGTCGTGGTGGGGGTGGTATTTCATAGTTTAGGGCAGGGCAGTGGTGTTCGGGCTGTGTAGGGGGTCGTGCTGGGGGTGGATTTCAGGGTTTAGGGCAATGGTGTTTGGGTAGTGTAGGGGGTCTTGCTGGGGATGATGTTTCATTGTTTAGGGCAGGGCAGTGGTGTTCGGGCAGTGTAAGGGGTCGTGCTGGGGGTGGTGTTTCAGGGATTAGGGCAGTGCATGGTGTTCCGGAAGTATAGGGGGTCGTGCTGGGGGTAGTGTTTCAGGGTTTGGGGCAGTGCAGTGGTGTTCGGGCAGTGTAGGGGTCATGCTGGGGTGGTGTTTCAGGGTTTAGGGCAGTGCAGTGGTGTTCGGGCAGTGTAGGGGGTCTTGCTGGGGGTGGTGTTTCAGGGTTCACGGCAGTGGTGTTCAGGCAGTGTAGGGGGACGTGCTGGGGGTGGTGTTTCAGGGTTTAGGGCAGTGCAGTGGTGTTCGGGCAGTGTAGGGGGTCTTGCTGGGGGTGGTGTTTCAGGGTTTAGTGTAGTGGTGTACGGGCAGTGTAGGGGGTCTTGCTGGGGCTGGTGTTTCGGGGTTTAGGTCTGTGCAGTGGTGTTCGGGCAGTGTAGGGGGTCTTGCTGGGGCTGGTGTTTCAGCGTTTAGGGCAGTGCAGTGGTGTTCGGGCATTGTAGGCGGTTGTGCTCGGGCTGGTGTTTTAGGGTTTAGGGCAGTACAGTGGTGTTCGCGCAGTATAGGGGGTCATACAGGGGCTTGTGTTACAGGGTTTAGGGCAGTGCAGAGGTGTTCGGGCAGTGTAGGGGGATGTGCTGGGGCTGGTGTTTCAGGGTTTAGGGCAGTGCAGTGGTGTTCAGGCAGTGTAGGGGGTCGTGCTGGGTTTGGTGTTTCAGGGTTTAGGGCAGTGCAGTGGTGTTCAGGCAGTGAAGGGGTCGTGCTGGGGCTGGTGTTTCAGTGTTTAGGGCAGTGCAGTGGTGTTCGGGCAGTGTAGGGGGTCGTGTAGGGGATGGTGTTTCAGGGTTTAGGGCAGTGCAGTGGTGTTTGGGCAGTGTAGGGGTCGTGCAGGGGCTGGTGTTTCAGGGTTTATGGCAGTGCAGTGGTGTTTGGGCAGTGTAGGGGGTCGTGCAGGGGCTGGTGTTTCAGGGTTTAGGGCAGTGCAGTGGTGTACGGGCATTGTAGAGGGTCGTGATGGGGGTGGTGTTTCAAGGTGTAGAGCAGTGCAGTGGTGTTCAGGCAGTGTAAGTGGTCTTGCTGGGGGTGGTGTTTCAGGGTTTAGGGCAGAGCAGTGGTGTTCGGGCAGTGTAGGGGGTCTTGCTGGGGTTGGTGTTTCAGGGTTTAGGGTAGGGCAGTGGTGTTCGGGCAGTGTAGGGGGTCGTGGTGGGGGTGGTATTTCAGGGTTTAGGGCGATGGTGTTGGGTAGTTTAGGGGGTCTTGCTGGGGATGATGTTTCATTGTTTAGGGCAGGGCAGTGGTGTTCGGGCAGTGTAGGGGGTCGTGCTGGGGGTGGTGTTTCAGGGATTAGGGCAGTGCATGGTGTTCCGGTAGTGTAGGGGGTCGTGCTGGGGATAGTGTTTCAGGGTTTGGGGCAGTGCAGTGGTGTTCGGGCAGTGTAGGGGTCATGCTGGGGTGGTGTTTCAGGGTTTAGGGCAGTGCAGTGGTGTTCGGGCAGTGTAGGGGGGCTTGCTGGGGGTGGTGTTTCAGGGTTTACGGCAGTGGTGTTCAGGCAGTGTAGGGGGACGTGCTGGGGGTAGTGTTTCAGGGTTTAGGGCAGTGCAGTGGAGTTCGGGCAGTGTAGGGGGTCTTGCTGGGGGGGGTGTTTCAGGGTTTAGTGTAGTGGTGTACGTGCAGTGTAGGGGGTCTTGCTGGGGCTGGTGTTTCAGGGTTTAGGGCAGTGCAGTGGTGTTCGGGCAGTGTAGGCGGTTGTGCTGGGGCTGGTGTTTTAGGGTTAGGGCAGTACAGTGGTGTTCGCGCAGTGTAGGGGGTCATACAGGGGCTTGTGTTTCAGGGTTTAGGGCAGTGCAGTGGTGTTCGGGCAGTGTAGGGGGATGTGCTGGGGCTGGTGTTTCAGGGTTTAGGGCAGTGCAGTGGTGTTCGGGCAGTGTAGGGGGTCGTGTAGGGGATGGTGTTTCAGGGTTTAGGGCAGTGCAGTGGTGTTTGGGCAGTGTAGGGGGTCGTGCAGGGGCTGGTGTTTCAGGGTTTAGGGCAGTGCAGTGGTGTTTGGGCAGTGTAGGGGGTCGTGCAGGGGCTGGTGTTTCAGGGTGTAGGGCAGTGCAGTGGTGTTCGGGCAGTGTAGGGGTCGTGCGGGGGCTGATGTTTCAGGGTTTAGGGCAGTGCAGTTGTGTTCGGGCAGTGTAGGGGGTCGTGCTGGGGCTGGTGTTTCAGGGTTTAGGGCAGTGCAGTGGTGTTCGGGCAGTGTAGGGGGTCTTGCTGGGGGTGGTCTTTCAGGGTTTAGGGCAGTGCAGTGGTGTTCGGGCAGCGTAGGGGGTCTTACTGTGGCTGGTGTTTCAGTGTTTAGGACAGTGCAGTGGTTTTCGGGCAGTGTAGGGGGTCGTGCTGGGGGTGGTGCTTCAGGGTTTAGGGCAGTGCAGTGGTGTTCCTGCATTGTAGGGGGTCGTGCAGGGGTGGTGTTTCAGGGTTTAGGGCAGTGTAGTGGTGTTCAGGCAGAGTAGGGGGGCATGCCTGGGGTGGTGTTTAGGGTTTAGGGCAGTGCAGTGGTGTTCGGGCAGTGTAGGGGGTTGTGCTGTGGGTAGTGCTTCAGGGTTTAGGGCAGTGCAGTGGTGTTTGGGCAGTGTAGGGGGTCGTGCAGGGGCTGGTGTTTCAGGGTTTAGGGCAGTGCAGTGGTGTTCGGGCAGTGTAGGGGGTCGTGCAGGGGCTGATGTTTCAGGGTTTAGGGCAGTGCAGTTGTGTTCGGGCAGTGTAGGGGGTCGTGCTGGGGCTGGTGTTTCAGGGTTTAGGGCAGTGCAGTGGTGTTCGGGCAGTGTAGGGGGTCTTGCTGGGTGTGGTCTTTCAGGGTTTAGGGCAGTGCAGTGGTGTTCGGGCAGCGTAGGGGGTCTTGCTGTGGCTGGTGTTTCAGTGTTTAGGACAGTGCAGTGGTTTTTGGGCAGTGTAGGTGGTCGTGCTGGGGGTGGTGCTTCAGCGTTTAGGGCAGTGCAGTGGTGTTCGGGCATTGTAGGGGGTCGTGCAGGGGTGGTGTTTCAGGGTTTAGAGCAGTGCAGTGGTGTTCAGGCAGAGTAGGGGGGCATGCCTGGGGTGGTGTTTAGGGTTTAGGGCAGTGCAGTGGTGTTCGGGCAGTGTAGGGGGTGGTGTTTCAGGGTTTAGGGCAGTGCAGTGGTGTTCGGGCATTGTAGGGGGTCGTGCAGGGGGTGGTGTTTCAGGGTGTAGGGCAGTGCAGTGGTGTTCAGGCTGTGTTGGGGGTCTTGCTGGGGGTGGTGTTTCAGGGTTCAGTGCAGTGGTATTCGGGCATTGTAGGGGTCTTGCTGGGGTCGTTGTTTCAGGGTTAAGGGCATTGAAGTTGTGTTCGGCAGTGTAGGCGGTCGTGCTGGGGCTGGTGTTTCAGGGTTTGGGGCAGTGTAGTGGTGCTCGGGCAGTGTAGGGTGTCGTGTAGGGGCTGATGTTTCAGGGTTTAGGGCAGTGCAGTGGTGTTCGGGCACTGTAGGGCGTTGTGCTGGGGCTAGTGTTTTATGGTTTAGGGCAGTGCAGTGGTGTTCAGGCAGTGTAGGGGTCGTGCTGGGGGTGGTGCTTCAGGGTTTAGGGCAGTGCAGTGGTGTTCGGGAATTGTAGGGGGTCGTGCAGGGGTGGTGTTTCAGGGTTTAGGGCAGTACAGTGGTGTTCAGGCAGAGTAGGGGGTCATGCCTGGGGTGGTGTTTAGGGTTTAGGGCAGTGCAGTGGTGTTCGGGCAGTGTAGGGGGTCATACTGGGGGTGGTGCTTCAGGGTTTAGGGCAGTGCAGTGGTGTTCGGGCATTGTAGGGGTCGTGCAGGGGGTGGTGTTTCAGGGTTTAGGGCAGCGCAGTGGTGTTCGGGCATTGTAGGGGGTCGTGCAGGGGCTGGTGTTTCAGGGTTTAGGGCAGTGCAGTGGTGTTCGGACAGTGTTGGAGTGTCGTGCCGGGGGTGGTGTTTCAGGGTTTAGGGCAGTGCAGTGCTGTTTGGGCAGTGTATGGGGTCCTGCTGGGGGTGGTGTTTCAGGGTTTAGGGCAGTGCAGTGGTGTTCGGGCAGTGTAGGGGGTCGTGCAGGGGCTGGTGTTTTAGGGTTTAGGGCAGTGCCATGGTGTTCAGGCAGTGTAGGGGGTCGTGCTGGGGGTGGTGTTTCAGGGTTTAGGGCAGTGCAGTGGTGATCCGGCAGTGTAGGGGGTCGTGCTGGGGGTGGTGTTCAGGGTTTAGGGCAGTGTAGGGGGTCAAGCTTGGGCTGGTGTTTCAGGGTTTAGGGCAGTGCAGTGGTGTTCGGGCAGGGTAGGGGGTCGTGCTGGGGGTGGTGTTTCAGGGTTTAGGGCAGTGGTGTTCGGGCAGTGTAGGGGGTCATGCAGGGGGTGGTGTTTCAGGGTTTAGGGCAGTGCAGTGGTGTTCGGGAAGTATAGGGGGTCATGCTGGGGGTGGTGTTTCAGGGTTTAGTGTAGTGGTGTTCGGGCAGTGTAGGGGTCTTGCTGGTGGTGGTGTTTCAGGGTTTAGGGTAGTTCAGTGGTGTTCGGGCAGTGTAGGGGGTCTTGCTGGGGCTGGTGTTTCAGTGTTTAGGGCAGTGCAGTGGTTTTGGGGCAGTGTAGGGGTTCTTGCTGGGGCTGGTGTTTCCGGGTTTAGGGCAGTGTAGTGGTGTCCGGGCAGTGTAGGGGGTCGTGCTGGGGCTGGTGTTTCAGGGTATAGGGCAGTGCAGTGGTGTTCGGGCGGTGTAGGGGGTCGTGCAGCGGGTGGTGTTTCAGGGTTTAGGGCAGTACAGTGGTGTTCAGGCAGAGTAGGGGGTCGTGCTGGGGTGGTGTTTAGGGTTTACGGCAGTGCAGAGTTGTTCGGGCTGTGGAGGGAGTCGTCCTGGGGCTGATGTTTCAGAGTTTAGGGCAGTGCAGTGTTGTTCGGGCACTGTAGGGGGTCGTGCTGGGGCTGGTGTTTCACGGTTTAGGGCAGTGGAGTGGTGTTCGGGCAATGTAGGGGGTCGTGCTGGGGGTGGTGTTTCAGGGATTAGGGCAGTGCAGTGGTTTTCGGGCAGTGTAGGGGATCTTGCTGGGGTGGTGTTTCAAGGTTTAGGGCAGTGCAGTGGTGTTCGGGCAGTATAGGGGGTCGTGCTGGGGGTAGTGTTTCAGGGTTTAGGGCAGAGCAGTGGTGTTCGGGCAGAGTACGGGGTCATGCTGGGGGTGGTGTGTAGGGTTTAGGGCAGTGCAGTGGTGTTCTGGCAGTGTAGGGGGTCGTGCTGAGTGTGGTGTTTAGGGTTTAGGGCAGTGCAGTGGTGTTCGGGCATTGTAGAGGGTCGTGATGGGGGTGGTGTTTCAAGGTTTAGGGCAGTGCAGTGGTGTTCAGGCAGTGTAGGTGGTCTTGCTGGGGGTGGTGTTTCAGGGTTTAGGGCAGAGCAGTGGTGTTCGGGCAGTGTAGGGGGTCTTGCTGGGGTTGGTTTTTCAGGGTTTAGGGCAATGGTGTTTGGGTAGTGTAGGGGGTCTTGCTGGGGGTGGTGTTTCAGGGATTAGGGCAGTGCATGGTGTTCCGGTAGTGTAGGGGGTCGTGCTGGAGGTAGTGTTTCAGGGTTTGGGGCAGTGCAGTGGTGTTCGGGCAGTGTAGGGGTCATGCTGGGGTGGTGTTTCAGGGTTTAGGGCAGTGCAGTGGTGTTCGGCAGTGTAGGGGGTCTTGATGGGTTTGGTGTTTCAGGGTTTAGGGCAGTGCAGTGGTGTTCGGGCAGTGTAGGGGTCGTGCTGGGGCTGGTGTTTCAGTGTTAAGGGCAGTGCAGTGGTGTTCGGGCAGTGTAGGGGGTCGTGTAGGGGATGGTGTTTCAGGGTTTAGGGCAGTGCAGTGCTGTTTGGGCAGTGTAGGGGGTCGTGCAGGGGCTGGTGTTTCAGGGTTTAGGGCAGTGCAGTGGTGTTTGGGCAGTGTAGGGGGTCGTGCAGGGGCTGGTGTTTCAGGGTTTACGGCAATGCAGTGGTGTTCGGGCAGTGTAGGGGGTCATGCAGGGGCTGCTGTTTCAGGGTTTAGGGCAGTGCAGTTGTGTTCGGGCAGTGTAGGGGGTCGTGCTGGGGCTGGTGTTTCAGGGTTTAGGGCAGTGCAGTGGTGTTCGGACAGTGTAGGGGGTCTTGCTGGGGGTGGTCTTTCAGGGTTTAGGGCAGTGCAGTGGTGTTCGGGCAGCGTAGGGGGTCTTGCTGTGGCTGGTGTTTCAGTGTTTAGGACAGTGCAGTGGTTTTCGGGCAGTGTAGGGGGTCGTGCTGGGGGTGGTGCTTCAGGGTTTAGGGCAGTGCAGTGGTGTTTGGGCATTTTAGGGGGTCGTGCAGGGGTGGTGTTTCAGGGTTTAGGGCAGTGCAGTGGTGTTCAGGCAGAGTAGGGGGGCATGCCTGGGGTGGTGTTTAGGGTTTAGGGCAGTGCAGTGGTGTTCGGGCAGTGTAGGGGGTCGTGCTGTGGGTGGTGCTTCAGGGTTTAGGGCAGTGCAGACGTGTTTGGGCAGTGTAGGGGGTCGTGCAGGGGCTGGAGTTTCAGGGTTTAGGTCAGTGCAGTGGTGTTCGGGCAGTGTAGGGGGTCGTGCAGGGGCTGATGTTTCGGGGTTTAGGGCAGTGCAGTTGTGTTTGGGCAGTGTAGGGGGTCGTGCTGGGGCTGGTGTTTCAGGGTTTAGGGCAGTGCAGTGGTGTTCGGGCAGTGTAGGGGGTCTTGCTGGGGGTGGTCTTTCAGGGTTTAGGGAAGTGCAGTGGTGTTCGGGAATTGTAGGGGGTCATGCAGGGGTGGTGTTTCAGGGTTTAGGGCAGTGCAGTGGTGTTCAGGCAGTGTAGGGGGTCATGCCTGGGGTGGTGTTTAGGGTTTAGGGCAGTGCAGTGGTGTGCGGGCAGTGTAGGGGGTCATGCTGGGGGTGGTGCTTCAGGGTTTAGGGCAGTGCAGTGGTGTTCGGGCATTGTAGGGGTCGTGCAGGGGGTGGTGTTTCAGGGTTTAGGGCTGTGCAGTGGTGTTCGGGCAGTGTAGGGGGTCGTGCTGTGGGTGGTGCTTCAGGGTTTAGGGCAGTGTAGTGGTGTTCGGACATTGTAGGGGTCGTGCAGGGGGTGGTGTTTCAGGGTTTAGGGCAGTGCAGTGGTGTTCGGGCATTGTAGGGGGTCGTGCAGGGGGTGGTGTTTCAGGGTGTAGGGCAGTGCAGTGGTGTTCGGGCTGTGTTGGGGGTCTTGCTGGGGGTGGTGTTTCAGGGTTCAGTGCAGTGGTATTCGGGCAGTGTAGGGGTCTTGCTGGGGTTGGTGTTTCAGGGTTAAGGGCATTGAAGTGGTGTTCGGCAGTGTAGGCGGTCGTGCTGGGGCTGGTGTTTCAGGGTTTGGGGCAGTGCAGTGGTGCTCGGGCAGTGTAGGGGGTCGTGCAGGGGCTGGTGTTTCAGGGTTTAGGGCACTGCAGTGGAGTTCGGGCTGTGGAGGGAGTCGTGCTGGGGCTGATGTTTCAGGGTTTAGGGCAGTGCAGTGGTGTTCGGGCACTGTAGGGGGTCGTGCTGGGGCTGGTGTTTCAGGGCCTAGGGCCTAGGGCAGTGGAGTGCTGTTCGGGCAGTGTAGGGGGTCGTGCTGGGGCTGGTGTTTCAGGGTTTACGGCAGTGCAGTGGTGTTCGGGCAGTGTAGGGCGTTGTGCTGGGGCTGGTGTTTTAGGGTTTAGGGCAGTGCAGTGGTGTTCAGGCAGTGTAGGGGTCGTGCTGGGGGTGGTGTTTCAGGGATTAGGGCAGTGCAGTGGTTTTTGGGCAGTGTAGGGGTCGTGCTGGGGGTGGTGCTTCAGGGTTTAGGGCAGTGCAGTGGTGTTCGGGAATTGTAGGGGGTCGTGCAGGGGTGGTGTTTCAGGGTTTAGGGCAGTGCAGTGGTGTTCAGGCAGAGTAGGGGGTCATGCCTGGGGTGGTGTTTAGGGTTTAGGGCGGTGCAGTGGTATTCGGGCAGTGTAGGGGGTCATGCTTGGGTGGTGCTTCAGGGTTTAGGGCAGTGCAGTGGTGTTCGGGCATTGTAGGGGTCGTGCAGGGGGTGGTGTTTCAGGGTTTAGGGCAGTGCAGTGGTGTTCGGGCATTGTAGGGGGTCGTGCAGGGGCTGGTGTTTGAGGGTTTAGGGCAGTGCAGTGGTGTTCGGACAGTGTAGGGGGTCGTGCAGGGGCTGGTGTTTCAGGGTTTAGGGCAGTGCAGTGGTGTTTGGGTAGTGTATGGGGTCTTGCTGGGGGTGGTGTTTCAGGGTTTAGGGCAGTGGTGTTCAGGCAGTGTAGGGGGACGTGCTGGGGTGGTGTTTCAGGGTTTAGGGCAGTGCAGTGGAGTTTGGGCAGTGTAGGGGGTCTTGCTGGGGGTGGTGTTTCAGGGTTTAGTGTAGTGGTGTTCGGGTAGTGTAGGGGGTCTTGCTGGGGCTGGTGTTTCAGGGTTTAGGTCTGTGCAGTGGTGTTCGGGCAGTGTAGGGGGTCTTGCTGGGGCTGGTGTTTCAGGGTTTAGGGCAGTGCAGTGGTGTTCGGATAGTGTAGGGGATTGTGCTGGGGCTGGTTTTTCAGGGTTTAGGGCAGTACAGTGGTGTTCGGGCAGTGTAGGGGGTCATACAGGGGCTTGTGTTTCAGGGTTTAGGGCAGTGCAGTGGTGTTCGGGCAGTGTAGGGGGATGTGCTGGGGCTGGTGTTTCAGGGTTTAGGGCAGTGCAGTGGTGTTCGGGCAGTGTAGGGGGTCGTGCAGGGGATGGTGTTTCAGAGTTTAGGGCAGTGCAGTGGTGTTTGGGCAGTGTAGGGGGTAGTGCAGGGGCTGGTGTTTCAGGGTCTAGGGCAGTTCAGTGGTGTTTGGGCAGTGTAGGGGGTCGTGCAGGGGCTGGTGTTTCAGGGTTTAGGGCAGTGCAGTTGTGTTCGGGCAGTGTAGGGGGTCATGCTGGGGCTGGTGTTTCAGGGTTTAGGGCAGTGCAGTTGTGTTCGGGCAGTGTAGGGGGTCATGCTGGGGCTGGTGTTTCAGGATTTAGGGCAGTGCAGTGGTGTTCGGGCAGTGTAGGGGGTCTTGCTGGGGGTGGTCTTTCAGGGTTTAGGGAAGTGCAGTGGTGTTCAGGCAGTGTAGGGGGTCTTGCTGGGGCTGGTGTTTCAGGGTTTAGGACAGTACAGTGGTTTTCGGGCAGTGTAGGGGGTCGTGCTGGGGGTGGTGCTTCAGGGTTTAGGGCAGTGCAGTGGTGTTCGGGAATTGTAGGGGGTCATGCAGGGGTGGAGTTTCAGGGTTTAGGGCAGTGCAGTGGTGTTCAGGCAGAGTAGGGGGTCATGCCTGGGGTGGTGTTTAGGGTTTAGGGCAGTGCAGTGGTGTGCGGGCAGTGTAGGGGGTCATGCTGGGGGTGGTGCTTCAGGGTTTAGGGCAGTGCAGTGGTGTTCGGGCATTGTAGGGGTCGTGCAGGGGGTGGTGTTTCAGGGTTTAGGGCAGTGCAGTGGTGTTCGGGCATTGTAGGGGGTCGTGCAGGGGGTGGTGTTTCAGGGTGTAGGGCAGTGCAGTGGTGTTCAGGCAGTGTTGGGGGTCATGCCTGGGGTGTTGTTTAGGGTTTAGGGCGGTGCAGTGGTATTCGGGCAGTGTAGGGGGTCATGCTTGGGTGGTGTTTCAGGGTTTAGGGCAGTGCAGTGGTGTTCGGGAATTGTAGGGGGTCGTGCAGGGGTGGTGTTTCAGGGTTTAGGGCAGTGCAGTGGTGTTCAGGCAGAGTAGGGGGTCATGCCTGGGATGGTGTTTAGGGTTTAGGGCAGTGCAGTGGTGTTCGGGCATTGTAGGGGTCGTGCAGGGGGTGGTGTTTCAGGGTTTAGGGCAGTGCAGTGGTGTTCGGGCATTGTAGGGGGTCGTGCAGGGGCTGGTGTTTCAGGGTTTAGGGCAGTGCAGTGGTGTTCGGACAGTGTAGGGGGTCGTGCAGGGGCTGGTGTTTCAGGGTTTAGGGCAGTGCAGTGGTGTTTGGGTAGTGTATGGGGTCTTGCTGGGGGTGGTGTTTCAGGGTTTAGGGCAGTGGTGTTCAGGCAGTGTAGGGGGACGTGCTGGGGTGGTGTTTCACGGTTTAGGGCAGTGCAGTGGAGTTTGGGCAGTGTAGGGGGTCTTGCTGGGGGTGGTGTTTCAGGGTTTAGTGTAGTGGTGTTCGGGTAGTGTAGGGGGTCTTGCTGGGGCTGGTGTTTCAGGGTTTAGGTCTGTGCAGTGGTGTTCGGGCAGTGTAGGGGGTCTTGCTGGGGCTGGTGTTTCAGGGTTTAGGGCAGTGCAGTGGTGTTCGGACAGTGTAGGGGATTGTGCTGGGGCTGGTTTTTCAGGGTTTAGGGCAGTACAGTGGTGTTCGGGCAGTGTAGGGGGTCATACAGGGCTTGTGTTTCAGGGTTTAGGGCAGTGCAGTGGTGTTCGGGCAGTGTAGGGGGATGTGCTGGGGCTGGTGTTTCAGGGTTTAGGGCAGTGCAATGGTGTTCGGGCAGTGTAGGGGGTCATGCAGGGGATGGTGTTTCAGGGTTTAGGGCAGTGCAGTGGTGTTTGGGCAGTGTAGGGGGTAGTGCAGGGGCTGGTGTTTCAGGGTCTAGGGCAGTTCAGTGGTGTTTGGGCAGTGTAGGGGGTCGTGCAGGGGCTGGTGTTTCAGGGTTTAGGGCAGTGCAGTTGTGTTCGGGCAGTGTAGGGGGTCGTGCTGGGGCTGGTGTTTCAGGATTTAGGGCAGTGCAGTGGAGTTCGGGCAGTGTAGGGGGTCTTGCTGGGGGTGGTCTTTCAGGGTTTAGGGAAGTGCAGTGGTGTTCAGGCAGTGTAGGGGGTCTTGCTGGGGCTGGTGTTTCAGGGTTTAGGACAGTACAGTGGTTTTCGGGCAGTGTAGGGGGTCGTGCTGGGGGTGGTGCTTCAGGGTTTAGGGCAGTGCAGTGGTGTTCGGGAATTGTAGGGGGTCATGCAGGGGTGGTGTTTCAGGGTTTAGGGCAGTGCAGTGGTGTTCAGGCAGAGTAGGGGGTCATGCCTGGGGTGGTGTTTAGGGTTTAGGGCAGTGCAGTGGTGTACGGGCAGTGTAGGGGGTCATGCTGGGGTTGGTGCTTCAGGGTTTAGGGCAGTGCAGTGGTGTTCGGGCATTGTAGGGGTCGTGCAGGGGGTGGTGTTTCAGGGTTTAGGGCAGTGCAGTGGTGTTCGGGCATTGTAGGGGGTCGTGCAGGGGGTGGTGTTTCAGGGTGTAGGGCAGTGCAGTGGTGTTCAGGCAGTGTTGGGGGTCTTGCTGGGGGTGGTGTTTCAGGGTTTAGTGCAGTGGTGCTCGGGCAGTGTAGGGTGTCTTGCCGGGGTTGGTGTTTCAGGGTTAAGGGCAGAGAAGTGGTGTTCGGGCAGTGTAGGCGGTCGTGGTGGGGCTGGTGTTTTAGGGTTTAGGGCAGTGCAGTGGTGTTCGGGCAGTGTAGGGGTAGTGCAACGGCTGGTGTTTCAGGGTTCAGGGCACTGCAGTGGTGTTCGGGCTGTGGAGGGAGTCGTGCTGGGGCTGATGTTTCAGGGTTTAAGGCAGTGCAGTGGTGTTCGGGCACTGTAGGGGGTCGTGCTGGGGCTGGTGTTTCAGGGTTTAGGGCAATGGAGTGGTGTTCGGGCAGTGTGGGGGGTCGTGCTGGGGCTGGTGTTTCAGGGTTTAGGGCAGTGCAGTGGTGTGCGGGCAGTGTAGGGCGTTGTGCTGGGGCTAGTGTTTTAGGGTTTAGGGCAGTGCAGTGGTGATCAGGCAGTGTAGGGGGTCATGCTGGGGTTGGTGTTTCAGGGTTTAGGGCAGTGCAGTGGTGTTCGGGCATTGTAGAGGGTTGTGCTGGGGGTGGTGTTTCAGGGTTTAGGGCAGTGCAGTGGTGTTCGGGCAGTGTAGAGGGTCGTGCAGGGGGTGGTGTATCAGGGTTTAGAGCAGTGCAGTGGTGTTCGGGCAGTGTAGGGGTCTTGCTGAGGCTGGTGTTTCAGGGTTTATGGCAGTGCAGTGGTGTTTGGGCAGTGTAGGGGGTCTTGCTGGGGGTGGTGTTTCAGGGTTTAGGGCAGTGCAGTGGTGTTCAGGCAGTGTAGGGGGTCTTGCTGGGGGTGGTGTTTCAGGGTTTAGTGCAGTGGTCTTTGGGCAGTGTAGGGGGTTGTGCAGGGGCTGGTGTTTCAGGGTTTAGGGCACTGCAGAGGTGTTAGGGCTGTGTAGGGGGTCGTGCTGGGGCTGGTGTTTTAGGGTTAGGGCAGTGCAGTGGTGTTCGGGCAGTGTATGGGTCTTGCTTGGGGCTGTGTTTCAGGGATTAGGGCAGTGCAGTGATGTTCGGGCAGTGTAGGGGGTCTTGCTGAGGCTGGTGTTTCAGGGTTTATGGCAGTGCAGTGGTGTTTGGGCAGTGTAGGGGGTCTTGCTGGGGGTGGTGTTTCAGGGTTTAGGGCAGTGCAGTGGTTTTCAGGCAGTGTAGGGGGTCGTGCTGGGGGTGGTGTTTCAGGATTTAGGGCAGTGGTGTTCGGGCAGTGTACGGGGGCTTGCTTGGGATGATGTTTCAGGGTTTAGGGCAGTACAGCGGTGTTCGGGCAGTTTAGGGGGTCGTGCTGGGGGTGGTGTTTCAGGGTTTAGGGCAGTGCAGTGGTGTTCAGGCAGTGTAGGGGATCGTGCTGGGGTGGTGTTTCAGGGTTTAGGGTAGTGTAGGGTGTCGTGCAAGGGGTTGGTGTTTCAGGGTTTAGGGCAGTGCAGTGCTGTTAGGGCAGTGTAGGGGGTCTTGCAGGGGCTGGTGTTTCAGGGTGTAGGGCAGTGCAGTGGTGTTCGGGCAGGGTAGGGGGTCATGCTGGGGCTGGTGTTTCAGGGTTTAGGGCAGTGATGTGGTGTTTGGGCAGTGTAGGGGGTCGTGCTGGGGCTGGTGTTTCAGGGATTAGGGCAGGGCAGTGGTGTTCGGGCAGTGTAGGGGGTCGTGCTGGGGGTGGTGTTTCAGGGTTTAGGGCAGTGGTGTTCGGGCAGTGTAGGGGGTCTTGCTAGGGATGATGTTTCAGGGTTTAGGGCAGTGCAGTGGTGTGCGGGCAGTGTAGGGGTCTTGCTGGGGTGGTGTTTCATGGTTTAGTGCAGTGCAGTGGTGTTCGAGAAGTATAGGGGGTCTTGCTGGGGGTGGTGTTTCAGGGTTTAGTGCAGTGGAGTTTGGGCAGTGTAGGGGGTCTTGCTGGGGGTGGTGTTTCAGGGTTTAGTGCAGTGGTGTTCGGGCAGTGTAGGGGGTCTTGCTGGGGCTGGTGTTTCAGGGTATAGGTTTGTGCAGTGTTGTTCGGGCAGTGTAGGGGGTCTTGCTGGGGCTGGTTTTTCAGGGTTTAGGGGAGTGCAGTGTTGTTCGGGCAGTGTAGGGGTCTTAATGGGGCTGGTGTTTCAGGGTTTAGGGCAGTGTAGTTGTGTTCAGGCAGTGTAGGGGGTCGTGCTGGGGTGGTGTTTCAGGGTTTAGGGCAGTGGTGTTCAGGCAGTGTAGGGGGTTGTGCAGGGGGTGGTGTTTCAGGGATTAGGGCAGTGCAGTGGTGTTCGGGCAGTGTAGAGGGTCGTGCAGGGGTGGTGTTTCAGGGTTTAGGGCAGTGAAGTGGTGTTTAAGCAGTGTAGGGGCTTGTGCTTGGGCTGGTGTTTCAGGGTTTAGGGCAGTGCAGTGGTGTCCGGGCAGTGTTGGGGGTCTTGCTGGGGCTGGTGTTTCAGGGTTCAGGGCAGTGCAGTTGTGTTCGGGCAGTGTAGGGGGTCGTGCTGGGGGTGGTGTTTCAGGGTTTAGGGCAGCGGTGTTCGTGCAAGGTAGGGGGTCTTGCTGGGGATGATGTTTCAGGGTGTAGGGCGGTGGGTGGTGTTCGGGCAGTGTAGGGGGTCATGCTTGGGATGATGTTTCATGGTTTTGGGCAGTGCAGTGGTCTTCGAGCAGTGTAGGGGGTCGTGCTAGGGGTGGTGTTTCAGGGTTTAGGGCAGTGCAGTGGTGTTCCGGCAGTGTAGGGGGTCATGCTGGGGGTGGTGTTTCAGGGTTTAGGGCAGTCTAGGGGGCCGTGCAGGGGCTGTTGTTTCAGGGTTTAGGGCAGTGCAGTGGTGTTCGGGCAGTGTAGGGAGTCGTGCTGGGGCTCGTGTTTCAGGGTTTAGGGCAGTGCAGTTGTGTTCGGGCAGTGTAGGGGGTCGTGCTGGGGGTGGTGTTTCAGGGTTTAGGGCAGTGGTGTTCGTGCAAGGTAGGGGGTCTTGCTGGGGATGATGTTTCAGGGTGTAGGGCGGTGCGTGGTGTTCGGGCAGTGTAGGGGGTCATGCTTGGGATGATGTTTCAGGGTTTTGGGCAGTGCAGTGGTCTTCGGGCAGTGTAGGGGGTTGTGCTGGGGGTGGTGTTTCAGGGTTTAGGGCAGTGCAGTGGTGTTCCGGCAGTGTAGGGGGTCGTGCTGGGGGTGGTGTTTCAGGGTTTAGGGCAGTGCAGTGGTGTTCCAGCAGTGTAAGGGGTCGTGCAGGGGCTGGTGTTTCAGGGTTTAGGGCAGTGCAGTGGTGTTCGGGCAGTGTAGGGGGTCGTGCAGGGGCTGGTGTTTCAGGGTTTAGGGCAGTGCAGTAGTGTTCGGACAGTGTAGGGGGTCGTGCAGGGGCTAGTGTTTCAGGGTTTAGGGCAGTGCAGTGGTGTTCGGGCAGTGTAGGGGGTCTTGCTGGGGCTGGTGATTGAGGGTTTGGGGCAGTGCAGTGGTGTTCGGGCAGTGTAGGGTGTCTTGCTGGGGCTGGTGTTTTAGGGTTTAGGGCAGTAGTGTTTGGGCAGTGTACAGGGTCTTGCTTGGGATGATGTTTCATGGTTTAGGGCAGTGCAGTGCAGTGGTGTTCTGGTAGTATAGGGGGTCGTGCTGGGGGTGGTGTTTCAGTGTTTAGGGTAGTGTAGGGGGTCGTACAGGGGCTGGTGTTTCAGGGTATAGGGCAGTGCAGTGGTGTTCGGGCAGTGTAGGGGGTCATGCTGGGGCTGGTGTTTTAGGGTTTAGGGCAGTGCGGTGGTGTTCGGTCAGTGTAGGGGTCATGTTGGGGCTGGTGGTTTAGGGCAGTGCAGTGGTGTTCGGGCAGTGTAGGGGGTCGTGCTGGGAGTGGTATTTCAGGGTTTAGGGCAGTGCAGTGGTGTTCCGGCAGTGTAGGGGGTCGTGCTGGGGGTGGTGTTTCAGGGTTTAGGGCAGTCTAGGGGGTCGTGCAGGGGCTGGTGTTTCAGGGTTTAGGGCAGTGCAGTGGTGTTCAGGAAGTGCGGGGGGTCGTGCTGGGGCTAGTGTTTCAGGGTTTAGGGCAGTGCAGTGGTATTCGGGCAGTGTAGGGGTCATGCTGGGGCTGGTGTTTCAGGGTTTAGGGCAGTGCAGTGGTGTCCGGGCAGTGTAGGAGCTCGTGCAGGGGCTGGTGTTTCAGGGTTTAGGGCAGAGCAGTGGTGTTCGGGGAGTGTAGGGGGTCTTGCAGGAGCTGGTGTTTCAGGGTTTAGGGCAGTGCAGTGGTGTTCGGGCAGTGTAGGGGGTCGTGCAGGGGCTGATGTTTCAGGGTTTAGGGCAGTGAAGTGGTGTTCGGGCAGTGTAGGGGGTCGTGCTGGGGCTGGTGTTTCAGGGTTTAGGGCAGTAGTGTTCGGGCAGTGTACGGGGTCTTGCTTGGGATGATGTTTCAGGGTTTAGGGCAGTGCAGTGGTTTTCGGGCAGCGTAGGTGCTCTTGCTGGGGGTGATGTTTCAGGGTTTAAGGCAGTGTAGGGGTCGTGCTCGGGGTGATGAATCAGGGTTTAGGGCAGTGCAGTGGTGTTCAGGCAGTGTAGGGGGTCATGCTGGGGCTTGTGTTTTAGGGTTTAGGTCTGTGCAGTGGTGTTCGGGCAGTGTAGGGGGTCTTGCTGGGGCTCATGTTTTAGGGTTTAGGGCAGTGCAGTGGGGTTCGGGCAGTGTAGGGGGTTGTGCTGGGGGTGGTGTTTCAGGGTTTAGGCAGTGCAGTGGTGTTCGGGCAGTGTAGGGGGTCGTGCAGGGGCTGGTGTTTCAGGGTTTTATGGCAGTGCAGTGGTGTTCGGGCAGTGTAGGGGGTTGTGCTGGGGCTGGTGTTTCAGGGTTTAGGGCAGTGCATTGGTGTTCGGGCAGTGTAGGGGTCGTGCTGGGGCTGGTGTTTCAGGGTTTAGGGCAGTGCAGTGGTGTTCGGGCAGTGTAGGGGGTCGTGCAGGGGCAGGTGTTTCAGAGTTTAGGGCAGTGCAGAGGTGTTCGGGCAGTGTAGGGATCGTGCTGCGGGTGGTGTTTCAGGGTTTAGGGCAGTGGTGTTCAAGCAGTGTACGGGGGCTTGCTTGGGATGATGTTTCAGGGTTTAGGGCAGTGCAGTGGTGTTCCGGCAGTGTAGGGGGTCATGCTGGGGGTGGTGTTTCAGGGTTTAGGGCAGTCTAGGGGGTCGTGCAGGGGCTGGTGTTTCAGGGTTTAGGGCAGTGCAGTGGTGTTCAGGCAGTGTAGGGGGTCGTGCTGGGGCTGGTGTTTCAGGGTTTAGGGCAGTGCAATGGTGTTCGGGCAGTGTAGGGGGTCATGCAGGGGCTGGTGTTTCAGGGTTTAGGGCAGTGCAGTGGTTTTCGGGCAGTGTAGGGGGTCGTGCTGGGGCTGGTGTTTCAGGGTTTAGGGAAGTGCAGTGGTGTTCGGGCAGTGTAGGGGGTCTTGCTGGGGCTGGTGTTTCAGGGTTTAGGGCAGTGCAGTGGTGTTCGAGCAGTGTAGGGGGTCTTGCTGGGGATGGTGTTTCAGGGTTTAGGGCAGTAGTGTTCGGGCAATGTACGGGGTCTTGCTTGGGATGATGTTTCAGGGTTTAGGGCAGTGAAGTGGTGTTCCGGCAGTGTAGGGGGTCATGCTGGGGGTGGTGTTTCAGGGTTTAGGGTAGTGTAGGGGGTCATACAGGGGCTGGTGTTTCAGGGTATAGGGCAGTGCAGTGGTGTTCGGGCAGTGTAGAGGGTCTTGCAGGGGTTGGTGTTTTAGGGTGTAGGGCAGTGCGGTGGTGTTCGGGCAGTGTAGTGGGTCGTGCTGGGGCTGGTGTATCAGGGATTAAGGCAGTGCGGTGGTGCTCGGGCAGTGAAGGGGTCGTGTTGCGGCTGGTGTTTCAGGGTTTAGGGCAGTGCAGTGGTGTTTGGGCAGTGACGAGGTTCGTGCTGGGGGTGGTGTTCGGGCAGTGTAGGGGGTCTTGCTGGGGGTGGTGTATCAGGGTTTAGGGCAGTGTAGGGGATCGTGTAGGGGCTGGTGTTTCAGGGTTTAGGGCAGTGCAGTGGTGTTCGGGCAGTTTAGGGGGTCGTGCTGGGGCTGGTGTTTCAGGGTTTAGGGCAGTGCAGTAGTGTCCGGGCATTGTAGGGGGTCATGCAGGGGCTGGTGTTTCAGGGTTTAGGGCAGTGCAGTGGTGTTCGGGCAGTGTAGGGGGTCGTGCAGGGGCTGGTGTTTCAGTGTTTAGGGCAGTGCAGTGGTGTTCGGTCAGTGTAGGGGGTCTTGCTGGGGCTGGTGATTCAGGGTTTGGGGCAGTGCAGTGGTGTTCGGGCAGTGTAGGGTGTCTTGCTGGGGCTGGTGTTTCAGGGTTTAGGGCAGTAGTGTTTGGGAAGTGTACGGGGTCTTGCTTGGGATGATGTTTCAGGGTTTAGGGCAGTGCAGTGGTGTTCCGGTAGAGTAGGGGGTTGTGCTGGGGGTGGTGTTTCAGGCTTTAGGGTAGTGTAGGGGGTCGTACAGGGGCTGGTGTTTGAGGGTATAGGGTAGTGCAGTGGTGTTCGGGCAGTGTAGGGGGTCATGCTGGGGCTGGTGTTTCAGGGTTTAGGGCAGTGCGGTAATGTTCGGGCAGTGTAGGGGTCGTGTTGGGGCTAGTGGTTTAGGGCAGTGCAGTGGTGTTCGGGCAGTGTAGGGGGTCGTGCTGGGAGTGGTGTTTCAGGGTTTAGGACAGTGCAGTGGTGTTCCGGCAGTGTAGGGGGTCTTGCTGGGGCTGGTGTTTCAGGGTTTAGGGCAGTGCAGTTGTGTTCGGGCAGTGTAGGGGGTCGTGCTGGGGGTGGTGTTTCAGGGTTTAGGGCAGTGCAGTGGTGTTCGAGCAGTGTAGGGGGTCTTGCTGGGGATGGTGTTTCAGGGTTTAGGGCAGTAGTGTTCGGGCAATGTACGGGGTCTTGCTTGGGATGATGTTTCAGGGTTTAGGGCAGTGAAGTGGTGTTCCGGCAGTGTAGGGGGTCATGCTGGGGGTGGTGTTTCAGGGTTTAGGGTAGTGTAGGGGGTCGTACAGGGGCTGGTGTTTCAGGGTACAGGGCAGTGCAGTGGTGTTCGGGCAGTGTAGAGGGTCTTGCAGGGGCTGATGTTTTAGGGTTTAGGGCAGTGCGGTGGTGTTCGGGCAGTGTAGTGGGTCGTGCTGGGGCTGGTGTATCAGGGATTAAGGCAGTGCGGTGGTGCTCGGGCAGTGAAGGGGTCGTGTTGCGGCTGGTGTTTCAGGGTTTAGGGCAGTGCAGTGGTGTTTGGGCAGTGACGAGGTTCGTGCTGGGGGTGGTGTTTCAGGGTTTAGGGCAGTGCAGTGGTGTTCGGGCAGTGTAGGGGGTCGTGCTGGGGGTGGTGTATCAGGGTTTAGGGCAGTGTAGGGGATCGTGTAGGGGCTGGTGTTTCAGGGTTTAGGGCAGTGCAGTGGTGTTCGGGCAGTGTAGGGGGTCGTGCTGGGGCTGGTGTTTCAGGGTTTAGGGCAGTGCAGTAGTGTCCGGGCATTGTAGGGGGTCATGCAGGGGCTGGTGTTTCAGGGTTTAGGGCAGTGCAGTGGTGTTCGGGCAGTGTAGGGGGTTGTGCAGGGGCTGGTGTTTCAGGGTTTAGGGCAGTGCAGTGGTGTTCGGGCAGTGTAGGGGGTCGTGCAGGGGCTGGTGTTTCAATGTTTAGGGCAGTGCAGTGGTGTTCGGTCAGTGTAGGGGGTCTTGCTGGGGCTGGTGATTCAGGGTTTGGGGCAGTGCAGTGGTGTTCGGGCAGTGTAGGGTGTCTTGCTGGGGCTGGTGTTTCAGGGTTTAGGGCAGTAGTGTTTGGGAAGTGTACGGGGTCTTGCTTGGGATGATGTTTCAGGGTTTAGGGCAGTGCAGTGGTATTCCGGTAGTGTAGGGGGTTGTGCTGGGGGTGGTGTTTCAGGCTTTAGGGTAGCGTAGGGGGTCGTACAGGGGCTGGTGTTTGAGGGTATAGGGTAGTGCAGTGGTGTTCGGGCAATGTAGGGGGTCATGCTGGGGCTGGTGTTTCAGGGTTTAGGGCAGTGCGGTAATGTTCGGGCAGTGTAGGGGTCGTGTTGGGGCTAGTGGTTTAGGGCAGTGCAGTGGTGTTCGGGCAGTGTAGGGGGTCGTGCTGGGAGTGGTGTTTCAGGGTTTAGGACAGTGCAGTGGTGTTCCGGCAGTGTAGAGGGTCGTGCTGGGGGTTGTGTTTAAGGGTTTAGGGCAGTCTAGGGGGTTGTGCAGGGGCTGGTGTTTCAGGGTTTAGGGCAGTGCAGTGGTGTTCAGGCAGTGCAGGGGGTCGTGCTGGGGCTAGTGTTTCAGGGTTTAGGGCAGTGCAGTGGTATTAGGGCAGTGTAGGGGTCATGCTGGGGCTGGTGTTTCAGGGTTTAGGGCAGTGCAGTGGTGTCCGGGCAGTGTAGGGGGTCATGCAGGGGCTGGTGTTTCAGGGTTTAGGGCAGGGCAGTGGTGTTCAGGGAGTGTAGGGGGTCGTGCAGGAGCTGGTGTTTCAGGGTTTAGGGCAGTGCAGTGGTGTTCGGGCAGTGTAGGGGGTTATGCAGGGGCTGGTGTTTCAGGGTTTAGGGCAGTGAAGTGGTGTTCGGGCAGTGTAGGGGGTCATGCTGGGGCTGGTGTTTCAGGGTTTAGGGAAGTGCAGTGGTGTTCGGGCAGTGTAGGGCGTCGTGCTGGGGGTGGTGTTTCAGGGTTTAGGGCAGTAGTGTTTGGGCAGTGTACGGGGTCTTGCTTGGGATGATGTTTCAGGGTTTAGGGCAGTGCAGTGGTGTTCGGGGAGTGTAGGTGCTCTTGCTGGGGGTGATGTTTCAGGGTTTAGGGCAGTGTAGGGGTCATGCTCGGGGTGATGAATCAGGGTTTAGGGCAGAGCAGTGGTGTTCGGGCAGTGTAGGGGGTCTTGCTGGGGCTGGTGTTTCAGGGTTTAGGGCAGTGCAGTTGTGTTCGGGCAGTGTAGGGGGTCGTGCTGGGGGTGGTGTTTCAGGGTTTAGGGCAGCGGTGTTCGTGCAAGGTAGGGGGTCTTGCTGGAGATGATGTTTCAGGGTGTAGGCCGGTGGGTGGTGTTCGGGCAGTGTAGGGGGTCATGCTTGGGATGATGTTTCAGGGTTTTGGGCAGTGCAGTGGTCTTCGGGCAGTGTAGGGGGTCGTGCTAGGGGTGGTGTTTCAGGGTTTAGGGCAGTGCAGTGGTGTTCCGGCAGTGTAGGGGGTCGTGCTGGGGCTGGTGTTTCAGGGATTAGGGAAGTGCAGTGGTGTTCGGGCAGTGTAGAGGGTCTTGCTGGGGCTGGTGTTTCAGGGTTTGGGCAGTAGTGTTCGGGCAGTGTATGGGGTCTTGCTTGAGATGATGTTTCAGGGTTTAGGGCAGTGCAGTGGTGTCCGGGCAGTGTAGGGGGTCGTGCAGGGGCTGGTGTTTCAGGGTTTAGGGCAGAGCAGTGGTGTTCGGGGAGTGTAGGTGCTCTTGCTGGGGGTGATGTTTCAGGGTTTAGGGCAGTGTAGGGGTCATGCTCGGGGTGATGAATCAGGGTTTAGGGCAGAGCAGTGGTGTTCGGGCAGTGTAGGGGGTCTTGCTGGGGCTGGTGTTTCAGGGTTTAGGGCAGTGCAGTTGTGTTCGGGCAGTGTAGGGGGTCGTGCTGGGGGTGGTGTTTCAGGGTTTAGGGCAGCGGTGTTCGTGCAAGGTAGGGGGTCTTGCTGGAGATGATGTTTCAGGGTGTAGGCCGGTGGGTGGTGTTCGGGCAGTGTAGGGGGTCATGCTTGGGATGATGTTTCAGGGTTTTGGGCAGTGCAGTGGTCTTCGGGCAGTGTAGGGGGTCGTGCTAGGGGTGGTGTTTCAGGGTTTAGGGCAGTGCAGTGGTGTTCCGGCAGTGTAGGGGGTCGTGCTGGGGGTGGTGTTTCAGGGTTTAGGGCAGTCTAGGGGGCCGTGCAGGGGCTGTTGTTTCAGGGTTTAGGGCAGTGCAGTGGTGTTCGGGCAGTGTAGGGAGTCGTGCTGGGGCTCGTGTTTCAGGGTTTAGGGCAGTGCAGTTGTGTTCGGGCAGTGTAGGGGGTCGTGCTGGGCGTGGTGTTTCAGGGTTTAGGGCAGTGGTGTTCGTGCAAGGTAGGGGGTCTTGCTGGGGATGATGTTTCAGGGTGTAGGGCGGTGCGTGGTGTTCGGGCATTGTAGGGGGTCATGCTTGGGATGATATTTCAGGGTTTTGGGCAGTGCAGTGGTCTTCGGGTAGTGTAGGGGGTCGTGCTGGGGGTGGTGTTTCAGGGTTTAGGGCAGTGCAGTGGTGTTCTGGCAGTGTAGGGGGTCGTGCTGGGGGTGGTGTTTCAGGGTTTAGGGCAGTGCAGTGGTGTTCCGGCAGTGTAGGGGGTCGTGCAGGGGCTGGTGTTTCAGGGTTTAGGGCAGTGCAGTGGTGTTCGGGCAGTGTAGGGGGTCGTGCAGGGGCTGGTGTTTCAGGGTTTAGGGCAGTGCAGTAGTGTTCGGACAGTGTAGGGGGTCGTGCAGGGGCTAGTGTTTCAGGGTTTAGGGCAGTGCAGTGGTGTTCGGGCAGTGTAGGGGGTCTTGCTGGGGCTGGTGATTGAGAGTTTGGGGCAGTGCAGTGGTGTTCGGGCAGTGTAGGGTGTCTTGCTGGGGCTGGTGTTTTAGGGTTTAGGGCAGTAGTGTTTGGGCAGTGTACGAGGTCTTGCTTGGGATGATGTTTCATGGTTTAGGGCAGTGCAGTGGTGTTCCGGTAGTATAGGGGGTCGTGCTGGGGGTGGTGTTTCAGGGTTTAGGGTATTGTAGGGGGTCGTACAGGGGCTGGTGTTTCAGGGTATAGGGCAGTGCAGTGGTGTTCGGGCAGTGTAGGGGGTCATGCTGGGGCTGGTGTTTCAGGGTTTAGGGCAGTGCGGTGGTGTTCAGGCAGAGTAGGGGTCGTGTTGGGGCTGGTGGTTTAGGGCAGTGCAGTGGTGTTCGGGCAGTGTAGGGCGTCGTGCTGGGAGTGGTATTTCAGGGTTTAGGGCAGTGCAGTGGTGTTCCGGCAGTGTAGGGGGTCGTGCTGGGGGTGGTGTTTCAGGGTTTAGGGCAGTCTAGGGGGTCGTGCAGGGGCTGGTGTTTCAGGGTTTAGGGCAGTGCAGTGGTGTTCAGGTAGTGCGGGGGGTCGTGCTGGGGCTAGTGTTTCAGGGTTTAGGGCAGTGCAGTGGTATTCGGGCAGTGTAGGGGTCATGCTGGGGCTGGTGTTTCAGGGTTTAGGGCAGTGCAGTGGTGTCCGGGCAGTGTAGGGGGTCTTCCTGGGGATGGTGTTTCAGGGTTTAGGGCAGTAGTGTTCGGGCAATGTACGGGGTCTTGCTTGGGATGATGTTTCAGGGTTTAGGGCAGTGAAGTGGTGTTCCGGCAGTGTAGGGGGTCATGCTGGGGGTGGTGTTTCAGGGTTTAGGGTAGTGTAGGGGGTCGTACAGGGGCTGGTGTTTCAGGGTACAGGGCAGTGCAGTGGTGTTCGGGCAGTGTAGAGGGTCTTGCAGGGGCTGATGTTTTAGGGTTTAGGGCAGTGCGGTGGTGTTCGGGCAGTGTAGTGGGTCGTGCTGGGGCTGGTGTATCAGGGATTAAGGCAGTGCAGTGGTGCTCGGGCAGTGAAGGGGTCGTGTTGCGGCTGGTGTTTCAGGGTTTAGGGCAGTGCAGTGGTGTTTGGGCAGTGACGAGGTTCGTGCTGGGGGTGGTGTTTCAGGGTTTAGGGCAGTGCAGTGGTGTTCGGGCAGTGTAGGGGGTCGTGCTGGGGGTGGTGTATCAGGGTTTAGGGCAGTGTAGGGGATCGTGTAGGGGCTGGTGTTTCAGGGTTTAGGGCAGTGCAGTGGTGTTCGGGCAGTGTAGGGGGTCGTGCTGGGGCTGGTGTTTCAGGGTTTAGGGCAGTGCAGTAGTGTCCGGGCATTGTAGGGGGTCATGCAGGGGCTGGTGTTTCAGGGTTTAGGGCAGTGCAGTGGTGTTCGGGCAGTGTAGGGGGTTGTGCAGGGGCTGGTGTTTCAGGGTTTAGGGCAGTGCAGTGGTGTTCGGGCAGTGTAGGGGGTCGTGCAGGGGCTGGTGTTTCAATGTTTAGGGCAGTGCAGTGGTGTTCGGTCAGTGTAGGGGGTCTTGCTGGGGCTGGTGATTCAGGGTTTGGGGCAGTGCAGTGGTGTTCGGGCAGTGTAGGGTGTCTTGCTGGGGCTGGTGTTTCAGGGTTTAGGGCAGTAGTGTTTGGGAAGTGTACGGGGTCTTGCTTGGGATGATGTTTCAGGGTTTAGGGCAGTGCAGTGGTATTCCGGTAGTGTAGGGGGTTGTGCTGGGGGTGGTGTTTCAGGCTTTAGGGTAGCGTAGGGGGTCGTACAGGGGCTGGTGTTTGAGGGTATAGGGTAGTGCAGTGGTGTTCGGGCAATGTAGGGGGTCATGCTGGGGCTGGTGTTTCAGGGTTTAGGGCAGTGCGGTAATGTTCGGGCAGTGTAGGGGTCGTGTTGGGGCTAGTGGTTTAGGGCAGTGCAGTGGTGTTCGGGCAGTGTAGGGGGTCGTGCTGGGAGTGGTGTTTCAGGGTTTAGGACAGTGCAGTGGTGTTCCGGCAGTGTAGAGGGTCGTGCTGGGGGTTGTGTTTAAGGGTTTAGGGCAGTCTAGGGGGTTGTGCAGGGGCTGGTGTTTCAGGGTTTAGGGCAGTGCAGTGGTGTTCAGGCAGTGCAGGGGGTCGTGCTGGGGCTAGTGTTTCAGGGTTTAGGGCAGTGCAGTGGTATTAGGGCAGTGTAGGGGTCATGCTGGGGCTGGTGTTTCAGGGTTTAGGGCAGTGCAGTGGTGTCCGGGCAGTGTAGGGGGTCATGCAGGGGCTGGTGTTTCAGGGTTTAGGGCAGGGCAGTGGTGTTCGGGGAGTGTAGGGGGTCGTGCAGGAGCTGGTGTTTCAGGGTTTAGGGCAGTGCAGTGGTGTTCGGGCAGTGTAGGGGGTTATGCAGGGGCTGGTGTTTCAGGGTTTAGGGCAGTGAAGTGGTGTTCGGGCAGTGTAGGGGGTCATGCTGGGGCTGGTGTTTCAGGGTTTAGGGAAGTGCAGTGGTGTTCGGGCAGTGTAGGGCGTCGTGCTGGGGGTGGTGTTTCAGGGTTTAGGGCAGTAGTGTTTGGGCAGTGTACGGGGTCTTGCTTGGGATGATGTTTCAGGGTTTAGGGCAGTGCAGTGGTGTTCGGGGAGTGTAGGTGCTCTTGCTGGGGGTGATGTTTCAGGGTTTAGGGCAGTGTAGGGGTCATGCTCGGGGTGATGAATCAGGGTTTAGGGCAGTGCAGTGGTGTTCGGGCAGTGTAGGGGGTCTTGCTGGGGCTGGTGTTTCAGGGTTTAGGGCAGTGCAGTTGTGTTCGGGCAGTGTAGGGGGTCGTGCTGGGGGTGGTGTTTCAGGGTTTAGGGCAGCGGTGTTCGTGCAAGGTAGGGGGTCTTGCTGGAGATGATGTTTCAGGGTGTAGGCCGGTGGGTGGTGTTCGGGCAGTGTAGGGGGTCATGCTTGGGATGATGTTTCAGGGTTTTGGGCAGTGCAGTGGTCTTCGGGCAGTGTAGGGGGTCGTGCTAGGGGTGGTGTTTCAGGGTTTAGGGCAGTGCAGTGGTGTTCCGGCAGTGTAGGGGGTCGTGCTGGGGCTGGTGTTTCAGGGATTAGGGAAGTGCAGTGGTGTTCGGGCAGTGTAGAGGGTCTTGCTGGGGCTGGTGTTTCAGGGTTTGGGCAGTAGTGTTCGGGCAGTGTATGGGGTCTTGCTTGAGATGATGTTTCAGGGTTTAGGGCAGTGCAGTGGTGTCCGGGCAGTGTAGGGGGTCGTGCAGGGGCTGGTGTTTCAGGGTTTAGGGCAGAGCAGTGGTGTTCGGGGAGTGTAGGTGCTCTTGCTGGGGGTGATGTTTCAGGGTTTAGGGCAGTGTAGGGGTCATGCTCGGGGTGATGAATCAGGGTTTAGGGCAGAGCAGTGGTGTTCGGGCAGTGTAGGGGGTCTTGCTGGGGCTGGTGTTTCAGGGTTTAGGGCAGTGCAGTTGTGTTCGGGCAGTGTAGGGGGTCGTGCTGGGGGTGGTGTTTCAGGGTTTAGGGCAGCGGTGTTCGTGCAAGGTAGGGGGTCTTGCTGGAGATGATGTTTCAGGGTGTAGGCCGGTGGGTGGTGTTCGGGCAGTGTAGGGGGTCATGCTTGGGATGATGTTTCAGGGTTTTGGGCAGTGCAGTGGTCTTCGGGCAGTGTAGGGGGTCGTGCTAGGGGTGGTGTTTCAGGGTTTAGGGCAGTGCAGTGGTGTTCCGGCAGTGTAGGGGGTCGTGCTGGGGGTGGTGTTTCAGGGTTTAGGGCAGTCTAGGGGGCCGTGCAGGGGCTGTTGTTTCAGGGTTTAGGGCAGTGCAGTGGTGTTCGGGCAGTGTAGGGAGTCGTGCTGGGGCTCGTGTTTCAGGGTTTAGGGCAGTGCAGTTGTGTTCGGGCAGTGTAGGGGGTCGTGCTGGGCGTGGTGTTTCAGGGTTTAGGGCAGTGGTGTTCGTGCAAGGTAGGGGGTCTTGCTGGGGATGATGTTTCAGGGTGTAGGGCGGAGCGTGGTGTTCGGGCATTGTAGGGGGTCATGCTTGGGATGATATTTCAGGGTTTTGGGCAGTGCAGTGGTCTTCGGGTAGTGTAGGGGGTCGTGCTGGGGGTGGTGTTTCAGGGTTTAGGGCAGTGCAGTGGTGTTCTGGCAGTGTAGGGGGTCGTGCTGGGGGTGGTGTTTCAGGGTTTAGGGCAGTGCAGTGGTGTTCCGGCAGTGTAGGGGGTCGTGCAGGGGCTGGTGTTTCAGGGTTTAGGGCAGTGCAGTGGTGTTCGGGCAGTGTAGGGGGTCGTGCAGGGGCTGGTGTTTCAGGGTTTAGGGCAGTGCAGTAGTGTTCGGACAGTGTAGGGGGTCGTGCAGGGGCTAGTGTTTCAGGGTTTAGGGCAGTGCAGTGGTGTTCGGGCAGTGTAGGGGGTCTTGCTGGGGCTGGTGATTGAGAGTTTGGGGCAGTGCAGTGGTGTTCGGGCAGTGTAGGGTGTCTTGCTGGGGCTGGTGTTTTAGGGTTTAGGGCAGTAGTGTTTGGGCAGTGTACGAGGTCTTGCTTGGGATGATGTTTCATGGTTTAGGGCAGTGCAGTGGTGTTCCGGTAGTATAGGGGGTCGTGCTGGGGGTGGTGTTTCAGGGTTTAGGGTATTGTAGGGGGTCGTACAGGGGCTGGTGTTTCAGGGTATAGGGCAGTGCAGTGGTGTTCGGGCAGTGTAGGGGGTCATGCTGGGGCTGGTGTTTCAGGGTTTAGGGCAGTGCGGTGGTGTTCAGGCAGAGTAGGGGTCGTGTTGGGGCTGGTGGTTTAGGGCAGTGCAGTGGTGTTCGGGCAGTGTAGGGCGTCGTGCTGGGAGTGGTATTTCAGGGTTTAGGGCAGTGCAGTGGTGTTCCGGCAGTGTAGGGGGTCGTGCTGGGGGTGGTGTTTCAGGGTTTAGGGCAGTCTAGGGGGTCGTGCAGGGGCTGGTGTTTCAGGGTTTAGGGCAGTGCAGTGGTGTTCAGGTAGTGCGGGGGGTCGTGCTGGGGCTAGTGTTTCAGGGTTTAGGGCAGTGCAGTGGTATTCGGGCAGTGTAGGGGTCGTGCTGGGGCTGGTGTTTCAGGGTTTAGGGCAGTGCAGTGGTGTCCGGGCAGTGTAGGGGCTCATGCAGGGGCTGGTGTTTCAGGGTTTTGGGCAGAGCAGTGGTGTTCGGGGAGTGTAGGGGGTCTTGCAGGAGCTGGTGTTTCAGGGTTTAGGGCAGTGCAGTGGTGTTCGGGCAGTGTAGGGGGTCGTGCAGGGGCTGGTGTTTCAGGGTTTAGGGCAGTGCAGTGGTGTCCGGGCAGTGTAGGGGGTCGTGCTGGGGCTGGTGTTTCAGGGTTTAGGGCAGTAGTGTTCGGGCAGTGTACGGGGTCTTGCTTGGGGTGATGTTTCAGGGTTTAGGGCAGTACAGTGGTTTTCGGGCAGCGTAGGTGCTCTTGCTGGGGGTGATGTTTCAGAGTTTAAGGCAGTGTAGGGGTCGTGCTCGGGGTGATGAATCAGGGTTTAGGGCAGTGCAGTGGTGTTCGGGCAGTGTAGGGGGTCATGCTGGGGCTTGTGTTTTAGGGTTTAGGTCTGTGCAGTGGTGTTCGGGCAGTGTAGGGGGTCTTGCTGGGGCTCATGTTTTAGGGTTTAGGGCAGTGCAGTGGGGTTCGGGCAGTGTAGGGGGTTGTGCTGGGGGTGGTGTTTCAGGGTTTAGGCAGTGCAGTGGTGTTCGGGCAGTGTAGGGGGTCGTGCAGGGGCTGGTGTTTCAGGGTTTTATGGCAGTGCAGTGGTGTTCGGGCAGTGTAGGGGGTTGTGCTGGGGCTGGTGTTTCAGGGTTTAGGGCAGTGCATTGGTGTTCGGGCAGTGTAGGGGTCGTGCTGGGGCTGGTGTTTCAGGGTTTAGGGCAGTGCAGTGGTGTTCGGGCAGTGTAGGGGGTCATGCAGGGGCTGGTGTTTCAGGGTTTAGGGCAGTGCAGTGGTGTTCGGGCAGTGTAGGGGGTCGTGCAGGGGCTGGTGTTTCAGAGTTTAGGGCAGTGCAGTGGTGTTCGGGCAGTGTAGGGATCGTGCTGTGGGCGGTGTTTCAGGGTTTAGGGCAGTGGTGTTCAAGCAGTGTACGGGGGCTTGCTTGGGATGATGTTTCAGGGTTTAGGGCAGTGCAGTGGTGTTCCGGCAGTGTAGGGGGTCGTGCTGGGGGTGGTGTTTCAGGGTTTAGGGCAGTCTAGGGGGTCGTGCTGGGGCTGGTGTTTCAGGGTTTAGGGCAGTGCAGTGGTGTTCGGGAGGTGTAGGGGGTCTTCCAGGGGCTGGTGTTTCTGGGTTTAGGGCAGTGCAGTGGTGTTCAGGCAGTGTAGGGGGTCATGCTGGGGCTGGTGTTTCAGGGTTTAGGGCAGTGCAATAGTGTTCGGGCAGTGTAGGGGGTCATGCAGGGGCTGGTGTTTCAGGGTTTAGGGCAGTGCAGTGGTGTTCGGGCAGTGTAGGGGGTCGTGCTGGGGCTGGTGTTTCAGGGTTTAGGGAAGTGCATTGGTGTTCGGGCAGTGTAGGGGGTCTTGCTGGGGCTGGTGTTTCAGGGTTTAGGGCAGTGCAGTGCTGTTCGAGCAGTGTAGGGGGTCTTGCTGGGGATGGTGTTTCAGGGTTTAGGGCAGTAGTGTTCGGGCAATGTACGGGGTCTTGCTTGGGATGATGTTTCAGGGTTTAGGCAGTGAAGTGGTGTTCCGGCAGTGTAGGGGGTCATGCTGGGGGTGGTGTTTCAGGGTTTAGGGTAGTGTAGGGGGTCGTACAGCGGCTGGTGTTTCAGGGTATAGGGCAGTGCAGTGGTGTTCGGGCAGTGTAGAGGGTCTTGCAGGGGCTGGTGTTTCAGGGTTTAGGGCAGTGCGGTGGTGTCCGGGCAGTGTAGTGGGTCGTGCTGGGGCTGGTGTATCAGGGATTAGGGCAGTGCGGTGGTGCTCGGGCAGTGAAGGGGTCGTGTTGCGGCTGGTGTTTCAGGGTTTAGGGCAGTGCAGTGGTGTTTGGGCAGTGTAGAGGTTCATGCTGGGAGTGGTGTTTCAGGGTTTAGGGCAGTGCAGTGGTGTTCCGGCAGTGTAGGGGGGCGTGCTGGGGGTGGTGTTTCAGGGTTTAGGGCAGTGTAGGGGATCGTGTAGGGGCTGGTGTTTCAGGGTTTAGGGCAGTGCAGTGGTGTTCGGGCAGTGTAGGGGGTCGTGCTGGGGCTGGTGTTTCAGGGTTAAGGGCAGTGCAGTAGTGTTCGGGCATTGTAGGGGGTCATGCAGGGGCTGGTGTTTCAGGGTTTAGGGCAGTGCAGTGGTGTTCGGGCAGTGTAGGGGGTTGTGCAGGGGCTGGTGTTTCAGGGTTTAGGGCAGTGCAGTGGTGTTCGGGCAGTGTAGGGGGTCGTGCAGGGGCTGGTGTTTCAGTGTTTAGGGCAGTGCAGTGGTGTTCGGTCAGTGTAGGGGGTCTTGCTGGGGCTGGTGATTCAGGGTTTGGGGCAGTGCAGTGGTGTTCGGGCAGTGTAGGGTGTCTTGCTGGGGCTGGTGTTTCAGGGTTTAGGGCAGTAGTTTTTGGGAAGTGTACGGGGTCTTGCTTGGGATGATGTTTCAGGGTTTAGGGCAGTGCAGTGGTGTTCTGGTAGTGTAGGAGGTTGTGCTTGGGGTGGTGTTTCAGGCTTTAGGGTAGTGTAGGGGGTCGTACAGGGGCTGGTATTTGAGGGTATAGGGTAGTGCAGTGGTGTTCGGGCAGTGTAGGGGGTCATGCTGGGGCTGGTGTTTCAGGGTTTAGGGCAGTGCGGTAATGTTCGGGCAGTGTAGGGGTCATGTTGGGGCTAGTGGTTTAGGGCAGTGCAGTGGTGTTCGGGCAGTGTAGGGGGTCGTGCTGGGAGTGGTGTTTCAGGGTTTAGGGCAGTGCAGTGGTGTTCCGGCAGTGTAGGGGGTCGTGCTGGGGGTTGTGTTTCAGGGTTTAGGGCAGTCTAGGGGGTTGTGCAGGGGCTGGTGTTTCAGGGTTTAGGGCAGTGCAGTGGTGTTCAGGCAGTGCAGGGGGTTGTGCTGGGGCAAGTGTTTCAGGGTTTAGGGCAGTGCAGTGGTGTTCAGGCAGTGTAGGGGGTCATGTTGGGGCTGGTGTTTCAGGGTTAGGGCAGTGCAGTAGCGTTCAGGAAGTGCAGGGGGTCGTGCTGGGACTGGTGTGTCAGGGTTTAGGGCAGTGAAGTGGTGTTCAGGCAGTGTAGGGGTCGTGCTGGGGCTGGTGTTTCAGGGTTTAGGGCAGTGCAGTGGTGTTCCGGCAGTGTAGGGGGTCGTGCTGGGGGTGGTGTTTCAGGGTTTAGGGCAGTCTAGGGGATCGTGCAGGGGCTGGTGTTTCAGGGTTTAGGGCAGTGCATTGGTGTTCGGGCAGTGTAGGTGGACTTCCTGGGGCTGGTGTTTCAGGGTTTAGGGCAGTGCAGTGGTGTTCAGGCAGTGTAGGGGGTCATGTTGGGGCTGGTGTTTCAGGGTTAGGGCAGTGCAGTAGTGTTCAGGCAGTGCAGGGGGTCGTGCTGGGACTGGTGTGTCAGGGTTTAGGGCAGTGCAGTGGTGTTCAGGCAGTGTAGGTGTCGTGCTGGGGCTGGTGTTTCAGGGTTTAGGGCAGTGCAGTGGTGTCCGGGCAGTGTAGGGGGTCGTGCAGGGGCTGGTGTTTCAGGTTTTAGGGCAGTGCAGTGGTGTTCGGGCAGAGTAGGGGGTCGTGCTGGGGTTGGTGTTTCAGGGTTTAGGGCAGTGCAGTGGTGTTCGGGCAGTGTAGGGGGTCGTGCAGGGGGTGGTGTTTCAGGGTTTAGGGCAGTGCATTGGTGTTCGGGCAGTGTAGGGGTCGCGCTGGGGCTGGTGTTTCAGGGTTTAGGGCAGTGCAGTGGTGTTCGGGCAGTGTAGGGGGTCATGCAGGGGCTGGTGTTTCAGGGTTTAGGGCAGTGCAGTGGTGTTCGGGCAGTGTAGGGGGTCGTGCAGGGGCTGGTGTTTCAGAGTTTAGGGCAGTGCAGTGGTGTTCGGGCAGTGTAGGGATCGTGCTGTGGGCGGTGTTTCAGGGTTTAGGGCAGTGGTGTTCAAGCAGTGTACGGGGGCTTGCTTGGGATGATGTTTCAGGGTTTAGGGCAGTGCAGTGGTGTTCCGGCAGTGTAGGGGGTCGTGCTGGGGGTGGTGTTTCAGGGTTTAGGGCAGTCTAGGGGGTCGTGCTGGGGCTGGTGTTTCAGGGTTTAGGGCAGTGCAGTGGTGTTCGGGAGGTGTAGGGGGTCTTCCAGGGGCTGGTGTTTCCGGGTTTAGGGCAGTGCAGTGGTGTTCAGGCAGTGTAGGGGGTCATGCTGGGGCTGGTGTTTCAGGGTTTAGGGCAGTGCAATAGTGTTCGGGCAGTGTAGGGGGTCATGCAGGGGCTGGTGTTTCAGGGTTTAGGGCAGTGCAGTGGTGTTCGGGCAGTGTAGGGGGTCGTGCTGGGGCTGGTGTTTCAGGGTTTAGGGAAGTGCATTGGTGTTCGGGCAGTGTAGGGGGTCTTGCTGGGGCTGGTGTTTCAGGGTTTAGGGCAGTGCAGTGCTGTTCGAGCAGTGTAGGGGGTCTTGCTGGGGATGGTGTTTCAGGGTTTAGGGCAGTAGTGTTCGGGCAATGTACGGGGTCTTGCTTGGGATGATGTTTCAGGGTTTAGGGCAGTGAAGTGGTGTTCCGGCAGTGTAGGGGGTCATGCTGGGGGTGGTGTTTCAGGGTTTAGGGTAGTGTAGGGGGTCGTACAGCGGCTGGTTTTTCAGGGTATAGGGCAGTGCAGTGGTGTTCGGGCAGTGTAGAGGGTCTTGCAGGGGCTGGTGTTTCAGGGTTAAGGGCAGTGCGGTGGTGTCCGGGCAGTGTAGTGGGTCGTGCTGGGGCTGGTGTATCAGGGATTAGGGCAGTGCGGTGGTGCTCGGGCAGTGAAGGGGTCGTGTTGCGGCTGGTGTTTCAGGGTTTAGGGCAGTGCAGTGGTGTTTGGGCAGTGTAGAGGTTCGTGCTGGGAGTGGTGTTTCAGGGTTTAGGGCAGTGCAGTGGTGTTCCGGCAGTGTAGGGGGGCGTGCTGGGGGTGGTGTTTCAGGGTTTAGGGCAGTGTAGGGGATCGTGTAGGGGCTGGTGTTTCAGGGTTTAGGGCAGTGCAGTGGTGTTCGGGCAGTGTAGGGGGTCGTGCTGGGGCTGGTGTTTCAGGGTTAAGGACAGTGCAGTAGTGTTCGGGCATTGTAGGGGGTCATGCAGGGGCTGGTGTTTCAGGGTTTAGGGCAGTGCAGTGGTGTTCGGGCAGTGTAGGGGGTTGTGCAGGGGCTGGTGTTTCAGGGTTTAGGGCAGTGCAGTGGTGTTCGGGCAGTGTAGGGGGTCGTGCAGGGGCTGGTGTTTCAGTGTTTAGGGCAGTGCAGTGGTGTTCGGTCAGTGTAGGGGGTCTTGCTGGGGCTGGTGATTCAGGGTTTGGGGCAGTGCAGTGGTGTTCGGGCAGTGTAGGGTGTCTTGCTGGGGCTGGTGTTCCAGGGTTTAGGGCAGTAGTGTTTGGGAAGTGTACGGGGTCTTGCTTGGGATGATGTTTCAGGGTTTAGGGCAGTGCAGTGGTGTTCTGGTAGTGTAGGGGGTTGTGCTTGGGGTGGTGTTTCAGGCTTTAGGGTAGTGTAGGGGGTCGTACAGGGGCTGGTATTTGAGGGTATAGGGTAGTGCAGTGGTGTTCGGGCAGTGTAGGGGGTCATGCTGGGGCTGGTGTTTCAGGGTTTAGGGCAGTGCGGTAATGTTCGGGCAGTGTAGGGGTCATGTTGGGGCTAGTGGTTTAGGGCAGTGCAGTGGTGTTCGGGCAGTGTAGGGGGTCGTGCTGGGAGTGGTGTTTCAGGGTTTAGGGCAGTGCAGTGGTGTTCCGGCAGTGTAGGGGGTCGTGCTGGGGGTTGTGTTTCAGGGTTTAGGGCAGTCTAGGGGGTTGTGCAGGGGCTTTTGTTTCAGGGTTTAGGGCAGTGCAGTGGTGTTCAGGCAGTGCAGGGGGTTGTGCTGGGGCAAGTGTTTCAGGGTTTAGGGCAGTGCAGTGGTGTTCAGGCAGTGTAGGGGGTCATGTTGGGGCTGGTGTTTCAGGGTTAGGGCAGTGCAGTAGCGTTCAGGAAGTGCAGGGGGTCGTGCTGGGACTGGTGTGTCAGGGTTTAGGGCAGTGAAGTGGTGTTCAGGCAGTGTAGGGGTCGTGCTGGGGCTGGTGTTTCAGGGTTTAGGGCAGTGCAGTGGTGTTCCGGCAGTGTAGGGGGTCGTGCTGGGGGTGGTGTTTCAGGGTTTAGGGCAGTCTAGGGGATCGTGCAGGGGCTGGTGTTTCAGGGTTTAGGGCAGTGCATTGGTGTTCGGGCAGTGTAGGGGGACTTCCAGGGGCTGGTGTTTCAGGGTTTAGGGCAGTGCAGTGGTGTTCAGGCAGTGTAGGGGGTCATGTTGGGGCTGGTGTTTCAGGGTTAGGGCAGTGCAGTAGTGTTCAGGCAGTGCAGGGGGTCGTGCTGGGACTGGTGTGTCAGGGTTTAGGGCAGTGCAGTGGTGTTCAGGCAGTGTAGGTGTCGTGCTGGGGCTGGTGTTTCAGGGTTTAGGGCAGTGCAGTGGTGTCCGGGCAGTGTAGGGGGTCGTGCAGGGGCTGGTGTTTCAGGTTTTAGGGCAGTGCAGTGGTGTTCGGGCAGAGTAGGGGGTCGTGCTGGGGTTGGTGTTTCAGGGTTTAGGGCAGTGCAGTGGTGTTCGGGCAGTGTAGGGGGTCGTGCAGGGGGTGGTGTTTCAGGGTTTAGGGGAGTGCAGTGGTGTTAGGGCAGTGTAGGCGTGTTAGAATCCGGGGTCTCTGGTTGGCGCAGGTATGCACTTGCGACAAGCAGGGACCCTTTTCCTCTAAGTCATGGCGTAGGATTACCTCTTTAAAAAGAACCCCTGCTCACCCTCTAGGTAACGTGGCGCGAGCAGTCAGGCTAGATTCCAGAGGCCATTAGGTTAAGCATTCAAAGTGTCCCACACAATAACCACCAACCCACCACACAGAGACACAAGACTGTATTTATGTAAAAATAAAGTTCTTTATATAAAAGGATTTCTTTACGTAGGCTTTCCAAAATAAAGTTCTTCACTTATATGAGGTTCCAGTTACTTGTATTGCTTTCAGGCAGTCCACAGATCTTAAAATGGCACAGTTCTACTTTAAAAATTCTTCTTTGTGGGAATTGTACGCTTCGTAGAGCCTCCGGTACTCGTCGTACCGCTATCTGGACGCGTCGTGCTGTTCCTCACGCTTCTCGCGTGAGTATGCGTATGCCGGACGTGAACCGTACGGACCGTACCCTCGTAGGTACGCGTCGTACACGTTCGGGACGTCTCTTGCCAAGTCCCACGCTTCCTGCGTGAGCGCCGGCAAAGAATTTTTCACTGTACGGACCGTACAGATGCAGGGACGCGCCGCACACGGACGGCAGAGCAGGTACGGCTCGTACAAAGGCAAGTACTGGTCGTACCACGGCGTACAAGTCACAAATACCTTAGTTCTTTGGGGGCAATGTTCGCGGAGGCTTGCAGACGTCTTCCACGAGTGTCCCACGTCGCGTCCTGGTCCCGGCTCCTCCGTGGACGATGATGCTTCGTGGGGGCACTTCTCTGACTTCTCTGCCCACCAGCGAAGTGGGGAGCAGGAGGGGCAGCCTGGGGGTGATGTCGCAGCGCAGCGCGCTGTTAGCTTCGACCGGTTGTGGCGAACCAGGGCACTTCAGGTCCTTACAATAGTCTCTACGGCCCGGAGGGGGTCGCAGGGGCTCAGCGCTCAGACACGGTGATCACCTCCTTACGTTGCGAGCTACGGCTCGAGGGGGCAGTTGTTTGCTTTGCTCAGGCTGGCAGGCCTTTACGTTGCTCACAGCAGCTCCGGCGGCAGAAGTCGCGTTGCTCAGCGAGATGAGGGGGTGCACAGGTTCTCTGGGGTCAGCGTTGTAGAATCACCCACGGCAGCTTCTTCTCCTTCCAGGGGGGGTAGCGCCCACTGTTCTTGGGGCGCAGATCAGGGGGCAGGATCACCAGCAAGCCCTTGGAGATTGTTTAAAGCACAAGTTGATCAAAAGTCTTTCAGTCTTTTTCCTCCTCTCCTTCAGCAGCAAGGCACCCACCACAGGCCAGTCTCACAGGTCAGAGACAGTAGTCCTCTATGCAGCTTTCCCAGGTCCTTCTCTTCGGGCAGAGGTTCTTCTTGGCGCAAACAGGATCTGATTTCTTAGGAGCAGGGCTCCTTCTTTTATAGCACAATTCTTTTGTTCTTTGTCGCCAGGGGGCCTGGGTCTGGCTAAGTCCAGTTTTGGAGCACTTTGTTGTGGTGACTCTGCTCTTTCCTTTCAGCAGCAGGGCAGAGACATCAGCCACTCCACAGGGGGCGGAGCCGGCATTGTGGAGGCAGAGCACAGGTCTATTCAGAGTCAAAGGTGTACTCCTCCCACCCATCCTGGTGTAATCTCTCTACCCACCACCTGGCAGCCAGCCTGTCTCCTGGAATTCCCCAGCCCTTCTCCTTTACTGTTACTAGGCAGAACACACACACACACAGCAGAGGTGGACTGAAATGGCCAGGTCAGTAAATACTAACTTTCTAAAAGTAGTATTTACAAACACAGGATATTAAAATAAACTTTACTAAAAGAAGTATTTTATTATTCTGAGTTCAGGCATACTAAACTTGACTTTCTACCATGCTCTCTGAGTCCACTGGGATTACAGCGTGTAGTAATTCCAGCAGCCCATTCTGGCCTATGGAGAGAAGGTAGCCTTCAATAGTGAAAAACGAAAATGGCTGTAATTCACTATTAGGACATGCCACACACATCAGGGCATGTCCTACCTTATACCTACAATGCACCCTGCCCTTGGGCCTACCAGAGGGGTGACTAATATGTAGTTAAGTGAAGGTTTGGGGACTGGCAAGTAGGTGCACTTGCGCAATAAGCGCGACAGTACCAGACCGCGCGCAGGTTCTGCAGTGGCAGACCCTAGACACATCTTACTAGGCCGCTTCTGTGGGTGGCACAAACAGTGCTGCAAGCCCACCAGCAGCATTTGTATTTACAAGCCCTGGCACTCCTGGTGCACTTTAGTAGGGGCTGATAGTAAACCAAATAAGCCACTCCACCTTTGTTCCCGTGGAAGTAACCTCCTACTAATGAAGGCTACAGGTTGGTCCCAGCCCTCCTCAGTCATCTGTGAGAGAACAGCCCCTACACCATGCTCTGATGAGTCTGTCTGCACTAGGAATTCTTTGGAGAAGTCAGGAGCCAAGAGCACGGGCGCCGTGCACATGGCAGTCTTCAGGGTGTCAAAGGCCTTCTGACAGGTGTCAGTCCATATCACTTTTCTGGGCTGCTTCTTCGAAGTCAGCTATGTCAAGGGGGCAACGATGCTGCCATACCCCTTGACAAACCTCCTGTAGTACCCTGTGAGTCCTAAAAAGGCCCTCACCTCCGACTGGGTCTTTGGGGGCTCCCAAGCCAGGATGGTTTCGATCTTGGGTTGTAGGGGCGCCACCTGGCCGCTCCCTACTTGGTGTCCCAAGTACACCACGGAACCCTGCCCGATCTGACACTTGCTTGCCTTGATCGTGAGGCCTGCCTTGCGCAGTGCCATCAACACTTCCCAGAGGTGTTGCAGGTGTTCTTTCCATGTGCCACTGAACACTGCGATATCATCCAGGTATGCTGCGCTGAACTCGGTCAGCCCAGCCAACACCTGGTTGACCAACCTCTGGAAGGTGGCAGGGGCATTCTTCATCCCAAATGGCATAACCCGGAACTGGAAATGCCCATCTGGTGTGGAGAATGCGGACCTCTTTGGCCCCATCAGTCAAGGCAATCTGCCAGTACCCAGACGTTAAATCAAAAGTGCTGAGGTACTGGGCAGCCCCTAACCGATCGATCAGCTCATCAGCTCTGGGGATGGGGTGCGCGTCAGTCTTCGTGACTGAATTGAGTCCTCTGTAGTCCACACAGAACCGGAGTTCGGGTGTGGCACCCGGCGCTGCAGCCCTTGGGACCAAGACCACTGGGCTGGCCCAAGGACTGCTGGAGGACTCAACCACCCCAAGAGCAAGCATCTTTGAGACCTCCTCTTTGATGCAGGCTCTGACCCTGTCAGTTACCCTGTAAGCCTTGTGCTTCACAGGTAAGCTGTCTCCTGTATCCACATCATGGACGCACCAATCTGTGATACCAGGAACCAGGGAGAACAGGTCAGGAAACTGCCCCAGCAGCTGGCGGCAGTCATCCTGTTGCTCAGGGGTCAGGGTGGGTGAGAGGCTAACTCCATCCACTGACCCGTCTCGCTCTGTGGCTACCAAGAGGTCAGGAAGAGGCTCAGACTCCTCCTCCGTCCCATCATCGGTGGCCAAGAGCATGCCCACTTCGGACCTCTCCAAGTGGGGCTTCAGTCGATTGACATGGAGGACCCTCAAGGGGTTCCTCGGAGACTGCAAGTCCACCAAGTAAGTGACAGAACTCTTGCACTCCACAATCTCAAAGGGTCCTGTCAGCTTGTCCTGGAGTGCACAAGGCTCCACAGGGGCCAGAACCCATACCTTTTGACCAGGTTGAAGCTCAACCAGAGTGGCATTCTGGTCGTACCACCGCTTCATTTCCTCCTGGCTGGCTTCCAGGTTTGTCTCAGAAAGTTGCCTGAAACGCCAAGTCTGGTTCCGGAAGGCCAGAATGTAACTGTATACATTCTGGGGAGGTTTCCTGGGAGATTGCTCCCAGCCTTCCTTGACCAGACTAAGAGGTCCTCGTACTGGGTGGCCATACAGAAGCTCAAAGGGACTGAACCCCAGAGACTTCTGTGGCACCTCACGGTACGCAAAGAGAAGGCATGGTAAGAGGACGTCCCACTTACGCCTCATGGGTTCCTCAAGACCCATAATCATGCCCTTTAGGGTTCGGTTGGACCTCTCAACCAACCCGTTTCCTTGGGGATGGTAAGGGGTGGTGAACTTGTATGTCACACCACACTCTTGCCAAAGGGATTTCATATATTTCGATATGAAATTGGTCCCTCTGTCGGACACCACCTCTAGAGGGAATCCTATTTGTGAGAAAATTCACATCAGTGCCCGTCCCACCACGGGGGCCGTCACTGTCCTCAGACGGATGGCTTCAGGGTACCGGGTGGCATGGTCCACCAAGACCAGGACAAACCTGTTGCCCATGGCTGCCTTGGGGTCCAGTGGCCCCACAATGTCAATCCCCACTCGCTGGAATGGGGTACTGACCACAGGGAAAGGTTGGAGTGGAGCCTTGAGCTTCCTTCCACTCTTGCCACTTGCCTGGCAAGTCTGGCATGTCCTGTTGTGAGTGTCAGAACTCCTGCGCATTTGAGGCCAATAGAAGTGGGTGACAAGCCTTTCGAAGGTCTTGTCCTGCCCCAAATGCCCTGCTAACGGAACGTCATGAGCCAGCCCCAGTAGGAAGGCTCTGAACTTCTGGGGTACCACCAGCGCACGGGCTGACCCAGGTTCAGCAACCTTAGGCTCTGAGTACAGGAGGTCGTTCTCCCAGTAGATTAAGTGAGTACCGGACTGATCACCATTGGCTTGGGCTGCAGCCTGCTGCCGCATACCCACTAGAGAGGGGCACTCCTTCTGCTCCCTGCAGAATTCCTCCCTGGTGGGGCCCCCTTCTTGCTGCCAATGGGTCAGCTCAGGCAGGTCCCCCAGTTCGGCTATCTGTTCCCCGGTAGGCTCCAGGGCATCCCCCTCAAGGTCTGCTTCCTCCTGGGCCGTGGGAACTTTAGGAGCCGGTTTCCTGTGCCTCCTGCGCCCTCTCCCTAAAGCCGGTTCCTGGGCCTCTCCCTCAGGCTCCAGGGTCCCTTCAACACCCCTACTGGCTGCCATCGACCGGGTGGTCACGCACGCCCAATCAGGTAAGCCCACCATCCGCAGGTGAGCTGTCTTCTCCACCTTTTCCCAAGGGGAGCTCTCCAAATCATTCCCTAGGAGACATTCTACAGGCATGGCAGTTCTCACAGCGACTTGCAGAGTACCAGAGACCCCCCCCACTCAAATGGAACTTGAGCCATTGGACAATGACTCTCCGTGTTGTCAGCATTGACAACCCGACAATAGGCATGGGGTACGACCTGCTCTTGAGATACCAGGTGCTGCCGCACTGTAGTCATGCTGGCTCCTGTGTCTCTAAGAGCCTCTACCTTCTTCCCATTGACGGTCACCACTTGCCCATATTTCTTAGAGTTAGAGGGCAAGTCGGCGTTTGGGACCATCTCACTGTCTCCTAGTGAGACTAAGGTCAGTTGGATGGGGTCCCACCCACCTGGGACTTCTACCTCCTCCCCAAAGGCTACTGTAGCCACTTGCTTCGGTAGAGCAACAGTGGGTGCGGGTTTCACATACTGGCGACACTTGGGATCACTGGCAAAGTGACCTAGTTCACCACATTTATAACATTGAGGGGGCCCCTTGGGAACAGGTTTACCTGTGTGGGCCCCTGTCGGCTTCGTGGGTGGGGGAGGCTGAGAACCTTTCTGCTGGTTCCCTTGGGGATTACTTTGGGGGCCTTTTTGGAACCCTTTCTGTTTTCCCTTGTCCCCCCCACTCTTCTGCTGGGAACCCTGCCCACCCTTGGCGGAGTCTCCCACTTGACCCTTGTGGACCCTGGTGCTGACCCAGCGGTCCGCCTCTTCAGCAAGCTTCCTAGGGTTAGTCAGCTTGCTATCTATCAGGTGTTGGCGTAGCTCAGGAAAACAATTAAGCGACAAGTGCTCCCATGCAATTAAATCAAAGAGACCTTGGAAATCATTCACTTTGCTACCCTTCACCCAGCCATCCAGTGCTCTGCAGAAAAAGGTTACATACTCCACATACGTACTCCCCACAATCTTGGTACACCCCCTGAACCTCTGTCTATATAATTCAGGAGTTAGCCCATATCTGGTCATTAAAGCTTCTTTCATGTGGGGGTAAGAGCTGTAGACATCAGAGGGCAAATCTAAGAGTGTGTCCCGCCCCTCACCGAGGAACCGCCCCCACAACCCCGCTCCCCAATCTCTCTCAGGGACCCGGTGGGAGGACATGGCTATCTCATAGGCCCGGAACCATTGCCCTATGTCATCATTCTTGAAATACTCTTTAACTACATCTTTTGGCATGTACACCCTTGACTCTACCTGCACCGGCGTTGTGCTGCCACCAGAGGGAGGGTTTTCCAAACTTTTCTCCTTTATCGCCAACTCCCTCATTCTTGCGTCGTGCTCCATCAGAATCTTTCTTTCCTTCAGAGCCATTCTCTTTTCTTCCAGAGCCAGTTTCTTGCTCTCTAGCTCCAACTGGCCATTTAATTTCAGTTTTGCCAAAGTGACCTCTTGCTCTCTGGCGGCCTGTCTGTCTGCCAGCTCCTCTGGTGACAGGCCTCTGCCAAAACTGTGGGTGCTCTCCGCTGGCTCCACTGGCACAATCTCCTCAACGCCACCTCTTGATTCCATCCAGGCTTTCAGCGCCTTGTAGAGATCTGGTTTGAGCCTACATCCTACATGTGGAACCTTGAACTTCTTGCAAAAGCTCTTGAGTTGTTTTTTTGTGTAGCTGTCCAGCTTTGATTCATCTCATTCTAATTCTCCAGCCTCTGAGGCTTCAGATGCTGTTTTCTCTATGCTGTTTGGGCCCGGCATGACTCCAAACACAAGGGATCTTCTTTTCTTGGCAAGCGAAATTAAAATTGTAAAGTTCTGTGGCTCAAGCTACTGGACTGTCCTCACTGCAATGGCTAGTAATCACTGTGCAGACACCAAGAATGCAAATCCGTAAATCCCCACCGCTGCCACCAATGTTAGAATCCGGGGTCTCTGGTTGGCGCAGGTATGCACTTGCGACAAGCAGGGACCCTTTTCCTCTAAGTCAGGGCGTAGGATTACCTCTTTAAAAATAACCCCTGCTCACCCTCTCGGTAACGTGGCGCGAGCAGTCAGGCTAGATTCCAGAGGGCATTAGGTTAAGCATTCAAAGTGTCCCACACAATAACCACCAACCCACCACACAGAGACACAAGACTGTATTTATGTAAAAATAAAGTTCTTTATATAAAAGGATTTCTTTACGTAGGCTTTCCAAAATACAGTTCTTCACTTATATGAGGTTCCAGTTAATTGTATTGCTTTCAGGCAGTCCACAGATCTTAAAATGGCACACTTCTACTTTAAAAACGCTTCTTTGGGGTATTGTACGATTCGTAGCGCCTCCGGTACGCGTCGTACCGCTATCTGGACGCGTCGTGCCGTTCCTCACGCTTCTCGCGTGAGTACGCGTATGCCGGACGTGAACCGTACTGACCGTACCCTCTTAGGTACGCGTCGTACACGTTCGGGACGTCTCTTGCCAAGTCCCACGCTTCCCGCGTGAGCGACGGCAATGGATTTTTCACTGTACGGACCGTACAGAGGCAGGGACGCGCCGCACACGGACGGTAGAGCAGGTACAGCTCGTACAAAGGCAAGTACGGGTCGTACCACGGCGTACAAGTCACAATTACCTTAGTTCTTTGGGGGCAATGTTTGCGGAGGCTTGCAGACGTCTTCCACGAGTGTCCCACGTCGCGTCCTGGTCCCGGCTCCTCCATGGACGATGATGCTTCGTGGGGGCACTTCTCCGACTTCTCAGCCCGCCAGCAAAGTGGGAAGCAGGAGGGGCAGCCTGGGGGTGATGTCGCAGCGCAGCGCGCTGTTAGCTTCGTCCGGTTGTGGCGAACCAGGGCACTTCAGATCCTTACAATAGTCTCTACGGCCCGGAGGGGGTCGCAGGGGCTCAGCGCTCAGACACGGTGATCTCCTCCTTACGTTGCGAGCTACGGCTCGAGGGGGCAGTTGTTTGCTTTGCTCAGGCTGGCAGGCCTTTACGTTGCTCACAGCAGCTCCGGCGGCAGAAGTCGCGTTGCTCAGCGAGATGAGGGGGTGCACAGGTTCTCTGGGGTCAGCATTGTAGAATCACCCACAGCAGCTTCTTCTCCTTCCAGGGGGGGTAGCGCCCACTGTTCCTGGGGCGCAGATCAGGGGGCAAGTTCACCAGCAAGCCCTTGGAGATTGTTTAATTGATCAAAAGTCTTTCAGTCTTTTTCCTCCTCTCCTTCAGCAGCAAGGCACCCACCACAGGCCAGTCTCACAGGTCAGAGACAGTAGTCCTCCATGCAGCTTTCCCAGGTCCTTCTCTTCGGGCAGAGATTCTTCTTGGCGCAAACAGGATCTGATTTCTTAGGAGCAGGGCTCCTTCTTTTATAGCACAATTCTTTTGTTCTTTGTCGCCAGGGGGCCTGGGCCTGGCTCAGTCCAGTTTTGGAGCACTTTGTTGTGGTGACTCTGCTCTTTCCTTTCAGCAGCAGGGCAGAGACATCAGCCGCTCCACAGGGGGTGGAGCCTGCATTGTGGAGGCAGAGCACAGGTCTATTCAGAGTCAAAGGTGTACTCCTCCCACCCATCCTGGTGTAATCTCTCTACCCACCACCTGGCAGCAGCCTGTCTCCTGGAATTCCCCAGCCCTGCTCCTTTACTGTTACTAGGCAGAACACACACACACAGCAGAGGTGGACTGAAATGGCCAGGTCAGTAAATACTAACTTTCTAAAAGTAGTATTTACAAACACAGGATATTAAAATAAACTTTACTAAAAGAAGTATTTTATTATTCTGAGTTCAGGCATACTAAACTTGACTTTCTACCATGCTCTCTGAGTCCACTGGGATTACAGCGTGTAGTAATTCCAGCAGCCCATTCTGGCCTATGGAGAGCAGGTAGCCTTCAATAGTGAAAAACGAAAATGGCTGTAATTCACTATTAGGACATGCCACACACATCAGGGCATGTCCTACCTTATACCTAAAATGCACCCTGCCCTTGGGCCTACCAGAGGGGTGACTAATATGTAGTTAAGTGAAGGTTTGGGGACTGGCAAGTAGGTGCACTTGCGCAATCAGTGCGATAGTACCAGACAGCGCGCAGGTTCTGCGGGGGAAGACCCTAGACGCATTTTACTAGGCCGCTTCTGTGGGTGGCAAAACCAGTGCTGCAAGCCCACCAGCAGCATTTGTATTTACAAGCCCTGGCACTCCTGGTGCACTTTACTAGGGGCTGATAGTAAACCAAATAAGCCAAACATGGACACCAATCAATATATACACTTTTCAAAAGGGAGCACTTGCACTGTGGCACTGATTAGCAGTGGCACAGTGCCCTGAGCAGCTAACACCAACAAAACACAATGAGGCACATCAGCAAAAAGTGGAAGGGAAACTCACGCCAAGGTGCCAGGTCTAACAAGGGGTCTTGCTGGGGGTAGTGTTTCAGGGTTTAGTGCAGTGGTGTTCGGGCAGTGTAGGGGGTCTTGCTGGGGGGTGGTGTTTCAGGGTTTAGGGAAGTGGTGTTCGGGCAGTGTAGAGGTCGTGCTGGGGGTTGCATTTCAGGGTTTACGGCAGTGCAGTGGAGCTCGGGCAGTGTAAGGGGTCGTGCAGGGGGTGGTGTTTCAGGGTTTAGGGCAGTGCAGTGGTGTTCGGGCAGTGTAGGGGGTCTGGCTGGGGGTGGTGTTTCAGGGTTAAGTGCAGTGGTGTTAGGCAGTGTAGGGGGTCCTACTAGGGCTGGTGTTTCAGGGTTTAGGTCTGTGCAGTGGTGTTTGGGCAGTGTAGGGTGTCTTGCTGGGGGTGGTGTTTCAGGGTTTAAGGCAGTGCAGTGGTGTTTGGGCAGAGTAGGGGGTCGTGCTGGGGCTGGTTTTTCAGGGTTTAGGGCAGTGCAGTGGTGTTCGGGCAGTGTAGGGGGTCATGCTGGGGCTGGTGTTTCAGGGTTTAGTGTAGTGCAGTGGTGTTCTGGCAGTGTAGGGGGTCTTGCTGGGGCTGGTGTTTCAGGGTTTAGGGCAGTGCAGTGATGTTCAGGAAGTGTAGGGGGTCTTGCTGTGGCTGGTGTTTCAGGGTTTAGGGCAGTGCAGTGGTGTTCGGGCAGTGTCAGGGGTTTTGCTGGGGCTGGTGTTTCAGGGTTTAGGGCAGTGCAGTTGTGTTCGGGCAGTGTAGGGGGTCGTGCTGGGGGTGGTGTTTCAGGGTTTAGGGCAGTGGTGTTCAGGCAGTGTACGGGGTCTTGCTTGGGATGATGTTTCAGGGTTTAGGGCAGTGCAGTGGTGTTCGGGCAGTGTAGGGGGTTGTGCTGGGGGTGGAGTTTCAGGGTTTAGGGCAGTGCAGTGGTCTTTCGGCAGTGTAGGGGGTCGTGCTGGGGGTGGTGTTTCAGGGTTTAGGGCAGTGTAGGGGGTCGTACAGGGGCTGGTGTTTCAGGGTTTTGGGCAGTGCGGTGGTGTTCAGGCAGTGTAGAGGTCATGCTGGGGCTGGTGTTTCAGGGTTTAGTGGAGTGAGGTGTTGTTCGGGCAGTATAGGGTTCGTGCTGTTGCTGGTGTTTCAGGGTTTAGGGCACTGCAGTGGTGTTCAGGCAGTGTAGGGGGTCGTGCTGGGGCTGGTGTTTCAGGGTTTAGGGCAGTGCAGTGGTGTTCGGGCAGTGTAGTGGGTCCTGCTGGGGCTGGTGTTTCAGGGTTTTGGGCAGTGCAGTGGTGTTTGGGCAGTGCAGGGGGCCGTGCTGGGGGTGGTGTTTCAGGGTTTAGGGCAGTGCAGTGGTGTTTGGGCAGTGTAGGGGGTCGTGCAGGGGGTGGTGTTTCAGGGTTTAGGGGAGTGCAGTGGTGTTCAGGCAGTGTAGGGGTCTTGCTGGGGGTGGTATTTCAGGGTTTAGTGCAGTGGTGTTAGTGCAGTGGTGTTCGGGCAGTGTAGGGGGTCTTGCTGGGGCTGGTGTTTCAGGGTTTAGGGCAGTGCAGTGGTGTTCGGGCAGTGTAGGGGGTTGCGCAGGGGGTGGTGTTTCAGGGTTTAGGGCAGTGCAGTGGTGTTCGGGCAGTCTAAGGGGTCTTGCTTGGTGTGGTGTTTCAGGATTTAGTGCAGTGGTGTTAGGCAGTGTAGGGGGTCTTGCTGGGGATGGTGTTTCAGGGTTTTGGTCCGTGCAGTGGTGATGGGGCAGTGTAGGGGCTCTTGCTGGGGCTGGTGTTTCAGGGTTTAGGGCAGTGCAGTGGTGTTCAGGCAGTGTAGGGGGTCGTGCTGGGGGTGATGTTTCAGGGTTTAGGGCAGTGGTGTTCGGGCAGTGTAGGGGTCGTGCTGGGGGTGGTGTTTCATGGTTTAGGGCAGTGCAGTGGTGTTCCGGCAGTGTAGGGGGTCATGCTGGGGGTGGTGTTTCAGGGTTTAGGGCAGTCTAGGGGGCCGTGCAGGGGCTGGTGTTTCAGGGTTTAGGCAGTGCAGTGGTGTTCGGGCAGTGTAGGGAGTCGTGCTGGGGCTCGTGTTTCAGGGTTTAGGGCAGTGCAGTGGTGTTCTGGCAGTGCAGGGGGTCGTGCTGGGGCTTGTGTTTCAGGGTTTAGGGCAGTGCAGTGGTGTCCGGGCATTGTAGGGGGTCGTGCAGGGGCTGGTGTTTCAGGGTTTAGGGCAGTGCAGTGGTGTACGGGCAGTGTAGGGGGTCGTGCAGGGGCTGGTGTTTCAGGGTTAGGGGCAGTGCAGTGGTGTTCAGGCAGTGTAGGGTGTCTTGCTGGGGCTGGTGTTTCAGGGTTTAGGGCAGTAGTGTTTGGGCAGTGTACGGGGTCTTGCTTGGGATGATGTTTCAGGGTTTAGGGCAGTGCAGTGGTGTTCCGGTAGTGTAGGGGTTCGTGCTGGGGGTGGTGTTTCAGGGTTTAGGGTAGTGTAGGGGGTCATACAGGGGCTGGTCTTTCAGGGTATAGGGCAGTGCAGTGGTGTTCGGGCAGTGTAGGGGGTCATGCTGTGGCTGGTGTTTCAGGGTTTAGGGCAGTGCAGTGGTGTTCGGGCAGTGTAGGGGTCGTGCTGGGACTGGGAGTGGTGTTTCAGGGTTTAGGGCAGTCTAGGGGGTCGTGCAGGGGCTGGTGTTTCAGGGTTGAGGGCAGTGAAGTGGTGTTCGGGCAGTGTAGGGGGTCGTGCTGGGGCTGGTGTTTCAGGGTTTAGGGAAGTGCAGTGGTGTTAGGCAGTGTATGGGGTCTTGCTGGGGCTGGTGTTTCAGGGTTTTGGTCTGTGCAGTGGTGATCGGGCAGTTTAGGGGCTCTTGCTGGGGCTTGTGTTTCAGGGTTTAGGACAGTGCAGTGGTGTTCAGGCAGTGTAGGGGGTCGTGCTGGGGGTGGTGTTTCAGGGTTTAGGGCAGTGGTGTTCGGGCAGTGTAGGGGGTCGTGCTGGGGGTGGTGTTTCATGGTTTAGGGCAGTGAAGTGGTGTTCGGGCAGTGTAGGGGGTCGTGCTGGGGCTGGTGTTTCAGGGTTTAGGGAAGTGCAGTGGTGTTAGGCAGTGTAGGGGGTCGTGCAGGGGCTGGTGTTTCAGGGTTTAGGGCAGTGCAGTGGTGTTCGGGCAGTGTAGGGGGTCGTGCAGGGGCTGGTGTTTCAGGGTTTAGGGCAGTGCAGTGGAGTTCAGGCAGTGTAGGGGGTTGTGCTGGGGGTGGAGTTTCAGGGTTTAGGGCAGTGCAGTGGTCTTTCGGCAGTGTAGGGGGTCGTGCTGGGGGTGGTGTTTCAGGGTTTAGGGCAGTGTAGGGGGTCGTACAGGGGCTGATGTTTCAGGGTTTAGGGCAGTGCGGTGGTGTTCAGGCAGTGTAGAGGTCATGCTGGGGCCGGTGTTTCAGGGTTTAGTGGAGTGAGGTGCTGTTTGGGCAGTATAGGGTTCGTGCTGTGGCTGGTGTTTCAGGGTTTAGGGCACTGCAGTGGTGTTCAGGCAGTGTAGGGGGTCGTGCTGGGGCTGGTGTTTCAGGGTTTAGGGCAGTGCAGTGGTGTTCGGGCAGTGTAGTGGGTCCTGCTGGGGCTGGTGTTTCAGGGTTTTGGGCAGTGCAGTGGTGTTTGGGCAGTGCAGGGGGCCGTGCTGGGGGTGGTGTTTCAGGGTTTAGGGCAGTGCAGTGGTGTTTCGGCAGTGTAGGGGGTCTTGCAGGGGGTGGTGTTTCAGGGTTTAGGGCAGTGCAGTGGTGTTCGGGCAGTGTAGGGGGTTGCGCAGGGGGTGGTGTTTCAGGGTTTAGGGCAGTGCAGTGGTGTTCGGGCAGTCTAAGGGGTCTTGCTGGGTGTGGTGTTTCAGGATTTAGTGCAGTGGTGTTAGGCAGTGTAGGGGGTCTTTCTGGGGCTGGTGTTTCAGGGTTTTGGTCTGTGCAGTGGTGATCGGGCAGTGTAGGGGCTCTTGCTGGGGCTGGTGTTTCAGGGTTTAGGGCAGTGCAGTGGTGTTCAGGCAGTGTAGGAGGTCGTGCTGGGGGTGATGTTTCAGGGTTTAGGGCAGTGGTGTTCGTGCAGTGTAGGGGGTCGTGCTGGGGGTGGTGTTTCATGGTTTAGGGCAGTGCAGTGGTGTTCCGGCAGTGTAGGGGGTCGTGCTGGGGGTGGTGTTTCAGGGTTTAGGGCAGTCTAGGGGGCCGTGCAGGGGCTGGTGTTTCAGGGTTTAGGGCAGTGCAGTGGTGTTCGGGCAGTGTAGGGAGTCGTGCTGGGGCTCGTGTTTCAGGGTTTAGGGCAGTGCAGTGGTGTTCTGGCAGTGCAGGGGGTCGTGCTGGGGCTAGTGTTTCAGGGTTTAGGGCAGTGCAGTGGTGTCCGGGCATTGTAGGGGCTCGTGCTGGGGCTGGTGTTTCAGGGTTTAGGGCAGTGCAGTGGTGTACGGGCAGTGTAGGGGGTCGTGCAGGGGCTGGTGTTTCAGGGTTTTGGTCTGTGCAGTGGTGATCGGGCAGTGTAGGGGCTCTTGCTGGGGCTGGTGTTTCAGGGTTTAGGGCAGTGCAGTGGTGTTCAGGCAGTGTAGGGGGTCGTGCTGGGGGTGGTGTTTCAGGGTTTAGGGCAGTGGTGTTCGGGCAGTGTAGGGGGTCGTGCTGGGGGTGGTGTTTCATGGTTTAGGGCAGTGCAGTCGTGTTCCGGCAGTGTAGGGGGTCGTGCTGGGGGTGGTGTTTCAGGGTTGAGGGCAGTGAAGTAGTGTTCGGGCAGTGTAGGGGGTCGTGCTGGGGCTGGTGTTTCAGGGTTTAGGGAAGTGCAGTGGTGTTAGGCAGTGTAGGGGGTCGTGCAGGGGCTGGTGTTTCAGGTTTTAGGGCAGTGCAGTGGTGTTCGGGCAGTGTAGGGGGTCATGCAGGGGCTGGTGTTTCAGGGTTTAGGGCAGTGCAGTGGTGTTCAGGCAGTGTAGGGTGTTGTGCTGGGGGTGGAGTTTCAGGGTTTAGGGCAGTGCGGTGGTCTTTCGGCAGTGTAGGGGGTCGTGCTGGGGGTGGTGTTTCAGAGTTTAGGGCAGTGTAGGGGGTCGTACAGGGGCTGGTGTTTCAGGGTTTAGGGCAGTGCGGTGGTGTTCAGGCAGTGTAGAGGTCATGCTGGGGCCGGTGTTTCAGGGTTTAGTGGAGTGAGGTGTTGTTCGGGCAGTATAGGGTTCGTGCTGTGGCTGGTGTTTCAGGGTTTAGGGCACTGCAGTGGTGTTCAGGCAGTGTAGGGGGTCGTGCTGGGGCTGGTGTTTCAGGGTTTAGGGCAGTGCAGTGGTGTTCGGGCAGTGTAGTGGGTCCTGCTGGGGCTGGTTTTTCAGGGTTTTGGGCAGTGCAGTGGTGTTTTGGCAGTGTAGGGGGTCGTGCTGGGGGTGGTGTTTCAGGGTTTAGGGCAGTGCAGTGGTGTTTGGGCAGTGTGGGGGATCATGCAGGGGGTGGTGTTTCAGGGTTTAGGGGAGTGCTGTGGTGTTCAGGCAGTGTAGGGGTCTTGCTGGGGGTGGTATTTCAGGGTTTAGTGCAGTGGTGTTAGTGCAGTGGTGTTCGGGCAGTGTAGGGGGTCTTGCTGGGGCTGGTGTTTCAGAGTTTAGGGCAGTGCAGTGGTGTTCGGGCAGTGTAGGGGGTTGCGCAGGGGGTGGTGTTTCAGGGTTTAGGGCAGTGCAGTGGTGTTCGGGCAGTCTAAGGGGTCTTGCTGGATGTGGTGTTTCAGGATTTAGTGCAGTGGTGTTAGGCAGTGTAGGGGGTCTTGCTGGGGCTGGTGTTTCAGGGTTTTGGTCTGTGCAGTGGTGATCGGGCAGTGTAGGGGCTCTTGCTGGGGCTGGTGTTGCAGGGTTTAGGGCAGTGCAGTGGTGTTCAGGCAGTGTAGGGGGTCGTGCTGGGGGTGATGTTTCAGGGTTTAGGGCAGTGGTGTTCGGGCAGTGTAGGGGGTCGTGCTGGGGGTGGTGTTTCATGGTTTAGGGCAGTGCAGTGGTGTTCCGGCAGTGTAGGGGGTCATGCTGGGGGTGGTGTTTCAGGGTTTAGGGCAGTCTAGGGGGCCGTGCAGGGGCTGGTGTTTCAGGGTTTAGGGCAGTGCAGTGGTGTTCGGGCAGTGTAGGGAGTCGTGCTGGGGCTCGTGTTTCAGGGTTTAGGGCAGTGCAGTGGTGTTCTGGCAGTGCAGGGGGTCGTGCTGGGGCTAGTGTTTCAGGGTTTAGGGCAGTGCAGTGGTGACCGGGCATTGTAGGGGGTCATGCAGGGGCTGGTGTTTCAGGGTTTAGGGCAGTGCAGTGGTGTACGGGCAGTGTAGGGGGTCGTGCAGGGGCTGGTGTTTCAGGGTTTTGGTCTGTGCAGTGGTGATCGGGCAGTGTAGGGGCTCTTGCTGGGGCTGGTGTTTCAGGGTTTAGGGCAGTGCAGTGGTGTTCAGGCAGTGTAGGGGGTCGTGCTGGGGGTGGTGTTTCAGGGTTTAGGGCAGTGGTGTTCGGGCAGTGTAGGGGATCGTGCTGGGGGTGGTGTTTCATGGTTTAGGGCAGTGCAGTCGTGTTCCGGCAGTGTAGGGGGTCGTGCTGGGGGTGGTGTTTCAGGGTTGAGGGCAGTGAAGTAGTGTTCGGGCAGTGTAGGGGGTCGTGCTGGGGCTGGTGTTTCAGGGTTTAGGGCAGTTCAGTGGTGTTCGGGCAGTGTAGTGGGTCCTGCTGGGGCTGGTTTTTCAGGGTTTTGGGCAGTGCAGTGGTGTTTGGGCAGTGTAGGGGGTCTTGCTGGGGGTGGTGTTTCAGGGTTTAGGGCAGTCTAGGGGGCCGTGCAGGGGCTGGTGTTTCAGGGTTTAGGGCAGTGCAGTGGTGTTCGGGCAGTGTAGGGAGTCGTGCTGGGGCTCGTGTTTCAGGGTTTAGGGCAGTGCAGTGGTGTTCTGGCAGTGCAGGGGGTCGTGCTGGGGCTAGTGTTTCAGGGTTTAGGGCAGTGCAGTGGTGTCCGGGCATTGTAGGGGGTCATGCAGGGGCTGGTGTTTCAGGGTTTAGGGCAGTGCAGTGGTGTACGGGCAGTGTAGGGGGTCGTGCAGGGGCTGGTGTTTCAGGGTTTTGGTCTGTGCAGTGGTGATCGGGCAGTGTAGGGGCTCTTGCTGGGGCTGGTGTTTCAGGGTTTAGGGCAGTGCAGTGGTGTTCAGGCAGTGTAGGGGGTCGTGCTGGGGGTGGTGTTTCAGGGTTTAGGGCAGTGGTGTTCGGGCAGTGTAGGGGATCGTGCTGGGGGTAGTGTTTCATGGTTTAGGGCAGTGCAGTCGTGTTCCGGCAGTGTAGGGGGTCGTGCTGGGGGTGGTGTTTCAGGGTTGAGGGCAGTGAAGTAGTGTTCGGGCAGTGTAGGGGGTCGTGCTGGGGCTGGTGTTTCAGGGTTTAGGGAAGTGCAGTGGTGTTAGGCAGTGTAGGGGGTCGTGCAGGGGCTGGTGTTTCAGGTTTTAGGGCAGTGCAGTGGTGTTCGGGCAGTGTAGGGGGTCGTGCAGGGGCTGGTGTTTCAGGGTTTAGGGCAGTGCAGTGGTGTTCAGGCAGTGTAGGGTGTTGTGCTGGGGGTGGAGTTTCAGGGTTTAGGGCAGTGCAGTGGTCTTTCGGCAGTGTAGGGAGTCGTGCTGGGGGTGGTGTTTCAGGGTCTAGGGCAGTGTAGGGGGTCGTACAGGGGCTGGTGTTTCAGGGTTTAGGGCAGTGCGGTGGTGTTCAGGCAGTGTAGAGGTCATGCTGGGGCCGGTGTTTCAGGGTTTAGTGGAGTGAGGTGTTGTTCGGGCAGTATAGGGTTCGTGCTGTGGCTGGTGTTTCAGGGTTTAGGGCACTGCAGTGGTGTTCAGGCAGTGTAGGGGGTCATGCTGGGGCTGGTGTTTCAGGATTTAGGGCAGAGCAGTGGTGTTCGGGCAGTGTAGTGGGTCCTGCTGGGGCTGGTTTTTCAGGGTTTTGGGCAGTGCAGTGGTGTTTGGGCAGTGTAGGGGGTCGTGCTGGGGGTGGTGTTTCAGGGTTTAGGGCAGTGCAGTGGTGTTTGGGCAGTGTGGGGGATCATGCAGGGGGTGGTGTTTCAGGGTTTAGGGGAGTGCAGTGGTGTTCAGGCAGTGTAGGGGTCTTGCTGGGGGTGGTATTTCAGGGTTTAGTGCAGTGGTGTTAGTGCAGTGGTGTTCGGGCAGTGTAGGGGGTCTTGCTGGGGCTGGTGTTTCAGGGTTTAGGGCAGTGCAGTGGTGTTCGGGCAGTGTAGGGGGTTGCGCAGGGGGTGGTGTTTCAGGGTTTAGGGCAGTGCAGTGGTGTTCGGGCAGTCTAAGGGGTCTTGCTGGGTGTGGTGTTTCAGGATTTAGTGCAGTGGTGTTCGGGCAGTGTAGGGGGTCGTTCTGGGGGTGGTGTTTCAGGGTTTAGGGCAGTAGTGTTTGGGCAGTGTACGGGGTCTTGCTTGGGATGATGTTTCAGGGTTTAGGGCAGTGCAGTGGTGTTCCGGTAGTGTATGGGTTCGTGCTGGGGGTGGTGTTTCAGGGTTTAGGGTAGTGTAGGGGGTCATACAGGGGCTGGTCTTTCAGGGTATAGGGCAGTGCAGTGGTGTTCGGGCAGTGTAGGGGGTCATGCTGTGGCTGGTGTTTCAGGGTTTAGGGCAGTGCAGTGGTGTTCGGGCAGTGTAGGGGTCGTGCTGGGAGTGGTGTTTCAGGGTTTAGGGCAGTGCAGTGGTGTTCCGGCAGTGTAGGGGGTCGTGCTGGGGGTGGTGTATCAGGGTTTAGGGCAGTCTAGGGGGTCGTGCAGGGGCTGGTGTTTCAGGGTTGAGGGCAGTGAAGTGGTGTTCGGGCAGTGTAGGGGGTCGTGCTGGGGCTGGTGTTTCAGGGTTTAGGGAAGTGCAGTGGTGTTAGGCAGTGTATGGGGTCTTGCTGGGGCTGGTGTTTCAGGGTTTTGGTCTGTGCAGTGGTGATCGGGCAGTGTAGGGGCTCTTGCTGGGGCTTGTGTTTCAGGGTTTAGGACAGTGCAGTGGTGTTCAGGCAGTGTAGGGGGTCGTGCTGGGGGTGGTGTTTCAGGGTTTAGGGCAGTGGTGTTCGGGCAGTGTAGGGGGTCGTGCTGGGGGTGGTGTTTCATGGTTTAGGGCAGTGCAGTGGTGTTCCGGCAGTGTAGGGGGTCGTGCTGGGGGTGGTGTTTCAGGGTTTAGGGCAGTCTAGGGGGCCGTGCAGGGGCTGGTGTTTCAGGGTTTAGGGCAGTGCAGTGGTGTTCGGGCAGTGTAGGGAGTCGTGCTGGGGCTCGTGTTTCAGGGTTTAGGGCAGTGCAGTGGTGTTCTGGCAGTGCAGGGGGTCGTGCTGGGGCTAGTGTTTCAGGGTTTAGGGCAGTGCAGTGGTGTCCGGGCATTGTAGGGGGTCGTGCTGGGGCTGGTGTTTCAGGGTTTAGGGCAGTGCAGTGGTGTACGGGCAGTGTAGGGGGTCGTGCAGGGGCTGGTGTTTCAGGGTTTTGGTCTGTGCAGTGGTGATCGGGCAGTGTAGGGGCTCTTGCTGGGGCTGGTGTTTCAGGGTTTAGGGCAGTGCAGTGGTGTTCAGGCAGTGTAGGGGGTCGTGCTGGGGGTGGTGTTTCAGGGTTTAGGGCAGTGGTGTTCGGGCAGTGTAGGGGGTTGTGCTGGGGGTGGTGTTTCATGGTTTAGGGCAGTGAAGTGGTGTTCGGGCAGCGTAGGGGGTCGTGCTGGGGCTGGTGTTTCAGGGTTTAGGGAAGTGCAGTGGTGTTAGGCAGTGTAGGGGGTCGTGCAGGGGCTGGTGTTTCAGGGTTTAGGGCAGTGCAGTGGTGTTCGGGCAGTGTAGGGGGTCATGCAGGGGCTGGTGTTTCAGGGTTTAGGGCAGTGCAGTGGAGTTCAGGCAGTGTAGGGGGTTTTGCTGGGGGTGGAGTTTCAGGGTTTAGGGTAGTGCAGTGGTCTTTCGGCAGTGTAGGGGGTCGTGCTGGGGGTGGTGTTTCAGGGTTTAGGGCAGTGTAGGGGGTCGTACAGGGGCTGATGGTTCAGGGTTTAGGGCAGTGCGGTGGTGTTCAGGCAGTGTAGAGGTCATGCTGGGGCCGGTGTTTCAGGGTTTAGTGGAGTGAGGTGCTGTTTGGGAAGTATAGGGTTCGTGCTGTGGCTGGTGTTTCAGGGTTTAGGGCACTGCAGTGGTGTTCAGGCAGTGTAGGGGGTCGTGCTGGGGCTGGTGTTTCAGGGTTTAGGGCAGTGCAGTGGTGTTCGGGCAGTGTAGTGGGTCCTGCTGGGGCTGGTGTTTCAGGGTTTTGGGCAGTGCAGTGGTGTTTGGGCAGTGCAGGGGGCCGTGCTGGGGGTGGTGTTTCAGGGTTTAGGGCAGTGCAGTGGTGTTTCGGCAGTGTAGGGGGTCGTGCAGGGGGTGGTGTTTCAGGGTTTAGGGGAGTGCAGTGGTGTTCAGGCAGTGTAGGGGTCTTGCTGGGGGTGGTATTTCAGGGTTTAGTGCAGTGGTGTTAGTGCAATGGTGTTCGGGCAGTGTAGGGGGTCTTGCTGGGGCTGGTGTTTCAGGGTTTAGGGCAGTGCAGTGGTGTTCGGGCAGTGTAGGGGGTTGCGCAGGGGGTGGTGTTTCAGGGTTTAGGGCAGTGCAGTGGTGTTCGGGCAGTCTAAGGGGTCTTGCTGGGTGTGGTGTTTCAGGATTTAGTGCAGTGGTGTTAGGCAGTGTAGGGGGTCTTGCTGGGGCTGGTGTTTCAGGGTTTTGGTCTGTGCAGTGGTGATCGGGCAGTGTAGGGGCTCTTGCTGGGGCTGGTGTTTCAGGGTTTAGGGCAGTGCAGTGGTGTTCAGGCAGTGTAGGAGGTCGTGCTGGGGGTGATGTTTCAGGGTTTAGGGCAGTGGTGTTCGGGCAGTGTAGGGGGTCATGCTGGGGGTGGTGTTTCATGGTTTAGGGCAGTGCAGTGGTGTTCCGGCAGTGTAGGGGGTCGTGCTGGGGGTGGTGTTTCAGGGTTTAGGGCAGTCTAGGGGGCCGTGCAGGGGCTGGTGTTTCAGGGTTTAGGGCAGTGCAGTGGTGTTCGGGCAGTGTAGGGAGTCGTGCTGGGGCTCGTGTTTCAGGGTTTAGGGCAGTGCAGTGGTGTTCTGGCAGTGCAGGGGGTCGTGCTGGGGCTAGTGTTTCAGGGTTTAGGGCAGTGCAGTGGTGTACGGGCAGTGTAGGGGGTCGTGCAGGGGCTGGTGTTTCAGGGTTTTGGTCTGTGCAGTGGTGATCGGGCAGTGTAGGGGCTCTTGCTGGGGCTGGTGTTTCAGGGTTTAGGGCAGTGCAGTGGTGTTCAGGCAGTGTAGGGGGTCGTGCTGGGGGTGGTGTTTCAGGGTTTAGGGCAGTGGTGTTCGGGCAGTGTAGGGGATCGTGCTGGGGGTAGTGTTTCATGGTTTAGGGCAGTGCAGTCGTGTTCCGGCAGTGTAGGGGGTCGTGCTGGGGGTGGTGTTTCAGGGTTGAGGGCAGTGAAGTAGTGTTCGGGCAGTGTAGGGGGTCGTGCTGGGGCTGGTGTTTCTGGGTTTAGGGAAGTGCAGTGGTGTTAGGCAGTGTAGGGGGTCATGCAGGGGCTGGTGTTTCAGGTTTTAGGGCAGTGCAGTGGTGTTCGGGCAGTGTAGGGGGTCGTGCAGGGGCTGGTGTTTCAGGGTTTAGGGCAGTGCAGTGGTGTTCAGGCAGTGTAGGGTGTTGTGCTGGGGGTGGAGTTTCAGGGTTTAGGGCAGTGCAGTGGTCTTTCGGCAGTGTAGGGGGTCGTGCTGGGGGTGGTGTTTCAGGGTCTAGGGCAGTGTAGGGGGTCGTACAGGGGCTGGTGTTTCAGGGTTTAGGGCAGTGCGGTGGTGTTCAGGCAGTGTAGAGGTCATGCTGGGGCCGGTGTTTCAGGGTTTAGTGGAGTGAGGTGTTGTTCGGGCAGTATAGGGTTTGTGCTGTGGCTGGTGTTTCAGGGTTTAGGGCACTGCAGTGGTGTTCAGGCAGTGTAGGGGGTCATGCTGGTGCTGGTGTTTCAGGATTTAGGGCAGTGCAGTGGTGTTCGGGCAGTGTAGTGGGTCCTGCTGGGGCTGGTTTTTCAGGGTTTTGGGCAGTGCAGTGGTGTTTGGGCAGTGTAGGGGGTCGTGCTGGGGGTGGTGTTTCAGGGTTTAGGGCAGTGCAGTGGTGTTTGGGCAGTGTGGGGGATCATGCAGGGGGTGGTGTTTCAGGGTTTAGGGGAGTGCAGTGGTGTTCAGGCAGTGTAGGGGTCTTGCTGGGGGTGGTATTTCAGGGTTTAGTGCAGTGGTGTTAGTGCAGTGGTGTTCGGGCAGTGTAGGGGGTCTTGCTGGGGCTGGTGTTTCAGGGTTTAGGGCAGTGCAGTGGTGTTCGGGCAGTGTAGGGGGTTGCGCAGGGGGTGGTGTTTCAGGGTTTAGGGCAGTGCAGTGGTGTTCGGGCAGTCTAAGGGGTCTTGCTGGGTGTGGTGTTTCAGGATTTAGTGCAGTGGTGTTCGGGCAGTGTAGGGGGTCGTTCTGGGGGTGGTGTTTCAGGGTTTAGGGCAGTAGTGTTTGGGCAGTGTACGGGGTCTTGCTTGGGATGATGTTTCAGGGTTTAGGGCAGTGCAGTGGTGTTCCGGTAGTGTAGGGGTTCGTGCTGGGGGTGGTGTTTCAGGGTTTAGGGTAGTGTAGGGGGTCATACAGGGGCTGGTCTTTCAGGGTATAGGGCAGTGCAGTGGTGTTCGGGCAGTGTAGGGGGTCATGCTGTGGCTGGTGTTTCAGGGTTTAGGGCAGTGCAGTGGTGTTCGGGCAGTGTAGGGGTCGTGCTGGGAGTGGTGTTTCAGGGTTTAGGGCAGTGCAGTGGTGTTCCGGCAGTGTAGGGGGTCGTGCTGGGGGTGGTGTATCAGGGTTTAGGGCAGTCTAGGGGGTCGTGCAGGGGCTGGTGTTTCAGGGTTGAGGGCAGTGAAGTGGTGTTCGGGCAGTGTAGGGGGTCGTGCTGGGGCTGGTGTTTCAGGGTTTAGGGTAGTGCAGTGGTCTTTCGGCAGTGTAGATGGTCGTGCTGGGGGTGGTGTTTCAGGGTTTAGGGCAGTGTAGGGGGTCGTACAGGGGCTGATGTTTCAGGGTTTAGGGCAGTGCGGTGGTGTTCAGGCAGTGTAGAGGTCATGCTGGGGCCGATGTTTCAGGGTTTAGTGGAGTGAGGTGCTGTTTGGGCAGTATAGGGTTCGTGCTGTGGCTGGTGTTTCAGGGTTTAGGGCACTGCAGTGGTGTTCAGGCAGAGTAGGGGGTCGTGCTGGGGCTGGTGTTTCAGGGTTTAGGGCAGTGCAGTGGTGTTCGGGCAGTGTAGTGGGTCCTGCTGGGGCTGGTGTTTCAGGGTTTTGGGCAGCGCAGTGGTGTTTGGGCAGTGCAGGGGGCCGTGCTGGGGGTGGTGTTTCAGGGTTTAGGGCAGTGCAGTGGTGTTTCGGCAGTGTAGGGGGTCGTGCAGGGGGTGGTGTTTCAGGGTTTAGGGGAGTGCAGTGGTGTTCAGGCAGTGTAGGGGTCTTGCTGGGGGTGGTATTTCAGGGTTTAGTGCAGTGGTGTTAGTGCAATGGTGTTCGGGCAGTGTAGGGGGTCTTGCTGGGGCTGGTGTTTCAGGGTTTAGGGCAGTGCAGTGGTGTTCGGGCAGTGTAGGGGGTTGCGCAGGGGGTGGTGTTTCAGGGTTTAGGGCAGTGCAGTGGTGTTCGGGCAGTCTAATGGGTCTTGCTGGGTGTGGTGTTTCAGGATTTAGTGCAGTGGTGTTATGCAGTGTAGGGGGTCTTGCTGGGGCTGGTGTTTCAGGGTTTTGGTCTGTGCAGTGGTGATCGGGCAGTGTAGGGGCTCTTGCTGGGGCTGGTGTTTCAGGGTTTAGGGCAGTGCAGTGGTGTTCAGGCAGTGTAGGAGGTCGTGCTGGGGGTGATGTTTCAGGGTTTAGGGCAGTGGTGTTCGGGCAGTGTAGGGGGTCGTGCTGGGGGTGGTGTTTCATGGTTTAGGGCAGTGCAGTGGTGTTCCGGCAGTGTAGGGGGTCGTGCTGGGGGTGGTGTTTCAGGGTTTAGGGCAGTCTAGGGGGCCGTGCAGGGGCTGGTGTTTCAGGGTTTAGGGCAGTGCAGTGGTGTTCGGGCAGTGTAGGGAGTCGTGCTGGGGCTCGTGTTTCAGGGTTTAGGGCAGTGCAGTGGTGTTCTGGCAGTGCAGGGGGTCGTGCTGGGGCTAGTGTTTCAGGGTTTAGGGCAGTGCAGTGGTGTCCGGGCATTGTAGGGGGTCGTGCTGGGGCTGGTGTTTCAGGGTTTAGGGCAGTGCAGTGGTGTACGGGCAGTGTAGGGGGTCGTGCAGGGGCTGGTGTTTCAGGGTTTTGGTCTGTGCAGTGGTGATCGGGACGTGTAAGGGCTCTTGCTGGGGCTGGTGTTTCAGGGTTTAGGGCAGTGCAGTGGTGTTCAGGCAGTGTAGGGGGTCGTGCTGGGGGTGGTGTTTCAGGGTTTAGGGCAGTGGTGTTCGGGCAGTGTAGGGGGTCGTGCTGGGGGTGGTGTTTCATGGTTTAGGGCAGTGCAGTCGTGTTCCGGCAGTGTAGGGGGTCGTGCTGGGGGTGGTGTTTCAGGGTTGAGGGCAGTGAAGTAGTGTTCGGGCAGTGTAGGGGGTCGTGCTGGGGCTGGTGTTTCAGGGTTTAGGGAAGTGCAGTGGTGTTAGGCAGTGTAGGGGGTCGTGCAGGGGCTGGTGTTTCAGGTTTTAGGGCAGTGCAGTGGTGTTCGGGCAGTGTAGGGGTGTTCGGGCAGTGTAGGGGGTCGTGCAGGGGCTGGTGTTTCAGGGTTTAGGGCAGTGCAGTGGTGTTCAGGCAGTGTAGGGTGTTGTGCTGGGGGTGGAGTTTCAGGGTCTAGGGCAGTGCAGTGGTCTTTCGGCAGTGTAGGGGGTCGTGCTGGGGGTGGTGTTTAAGGGTTTAGGGCAGTGTAGGGGGTCGTACAGGGGCTGGTGTTTCAGGGTTTAGGGCAGTGCGGTGGTGTTCAGGCAGTGTAGAGGTCATGCTGGGGCCGGTGTTTCAGGGTTTAGTGGAGTGAGGTGTTGTTCGGGCAGTATAGGGTTCGTGCTGTGGCTGGTGTTTCAGGGTTTAGGGCACTGCAGTGGTGTTCAGGCAGTGTAGGGGGTCGTGCTGGGGCTGGTGTTTCAGGGTTTAGGGCAGTGCAGTGGTGTTCGGGCAGTGTAGTGGGTCCTGCTGGGGCTGGTGTTTCAGGGTTTTGGGCAGTGCAGTGGTGTTTTGGCAGTGTAGGGGGTCGTGCTGGGGGTGGTGTTTCAGGGTTTAGGGCAGTGCAGTGGTGTTTGGGCAGTGTGGGGGATCATGCAGGGGGTGGTGTTTCAGGGTTTAGGGGAGTGCAGTGGTGTTCAGGCAGTGTAGGGGTCTTGCTGGGGGTGGTATTTCAGGGTTTAGTGCAGTGGTGTTAGTGCAGTGGTGTTCGGGCAGTGTAGTGGGTCCTGCTGGGGCTGGTGTTTCAGGGTTTTGGGCAGCGCAGTGGTGTTTGGGCAGTGCAGGGGGCCGTGCTGGGGGTGGTGTTTCAGGGTTTAGGGCAGTGCAGTGGTGTTTCGGCAGTGTAGGGGGTCGTGCAGGGGGTGGTGTTTCAGGGTTTAGGGGAGTGCAGTGGTGTTCAGGCAGTGTAGGGGTCTTGCTGGGGGTGGTATTTCAGGGTTTAGTGCAGTGGTGTTAGTGCAATGGTGTTCGGGCAGTGTAGGGGGTCTTGCTGGGGCTGGTGTTTCAGGGTTTAGGGCAGTGCAGTGGTGTTCGGGCAGTGTAGGGGGTTGCGCAGGGGGTGGTGTTTCAGGGTTTAGGGCAGTGCAGTGGTGTTCGGGCAGTCTAATGGGTCTTGCTGGGTGTGGTGTTTCAGGATTTAGTGCAGTGGTGTTATGCAGTGTAGGGGGTCTTGCTGGGGCTGGTGTTTCAGGGTTTTGGTCTGTGCAGTGGTGATCGGGCAGTGTAGGGGCTCTTGCTGGGGCTGGTGTTTCAGGGTTTAGGGCAGTGCAGTGGTGTTCAGGCAGTGTAGGAGGTCGTGCTGGGGGTGATGTTTCAGGGTTTAGGGCAGTGGTGTTCGGGCAGTGTAGGGGGTCGTGCTGGGGGTGGTGTTTCATGGTTTAGGGCAGTGCAGTGGTGTTCCGGCAGTGTAGGGGGTCGTGCTGGGGGTGGTGTTTCAGGGTTTAGGGCAGTCTAGGGGGCCGTGCAGGGGCTGGTGTTTCAGGGTTTAGGGCAGTGCAGTGGTGTTCGGGCAGTGTAGGGAGTCGTGCTGGGGCTCGTGTTTCAGGGTTTAGGGCAGTGCAGTGGTGTTCTGGCAGTGCAGGGGGTCGTGCTGGGGCTAGTGTTTCAGGGTTTAGGGCAGTGCAGTGGTGTCCGGGCATTGTAGGGGGTCGTGCTGGGGCTGGTGTTTCAGGGTTTAGGGCAGTGCAGTGGTGTACGGGCAGTGTAGGGGGTCGTGCAGGGGCTGGTGTTTCAGGGTTTTGGTCTGTGCAGTGGTGATCGGGACGTGTAAGGGCTCTTGCTGGGGCTGGTGTTTCAGGGTTTAGGGCAGTGCAGTGGTGTTCAGGCAGTGTAGGGGGTCGTGCTGGGGGTGGTGTTTCAGGGTTTAGGGCAGTGGTGTTCGGGCAGTGTAGGGGGTCGTGCTGGGGGTGGTGTTTCATGGTTTAGGGCAGTGCAGTCGTGTTCCGGCAGTGTAGGGGGTCGTGCTGGGGGTGGTGTTTCAGGGTTGAGGGCAGTGAAGTAGTGTTCGGGCAGTGTAGGGGGTCGTGCTGGGGCTGGTGTTTCAGGGTTTAGGGAAGTGCAGTGGTGTTAGGCAGTGTAGGGGGTCGTGCAGGGGCTGGTGTTTCAGGTTTTAGGGCAGTGCAGTGGTGTTCGGGCAGTGTAGGGGTGTTCAGGCAGTGTAGGGGGTCGTGCAGGGGCTGGTGTTTCAGGGTTTAGGGCAGTGCAGTGGTGTTCAGGCAGTGTAGGGTGTTGTGCTGGGGGTGGAGTTTCAGGGTCTAGGGCAGTGCAGTGGTCTTTCGGCAGTGTAGGGGGTCGTGCTGGGGGTGGTGTTTCAGGGTTTAGGGCAGTGTAGGGGGTCGTACAGGGGCTGGTGTTTCAGGGTTTAGGGCAGTGCGGTGGTGTTCAGGCAGTGTAGAGGTCATGCTGGGGCCGGTGTTTCAGGGTTTAGTGGAGTGAGGTGTTGTTCGGGCAGTATAGGGTTCGTGCTGTGGCTGGTGTTTCAGGGTTTAGGGCACTGCAGTGGTGTTCAGGCAGTGTAGGGGGTCGTGCTGGGGCTGGTGTTTCAGGGTTTAGGGCAGTGCAGTGGTGTTCGGGCAGTGTAGTGGGTCCTGCTGGGGCTGGTGTTTCAGGGTTTTGGGCAGTGCAGTGGTGTTTTGGCAGTGTAGGGGGTCGTGCTGGGGGTGGTGTTTCAGGGTTTAGGGCAGTGCAGTGGTGTTTGGGCAGTGTGGGGGATCATGCAGGGGGTGGTGTTTCAGGGTTTAGGGGAGTGCAGTGGTGTTCAGGCAGTGTAGGGGTCTTGCTGGGGGTGGTATTTCAGGGTTTAGTGCAGTGGTGTTAGTGCAGTGGTGTTCGGGCAGTGTAGGGGGTCTTGCTGGGGCTGGTGTTTCAGAGTTTAGGGCAGTGCAGTGGTGTTCGGGCAGTGTAGGGGGTTGCGCAGGGGGTGGTGTTTCAGGGTTTAGGGCAGTGCAGTGGTGTTCGGGCAGTCTAAGGGGTCTTGCTGGGTGTGGTGTTTCAGGATTTAGTGCAGTGGTGTTAGGCAGTGTAGGGGGTCTTGCTGGGGCTGGTGTTTCAGGGTTTTGGTCTGTGCAGTGGTGATCGGGCAGTGTAGGGGCTCTTGCTGGGGCTGGTGTTGCAGGGTTTAGGGCAGTGCAGTGGTGTTCAGGCAGTGTAGGGGGTCGTGCTGGGGGTGATGTTTCAGGGTTTAGGGCAGTGGTGTTCGGGCAGTGTAGGGGGTCGTGCTGGGGGTGGTGTTTCATGGTTTAGGGCAGTGCAGTGGTGTTCCGGCAGTGTAGGGGGTCGTGCTGGGGGTGGTGTTTCAGGGTTTAGGGCAGTCTAGGGGGCCGTGCAGGGGCTGGTGTTTCAGGGTTTAGGGCAGTGCAGTGGTGTTCGGGCAGTGTAGGGAGTCGTGCTGGGGCTCGTGTTTCAGGGTTTAGGGCAGTGCAGTGGTGTTCTGGCAGTGCAGGGGGTCGTGCTGGGGCTAGTGTTTCAGGGTTTAGGGCAGTGCAGTGGTGTCCGGGCATTGTAGGGGGTCATGCAGGGGCTGGTGTTTCAGGGTTTAGGGCAGTGCAGTGGTGTACGGGCAGTGTAGGGGGTCGTGCAGGGGCTGGTGTTTCAGGGTTTTGGTCTGTGCAGTGGTGATCGGGCAGTGTAGGGGCTCTTGCTGGGGCTGGTGTTTCAGGGTTTAGGGCAGTGCAGTGGTGTTCAGGCAGTGTAGGGGGTCGTGCTGGGGGTGGTGTTTCAGGGTTTAGGGCAGTGGTGTTCGGGCAGTGTAGGGGATCGTGCTGGGGGTGGTGTTTCATGGTTTAGGGCAGTGCAGTCGTGTTCCGGCAGTGTAGGGGGTCGTGCTGGGGGTGGTGTTTCTGGGTTTAGGGCAGTGCAGTGGTGTTTGGGCAGTGTGGGGGATCATGCAGGGGGTGGTGTTTCAGGGTTTAGGGGAGTGCAGTGGTGTTCAGGCAGTGTAGGGGTCTTGCTGGGGGTGGTATTTCAGGGTTTAGTGCAGTGGTGTTAGTGCAGTGGTGTTCGGGCAGTGTAGGGGGTCTTGCTGGGGCTGGTGTTTCAGGGTTTAGGGCAGTGCAGTGGTGTTCGGGCAGTGTAGGGGGTTGAGCAGGGGGTGGTGTTTCAGGGTTTAGGGCAGTGCAGTGGTGTTCGGGCAGTCTAAGGGGTCTTGCTGGGTGTGGTGTTTCAGGATTTAGTGCAGTGGTGTTCGGGCAGTGTAGGGGGTCGTTCTGGGGGTGGTGTTTCAGGGTTTAGGGCAGTGGTGTTCGGGCAGTGTAGGGGGTCGTGCTGGGGGTGGTGTTTCATGGTTTAGGGCAGTGCAGTCGTGTTCCGGCAGTGTAGGGGGTCGTGCTGGGGGTGGTGTTTCAGGGTTGAGGGCAGTGAAGTAGTGTTCGGGCAGTGTAGGAGGTCGTGCTGGGGCTGTTGTTTCAGGGTTTAGGGAAGTGCAGTGGTGTTAGACAGTGTAGGGGGTCGTGCAGGGGCTGGTGTTTCAGGTTTTAGGGCAGTGCAGTGGTGTTCGGGCAGTGTAGGGGGTCGTGCAGGGGCTGGTGTTTCAGGGTTTAGGGCAGTGCAGTGGTGTTCAGGCAGTGTAGGGTGTTGTGCTGGAGGTGGAGTTTCAGGGTTTAGGGCAGTGCAGTGGTCTTTCGGCAGTGTAGGGGGTCGTGCTGGGGGTGGTGTTTCAGGGTTTAGGGCAGTGTAGGGGGTCGTACAGGGGCTGGTGTTTCAGGGTTTAGGGCAGTGCGGTGGTGTTCAGGCAGTGTAGAGGTCATGCTGGGGCCGGTGTTTCAGGGTTTAGTGGAGTGAGGTGTTGTTTGGGCAGTATAGGGTTCGTGCTGTGGCTGGTGTTTTAGGGTTTAGGGCACTGCAGTGGTGTTCAGGCAGTGTAGTGGGTCCTGCTGGGGCTGGTGTTTCAGGGTTTTGGGCAGTGCAGTGGTGTTTGGGCAGTGTAGGGGGTCGTGCTGGGGGTGGTGTTTCAGGGTTTAGGGCAGTGCAGTGGTGTTTGGGCAGTGTGGGGGATCATGCAGGGGGTGGTGTTTCAGGGTTTAGGGGAGTGCAGTGGTGTTCAGGCAGTGTAGGGGTCTTGCTGGGGGTGGTATTTCAGGGTTTAGTGCAGTGGTGTTAGTGCAGTGGTGTTCGGGCAGTGTAGGGGGTCTTGCTGGGGCTGGTGTTTCAGGGTTTAGGGCAGTGCAGTGGTGTTCGGGCAGTGTAGGGGGTTGCGCAGGGGGTGGTGTTTCAGGGTTTAGGGCAGTGCAGTGGTGTTCGGGCAGTCTAAGGGGTCTTGATGGGTGTGGTGTTTCAGGATTTAGTGCAGTGGTGTTAGGCAGTGTAGGGGGTCTTGCTGGGGCTGGTGTTTCAGGGTTTTGGTCTGTGCAGTGGTGATCGGGCAGTGTAGGGGCTCTTGTTGGGGCTGGTGTTTCAGGGTTTAGGGCAGTGCAGTGGTGTTCAGGCAGTGTAGGGGGTCGTGCTGGGGGTGGTGTTTCAGGGTTTAGGGCAGTGATGTTCGGGCAGTGTAGGGGGTCGTGCTGGGGGTGGTGTTTCAGGGTTTTGGTCTGTGCAGTGGTGATCGGGCAGTGTAGGGGCTCTTGCTGGGGCTGGTGTTTCAGGGTTTAGGGCAGTGCAGTCGTGTTCCGGCAGTGTAGGGGGTCGTGCTGGGGGTGGTGTTTCAGGGTTGAGGGCAGTGAAGTAGTGTTCGGGCAGTGTAGGGGGTCGTGCTTTGGCTGGTGTTTCAGGGTTTAGGGAAGTGCAGTGGTGTTAGACAGTGTAGGGGGTCGTGCAGGGGCTGGTGTTTCAGGTTTTAGGGCAGTGCAGTGGTGTTCGGGCAGTGTAGGGGGTCGTGCAGGGGCTGGTGTTTCAGGGTTTAGGGCAGTGCAGTGGTGTTCAGGCAGTGTAGGGTGTTGTGCTGGAGGTGGAGTTTCAGGGTTTAGGGCAGTGCAGTGGTCTTTCGGCAGTGTAGGGGGTCGTGCTGGGGGTGGTGTTTCAGGGTTTAGGGCAGTGTAGGGGGTCGTACAGGGGCTGGTGTTTCAGGGTTTGGGGCAGTGCGGTGGTGTTCAGGCAGTGTAGAGGTCATGCTGGGGCCGGTGTTTCAGGGTTTAGTGGAGTGAGGTGTTGTTCGGGCAGTATAGGGTTCGTGCTGTGGCTGGTGTTTTAGGGTTTAGGGCACTGCAGTGGTGTTCAGGCAGTGTAGTGGGTCCTGCTGGGGCTGGTGTTTCAGGGTTTTGGGCAGTGCAGTGGTGTTTGGGCAGTGTAGGGGGTCGTGCTGGGGGTGGTGTTTCAGGGTTTAGGGCAGTGCAGTGGTGTTTGGGCAGTGTGGGGGATCATGCAGGGGGTGGTGTTTCAGGGTTTAGGGGAGTGCAGTGGTGTTCAGGCAGTGTAGGGGTCTTGCTGGGGGTGGTATTTCAGGGTTTAGTGCAGTGGTGTTAGTGCAGTGGTGTTCGGGCAGTGTAGGGGGTCTTGCTGGGGCTGGTGTTTCAGGGTTTAGGGCAGTGCAGTGGTGTTCGGGCAGTGTAGGGGGTTGCGCAGGGGGTGGTGTTTCAGGGTTTAGGGCAGTGCAGTGGTGTTCGGGCAGTCTAAGGGGTCTTGCTGGGTGTGGTGTTTCAGGATTTAGTGCAGTGGTGTTAGGCAGTGTAGGGGGTCTTGCTGGGGCTGGTGTTTCAGGGTTTTGGTCTGTGCAGTGGTGATCGGGCAGTGTAGGGGCTCTTGCTGGGGCTGGTGTTTCAGGGTTTAGGGCAGTGCAGTGGTGTTCAGGCAGTGTAGGGGGTCGTGCTGGGGGTGGTGTTTCAGGGTGTAGGGCAGTGGTGTTCGGGCAGTGTAGGGGGTCGTGCTGGGGGTGGTGTTTCATGGTTTAGGGCAGTGCAGTGGTGTTCCGGCAGTGTAGGGGGTCATGCTGGGGGTGGTGTTTCAGGGTTTAGGGCAGTCTAGGGGGCCGTGCAGGGGCTGGTGTTTCAGGGTTTAGGGCAGTGCAGTGGTGTTCGGGCAGTGCAGGGAGTCGTGCTGGGGCTCGTGTTTCAGGGTTTAGGGCAGTGCAGTGGTGTTCTGGCAGTGCAGGTGGTCGTGCTGCAGCTAGTGTTTCAGGGTGTAGGGCAGTGCAGTGGTGTCCGGGCATTGTAGGGGGTCGTGCAGGGGCTGGTGTTTCAGGGTTTAGGGAAGTGCAGTGGTGTTCGGGCAGTGTAGGGGGTCTTGCTGGGGATGATGGTTCAGTGTTTAGGGCAGTGCAGTGGTGTTCCGGTAGTGTAGGGGGTCGTGCTGGGGGTGGTGTTTCAGGGTTTAGGATAGTGTAGGGGGTCGTACAGGGGCTGGTGTTTCAGGGTATAGGGCACTGCAGTGGTGTTTGGGCAGTGTAGGGCGTCATGCTGGGGCTGGTGTTTCAGGGTTTAGGGCAGTGCGGTGGTGTTGGGCAGTGTAGGGGTCGTGTTGGGGCTGGTGGTTTCGGGCAGTGCAGTGGTGTTCGAACAGTGTAGGGGGTCGTGCTGGGAGTGGTGTTTCAGGGTTTAGGGCAGTGCAGTGGTGTTCCGGCAGTGTAGGGGGTCGTGCTGGGGGTGGTGTATCAGGGTTTTGGGCAGCATAGGGTGTCGTGCAGGGGCTGGTGTTTCAGGGTTTAGGGCAGTGCAGTGGTGTTCAGGCAGTGCAGGGGGTCATGCTGGGGCTAGTGTTTCAGGGTTTAGGGCAGTGCAGTGGTATTCAGGCAGTGTAGGGGTCGTGCTTGGGCTGGTGTTTCAGGGTTTAGGGCAGTGGTGTCCGGGCAGTGTAGGGGGTCATGCAGGGGCTGGTGTTTCAGGGTTTAGGGCAGAGCAGTGGTGTTAGGGGAGTGTAGGGGGTTGTGCAGGAGCTGGTGTTTCAGGGTTTAGGGCAGTGCAGTGGTGTTCGGGCAGTGTAGGGGGTCGTGCAGGGGCTGGTGTTTCAGGGTTTAGGGCAGTGAAGTGGTGTTCGGGCAGTGTAGGGGGTCGTGCTGGGGCTGGTGTTTCAGGGTTTAGGGCAGTGAAGTGGTGTTCCTGCAGTGTAGGGGGTCATGCTGGGGGTGGTGTTTCAGAGTTTAGGGCAGTGCAGTGGTGTACCGGCAGTGTAGGGGGTCGTGCTGGGGGTGGTGTTTCAGGGTTTAGGGCAGTCTAGGGGGCCGTGCAGGGGCTGGTGTTTCAGGGTTTAGGCAAGTGCAGAGGTGTTTGGGCCGTGTAGGGAGTCGTGCTGGGGCTCGTGTTTCAGGGTTAAGGGCAGTGCAGTGGTGTTCGGGCAGTGCAGGGGGTCGTGCTGGGGCTGGTGTTTCAGGGTTTAGGGCAGTGCAGTGGTGTTCGGGCAGTGTAGGGGGTCGTACAGGGGCTGGTGTTTCAGGGTTTAGGGAAGTGCAGTGGTGTTCGGGCAGTGTAGGGGGTCTTGCTGGGGCAGGTGATTCAGGGTTTGGGGCAGTACAGTGGTGTTCGGGCAGTGTAGGGTGTCTTGCTGGGGCTGGTGTTTCAGGGTTAAGGGCAGTAGTGTTTGGGCAGTGTACGGGGTCTTGCTTGGGATGATGGTTCAGGGTTTAGGGCAGTGCAGTGGTGTTCCGGTAGTGTAGGGGGTCGTGCTGGGGGTGGTGTTTCAGGGTTTAGGATAGTGTAGGGGGTCGTACAGGGGCTGGTGTTTCAGGGTATGGGGCAGTGCAGTGGTGTTTGGGCAGTGTAGGGCGTCATGCTGGGGCTGGTGTTTCAGGGTTTAGGGCAGTGCGGTGGTGTTGGGCAGTGTAGGGGTCGTGTTGGGGCTGGTGGTTTAGGGCAGTGCAGTGGTGTTCGGGCAGTGTTGGGGGTCGTGCTGGGAGTGGTGTTTCAGGGTTTAGGGCAGTGCAGTGGTGTTCCGGCAGTGTAGGGGATCGTGCTGGGGGTGGTGTATCAGGGTTTAGGGCAGTCTAGGGGGTCGTGCAGGGGCTGGTGTTTCAGGGTTTAGGGCAGTGCAGTGGTGTTCAGGCAGTGCAGGGGGTCGTGCTGGGGCTAGTGTTTCAGGGTTTAGGGCAGTGCAGTGGTATTCAGGCAGTGTAGGGGTCGTGCTTGGGCTGGTGTTTCAGGGTTTAGGGCAGTGGTGTCCGGGCAGTGTAGGGGGTCGTGCAGGGGCTGGTGTTTCAGGGTTTAGGGCAGTGCAGTGGTGTTCAGGCAGTGTAGGGGGTCGTGCAGGGGCTGGTGTTTCAGGGTTTAGGGCAGTGAAGTGGTGTTCGGGCAGTGTAGGGGGTCGTGCTGGGGCTGGTGTTTCAGGGTTTAGGGCAGTGAAGTGGTGTTCGGGCAGTGTAGGGGGTCATGCTGGGGGTGGTGTTTCAGAGTTTAGAGCAGTGCAGTGGTGTACCGGCAGTGTAGGGGGTCGTGCTGGGGGTGGTGTTTCAGGGTTTAGGGCAGTCTAGGGGGCCGTGCAGGGGCTGGTGTTTCAGGGTTTAGGGCAGTGCAGTGGTGTTCGGGCCGTGTAGGGAGTCGTGCTGGGGCTCGTGTTTTAGGGTTTAGGGCAGTGCAGTGGTGTTCGGGCAGTGCAGGGGGTCGTGCTGGGGCTGGTGTTTCAGGGTTTAGGGCAGTGCAGTGGTGTTCGGGCAGTGTAGGGGGTCGTGCAGGGGCTGGTGTTTCTGGTTTTAGGGCAGTGCAGTGGTGTTCGGGCAGTGTAGGGGGTCGTGCAGGGGCTGGTGTTTCAGGGTTTAGGGCAGTGCAGTGGTGTTCAGGCCGTGTAGGGGGTCTTGCTGGGGCTGGTGATTCAGGGTTTGGGGCAGTGTAGTGGTGATCGGGCAGTGTATGGGGTCTTGCTGGGGCTGGTGTTTCAGGGTTTAGGGCAGTAGTGTTCGGGCAGTGTATGGGGTCTTGCTTGAGATGATGTTTCAGGGTTTAGGACAGTGCAGTGATGTTCCGGTAGTGTAGGGGGTCGTACTGGGGGTGGTGATTCAGGGTTTAGGGTAGTGTAGGGGGTCGTACAGGGGCTGGTGTTTCAGGGTATAGGGCAGTGCGGTGGTGATCGGGCAGAGTAGGGGCTCAGGCTGGGGCTGGTGTTTCAGGGTTTAGGGCAGTGCAGTGGTGTTCAGGCAGTGTAGGGGGTCGTGCTGGGGGTGGTGTTTCAGGGTTTAGGGCAGTGGTGTTCGGGCAGTGTAGGGGGTCGTGCTGGGGGTTGTGTTTCATGGTTTAGGGCAGTGCAGTGGTGTTTCAGCAGTGTAGGGGGTCGTGCTGGGGGTGGTGTTTCAGGGTTTAGGGCAGTCTAGGGGGTGGTGCAGGGGCTGGTATTTCAGGGTTTAGCGTAGTGCAGTGGTGTTCAGGCAGTGCAGGGGTTCGTGCTGGGGCTAGTGTTTCAGGGTTTAGGGCAGTGCAGTGGTATTCAGGCAGTGTAGGGGTCGTGCTGGGGCTGGTGTTTCAGGGTATAGGGCAGTGCAGTGGTGTCCGGGCACTGTAGGGGGTCGTGCAGGGGCTGGTGTTTCAGGGTTTAGGGCAGAGCAGTGGTGTTCGCGGAGTGTAGGGGGTTGTGCAGGAGCTGGTGTTTCAGGGTTTAGGGCAGTGCAGTGGTGTTCGGGCAGTGTAGGGGGTCGTGCAGGGGCTGGTGTTTCAGGGTTTAGGGCAGTGAAGTGGTGTTCGGGCAGTGTAGGGGGTCGTGCTGGGGCTGGTGTTTCAGGGTTTAGGGCAGTGAAGTGGTGTTCGGGCAGTGTAGGGGGTCATGCTGGGGGTGGTGTATCAGGGTTTAGAGCAGTGCAGTGGTGTTCGGGCAGTATAGGGGTCTTGCTGAGACTGGTGTTTCAGGGTTTACGGCAGTGCAGTGGTGTTCGGGCAGTGTAGGGGTCCTGCTGTGGGTGGTGTTTCAGGGTTTAGGGCAGTGCAGTGTTGTTCGGGCAGTGTAGGGTGTCTTGCTGGGGCTGGTGTTTAAGGGTTTAGGGCACTAGTGTTTGGGCAGTGTACGGGGTCTTGCTTGGGATGATGTTTCAGGGTTTAGGGCAGTGCAGTGGTGTTCCGGTAGTGTAGGGGGTCGTGCTGGGGGTGGTGTTTCAGGGTTTAGGGTAGTGTAGGGGGTCGTACAGGGGCTAGTGTTTCAGGGTATAGGGCAGTGCAGTGGTGTTCGGGCAGTGTAGGGGGTCATGCTGGGGCTGGTGTTTCAGGGTTTAGGGCAGTGCGGTGGTGTTGGGCAGTGTAGGGGTCGTGTTGGGGCTGGTGGTTTAGGGCAGTGCAGTGGTGTTCGGGCAGTGTGGGGTGTCGTGCTGGGGGTGGTGTTTCAGGGTTTAGGGCAGTGCAGTGGTGTTCTGGCAGTGTAGGGGGTCGTGCTGGGGGCGGTGTTTCAGGGTTTAGGGCAGTCTAGGGGGTCGTGCAGGGGCTGGTGTTTCAGGGTTTAGTGCAGTGCAGTGGTGTTCAGGCAGTGCAAGGGGTCGTGCTGGGGCTAGTGTTTCAGGGTTTAGGGCAGTGCAGTGGTATTCAGGCAGTGTAGGGGTCGTGCTGGGGCTGGTGTTTCAGGGTTTAGGTCAGTGCAGTGGTGTCCGGGCAGTGTAGGGGGTTGTGCAGGGGCTGGTGTTTCTGGTTTTAGGGCAGTGCAGTGGTGTTCGGGCAGTGTAGGGGGTCGTGCAGGGGCTGGTGTTTCAGGGTTTAGGGCAGTGCAGTGGTGTTCAGGCCGTGTAGGGGGTCTTGCTGGGGCTGGTGATTCAGGGTTTGGGGCAGTGTAGTGGTGTTCGGGCAGTGTATGGGGTCTTGCTGGGGCTGGTGTTTCAGGGTTTAGGGCAGTAGTGTTCGGGCAGTGTATGGGGTCTTGCTTGAGATGATGTTTCAGGGTTTAGGGCAGTGCAGTGATGTTCCGGTAGTGTAGGGGGTCGTACTGGGGGTGGTGATTCAGGGTTTAGGGTAGTGTAGGGGGTCGTGCAGGGGCTGGTGTTTCAGGTTATAGGGCAGTGCGGTGGTGTTCGGGCAGTGTAGGGGGTCATGCTGGGGCTGGAGTTTCAGGGTTTAGGGCAGTGCGGTGGTGCTCGGGCAGTGTAGGGGTCGTGTTGGGGCTGGTGGTTTAGGACAGTGCAGTGGAGTTCTGGCAGTGTAGGGGGTCGTGCTGGGAGTGGTGTTTCAGGGTTTAGGGCAGTGCAGTGGTGTTCCGGCCGTATAGGGGGTTGTGCTGGGTGTAGTGTTTCAGGGTTTAGGGCAGTCTAGGGGGTCGTGCAGGGGCTGGTGTTTCAGGGTTTAGGGCATTGCAGTGGTGTTCAGGAAGTGCAGGGGGTCGTGCTGGGGCTGGTGTTTCAGGGTTTAGGGCAGTGCAGTGGTGTTCGGGCAGTGTAGGGGTCGTGCTGGGGCTGGTGTTTCAGGGTTTAGGGCAGTGCAGTGGTGTCCGGGCAGTGTAGGGGGTCATGCAGGGGCTGGTGTTTCAGGGTTTAGGGCAGAGCAGTGGTGTTCGGGGAGTGTAGGGGGTCGTGCAGGGGCTGGTGTTTCAGGATTTAGGGCAGTGCAGTGGTGTTCGGGCAGTGTAGGGGTCGTGCAGGGGCTGGTGTTTCAGGGTTGAGGGCAGTGAAGTGGTGTTCGGGCAGTGTAGGGGGTCGTGCTGGGGCTGGTGTTTCAGGGTTTAGGGAAGTGCAGTGGTGTTAGGCAGTGTAGGGGGTCTTGCTGGGGCTGGTGTTTCAGGGTTTTGGTCTGTGCAGTGGTGATCGGGCAGTGTAGGGGTTCTTGCTGGTGCTGGTGTTTCAGGGTTTAGGGCAGTGCAGTGGTGTTCAGGCAGTGTAGGGGGTCGTGCTGGGGGTGGTGTTTCAGGGTTTAGGGCAGTGGTGTTCGGGCAGTGTAGGGGGTCGTGCTGGGGGTGGTGTTTCATGGTTTAGGGCAGTGCAGTGGTGTTCCGGCAGTGTAGGGGGTCGTGCTGGGGGTGGTGTTTCAGGGTTTAAGGCAGTCTAGGGGGTCGTGCAGGGGCTGGTGTTTCAGGGTTTAGGGCAGTGCAGTGGTGTTCAGGCAGTGCAGGGGGTCGTGCTGGGGCTAGTGTTTCAGGGTTTAGGGCAGTGCAGTGGTATTCAGGCAGTGTAGGGGTCGTGCTGGGGCTGGTGTTTCAGGGTTTAGGGCAGTGCAGGTGTGTCCGGGCAGTGTAGGGGGTCGTGCAGGGGCTGGTGTTTCAGGGTTTAGGGCAGAGCAGTGGTGTTCGGGGAGTGTAGGGGGTTGTGCAGGAGCTGGTGTTTCAGGGTTTAGGGCAGTGCAGTGGTGTTCGGGCCGTGTAGGGGGTCGTGCAGGGGCTGGTGTTTCAGGGTTTAGGGCAGTGAAGTGGTGTTCGGGCAGTGTAGGGGGTCGTGCTGCGGCTGGTGTTTCAGGGTTTAGGGCAGTGAAGTGGTGTTCGGGCAGTGTAGGGGGTCATGCTGGGGGTGGTGTATCAGGGTTTAGAGCAGTGCAGTGGTGTTCGGGCAGTATAGGGGTCTTGCTGAGACTGGTGTTTCAGGGTTTACGGCAGTGCAGTGGTGTTCGGGCAGTGTAGGGGGTCCTGCTGTGGGTGGTGTTTCAGGGTTTAGGGCAGTGCAGTGGTGTTCGGGCAGTGTAGGGTGTCTTGCTGGGGCTGGTGTTTCAGGGTTTAGGGCACTAGTGTTTGGGCAGTGTACGGGGTCTTGCTTGGGATGATGTTTCAGGGTTTAGGGCAGTGCAGTGGTGTTCCGGTAGTGTAGGGGGTCGTGCTGGGGGTGGTGTTTCAGGGTTTAAGGTAGTGTAGGGGGTCGTACAGGGGCTAGTGTTTCAGGGTATAGGGCAGTGCAGTGGTGTTCGGGCAGTGTAGGGGGTCATGCTGGGGCTGGTGTTTCAGGGTTTAGGGCAGTGCGGTGGTGTTGGGCAGTGTAGGGGTCGTGTTGGGGCTGGTGGTTTAGGGCAGTGCAGTGGTGTTCGGGCAGTGTGGGGTGTCGTGCTGGGAGTGGTGTTTCAGGGTTTAGGGCAGTGCAGTGGTGTTCTGGCAGTGTAGGCGGTCGTGCTGGGGGTGGTGTTTCAGGGTTTAGGGCAGTCTAGGGGGTCGTGCAGGTGTGGTAAATATTCTTTTTTACCTTGACTGAATTTCATGCGGAATCTAAAATAAAGTAAAATAGCTCAGAATAACAAGAGGCAGAATCCGTGGTATAAGAGATTTTCTGAATGGGCTTTATTCCAAAATGGCCGACTCGAGTGGCGGCCTTCAGGTTCCGTCACCACGAGGGTTCAGGAAGTGAAGTACAATACTTTATTGACAAGAAGTAACTTTTATAGTTCATACATTACAATGAAATGAATGCAAAAGGCGTAACAATTGATAAGAGAGATGACATAGTGGTACGTAATCGAAACTAGGCGTAATAAGGAGCAGAAAGAAACATGATTGGCTCTGATTATCATGCATAGGTGGATCTATAAGATAATACTTAACATAGATGCGCGCGCAGCAGCATGACGTGTGATTGACGTGCAACTAGGGGGTGAAGGGGACTTGACATTTAGCTCTACATGTGGAGACGAGAAGTCTGGGGGGTCAAGTCAACCTAATCCCAAATCATATCTAACATCCTATGTTTAGAGAACTATGTTATCCACAAGAAAAGACTCTCGGACAGAATCTATTCTATACTGACTGTGTGTGCGTGTACAAGCGTCTAAGTGTCTATATGAGATGCGAGGGGCAGAAAACTTTCCATGGCAACAGGGCTATGAATTACTTGCAGGAGGACGGAAAGGCCGAGTCCTTTGCTTGTGAGCTTAGAGGAAATGTTTACCTAAATCACTGGACAGGAATGCATCGGCTGAAGAGCAAAGTAGATAATTCGAAGGTGAAATACAGCTTCTTGGCAGGCAGGCAAAACTGGCCGAGGCAGGCACCGTTAGCTGCACAGGGAGTAGGACAAAGTTCATGGATACAGATGCGAGCTCAAGCTGAAGCTGTCAGAGACAGAGAGCAGGGAAGGCTTTAAGAACAGGATCGGGCCTACTTGCCTGAACTGTAAAAATGGAGTAACTTAGCCATATAAAGTCGGTGGCCTTTCATACTTAGGAATCGAATATCCAGCCCATTGATGGCGGATCTGACAGAGAACATGTTGACGGTGGACGCACATATGTTTGCGTTTTGGAAACTGGAACTGGAGGGAACATACATGTACTTGTGACATGCACATAGAACCGTTGGGGTCCAAGATAGGGGACATAACTGATCAGGAAAATCCACATTTCCACATTCCCTCCTTGTCCCCTACTTGCCCTTCAAGAGATATCAATCTTCATCATTCCATCGATTTGCTCATGGAGCATCATTTCTTCTTCCTTCTTCTTCCGGCATTTTGAACGAGAACCTTGATATGGAATGCATGATGTGGCACACAGACCACAAATCGCTGGTCCACATTGCAGGCATAAACAACAACTGAAGAGCATAAGAAGGCCAATACCTAGGAAGGATAGAACTCTCCATCCCCAGGCTGATATCACACTCCAAAACCACCCGGACCACGTCCAAGTGCCTGGATTTTCGTGTATCTGGCTCACAATCTTATGAAGGCGTGTTATAGCTTTATATACAGATGGCGAATTTTCTGGTATGAATATGCAGCAGCTGGATCCGATGACCCTGCAAGCTCCGCCCCTATCGGCCAGGATGACGTCAAGGACAAGACGATTCTGGAGAACAACAATTCTCATTACTGATTGTTCCTCTGTCAGATTGCCTAGGGCGGCTATAGTCTCGTTTACTACAGCTTCGAGAGTCTTGGTTAGTTTACGTATTAGCTTACTATTTGATATTGTACCTATATAGGGAAAGATACCTTTATTGAAATCTACATACTTGTCCCATGCTGTCTCAGTATAATCGACAACTGGGAGATCTCTTCGCTCTCTATTGTGTACTAAATGAACATTCCGATAATAATCAGGTGGAGCTAGGAAAACAGGTGGCAGAAGGAATGCTATGTAACAGGTACCATCCCAATCTAGAGGCAGACGCATATATGCCGTCTGACCACATATAAAGTAAGAATGGCGAGAAGCTCTAAATGAAGATTTACCTTGATCACTATATTCTACTGTAGTAACGCATTGGCTATGGCCCATATGTATGGAACCAACTTTTCTTACACATAATTCACCCTTAACTGAAAATACTGACATAGTGGGCAGAATTAGTTCAACTTCGGATTTGACATTCAGAATCATAAGATTAGGTGTAAAATTACCTAATTTATACACTTCATTTTCTAGATCAGTTCCTGTTCTACTGGGGCGACCCTCCTTATTAGGATGACAGACTTTGGATAAAACTAGATTCAGATTTCCCCATATCCAATGTTGTTGATAAACTGCTGTGTCTGGGTCTATGGAATTTAGTAAACTAAACCATGCTCCACAGGAGCCATTGTGTGTGAACGGATGTGGAAAGAAAGGCAGAACTCCTTTGTTATTCTGATAGGGAGGGAGTCGGCCACACACCCAACAATTGGTGGCATTACTAGTCTGATGGGAATGATGTAACATACTAATGAAAGTGTTATTGCGCAGCGCAAGTCTATAAGATAATTCATGTGGCGGTAGGTCACTAAAAGAATGTTCAGCAGCAACATTATAAACATGTCTAGAAATAGGATGATATATGTGCAAAATCACACTCGTAATAATTATTAAAACACTCAATAAAAACAAAATTAATAATGTCCTCATACAGTAGCTACGCAGTGATTTACAATACGCCTGTCGTTTCAACATTTCTCGGGTATTTTCTCTACTCAGGTCCAAGGGATACATGTCGGAGACAATTCAACCGCTTCACCTTGGAGAGGACTTAAACAATCAAATTGCTCGACTATTTGGGCCTAAGCTTTAATTTATAGCACTGAGAGTCATTCTGTTCAACAAAAGGAAGTTTTGAATCAGTCTGTGAGGGAGTGCAGGGCACAGTGTCTATATCCGAGGATAGTCCATGAAATTTCTTAATGTTGCTGGAATGTATCCAGCCCTTGCGGCCCTCAACTTTCACGGCTGTTCTTGTGGTCAGCAGGACTAGCTTCGGTGCTTTCCACCTGGGCTCCAACTGGGTCTTCCGATCAAAATTTCTCACAAACACCAGATCCCCCGGAGCAACGTCATGGGGTTTCACCTCAGTATTGTCAGGAAAAGCTGCAGTTACCTGTGAACGACAAGATTGTAGTGCAGACATCAAGGAAGCCAAGTAATCTGTCAGCATATTACAATTAACATCAGTTATTTTACGTGGTATAGGCGTCCCCCACATATTTGGTGGTCTTCCGAAGATCACCTCATACGGGGATAGCCCTGTTCGAGAGTGTGCTACCATTCTTATGTAAAATAGTGCAACTGGTAATGCTACTATCCAGTCAACACCTTTTTCCTTACATATTTTAGACAATCTGATTTTCAAAATTTGATTATGTCGTTCCACGAGACCTGCTGCCTCGGGGTGTCGGACACAGTGGAATTTCCACTGATATCCCAACAAAAGTGAGACATGTTTCATTAATTCGGATGAGAAAGGCTGGCCGTTATCTGAATATACAACACGTGGTAAACCGTACCGCGGGAAGAATTCTCGAACTAACTGTTTGGCAGTAGTCGGGGCCGTGTAATCTGATACTGGGTACGCCTCAGTCCATCGGGAGAGGGCGCAGACAACTACCAGAACATATTTGAATCCTCGACATCGTTCCATCTGGATATAATCCATTTGGAGCACTTCAAAAGGATGATCAGGAGTCTGGAATCCACCCTGTTCTACGGGAACACTTTTTCCTGGGTTGAACTGACAACATATCATACAGGTACGGACTTTTTGTTTAGCTGCTGCTCGTAAATGTTTGTTGAACCAAATGTGTTGAATGCTATCTAGCATAGCTTTCTCTCCTAAATGCGCTGGGCTGTGAATTGTAGCTATAATGGCCTGGACCATAGAGTCAGGAAGAAACCATACAGATTTCTCCTTCGTCATCCATCCCTGATCTGTCTGGATCCCTCCTAGTTCAGTCCATTTCTTTAATTCCTCTGCAGTAGCATGTGTCTGTATGTCAATTACGTCAAGTGCGGGATCCTTAATTGTCATACACTGTGTTGGTGTCTGAACTATTGGCTTTGTCATGTCTAATGTGCGATTCTGAGCAGTCTGTTTAGCTGTTCTGTCAGCTAAATCATTGCCTTGAGAAATGATATCAGTAACCTTCGTGTGTGCTTTACATTTCATAATCGATATGGCAGTTGGTAGATGTATTGCGTCTAACAAGGCATGAATGAGGGTTCCGTGCTGAATGTGGGCACCATGGGAGGTTAAATAACCTCTCTCTCGCCACAGCACGCCGAAGTCGTGTACAACTCCGAATGCATAACGTGAGTCAGTGTATACATTAACTTTCTTATTTGTGGCTTGAATACAGGCTTGTGTTAGAGCAATAAGTTCTGCTGCTTGGGCTGACAAAGTATCTATACAATTTGTCTCAATAACTTCAGTGTCTGTTGTGACTGCATACGCGGCCACTAAGTTTCCTGTACTTGCTCTCATGCACGATCCATCTACATACAACGTCAGGTCTGGATCTAACAATGGAACGTCTGTCAAGTCTTGTCTAGGTTTCGTCTTTATTTCAATAATTTCAACACAATCATGAGCTAGTGGGTCTGTTCCAATTACAGGTAATAGTGTAGCAGGATTCAATGTATTACACCGTCGGATCTCTATGTGTGGCTGAAACAATGTCAGTTCATAACCGGTAAGTCTTGCTATGGTCAAGTGTTGTGTTTGTGTTCGGTTCACAAGAACTTCTACTGCATGTGGTACTTGTACTGTCAATGGATGTCCTAACACTATGGCATCGCTTTGTCTGATTGCTAAAGCTGTTGCTGCCACTGATTTCAGGCATGCGGGCAAAGCCTGAGCTACGGGATCTAATGTACTGGAAAAATAAGCACATGGCTTGCGTGATCCTGCTTGTTCCTGTGTGAGTACTGACAAAGCAGTACCTTCGCGTTCTGTGACAAAGAGTGTAAAATGTTTGCTATAACATGGTGTTGCTAAAACAGGTGCTTGACATAAAGCTTCCTTTAAGCTTTCAAAAGCTTGTGTATGTTCCTGAGTCCAAGGGAGAACAGTCGATGTGGCTGCCTCCTGTGTGGTTAACTGAATGAGTGGTTTTGCTAGAAATGCGTACTGAGGGATCCACTGCCTACAATATGAAGTGAGGCCTATGAAAGCCCGTACCTCTTTTTGTGTCTGGGGTATTGACATGTTAGCAATTAACTGGATGCGATCTGGTGTAAGCTGCCTTCCCTCCTTGGACAGCGAGTGACCAAGATAAATAACTCGCTGGGCACAGAATTGCAGCTTAGAGGGAGACACTTTGTGCCCCTTGTCGGCTAGAAAATGTAAAACTGTCAGAGAAGCCTTTTCACATTCAGGTTCGCTTCTCGCGGTGATCAGCAGATCATCGACATATTGAAGCAGTGCAGTATTGACTGGCATGTGGATACTGTCAAGTTCTCGTTTCAGTGCTTGGCTGTAGATGCTGGGGCTTTCTGTGAATCCTTGGGGAGCGCGTGAGAATTTAAAGCTGCGCCCATTTAAACTGAATCCGAACAAATATTGGCTTTCCGGATCTATTGGGACGCTAAAAAAGGCATTCTTGAGATCAATTACAGTAAAGAATGTTGCTTCGGAATCAATTGCTGTCAATAATGATGATATATCGGGGACCACAGGAAATTGTGGCACAATGCACTTGTTTAGTTCCCGCAAATCAATAACCAATCGGTATACTGGCGGAGCAGTAGGGTCAGTTCGTTTAAGAATCGGAATTATCGGTGAATTACATACATTGGAGTCTGTTTCTACAACTACTCCTTGGGCAATTAACTCATCAATGATTTTCAGCAAAGCCACTACAGCATCTTGCGGTAACTTGTATTGTCGCATTCGTGGTAATACCACTCCTGCCTTGAGTGTAACTCGGTATGGTGTAATGTTCATGCAACCAACATCAGTAGGGCCTTGTGCCCATAGATGTGCTGGTAAAGTCTGTAGTCGGGGATCCATGTCTCTAGACACATAGTGACCTTTAAAATCACGTAAAAACAACCTTATTCCTCCCGGAGAACAACATATTATGGCTCCTAGGGCTTTCAGAGTTTTAATTCCTAACAAATTTTCTGGGCATGATTTAGTAAGCAATAAATCTGTAGTTCGTGTCAAAGGTCCTATCGTAAGTGGAAGAGGCTGTGATACTTCGTTAACAATAGGTTTTCCTGAAAAACCAAGGGAAACATTTTGAGAGCCTGAGAGGGGTGCCCCTGGAACTTCACTACGTTTTATAGTTGTACGACTTGCCCCTGTATCGAGTAAGAATTTTCTATCTTGACCTAATAATTCACTATGTACATAAGGTCCTTCTTGATCTACAGGAATCTCGATAAGCGGTAAGTCAACTTCCCTCTCTAGGCTGGTTCATGCGTAACGCTGATACTCAGGATATTCATACTGTGCAGTCTGATACATTTGTCGTGTGGTGGTTTGTGTGGCCGTAACAGGCAACGGTGGTGCAGCTGGCACAAACTGTATTGGCTGTTGTGCGGCTGGCATGGCCTGGGAATGTGGCATAGCTCCTTGTTCATTCTGATCTTGTCTGAGTGGCCGTGATCTTTCTTGTGTTTTACCTATGGCGATATTGTGTTTTAAAACTGGACAATCGTGTACGTAATGACCTGGCTTTTTGCAATAATTGCATGTCCCTTTTACCGGTCCTGCTGAATCGGAATGTGTCATACCCTTTTTATGTCCTTCAGCCGGTACTGTCTGAGACACTAGCATTTTCATTTTTGTATCTTTCATACGTCTTTGTTCGTGTTCTTGTTCATCTCTAATTCTATTGTGATGATACTGTAACATTTGTAGCATTTGTGACGGAGTGTTACTTTGCCAGGTACTCTCGAATTTCAATATTCTATTCTTTACTGGAGGTAATGCATTTTCTACTAATTTTGTCACAAATAAATGTGGATACGACTCACTACTTGTTTTTATACCACTATTTATTCCAAAACATTTTTCAAATCGGGCATAATAGTCACTTGTGTCTTCATCATGCTTTTGTTTACAGGCCGTGATTGCACCCCAATCTTCCTTTTTCGTAGTTAACAAACGTGGCAGTACTTGTACTAGTAAACCTGGTAATGCTTTGACTTTATCCCCGAGCCCTGAACCTGCAGCTCGGGCCTTTTCTTCCGTTTCTAATGCTGTCCAATCTATCTTTTGGTCTCCCACTTCCCACTCTTTTTCTTTCAGTTTTTCATAAATACCAGCAGGTAAGAGCACCTTTAATATCGTCATAATATCAGGATAGGTATACTCTCCCATCAGCAACATGTCCTTAATTTCTCGGTGGAAACCCGCTGGGTCTTTGTCATGACTTGGTACTATTTTCTTCATTTCTAACAATTCAATTTTTGATATGGGTGTGTATACAAATACACGGTGAAACTCATTGTCTTCGCCTTTTATTGGGTGCACTTCTCGTAAGGGATTTTGTCTATCCATATAATACGGCGTTCTTTCTCTGCGGGGCAGCGGGAAAGAATCCGGATTTACAAAAAGGACATACTGTTTACGTGACACTAATATTTCTTTAATCAGCTTGTTACTAGAACCTCTCCATCTGTTCGTGAGTAGTTCCGTTAATATATCAGGTAAAGGACCAGGGTCAGCATGTTGGCTCTTATATAATATAAGGAGTTGCTGAATCATATAGATTCCAGCTAAACGTTGTTCATCTGTACTAAGGTTAAAAAACGTGTGTGCTACGGTCTCATCACCGTATTTTTCAGGACTGTCAATCCAGTGAACGGCTGATCTGGCCAATTCTTGCTCATCCATGGAATCGAGGAGGTGGTAACCCCTTCGTTCTCGTAGTAGTTTATCTGCGGCTTGGAACAGATGTTCAGGAGACTTTAAATTTATTACAGGCGTCGGATACGTTCTGCTATTATTTGGACATACAGAGTGTATGGGATCAGAAAAGCATCTAGTATTATCACAGGATCTTCCTCTGCCTACGTATGCTATGGTTTCTGACTGTCTTGCGGAATTCCCTGATTCGGAGACTTCATCTTGCTCGAACTCGTCTGTTTCCAATCTTTCTTCGTGAATGCGTTCTATTTCTCTACGGATTTTTCGGCACATGGCTATTATACAGTTTTTCTTATCGTGTCTCCCTTCTGATATATTCTGGCTCCATCTTGTAAGAATAAGCATTGTATTCGGGTCTACCCCCGGACGGTCTTGATTTCTGATCACGCAGTTTATGAGGAAACGTAACAGTTCCCCCTGTATCTACTTTCTGGAATTCCATAGCTCTGTTAATACATTCTGGGTCTCGCCCTGTTTGGACAAAATGATATATGTTATCTAGATGCGTAGTCATTCCTGGTAACCTCGCTAAATACTCTGCGGCTCGTCTGATACGTAATGATGCCAGGACCATTTCGTCCTCTTTACCGACCACCGGGTCATATCTACAATCTATAAGGAGTTCCTTAAGCGTACGTTCACTTACGAATTTGGGTGTACGTGAATGCGCTGATTCTTGAAAAATAAGTTTCTTTATTCTAGGTGGCGTAAAAGTATTGCTTGCACCTCCCGTGGCCCCTTCAGGGGCGTCGGGTGTGAATGGATTCGTCGAACGTGACACAGCAACTATAGGTGTCGATACCACTGTAGAATCGACTGCGGGGACAGATGCGGAAACAGACGTGCTTGCCGGAGCTCGCGTCGGGACTTGCTGTTGCACGGGGACAGATACCTGATCCTGACGTTGAACCCCTCCGCCAGACGGTCTATGTGGTGTGGGGTTAGCATACTCGGGAGCTGCGTCATCTAGATATGAGGAAAGAAAAACATCTTCTGCGGTTCTGGGATGCCCTTTTGGATGTACCTTAATTGGAAATAATGGGGGTGGCAAATCTTTTGGCATCTCTGGAACAGCCTTAGGTAGTCCTTCGGCTAGGAGGGGATACATACCACTCATAAGAGCGTTTCTTTGTCTATCTACTTGTTCTGATTTTACTCGGATACCTTCCTCAATTAATATATTTTCTTGAACTTCCTTTGAACTCTCTTTACTCCTCTCTTCCTGTCTACGTGCTTTTTCTGTACGTCTATGAGATTCTTTACGCCATAACTCAACAGCGTCTTTCTGTGACTGTCTGACTTTTCTTTTCCATAACTCTTCTTCCACTTTCATGATGCACTCTGCATCCCAGGTTCCCGCTGCGGGCCACCTTTGACTTTCCGGCAATCCCTTGGTATAATCTACCCATAGATCAAGAAACAATATGGCATCTAAGCCATGCTTGTGATACATAAAATGCCCTGGGGTGTCCCTAGGAGGAATAGGAACTGCTTCTTCGAGCACCCCTTTTCTGGTAGTAATCTGTCTTAACTTCGAGAAAAGCGGCATCTCGACAACTGATCTGATACTTACTCTTGAATTCACTTAATACGGAAAACACAATAATGAACGGTGAACAATGAACAATCATTCATACCACAATATGCAAGACATTTGAACACTTTAAACATTTAAACATTAAACATTTTTAAAAAAATGACCGACGATGATGACAGTCTGCATGACTAATCACCACGCTGAATTCTTGACAATAACTAGATACTTCGGAATACTTGATATACTGCTAAACAGTACATATACACTGCTAAACAGTGCAGACCGGATTTGTGTACCCAAATCCGTCTTGACCGGCACAACCTATGTGCTGTCAACACGCCTCCCCGGCGATGGTACTCACCGAGTAGCTCCTTGAAACGGAAGGCCTCAGAGAATGAACGGGACTCGATGACTGCGGACAGCGGACCCTCTGGACATCGGGATTTCGAAAACCTGGTGGGCCTCTGTATACCTCGGATCTTGCTCTCTCAGCTAGGCTCTGGTCGGGATACTTCGCACTTCTCACCGCCTCGTCTGGGTTGATCGCAGCCTCAGTCGCCCCCGCTTGACCGGAGGGAGCTTACAGGAAATCCTGCTGGTACGCGTTTATGGTCCGTCCAGCTGTGGCAGGAGACCGGGCCTGCAACGCACCGCCGGCGCGTGAGATGAGAAAGTGTCCCTGTTCGGGCGCCATTATGTGGTAAATATTCTTTTTTACCTTGACTGAATTTCATGCGGAATCTAAAATAAAGTAAAATAGCTCAGAATAACAAGAGGCAGAATCCGTGGTATAAGAGATTTTCTGAATGGGCTTTATTCCAAAATGGCCGACTCGAGTGGCGGCCTTCAGGTTCCGTCACCACGAGGGTTCAGGAAGTGAAGTACAATACTTTATTGACAAGAAGTAACTTTTATAGTTCATACATTACAATGAAATGAATGCAAAAGGCGTAACAATTGATAAGAGAGATGACATAGTGGTACGTAATCGAAACTAGGCGTAATAAGGAGCAGAAAGAAACATGATTGGCTCTGATTATCATGCATAGGTGGATCTATAAGATAATACTTAACATAGATGCGCGCGCAGCAGCATGACGTGTGATTGACGTGCAACTAGGGGGTGAAGGGGACTTGACATTTAGCTCTACATGTGGAGACGAGAAGTCTGGGGGGTCAAGTCAACCTAATCCCAAATCATATCTAACATCCTATGTTTAGAGAACTATGTTATCCACAAGAAAAGACTCTCGGACAGAATCTATTCTATACTGACTGTGTGTGCGTGTACAAGCGTCTAAGTGTCTATATGAGATGCGAGGGGCAGAAAACTTTCCATGGCAACAGGGCTATGAATTACTTGCAGGAGGACGGAAAGGCCGAGTCCTTTGCTTGTGAGCTTAGAGGAAATGTTTACCTAAATCACTGGACAGGAATGCATCGGCTGAAGAGCAAAGTAGATAATTCGAAGGTGAAATACAGCTTCTTGGCAGGCAGGCAAAACTGGCCGAGGCAGGCACCGTTAGCTGCACAGGGAGTAGGACAAAGTTCATGGATACAGATGCGAGCTCAAGCTGAAGCTGTCAGAGACAGAGAGCAGGGAAGGCTTTAAGAACAGGATCGGGCCTACTTGCCTGAACTGTAAAAATGGAGTAACTTAGCCATATAAAGTCGGTGGCCTTTCATACTTAGGAATCGAATATCCAGCCCATTGATGGCGGATCTGACAGAGAACATGTTGACGGTGGACGCACATATGTTTGCGTTTTGGAAACTGGAACTGGAGGGAACATACATGTACTTGTGACATGCACATAGAACCGTTGGGGTCCAAGATAGGGGACATAACTGATCAGGAAAATCCACATTTCCACACAGGGACTGGTGTTTCAGGGTTTAGGGCAGTGCTGTGGTGTTCAGGCAGTGCAAGGGGTCGTGCTGGGCTAGTGTTTCAGGGTTTAGGGCAGTGCAGTGGTATTCAGGCAGTGTAGGGGTCGTGCTGGGGCTGGTGTTTCAGGGTTTAGGGCAGTGCAGTGGTGTCCGGGCAGTGTAGGGGGTCGTGCAGGGGCTGGTGTTTCATGGTTTTGGGCAGAGCAGTGGTGTTCGGGGAGTGTAGGGGGTTGTGCAGGAGCTGGTGTTTTAGGGTTTAGGGCAGTGCAGTGGTGTTCGGGCAGTGTAGGGGGTCGTGCAGAGGCTGGTGTTTCAGGGTATAGGGCAGTGCGGTGGTGTTCGGGCAGTGTAGGGGGTCATGCTGGGGCTGGTGTTTCAGGGTTTAAGGCAGTGTGGTGGTGTTCGGGCAGTGTAGGGGTCGTGTTGGGGCTGGTGGTTTAGGGCAGTGCAGTGGAGTTCGGGCAGTGTAGGGGTCGTGCTGGGAGTGGTGTTTCAGGGTTTAGGGCAGTGCAGTGGTGTTCCGGCAGTATAGGGGGTTGTGCTGGGGGTAGTGTTTCAGGGTTTAGGGCAGTCTAGGGGGTCGTGCAGGGGCTGGTGTTTCAGGGTTTAGGGCATTGCAGTGGTGTTCAGGCAGTGCAGGGGGTCGTGCTGGGGCTGGTGTTTCAGGGTTTAGGGCAGTGCAGTGGTGTTCGGGCAGTGTAGGGGTCGTGCTGGGGCTGGTGTTTCAGGGTTTAGGGCAGTGCAGTGGTGTCCAGGTAGTGTAGGGGGTCATGCAGGGGCTGGTGTTTCAGGGTTTAGGGCAGAGCAGTGGTGTTCGGGGAGTGTAGGGGGTCGTGCAGGGGCTGGTGTTTCAGGATTTAGGGCAGTGCAGTGGTGTTCAGGCAGTGTAGTGGGTCGTGCAGGGGCTGGTGTTTCAGGGTTGAGGGCAGTGAAGTGGTGTTCAGGCAGTGTAGGGGGTCGTGCTGGGGCTGGTGTTTCAGGGTTTAGGGAAGTGCAGTGGTGTTTGGTCAGTGTAGGTAGTCTTGCTGGGGCTGGTGTTTCAGGGTTTAGGGCAGTGCAGTGGTGTTCGGGCAGTGTAGGGGGTCATGCTGGGGGTGGTGTTTCATGGTTTAGGACAGTAGTGTTCGGGCAGTGTACGGGGTCTTGCTTGGGATGATGTTTCAGGCTTTAGGGCAGTGCAGTAGTTTTCGGGCAGTGTAGGTGCTGATGCTGGGGGTGATGTTTCAGGGTTTAGGGCAGTGGTGTTCAGGCAGTGTAGGGGTCGTGCTCGGGGTGATGAATCAGGGTTTAGGGCAGTGTAGGGGGTCGTGCTGGGAGTGGTGTTTCAGGGTTTAGCGCAGTGCAGTGGTGTTCGGGAAGTCAAGGGGTCGTGCAGGGGCTGATGATTCAGGGTTTAGGGCAGTGCAGTGGTGTTCGGGCAGTGTAGGGGGTCTTGCTGGGGCTTGTGTTTTAGGGTTTAGGTCTGTGCAGTGGTGTTCGGGCAGTGTAGGGGGTCTTGCCGGGGCTGATGTTTTAGGGTTTAGGGCAGTGCAGTGGGGTTCGGGCAGTGTAGGGGCTTGTGCTGGGGGTGGTGTTTCAGGGTTTAGGCAGTGCAGTGGTATTCGGGCAGTCTAGGGGGTCGTGCTGGGGCTGGTGTTTCAGGGTTTAGGGCAGTGCAGTAGTGTTCAGGCAGTGTAGGCGGATGTGCTGGGGGTGGTGTTTCAGGGTTTAGGGCAGTATAGTGGTGTTAGGGCAGTGTAGGGGGTTGTGCTGGGGCTGGTGTTTCAGGGTTTAGGGCACTGCAGTGGTGTGTGGGCAGTGTAGGGGGTCGTGCTGGAGCTGGTGTTTCAGGGTTAGGGGCAGTGCATTGGTGCTCGGGCAGTGAAGGGGTCGTGCTGGGGCTGGTGTTTCAGGGTTTAGGGCAGTGCAGTGGTGTTCGGGCAGTGTAGGGGGTCATGCAGGGGCTGGTATTTCAGGGTTTAGGGCAGTGCAGTGGTGTTCGGGCAGTGTAGGGGGTCGTGCAGTGGCTGGTGTTTCAGAGTTTAGGGCAGTGCAGTGATGTTCAGGCAGTGTAGGGGGTCTTCCAGGGGCTGGTGTTTCTGGGTTTAGGGAAGTGCAGTGGTGTTCGGGCAGTGTAGGGGGTCGTGCTGGGGGTGGTGTTTCAGGGTTTAGGGCAGTCTAGGGGGCCGTGCAGGGGCTGGTGTTTCAGGGTCTAGGGCAGTGCAGGGGTGTTCTGGCAGTGTAGGGAGTCGTGCTGGGGCTCGTGTTTCAGGGTTTAGGGCAATGCAGTGGTGTTCGGGCAGTGTAGGGGGTCTTGCTGGGGCTTGTGTTTTAGGGTTTAGGTCTGTGCAGTGGTGTTCGGGCAGTGTAGGGGGTCTTGCCGGGGCTGATGTTTTAGGGTTTAGGGCAGTGTAGTGGGGTTCGGGCAGTGTAGGGGCTTGTGCTGGGGGTGGTGTTTCAGGGTTTAGGCAGTGCAGTGGTATTCGGGCAGTGTAGGGGGTCGTGCTGGGGGTGGTGTTTCAGGGTTTAAGGCAGTCTAGGGGGTCGTGCAGGGGCTGGTGTTTCAGGGTTTAGGGCAGTGCAGTGGTGTTCAGGCAGTGCAGGGGGTCGTGCTGGGGCTAGTGTTTCAGGGTTTAGGGCAGTGCAGTGGTATTCAGGCAGTGTAGGGGTCGTGCTGGGGCTGGTGTTTCAGGGTTTAGGGCAGTGCAGGTGTGTCCGGGCAGTGTAGGGGGTCGTGCAGGGGCTGGTGTTTCAGGGTTTAGGGCAGAGCAGTGGTGTTCGGGGAGTGTAGGGGGTTGTGCAGGAGCTGGTGTTTCAGGGTTTAGGGCAGTGCAGTGGTGTTCGGGCCGTGTAGGGGGTCGTGCAGGGGCTGGTGTTTCAGGGTTTAGGGCAGTGAAGTGGTGTTCGGGCAGTGTAGGGGGTCGTGCTGCGGCTGGTGTTTCAGGGTTTAGGGCAGTGAAGTGGTGTTCGGGCAGTGTAGGGGGTCATGCTGGGGGTGGTGTATCAGGGTTTAGAGCAGTGCAGTGGTGTTCGGGCAGTATAGGGGTCTTGCTGAGACTGGTGTTTCAGGGTTTAGGGCAGTGCAGTGGTGTTCGGGCAGTGTAGGGTGTCTTGCTGGGGCTGGTGTTTCAGGGTTTAGGGCACTAGTGTTTGGGCAGTGTACGGGGTCTTGCTTGGGATGATGTTTCAGGGTTTAGGGCAGTGCAGTGGTGTTCCGGTAGTGTAGGGGGTCGTGCTGGGGGTGGTGTTTCAGGGTTTAAGGTAGTGTAGGGGGTCGTACAGGGGCTAGTGTTTCAGGGTATAGGGCAGTGCAGTGGTGTTCGGGCAGTGTAGGGGGTCATGCTGGGGCTGGTGTTTCAGGGTTTAGGGCAGTGCGGTGGTGTTGGGCAGTGTAGGGTTCGTGTTGGGGCTGGTGGTTTAGGGCAGTGCAGTGGTGTTCGGGCAGTGTGGGGTGTCGTGCTGGGAGTGGTGTTTCAGGGTTTAGGGCAGTGCAGTGGTGTTCTGGCAGTGTAGGCGGTCGTGCTGGGGGTGGTGTTTCAGGGTTTAGGGCAGTCTAGGGGGTCGTGCAGGGACTGGTGTTTCAGGGTTTAGGGCAGTGCTGTGGTGTTCAGGCAGTGCAAGGGGTCGTGCTGGGCTAGTGTTTCAGGGTTTAGGGCAGTGCAGTGGTATTCAGGCAGTGTAGGGGTCGTGCTGGGGCTGGTGTTTCAGGGTTTAGGGCAGTGCAGTGGTGTCCGGGCAGTGTAGGGGGTCGTGCAGGGGCTGGTGTTTCATGGTTTTGGGCAGAGCAGTGGTGTTCGGGGAGTGTAGGGGGTTGTGCAGGAGCTGGTGTTTTAGGGTTTAGGGCAGTGCAGTGGTGTTCGGGCAGTGTAGGGGGTCGTGCAGAGGCTGGTGTTTCAGGGTATAGGGCAGTGCGGTGGTGTTCGGGCAGTGTAGGGGGTCATGCTGGGGCTGGTGTTTCAGGGTTTAAGGCAGTGTGGTGGTGTTCGGGCAGTGTAGGGGTCGTGTTGGGGCTGGTGGTTTAGGGCAGTGCAGTGGAGTTCGGGCAGTGTAGGGGTCGTGCTGGGAGTGGTGTTTCAGGGTTTAGGGCAGTGCAGTGGTGTTCCGGCAGTATAGGGGGTTGTGCTGGGGGTAGTGTTTCAGGGTTTAGGGCAGTCTAGGGGGTCGTGCAGGGGCTGGTGTTTCAGGGTTTAGGGCATTGCAGTGGTGTTCAGGCAGTGCAGGGGGTCGTGCTGGGGCTGGTGTTTCAGGGTTTAGGGCAGTGCAGTGGTGTTCGGGCAGTGTAGGGGTCGTGCTGGGGCTGGTGTTTCAGGGTTTAGGGCAGTGCAGTGGTGTCCAGGTAGTGTAGGGGGTCATGCAGGGGCTGGTGTTTCAGGGTTTAGGGCAGAGCAGTGGTGTTCGGGGAGTGTAGGGGGTCGTGCAGGGGCTGGTGTTTCAGGATTTAGGGCAGTGCAGTGGTGTTCAGGCAGTGTAGTGGGTCGTGCAGGGGCTGGTGTTTCAGGGTTGAGGGCAGTGAAGTGGTGTTCAGGCAGTGTAGGGGGTCGTGCTGGGGCTGGTGTTTCAGGGTTTAGGGAAGTGCAGTGGTGTTTGGTCAGTGTAGGTAGTCTTGCTGGGGCTGGTGTTTCAGGGTTTAGGGCAGTGCAGTGGTGTTCGGGCAGTGTAGGGGGTCATGCTGGGGGTGGTGTTTCATGGTTTAGGACAGTAGTGTTCGGGCAGTGTACGGGGTCTTGCTTGGGATGATGTTTCAGGCTTTAGGGCAGTGCAGTAGTTTTCGGGCAGTGTAGGTGCTGATGCTGGGGGTGATGTTTCAGGGTTTAGGGCAGTGGTGTTCAGGCAGTGTAGGGGTCGTGCTCGGGGTGATGAATCAGGGTTTAGGGCAGTGTAGGGGGTCGTGCTGGGAGTGGTGTTTCAGGGTTTAGCGCAGTGCAGTGGTGTTCGGGAAGTCAAGGGGTCGTGCAGGGGCTGATGATTCAGGGTTTAGGGCAGTGCAGTGGTGTTCGGGCAGTGTAGGGGGTCTTGCTGGGGCTTGTGTTTTAGGGTTTAGGTCTGTGCAGTGGTGTTCGGGCAGTGTAGGGGGTCTTGCCGGGGCTGATGTTTTAGGGTTTAGGGCAGTGCAGTGGGGTTCGGGCAGTGTAGGGGCTTGTGCTGGGGGTGGTGTTTCAGGGTTTAGGCAGTGCAGTGGTATTCGGGCAGTCTAGGGGGTCGTGCTGGGGCTGGTGTTTCAGGGTTTAGGGCAGTGCAGTAGTGTTCAGGCAGTGTAGGCGGATGTGCTGGGGGTGGTGTTTCAGGGTTTAGGGCAGTATAGTGGTGTTAGGGCAGTGTAGGGGGTTGTGCTGGGGCTGGTGTTTCAGGGTTTAGGGCACTGCAGTGGTGTGTGGGCAGTGTAGGGGGTCATGCTGGAGCTGGTGTTTCAGGGTTAGGGGCAGTGCATTGGTGCTCGGGCAGTGAAGGGGTCGTGCTGGGGCTGGTGTTTCAGGGTTTAGGGCAGTGCAGTGGTGTTCGGGCAGTGTAGGGGGTCATGCAGGGGCTGGTATTTCAGGGTTTAGGGCAGTGCAGTGGTGTTCGGGCAGTGTAGGGGGTCGTGCAGTGGCTGGTGTTTCAGAGTTTAGGGCAGTGCAGTGATGTTCAGGCAGTGTAGGGGGTCTTCCAGGGGCTGGTGTTTCTGGGTTTAGGGAAGTGCAGTGGTGTTCGGGCAGTGTAGGGGGTCGTGCTGGGGGTGGTGTTTCAGGGTTTAGGGCAGTCTAGGGGGCCATGCAGGGGCTGGTGTTTCAGGGTCTAGGGCAGTGCAGGGGTGTTCTGGCAGTGTAGGGAGTCGTGCTGGGGCTCGTGTTTCAGGGTTTAGGGCAGTGCAGTGGTGTTCGGGCAGTGTAGGGGGTCTTGCTGGGGCTTGTGTTTTAGGGTTTAGGTCTGTGCAGTGGTGTTCGGGCAGTGTAGGGGGTCTTGCCGGGGCTGATGTTTTAGGGTTTAGGGCAGTGTAGTGGGGTTCGGGCAGTGTAGGGGCTTGTGCTGGGGGTGGTGTTTCAGGGTTTAGGCAGTGCAGTGGTATTCGGGCAGTGTAGGGGGTCGTGCTGGGGCTGGTGTTTCAGGGTTTAGGGCAGTGCAGTAGTGTTCAGGCAGTGTAGGCGGATGTGCTGGGGGTGGTGTTTCAGGGTTTAGGGCAGTATAGTGGTGTTAGGGCAGTGTAGGGGGTTGTGCTGGGGCTGGTGTTTCAGGGTTTAGGGCACTGCAGTGGTGTGTGGGCAGTGTAGGGGGTCATGCTGGAGCTGGTGTTTCAGGGTTAGGGGCAGTGCATTGGTGTTCGGGCAGTGTAGGGGTCGTGCTGGGGCTGGTGTTTCAGGGTTTAGGGCAGTGCAGTGGTGTTCGGGCAGTGTAGGGGGTCATGCAAGGGCTGGTATTTCAGGGTTTAGGGCAGTGCAGTGGTGTTCGGGCAGTGTAGGGGGTCGTGCAGTGGCTGGTGTTTCAGAGTTTAGGGCAGTGCAGTGATGTTCAGGCAGTGTAGGGGGTCTTCCAGGGGCTGGTGTTTCTGGGTTTAGGGCAGTGCAGTGGTGTTCGGGCAGTGTAGGGGGTCGTGCTGGGGGTGGTGTTTCAGGGTTTAGGGCAGTCTAGGGGGCCGTGCAGGGGCTGGTGTTTCAGGGTTTAGGGCAGTGCAGGGGTGTTCTGGCAGTGTAGGGAGTCGTGCTGGGGCTCGTGTTTCAGGGTTTAGGGCAGTGCAGATGTGTTCGAGCAGTGTAGGGGGACGTGCTGGGTGTGGTGTTTCAGGGTTTAGGGCAGTGGTGTTCATGCAAGGTGTCGGGGGTCTTGCTGGGGCTGGTGTTTCAGGGTTTAGTGCAGTGCAGTGGTGTTAGGGCAGTGTAGAGGGTCGTGCAGGGGTGGTGTTTCAGGGTTTAGGACAGTGCAGTGGTGTTTAGGCAGTGTAGGGGCTTGTGCTGGGGCTGGTGTTTCAGGGTTTAGGGCGGTGCGTGGTGTTCGGGCAGTGTAGGGGGTCATGCTTGGGATGATGTTTCAGGGTTTAGGGCAGTGCAGTGGTGTTCGGGCAGTGTAGGGGGTCGTGCTGAGGGTGGTGTTTTAGAGTTTAGGGCAGTGCAGTGGTGTTCCGGCATTGTAGGGGGTCATGCTGGGGGTGGTGTTTCAGGGTTTAGGGCAGTCTAGGGGGAAGTGCAGGGGCTGGTGTTTCAGGGTTTAGGGCAGTGCAGTGGTGTTCGGGCAGTGTAGGGAGTCATGCTGGGGCTCGTGTTTCAGGGTTTAGGGCAGTGCAGTGGTGTTCGGGCAGTGCAGGGGGTCGTGCTGGGGCTGGTGTTTCAGGGTTTAGGGCAGTGCAGTGGTGTTCGGGCAGTGTAGGGGGTCGTGCAGGGGCTGGTGTTTCAGGTTTTAGGGCAGTGCAGTGGTGTTCGGGCAGTGTAGGGGGTCGTGCTGGGGCTGGTGTTTCAGGGTTTAGGGCAGTGCAGTGGTGTTCGGGCAGTGTAGGGGGTCGTGCTGGGGCTGGTGTTTCAGGGATTAGGGAAGTGCACTGGTGTTCGGGCAGTGTAGGGGATCTTGCTGGGGCTGGTGTTTCAGGGTTTAGGGCAGTAGTGTTCGGGCAGTGTATGGGGTCTTGCTTGAGATGATGTTTCAGGGTTTAGGGCAGTGCAGTGGTGTCCGGGCAGTGTAGGGGGTCGTGCAGGGGCTGGTGTTTCAGGGTTTAGGGCAGAGCAGTGGTGTTCGGGGAGTGTAGGGGGTTGTGCAGGAGCTGGTGTTTCAGGGTATAGGGCAGTGCAGTGGTGTTCGGGCAGTGTAGGGGGTCGTGCAGAGGCTGGTGTTTCAGGGTTTAGGGCAGTGAAGTGGTGTTCGGGCAGTGTAGGGGTCATGCTGGGGGTGGTGTTTCAGAGTTTAGGGCAGTGCAGTGATGTTCCGGCAGTGTAGGGGGTCGTGCTGGGGGTGGTGTTTCAGGGTTTAGGGCAGTCTAGGGGGCCGTGCAGGGGCTGGTGTTTCAGGGTTTAGGGCAATGCAGTGGTGTTCGGGCAGTGTAGGGAGTCGTGCTGGGGCTCGTGTTTCAGGGTTTAGGGCAGTGCAGTGGTGTTCGGGCAGTGCAGGGGGTCTTGCTGGGGCTGGTGTTTCAGGGTTAGGGCAGTGCAGTGGTGTTCGGGCAGTGTAGGGGGTCGTGCAGGGGCTGGTGTTTCAGGGTTTAGGGCAGTGCAGTGGTGTTCGGGCTGTGTAGGGGGTCTTGCTGGGGCTGGTGATTCAGGGTTTGGGGCAGTGTAGTGGTGTTCGGGCAGTGTAGGGGGTCGTGCTGGGGCTGGTGTTTCAAGGTTTAGGGCAGTGCAGTGGTGTTCGGGCAGTGTAGGGGGTCGTGCAGGGGCTGGTGTTTCAGGTTTTAGGGCAGTGCAGTGGTGTTTGGGCAGTGTAGGGGGTGGTGCAGGGGCTGGTGTTTCAGGGTTTAGGGCAGTCTAGGGTGTCGTGCAGGGGATGGTGTTTCAGGGTTTAGGGCATTGCAGTGGTGTTCAGGCAGTGCAGGGGGTCGTGCTGGGGCTGGTGTTTCAGGGTTTAGGGCAGTGCAGTGGTGTTCGGGCAGTGTAGGGGTCGTGCTGGGGCTGGTGTTTCAGGGTTTAGGGCAGTGCAGTGGTGTCCAGGCAGTGTAGGGGGTCATGCAGGGGCTGGTGTTTCAGGGTTTAGGGCAGAGCCGTGGTGTTCGGGGAGTGTAGGGGGTCGTGCAGGGGCTGGTGTTTCAGGATTTAGGGCAGTGCAGTGGTGTTCGGGCAGTGTAGGGGGTCGTGCAGGGGCTGGTGTTTCAGGGTTGAGGGCAGTGAAGTGGTGTTCAGGCAGTGTAGGGGGTCGTGCTGGGGCTGGTGTTTCAGGGTTTAGGGAAGTGCAGTGGTGTTTGGTCAGTGTAGGTGGTCTTGCTGGGGCTGGTGTTTCAGAGTTTAGGGCAGTGCAGTGGTGTTCGGGCAGTGTAGGGGGTCGTGCTGGGGGTGGTGTTTCAGGGTTTAAGGCAGTAGTGTTTGGGCAGTGTACGGGGTCTTGCTTGGGATGATGTTTCAGGCTTTAGAGCAGTGCAGTAGTTTTCGGGCAGTGTAGGTGCTGATGCTGGGGGTGATGTTTCAGGGTTTAGGGCAGTGGTGTTCTGGCAGTGTAGGGGTCGTGCTCGGGGTGATGAATCAGGGTTTAGGGCAGTGCAGTGGTGTTCGGGCAGTGTAGGGGGTCGTGCTGGGAGTGGTGTTTCAGGGTTTAGCGCAGTGCAGTGGTGTTCGGGAAGTGTAGGGGTCGTGCAGGGGCTGATGATTCAGGCTTTAGGGCAGTGCAGTGGTGTTCGGGCAGTGTAGGGGGTCTTGCTGGGGCTTGTGTTTTAGGGTTTAGCTCTGTGCAGTGGTGTTCGGGCAGTGTAGGGGGTCTTGCTGGGGCTGATGTTTTAGGGTTTAGGGCAGTGCAGTGGGGTTCGGGCAGTGAAGGGGCTTGTGCTGGGGGTGGTGTTTCAGGGTTTAGGCAGTGCAGTGGTGTTCGGGCAGTGTAGGGGGTCGTGCTGGGGCTGGTGTATCACGGTTTAGGGCAGTGCAGTAGTGTTCGGGCAGTGTAGGCGGATGTGCTGGGGGTGGTGTTTCAGGGTTTAGGGCAGTATAGTGGTGTTAGGGCAGTGTAGGGGGTTGTGCTGGGGCTGGTGTTTCAGGGTTTAGGGCAGTGCAGTGGTGTTCGGGCAGTGTAGGGGGTCGTGCTGCGGCTGGTGTTTCAGGGTTAGGGGCAGTGCATTGGTGTTCGGGCAGTATACGGGTCGTGCTGGGGCTGGTGTTTCAGGGTTTAGGGCAGTGCAGCGGTGTTCGGGCAGTGTAGGGGGTCATGCAGGGGCTGGTGTTTCAGGGTTTAGGGCAGTGCAGTAGTGTTCGGGCAGTGTAGGGGGTCGTGCAGGGGCTGGTGTTTCAGAGTTTAGGGCAGTGCAGTGGTGTTCGGGCAGTGTAGGGGGTCTTCCAGGGGCTGGTGTTTCCGGGTTTAGGGCAGTGCAGTGGTGTTCGGGCAGTTTAGGGGGTTGTGCTGGGGCTAGTGTTTCAGGGTTTAGGGCAGTGCAGTGGTATTCAGGCAGTGTAGGGGTCGTGCTGGGGCTGGTGTTTCAGGGTTTAGGGCAGTGCAGTGGTGTCCGGGCAGTGTAGGGGGTCGTGCAGGGGCTGGTGTTTCAGGGTTTAGGGCAGTGCAGTGGTGTTCGGGCAGTGTAGGAGGTCGTGCAGAGGCTGGTGTTTCAGGGTTTAGGGCAGTGAAGTGGTGTTCGGGCAGTGTAGGGGGTCGTGCTTGGGCTGGTGTTTCAGGGTTTAGGGCAGTGAAGTGGTGTTCGGGCAGTGTAGGGGGTCATGCTGGGGGTGGTGTATCAGGGTTTAGAGCAGTGCAGTGGTGTTCGGGCAGTATAGGGGTCTTGCTGAGACTGGTGTTTCAGGGTTTACGGCAGTGCAGTGGTGTTCGGGCAGTGTAGGGGGTCCTGCTGTGGGTGGTGTTTCAGGGTTTAGGGCAGTGCAGTGGTGTTCGGGCAGTGTAGGGTGTCTTGCTGGGGCTGGTGTTTCAGGGTTTAGGGAACTAGTGTTTGGGCAGTGTACGGGGTCTTGCTTGGGATGATGTTTCAGTGTTTAGGGCAGTGCAGTGGTGTTCCGGTAGTGTAGGGGGTCGTGCTGGGGGTGGTGTTTCAGGGTTTAGGGTAGTGTAGGGGGTCGTACAGGGGCTAGTGTTTCAGGGTATAGGGCAGTGCAGTGGTGTTCGGGCAGTGTAGGGGGTCGTGCAGGGGCTGGTGTTTCAGGGTTGAGGGCAGTGAAGTGGTGTTCAGGCAGTGTAGGGGGTCGTGCTGGGGCTGGTGTTTCAGGGTTTAGGGAAGTGCAGTGGTGTTTGGTCAGTGTAGGTGGTCTTGCTGGGGCTGGTGTTTCAGAGTTTAGGGCAGTGCAGTGGTGTTCGGGCAGTGTAGGGGGTCGTGCTGGGGGTGGTGTTTCAGGGTTTAAGGCAGTAGTGTTTGGGCAGTGTACGGGGTCTTGCTTGGGATGATGTTTCAGGCTTTAGAGCAGTGCAGTAGTTTTCGGGCAGTGTAGGTGCTGATGCTGGGGGTGATGTTTCAGGGTTTAGGGCAGTGGTGTTCTGGCAGTGTAGGGGTCGTGCTCGGGGTGATGAATCAGGGTTTAGGGCAGTGCAGTGGTGTTCGGGCAGTGTAGGGGGTCGTGCTGGGAGTGGTGTTTCAGGGTTTAGCGCAGTGCAGTGGTGTTCGGGAAGTGTAGGGGTCATGCAGGGGCTGATGATTCAGGCTTTAGGGCAGTGCAGTGGTGTTCGGGCAGTGTAGGGGGTCTTGCTGGGGCTTGTGTTTTAGGGTTTAGCTCTGTGCAGTGGTGTTCGGGCAGTGTAGGGGGTCTTGCTGGGGCTGATGTTTTAGGGTTTAGGGCAGTGCAGTGGGGTTCGGGCAGTGAAGGGGCTTGTGCTGGGGGTGGTGTTTCAGGGTTTAGGCAGTGCAGTGGTGTTCGGGCAGTGTAGGGGGTCGTGCTGGGGCTGGTGTATCACGGTTTAGGGCAGTGCAGTAGTGTTCGGGCAGTGTAGGCGGATGTGCTGGGGGTGGTGTTTCAGGGTTTAGGGCAGTATAGTGGTGTTAGGGCAGTGTAGGGGGTTGTGCTGGGGCTGGTGTTTCAGGGTTTAGGGCAGTGCAGTGGTGTTCGGGCAGTGTAGGGGGTCGTGCTGCGGCTGGTGTTTCAGGGTTAGGGGCAGTGCATTGGTGTTCGGGCAGTATACGGGTCGTGCTGGGGCTGGTGTTTCAGGGTTTAGGGCAGTGCAGCGGTGTTCGGGCAGTGTAGGGGGTCATGCAGGGGCTGGTGTTTCAGGGTTTAGGGCAGTGCAGTAGTGTTCGGGCAGTGTAGGGGGTCGTGCAGGGGCTGGTGTTTCAGAGTTTAGGGCAGTGCAGTGGTGTTCGGGCAGTGTAGGGGGTCTTCCAGGGGCTGGTGTTTCCGGGTTTAGGGCAGTGCAGTGGTGTTCGGGCAGTTTAGGGGGTTGTGCTGGGGCTAGTGTTTCAGGGTTTAGGGCAGTGCAGTGGTATTCAGGCAGTGTAGGGGTCGTGCTGGGGCTGGTGTTTCAGGGTTTAGGGCAGTGCAGTGGTGTCCGGGCAGTGTAGGGGGTCGTGCAGGGGCTGGTGTTTCAGGGTTTAGGGCAGTGCAGTGGTGTTCGGGCAGTGTAGGAGGTCGTGCAGAGGCTGGTGTTTCAGGGTTTAGGGCAGTGAAGTGGTGTTCGGGCAGTGTAGGGGGTCGTGCTTGGGCTGGTGTTTCAGGGTTTAGGGCAGTGAAGTGGTGTTCGGGCAGTGTAGGGGGTCATGCTGGGGGTGGTGTATCAGGGTTTAGAGCAGTGCAGTGGTGTTCGGGCAGTATAGGGGTCTTGCTGAGACTGGTGTTTCAGGGTTTACGGCAGTGCAGTGGTGTTCGGGCAGTGTAGGGGGTCCTGCTGTGGGTGGTGTTTCAGGGTTTAGGGCAGTGCAGTGGTGTTCGGGCAGTGTAGGGTGTCTTGCTGGGGCTGGTGTTTCAGGGTTTAGGGAACTAGTGTTTGGGCAGTGTACGGGGTCTTGCTTGGGATGATGTTTCAGTGTTTAGGGCAGTGCAGTGGTGTTCCGGTAGTGTAGGGGGTCGTGCTGGGGGTGGTGTTTCAGGGTTTAGGGTAGTGTAGGGGGTCGTACAGGGGCTAGTGTTTCAGGGTATAGGGCAGTGCAGTGGTGTTCGGGCAGTGTAGGGGTTCATGCTGGGGCTGGTGTTTCAGGGTTTAGGGCAGTGCAGTGGTGTTGGGCAGTGTAGGGGTCGTGTTGGGGCTGGTGGTTTAGGGCAGTGCAGTGGTGTTCGGGCAGTGTGGGGTGTTGTGCTGGGAGTGGTGGTTCAGGGTTTAGGGCAGTGCAGTGGTGTTCTGGCAGTCTAGGGGGTCGTGCAGGGGCTGGTGTTTCAGGGTTTAGTGCAGTGCAGTGGTGTTCAGGCAGTGCAGGGGGTCTTGCTGGGGCTAGTGTTTCAGGGTTTAGGGCAGTGCAGTGGCATTCAGGCAGTGTAGGGGTCGTGCTGGGGCTGGTGTTTCAGGGTTTAGGGCAGTGCAGTGGTGTCCGGGCAGTGTAGGGGGTCGTGCAGGGGCTGGTGTTTCAGGGTTTAGGGCAGAGCAGTGGTGTTCGGGGAGTGTAGGGGGTTGTGCAGGAGCTGGTGTTTTTGGGTTTAGGGCAGTGCAGTGGTGTTCGGGCAGTGTAGGGGGTCGTGCAGAGGCTGGTGTTTCTGGGTTTAGGGCAGTGAAGTGGTGTTCGGGCAGTGTAGGGGCTCATGCTGGGGCTGGTGTTTCAGGGTTTAGGGCAGTGAAGTGGTGTTCGGGCAGTATAGGGGGTCATGCTGGGGGTGGTGTTTCAGAGTTTAGGGCAGTTCAGTGGTGTTCCGGCAGTGTAGGGGGTCGTGCTGGGGGTGGTGTTTCAGGGTTTAGGGCAGTCTAGGGGGCCGTGCAGGGGCTGGTGTTTCAGGGTTTAGGGCAGTGCAGTGGTGTTCGGGCAGTGTAGGGAGTTGTGCTGGGGCTCGTGTTTCAGGGTTTAGGGCAGTGCAGTGGTGTTCGGGCAGTGCAGGGGGTCGTGCTGGAGATGGTGTTTCAAGGTTTAGGGCAGTGCAGTGGTATTCGGGCAGTGTAGGGGGTCGTGCAGGGGCTGGTGCTTCTGGTTTTAGGGCAGTGCAGTGGTGTTCGGGCAGTGTAGGGGGTCGTGCAGGGGCTGGTGTTTCAGGGTTTAGGGCAGTGCAGTGGTGTTCGGGCCGTGTAGGGGGTCTTGCTGGGGCTGGTGATTCAGGGTTTGGGGCAGTGTAGTTGTGTTCGGGCAGTGTAGGGGGTCTTGCTGGGGCTGGTGTTTCAGGGTTTAGGGCAGTAGTGTTCGGGCAGTGTATGGGGTCTTGCTTGAGATGATGTTTCAGGGTTTAGGGCAGTGCAGTGATGTTGCGGTAGTGTAGGGGGTCGTGCTGGGGGTGGTGATTCAGGGTTTAGGGTAGTGTAGGGGGTCGTACAGGGGCTGGTGTTTCAGGGTGTAGGGCAGTGCAGTGGTGTTCGGGCAGTGTAGGGGTCGTGTTGGGGCTGGTGGTTTAGGGCAGTGCAGTGGTGTTCGGGCAGTGCAGGGGGTCGTGCTGGGGATGGTGTTTCAGGGTTTAGGGCAGTGCAGTGGTGTTCGGGCAGTGTAGGGGGTCGTGCAGGGGCTGGTGCTTCTGGTTTTAGGGCAGTGCAGTGGTGTTCGGGCAGTGTAGGGGGTCATGCAGGGGCTGGTATTTCAGGGTTTAGGGCAGTGCAGTGGTGTTCGGGCCGTGTAGGGGGTCTTGCTGGGGCTGGTGATTCAGGGTTTGGGGCAGTGTAGTGGTGTTCGGACAGTGTAGGGGGTCTTGCTGGGGCTGGTGTTTCAGGGTTTAGGGCAGTGGTGTTCATGCAAGGTGTCGGGGGTCTTGCTGGCGCTGGTGTTTCAGGGTTTAGTGCAGTGCAGTGGTGTTAGGGCAGTGTAGAGGGTCGTGCAGGGGTGGTGTTTCAGGGTTTAGGACAGTGCAGTGGTGTTTAGGCATTGTAGGGGCTTGTGCTGGGGCTGGTGTTTCAGGGTTTAGGGCGGTGCGTGGTGTTCGGGCAGTGTAGGGGGTCATGCTTGGGATGATGTTTCAGGGTTTAGGGCAGTGCAGTGGTGTTCGGGCAGTGTAGGGGGTCGTGCTGAGGGTGGTGTTTTAGAGTTTAGGGCAGTGCAGTGGTGTTCCGGCATTGTAGGGGGTCATGCTGGGGGTGGTGTTTCAGGGTTTAGGGCAGTCTAGGGGGAAGTGCAGGGGCTGGTGTTTCAGGGTTTAGGGCAGTGCAGTGGTGTTCGGGCAGTGCAGGGGGTCATGCTGGGGCTGGTGTTTCAGGGTTTAGGGCAGTGCAGTGGTGTTCGGGCAGTGCAGGGGGTCGTGCTGGGGCTAGTGTTTCAGGGTTTAGGGCAGTGCAGTGGTGTTCGGGCAGTGTAGGGGGTCGTGCAGGGGCTGGTGTTTCAGGTTTTAGGGCAGTGCAGTGGTGTTCGGGCAGTGTAGGGGGTCGTGCAGGGGCTGGTGTTTCAGGATTTAGGGCAGTGCAGTGGTGTTCGGGCAGTGTAGTGGGTCGTGCAGGGGCTGGTGTTTCAGGGTTGAGGGCAGTGAAGTGGTGTTCAGGCAGTGTAGGAGATTGTGCTGGGGCTGGTGTTTCAGGGTTTAGGGAAGTGCAGTGGTGTTTGGTCAGTGTAGGTGGTCTTGCTGGGGCTGGTGTTTCAGGGTTTAGGGCAGTGCAGTGGTGTTCGGGCAGTGTAGGGGGTCATGCTGGGGGTGGTGTTTCAGGGTTTAAGGCAGTAGTGTTCGGGCAGTGTACGGGGTCTTGCTTGGGATGATGTTTCAGGCTTTAGGGCAGTGCAGTAGTTTTCGGGCAGTGTAGGTGCTGATGCTGGGGGTGATGTTTCAGGGTTTAGGGCAGTGGTGTTCAGGCAGTGTAGGGGTCGTGCTCGGGGTGATGAATCAGGGTTTAGGGCAGTGCAGTGGTGTTCGGACAGTGTAGGGGGTCGTGCTGGGAGTGGTGTTTCAGGGTTTAGCGCAGTGCAGTGGTGTTCGGGAAGTGTAGGGGTCGTGCAGGGGCTGATGATTCAGGGTTTAGGGCAGTGCAGTGGTGTTCGGGCAGTGTAGGGGGTCTTGCTGGGGCTTGTGTTTTAGGGTTTAGGTCTGTGCAGTGGTGTTCGGGCAGTGTAGGGGGTCTTGCCGGGGCTGATGTTTTAGGGTTTAGGGCAGTGCAGTGGGGTTCGGGCAGTGTAGGGGCTTGTGCTGGGGGTGGTGTTTCAGGGTTTAGGCAGTGCAGTGGTGTTCGGGCAGTGTAGGGGGTCATGCTGGGGCTGGTGTTTCAGGGTTTAGGGCAGTGCAGTAGTGTTCGGGCAGTGTAGGCGGATGTGCTGGGGGTGGTGTTTCAGGGTTTAGGGCAGTATAGTGGGGTTAGGGCAGTGTAGGGGGTTGTGCTGGGGCTGGTGTTTCAGGGTTTAGGGCACTGCAGTGGTGTTCGGGCAGTGTAGGGGGTCGTGCTGCGGCTGGTGTTTCAGGGTTAGGGGCAGTGCATTGGTGTTCGGGCAGTGTAGGGGTCGTGCTGGGGCTGGTGTTTCAGGGTTTAGGGCAGTGCAGTGGTGTTCGGGCAGTGTAGGGGGTCATGCAGGGGCTGGTGTTTCAGGGTTTAGGGCAGTGCAGTGGTGTTCGGGCAATGTAGGGGGTCTTCCAGGGGCTGGTGTTTCTGGGTTTAGGGCAGTGCAGTGGTGTTCGGGCAGTGTAGGGGGTCATGCTGGGGGTGGTGTTTCAGGGTTTAGGGCAGTCTAGGGGGCCGTGCAGGGGCTGGTGTTTCAGGGTTTAGGGCAGTGCAGTGGTGTTCGGGCAGTGTAGGGAGTCGTGCTGGGGCTCGTGTTTCAGGGTCTAGTGCAGTGCAGTTGTGTTCGGGCAGTGTAGGGGGTCGTGCTGGGGGTGGTGTTTCAGGGTTTAGGGCAGTGGTGTTCATGCAAGGTGTCGGGGGTCTTGCTGGGGCTGGTGTTTCAGGGTTTAGTGCAGTGCAGTGGTGTTAGGGCAGTGTAGAGGGTCGTGCAGGGGTGGTGTTTCAGGGTTTAGGACAGTGCAGTGGTGTTTAGGCATGGTAGGGGCTTGTGCTGGGGCTGGTGTTTCAGGGTTTAGGGCGGTGCGTGGTGTTCGGGCAGTGTAGGGGGTCATGCTTGGAATGATGTTTCAGGGTTTAGGGCAGTGCAGTGGTGTTCGGGCAGTGTAGGGAGTCGTGCTGAGGGTGGTGTTTTAGAGTTTAGGGCAGTGCAGTGGTGTTCCGGCATTGTAGGGGGTCATGCTGGGGGTGGTGTTTCAGGGTTTAGGGCAGTCTAGGGGGAAGTGCAGGGGCTGGTGTTTCAGGGTATAGGGCAGTGCAGTGGTGTTCGGGCAGTGTAGGGAGTCGTGCTGGGGCTCGTGTTTCAGGGTTTAGGGCAGTGCAGTGGTGTTCGGGCAGTGCAGGGGGTCGTGCTGGGGCTGGTGTTTCAGGGTTTAGGGCAGTGCAGTGGTGTTCGGGCAGTGTAGGGGGTCGTGGAGGGGCTGGTGTTTCAGGTTTTAGGGCAGTGCAGTGGTGTTCGGGCAGTGTAGGGGGTCATGCAGGGGATGGTGTTTCAGGGTTTAGTGCAGTGCAGGGGTGTTCGGGCAGTGTAGGGGGTCGTGCTGGGGCTGGTGTTTCAGGGATTAGGGAAGTGCAGTGGTGTTCGGGCAGTGTAGGGGGTCTTGCTGGTGCTGGTGTTTCAGGGTTTAGGGCAGTAGTGTTCGGGCAGTGTATGGGGTCTTGCTTGAGATGATGTTTCAGGGTTTAGGGCAGTGCAGTGGTGTCCGGGCAGTGTAGGTGTCATGCAGGGGCTGGTGTTTCAGGGTTTAGGGCAGAGCAGTGGTGTTCGGGGAGTGTAGGGGGTTGTGCTGGGGGTGGTGTTTCAGGGTTTAGGGTAGTGTAGGGGGTCGTACAGGGGCTAGTGTTTCAGGGTATAGGGCAGTGCAGTGGTGTTCGGGCAGTGTAGGGGGTCATGCTGGGGCTGGTGTTTCAGGGTTTAGGGCAGTGCGGTGGTGTTGGGCAGTGTAGGGGTCGTGTTGGGGCTGGTGGTTTAGGGCAGTGCAGTGGTGTTTGGGCAGTGTGGGGTGTCGTGCTGGGAGTGGTGTTTCAGGGTTTAGGGCAGTGCAGTGGTGTTCTGGCAGTGTAGGGGGTCATGCTGGGGGTGGTGTTTCAGGTTTTAGGGCAGTCTAGGGGGTCGTGCAGGGGCTGGTGTTTCAGGGTTTAGGGCAGTGCAGTGGTGTTCAGGCAGTGCAGGGGGTCTTGCTGGGGCTAGTGTTTCAGGGTTTAGGGCAGTGCAGTGGTATTCAGGCAGTGTAGGGGTCGTGCTGGGGCTGGTGTTTCAGGGTTTAGGGCAGTGAAGTGGTGTTCGGGCAGTGTAGGGGGTCGTGGTGGGGCTGGTGTTTCAGGGTTTAGGGCAGTGAAGTGGTGTTCGGGCAGTGTAGGGGGTCATGCTGGGGGTGGTGTTTCAGAGTTTAGGACAGTTCAGTGGTGTTCCGGCAGTGTAGGGGGTCGTGCTGGGGGTGGTGTTTCAGGGTTTAGGGCAGTCTAGGGGGCCGTGCAGGGGTTGGTGTTTCAGGGTTTAGGGCAGTGCAGTGGTGTTCGGGGAGTGTAGGGAGTTGTGCTGGGACTCGTGTTTCAGGGTTTAGGGCAGTGCAGTGGTGTTCGGGCAGTGCAGGGGGTCGTGCTGGGGCTGGTGTTTCAGGGTTTAGGGCAGTACAGTGGTGTTCGGGCAGTGTAGGGGGTCGTGCAGGGGCTGGTGCTTCTGGTTTTATGGCAGTGCAGTGGTGTTCGGGCAGTGTAGGGGGTCGTGCAGGGGCTGGTGTTTCAGGGTTTAGGGCAGTGCAGTGGTGTTTGGGCCGTGTAGGGGGTCTTGCTGGGGCTGGTGATTCAGGGTTTGGGGCAGTGTAGTTGTGTTCGGGCAGTGTAGGGGGTCTTGCTGGGGCTGGTGTTTCAGGGTTTAGGGCAGTAGTGTTCGGGCAGTGTATGGGGTCTTGCTTGAGATGATGTTTCAGGGTTTAGGGCAGTGCACTGATGTTGCGGTAGTGTAGTGGGTCGTGCTGGGGGTGGTGATTCAGGGTTTAGGGTAGTGTAGGGGGTCGTACAGGGGCTGGTGTTTCAGGGTATAGGGCAGTGCGGTGGTGTTCGGGCAGTGTAGGGGGTCATGCTGGGGCTGGTGTTTCAGGGTGTAGGGCAGTGCGGTGGTGTTCGGGCAGTGTAGGGGTCATGTTGGGGCTGGTGGTTTAGGGCAGTGCAGTGGAGTTTGGGCAGTGTAGGGGGTCGTGCTGGAAATGGTGTTTCAGGGTTTAGGGCAGTGCAGTGGTGTTCCGGCAGTAAAGGGGGTTGTGCTGGGGGTAGTGTTTCAGGGTTTAGGGCAGTCTACGGGGTCGTGCAGGGGCTGGTGTTTCAGGGTTTTGGGCATTGCAGTGTTGTTCAGGCAGTGCAGGGGGTCGTGCTGGGGCTGGTGTTTCAGGGTTTAGGGTAGTGCAGTGGTGTTCAGGCAGTGTAGTGGGTCGTGCAGGGGCTGGTGTTTCAGGATTTAGGGCAGTGCAGTGGTGTTCTGGCAGTGTAGGGGGTCATGCTGGGGGTGGTGTTTCAGGTTTTAGGGCAGTCTAGGGGGTCGTGCAGGGGGTGGTGTTTCAGGGTTTAGGGCAGTGCAGTGGTGTTCAGGCAGTGCAGGGGGTCTTGCTGGGGCTAGTGTTTCAGGGTTTAGGGCAGTGCAGTGGTATTCAGGCAGTGTAGGGGTCGTGCTGGGGCTGGTGTTTCAGGGTTTAGGGCAGTGCAGTGGTGTCCGGGCAGTGTAGGGAGTCGTGCAGGGGCTGGTGTTTTAGGGCTTAGGGCAGAGCAGTGGTGTTCGGGGAGTGTAGGGGGTTGTGCAGGAGCTGGTGTTTTTGGGTTTAGGGCAGTGCAGTGGTGTTCGGGCAGTGTAGGGGGTCGTGCAGGGGCTGGTGTTTCAGGGTTTAGGGCAGTGAAGTGGTGTTCGGGCAGTGTAGGGGGTCGTGCTGGGGCTGGTGTTTCAGGGTTTAGGGCAGTGAAGTGGTGTTCGGGCAGTGTAGGGGGTCATGCTGGGGGTGGTGTTTCAGAGTTTAGGACAGTCCAGTGGTGTTCCGGCAGTGTAGGGGGTCGTGCTGGGGGTGGTGTTTCAGGGTTTAGGGCAGTCTAGGGGGCCGTGCAGGGGTTGGTGTTTCAGGGTTTAGGGCAGTGCAGTGGTGTTCGGGGAGTGTAGGGAGTTGTGCTGGGACTCGTGTTTCAGGGTTTAGGGCAGTGCAGTGGTGTTCGGGCAGTGCAGGGGGTCGTGCTGGGGCTGGTGTTTCAGGGTTTAGGGCAGTACAGTGGTGTTCGGGCAGTGTAGGGGGTCGTGCAGGGGCTGGTGCTTCTGGTTTTATGGCAGTGCAGTGGTGTTCGGGCAGTGTAGGGGGTCGTGCAGGGGCTGGTGTTTCAGGGTTTAGGGCAGTGCAGTGGTGTTTGGGCCGTGTAGGGGGTCTTGCTGGGGCTGGTGATTCAGGGTTTGGGGCAGTGTAGTTGTGTTCGGGCAGTGTAGGGGGTCTTGCTGGGGCTGGTGTTTCAGGGTTTAGGGCAGTAGTGTTCGGGCAGTGTATGGGGTCTTGCTTGAGATGATGTTTCAGGGTTTAGGGCAGTGCACTGATGTTGCGGTAGTGTAGTGGGTCGTGCTGGGGGTGGTGATTCAGGGTTTAGGGTAGTGTAGGGGGTCGTACAGGGGCTGGTGTTTCAGGGTATAGGGCAGTGCGGTGGTGTTCGGGCAGTGTAGGGGGTCATGCTGGGGCTGGTGTTTCAGGGTGTAGGGCAGTGCGGTGGTGTTCGGGCAGTGTAGGGGTCATGTTGGGGCTGGTGGTTTAGGGCAGTGCAGTGGAGTTTGGGCAGTGTAGGGGGTCGTGCTGGGAGTGGTGTTTCAGGGTTTAGGGCAGTGCAGTGGTGTTCCGGCAGTAAAGGGGGTTGTGCTGGGGGTAGTGTTTCAGGGTTTAGGGCAGTCTAGGGGGTCGTGCAGGGGCTGGTGTTTCAGGGTTTAGGGCATTGCAGTGTTGTTCAGGCAGTGCAGGGGGTCGTGCTGGGGCTGGTGTTTCAGGGTTTAGGGTAGTGCAGTGGTGTTCAGGCAGTGTAGTGGGTCGTGCAGGGGCTGGTGTTTCAGGATTTAGGGCAGTGCAGTGGTGTTCGGGCAGTGTAGGGGGTCGTGCAGGGGCTGGTGTTTCAGGGTTGAGGGCAGTGAAGTGGTGTTCAGGCAGTGTAGGGGGTCGTGCTGGGGCTGGTGTTTCAGGGTTTAGGGAAGTGCAGTGGTGTTTGGTCAGTGTAGGTGGTCTTGCTGGGGCTGGTGTTTCAGGGTTTAGGGCAGTGCAGTGGTGTTCGGGCAGTGTAGGGGGTCGTGCTGGGGGTGGTGTTTCAGGGTTTAGGGCAGTAGTGTTCGGGCAGTGTACGGGGTCTTGCTTGGGATGATGTTTCAGGCTTTAGGGCAGTGCAGTAGTTTTCGGGCAGTGTAGGTGCTGATGCTGGGGGTGATGTTTCAGGGTTTAGGGCAGTGGTGTTCAGGCAGTGTAGGGGTCGTGCTCGGGGTGATGAATCAGGGTTTAGGGCAGTGCAGTGGTGTTTGGGCAGTGTATGGGGTCGTGCTGGGAGTGGTGTTTCAGGGTTTAGCGCAGTGCAGTGGTGTTCAGGAAGTGTAGGGGTCGTGCAGGGGCTGATGATTCAGTGTTTAGGGCAGTGCAGTGGTGTTCGGGCAGTGTAGGGGGTCTTGCTGGGGCTTGTGTTTTAGGGTTTAGGTCTGTGCAGTGGTGTTCGGGCAGTGAAGGGGGTCTTGCTGGGGCTGATGTTTTAGGGTTTAGGACAGTGCAGTGGGGTTCGGGCAGTGTAGGGGCTTGTGCTGGGGGTGGTGTTTCAGGGTTAGGGGCAGTGCATTGGTGTTCGGGCAGTGAAGGGGTCGTGCTGGGGCTGGTGTTTCAGGGTTTAGGGCAGTGCAGTGGTGTTCGGGCAGTGTAGGGGGTCGTGCAGGGGCTGGTGTTTCAGAGTTTAGGGCAGTGCAGTGATGTTCGGGCAGTGTAGGGGGTCTTCCAGGGGCTGGTGTTTCCGGGTTTAGGGCAGTGCAGTGGTGTTCGGGCAGTGTAGGGGGTTGTGCTGGGGCTGGTGTTTCAGGGTTTAGGGCAGTGCAGTGGTGTTCGGGCAGTGTAGGGGGTCGTGCTGGGGCTGGTGTTTCAGGGTTAGGGGCGGTGCATTGGTGTTCGGGCAGTGAAGGGGTCGTGCTGGGGCTGGTGTTTCAGGGTTTAGGGCAGTGCAGTGGTGTTCGGGCAGTGTAGGGGGTCATGCAGGGGCTGGTGTTTCAGGGTTTAGGGCAGTGCAGTGGTGTTCGGGCAGTGTAGGGTGTCGTGCAGGGGCTGGTGTTTCAGAGTTTAGGGCAGTGCAGTGATGTTCGGGCAGTGTAGGGGGTCTTCCAGGGGCTGGTGTTTCCGGGTTTAGGGCAGTGCAGTGGTGTTCGGGCAGTGTAGGGGGTCGTGCTGGGGGTGGTGTTTCAGGGTTTAGGGCAGTCTAGGGGGCCTTGCAGGGGCTGGTGTTTCAGGGTTTAGGGCAGTGCAGTGGTGTTCGGGCAGTGTAGGGAGTTGTGCTGGGGCTCGTGTTTCAGGGTTTAGAGCAGTGCAGTTGTGTTCGGGCAGTGTAGGGGGTCGTGCTGGGGGTAGTGTTTCAGGGTATAGGGCAGTGGTGTTCATGCAAGGTGTCGGGGGTCTTGCTGGGGCTGGTGTTTCAGGGTTTAGTGCAGTGCAGTGGTGTTAGGGCAGTGTAGAGGGTCGTGCAGGGGTGGTGTTTCAGGGTTTAGGACAGTGCAGTGGTGTTGAGGCAGTGTAGGGGCTTGTGCTGGGGCTGGTGTTTCAGGGTTTAGGGCGGTGCATGGTGTTCGGGCAGTGTAGGGGGTCATGCTTGGGATGATGTTTCAGGGTTTAGGGCAGTATAGTGGTGTTAGGGCAGTGTAGGGGGTTGTGCTGGGGCTGGTGTTTCAGGGTTTAGGGCAGTGCAGTGGTGTTCGGGCAGTGTAGGGGGTCGTGCTGGGGCTGGTGTTTCAGGGTTAGGGGCGGTGCATTGGTTTTCGGGCAGTGAAGGGGTCGTGCTGGGGCTGGTGTTTCAGGGTTTAGGGCAGTGCAGTGGTGTTCGGGCAGTGTAGGGGGTCATGCAGGGGCTGGTGTTTCAGGGTTTAGGGCAGTGCAGTGGTGTTCGGGCAGTGTAGGGGGTCGTGCAGGGGCTGGTGTTTCAGAGTTTAGGGCAGTGCAGTGATGTTCGGGCAGTGTAGGGGGTCTTCCAGGGGCTGGTGTTTCTGGGTTTAGGGCAGTGCAGTGGTGTTCGGGCAGTGTAGGGGGTCGTGCTGGGGGTGGTGTTTCATGGTTTAGGGCAGTCTAGGGGGCCTTGCAGGGGCTGGTGTTTCAGGGTTTAGGGCAGTGCAGTGGTGTTCGGGCAGTGTAGGGAGTTGTGCTGGGGCTCGTGTTTCAGGGTTTAGGGCAGTGCAGTTGTGTTCGGGCAGTGTAGGGGGTCGTGCTGGGGGTAGTGTTTCAGGGTTTAGGGCAGTGGTGTTCATGCAAGGTGTCGGGGGTCTTGCTGGGGCTGGTGTTTCAGGGTTTAGTGCAGTGCAGTGGTGTTAGGGCAGTGTAGAGGGTCGTGCAGGGGTGGTGTTTCAGGGTTTAGGACAGTGCAGTGGTGTTGAGGCAGTGTAGGGGCTTGTGCTGGGGCTGGTGTTTCAGGGTTTAGGGCGGTGCATGGTGTTCGGGCAGTGTAGGGGGTCATGCTTGGGATGATGTTTCAGGGTTTAGGGCAGTGCAGTGGTGTTCGGGCAGTGTAGGGGGTCGTGCTGAGGGTGGTGTTTTAGAGTTTAGGGCAGTGCAGTGGTGTTCCGGCATTGTAGGGGGTCGTGCTGGGGGTGGTGTTTCAGGGTTTAGGGCAGTCTAGGGGGAAGTGCAGGGGCTGGTGTTTCAGGGTTTAGGGCAGTGCAGTGGTGTTCGGGCAGTGTAGGGAGTCGTGCTGGGGCTCGTGTTTCAGGGTTTAGGGCAGTGCAGTGGTGTTCGGGCAGTGCAAGGGGTCGTGCTGGGGCTGGTGTTTCAGGGTTTAGGGCAGTGCAGTGGTGTTCGGGCAGTGTAGGGGGTCGTGCAGGGGCTGGTGTTTCAGGTTTTAGGGCAGTGCACTGGTGTTCGGGCAGTGTAGGGGGTCGTGCAGGGGCTGGTGTTTCAGGGTTTAGGGCAGTGCAGTGGTGTTCGGGCAGTGTAGGGGGTCGTGCTGGGGCTGGTGTTTCAGGGATTAGGGAAGTGCAGTGGTGTTCGGGCAGTGTAGGGGGTCGTGCTGGGGCTGGTGTTTCAGGGTTAGGGGCGGTGCATTGGTGTTCGGGCAGTGAAGGGGTCGTGCTGGGGCTGGTGTTTCAGGGTTTAGGGCAGTGCAGTGGTGTTCGGGCAGTGTAGGGGGTCATGCAGGGGCTGGTGTTTCAGGGTTTAGGGCAGTGCAGTGGTGTTCGGGCAGTGTAGGGTGTCGTGCAGGGGCTGGTGTTTCAGAGTTTAGGGCAGTGCAGTGATGTTCGGGCAGTGTAGGGGGTCTTCCAGGGGCTGGTGTTTCCAGGTTTAGGGCAGTGCAGTGGTGTTCGGGCAGTGTAGGGGGTCGTGCTGGGGGTGGTGTTTCAGGGTTTAGGGCAGTCTAGGGGGCCTTGCAGGGGCTGGTGTTTCAGGGTTTAGGGCAGTGCAGTGGTGTTCGGGCAGTGTAGGGAGTTGTGCTGGGGCTCGTGTTTCAGGGTTTAGAGCAGTGCAGTTGTGTTCGGGCAGTGTAGGGGGTCGTGCTGGGGGTAGTGTTTCAGGGTATAGGGCAGTGGTGTTCATGCAAGGTGTCGGGGGTCTTGCTGGGGCTGGTGTTTCAGGGTTTAGTGCAGTGCAGTGGTGTTAGGGCAGTGTAGAGGGTCGTGCAGGGGTGGTGTTTCAGGGTTTAGGACAGTGCAGTGGTGTTGAGGCAGTGTAGGGGCTTGTGCTGGGGCTGGTGTTTCAGGGTTTAGGGCGGTGCATGGTGTTCGGGCAGTGTAGGGGGTCATGCTTGGGATGATGTTTCAGAGTTTAGGGCAGTATAGTGGTGTTAGGGCAGTGTAGGGGGTTGTGCTGGGGCTGGTGTTTCAGGGTTTAGGGCAGTGCAGTGGTGTTCGGGCAGTGTAGGGGGTCGTGCTGGGGCTGGTGTTTCAGGGTTAGGGGCGGTGCATTGGTGTTCGGGCAGTGAAGGGGTCGTGCTGGGGCTGGTGTTTCAGGGTTTAGGGCAGTGCAGTGGTGTTCGGGCAGTGTAGGGGGTCATGCAGGGGCTGGTGTTTCAGGGTTTAGGGCAGTGCAGTGGTGTTCGGGCAGTGTAGGGGGTCGTGCAGGGGCTGGTGTTTCAGAGTTTAGGGCAGTGCAGTGATGTTCGGGCAGTGTAGGGGGTCTTCCAGGGGCTGGTGTTTCTGGGTTTAGGGCAGTGCAGTGGTGTTCGGGCAGTGTAGGGGGTCGTGCTGGGGGTGGTGTTTCAGGGTTTAGGGCAGTCTAGGGGGCCTTGCAGGGGCTGGTGTTTCAGGGTTTAGGGCAGTGCAGTGGTGTTCGGGCAGTGTAGGGAGTTGTGCTGGGGCTCGTGTTTCAGGGTTTAGGGCAGTGCAGTTGTGTTCGGGCAGTGTAGGGGGTCGTGCTGGGGGTAGTGTTTCAGGGTTTAGGGCAGTGGTGTTCATGCAAGGTGTCGGGGGTCTTGCTGGGGCTGGTGTTTCAGGGTTTAGTGCAGTGCAGTGGTGTTAGGGCAGTGTAGAGGGTCGTGCAGGGGTGGTGTTTCAGGGTTTAGGACAGTGCAGTGGTGTTGAGGCAGTGTAGGGGCTTGTGCTGGGGCTGGTGTTTCAGGGTTTAGGGCGGTGCATGGTGTTCGGGCAGTGTAGGGGGTCATGCTTGGGATGATGTTTCAGGGTTTAGGGCAGTGCAGGGGTGTTCGGGCAGTGTAGGGGGTCGTGCTGAGGGTGGTGTTTTAGAGTTTAGGGCAGTGCAGTGGTGTTCCGGCATTGTAGGGGGTCGTGCTGGGGGTGGTGTTTCAGGGTTTAGGGCAGTCTAGGGGGAAGTGCAGGGGCTGGTGTTTCAGGGTTTAGGGCAGTGCAGTGGTGTTCGGGCAGTGTAGGGAGTCGTGCTGGGGCTCGTGTTTCAGGGTTTAGGGCAGTGCAGTGGTGTTCGGGCAGTGCAAGGGGTCGTGCTGGGGCTGGTGTTTCAGGGTTTAGGGCAGTGCAGTGGTGTTCGGGCAGTGTAGGGGGTCGTGCAGGGGCTGGTGTTTCAGGTTTTAGGGCAGTGCACTGGTGTTCGGGCAGTGTAGGGGGTCGTGCAGGGGCTGGTGTTTCAGGGTTTAGGGCAGTGCAGTGGTGTTCGGGCAGTGTAGGGGGTCGTGCTGGGGCTGGCGTTTCAGGGATTAGGGAAGTGCAGTGGTGTTCGGGCAGTGTAGGGGGTCTTGCTGGGGCTGGTGTTTCAGGGTTTGGGCAGAAGTGTTCGGGCAGTGTACGGGGTCTTGCTTGAGATGATGTTTCAGGGTTTAGGGCAGTGCAGTGGTGTCCGGGCAGTGTAGGGGGTCGTGCAGGGGCTGGTGTTTCAGGGTTTAGGGCAGAGCAGTGGTGTTCGGGGAGTGTAGGGGGTTGTGCAGGAGCTGGTGTTTCAGGGTATAGGGCAGTGCAGTGGTGTTCGGGCAGTGTAGGGGGTCATGCAGAGGCTGGTGTTTCAGGGTTTAGGGCAGTGAAGTGGTGTTCGGGCAGTGTAGGGGGTCGTGCTGGGGCTGGTGTTTCAGGGTTTAGGGCAGTGCAGTGATGTTCCGGCAGTGTAGGGGGTCGTGCTGGGGGTGGTGTTTCAGGGTTTAGGGCAGTCTAGGGGGCCGTGCAGGGGCTGGTGTTTCAGGGTTTAGGGCAATGCAGTGGTGTTCGGGCAGTGTAGGGAGTCGTGCTGGGGCTCGTGTTTCAGGGTTTAGGGCAGTGCAGTGGTGTTCGGGCAGTGCAGGGGGTCATGCTGGGGCTGGTGTTTCAGGGTTTAGGGCAGTGCAGTGGTGTTCGGGCAGTGTAGGGGGTCGTGCAGGGGCTGGTGTTTCTGGTTTTAGGGCAGTGCAGTGGTGTTCGGGCAGTGTAGGGGGTCATGCAGGGGCTGGTGTTTCAGGGTTTAGGGCAGTGCAGTGGTGTTCGAGCCGTGTAGGGGGTCTTGCTGGGGCTGGTGATTCAGAGTTTGGGGCAGTGTAGTGGTGTTCGGGCAGTGTAGGGGATCGTGCTGGGGCTGGTGTTTCAGGGTTTAGGGCAGTGCAGTGGTGTTCGGGCAGTGTAGGGGGTCATGCTGGGGCTGGTGTTTCAGGGATTAGGGAAGTGCAGTGGTGTTCGGGCAGTGTAGGGGGTTGTGCAGGGGCTGGTGTTTCAGGGTTTAGGGCAGTGCAGTGGTGTTCGGGCAGTGTAGGGGGTCATGCTGGGGCTGGTGTTTCAGGGATTAGGGAAGTGCAGTTGTGTTCGGGCAGTGTAGGGGGTCGTGCTGGGGGTGGTGTTTCAGGGTTTAGGGCAGTAGTGTTCGGGCAGTGTACGGGGTCTTGCTTGGGATGATGTTTCAGGCTTTAGAGCAGTGCAGTAGTTTTCGGGCAGTGTAGATGCTGATGCTGGGGGTGATGTTTTAGGGTTTAGGGCAGTGGTGTTCGGGCAGTGTAGGTGTCGTGCTCGGGGTGATGAATCAGGGTTTAGGGCAGTGCAGTGGTGTTCGGGCAGTTTAGGGGGTCGTGCTGGGAGTGGTGTTTCAGGGTTTAGCGCAGTGCAGTGGTGTTCGGGAAGTGTAGGGGTCGTGCAGGGGCTGATGATTCAGGATTTAGGGCAGTGCAGTGGTGTTCGGGCAGTGTAGGGGGTCTTGCTGGGGCTTGTGTTTTAGGGTTTAGGTCTGTGCAGTGGTGTTCGGGCAGTGAGGGGGTCTTGCTGGGGCTGATGTTTTAGGGTTTAGGGCAGTGCATTGGGGTTGGGGCAGTGTAGGGGCTTGTGCTGGGGGTGGTGTTTCAGGGTTTAGGCAGTGCAGTGGTGTTCGGGCAGTGTAGGGGGTCGTGCTGGGGCTGGTGTTTCAGGGTTTAGGGCAGTGCAGTAGTGTTCGGGCAGTGTAGGCGGATGTGCTGGGGGTGGTGTTTCAGGGTTTAGGGCAGTATAGTGGTGTTAGGGCAGTGTAGGGGGTTGTGCTGGGGCTGGTGTTTCAGGGTTTAGGGCAGTGCAGTGTTGTTCGGGCAGTGTAGGGGGTCGTGCTGGGGCTGGTGTTTCAGGGTTAGGGGCAGTGCATTGGTGTTCGGGCAGTGTAGGGGTCGTGCTGGGGCTGGTGTTTCAGGGTTTAGGGCAGTGCAGTGGTGTTCGGGCAGTGTAGGGGGTCATGCAGGGGCTGGTGTTTCAGGGTTTAGGGCAGTGCAGTGGTGTTCGGGCAGTGTAGGGGGTCGTGCAGGGGCTGGTGTTTCAGAGTTTAGGGCAGTGCAGTGGTGTTCGGGCAGTGTAGGGGGTCTTCAAGGGGCTGGTGTTTCCGGGTTTAGGGCAGTGCAGCGGTGTTCGGGCAGTGTAGGAGGTTGTGCTGGGGGTGGTGTTTCAGGGTTTAGGGCAGTCTAGGGGGGCGTGCATGGGCTGGTGTTTCAGGGTTTAGGGCAGTGCAGTGGTTTCGGGCAGTGTAGGGGTTCGTGCTGTGGGCGGTGTTTCAGGGATTAGGGCAGTGCAGTGGTGTTCGGGCAGTGTAGAGGGTCGTGCAGGGGTGGTGTTTCAGAGTTTAGGGCAGTGGTGTTCGGGCAGTGTAGGGGGTCGTGCTGGGGGTGGTGTTTCATGGTTTAGGGTAGTGCAGTGGTGTTCCGGCAGTGTACGGGGTCGTGCTGGGGGTGGTTTTTCAGGGTTTAGGGCAGTCTAGGGGGTCGTGCAGGGGCTGGTGTTTCAGGGTTTAGGGCAGTGCAGTGGTGTTCAGGCAGTGCAGGGGGTCGTGCTGGGGCTAGTGTTTCAGGGTTTAGGGCAGTGCAGTGGTATTCAGGCAGTGTAGGGGTCGTGCTGGGGCTGGTGTTTCAGGGTTTAGGGCAGTGCAGTGGTGTCCGGGCAGTGTAGGGGGTCGTGCAGGGGCTGGTGTTTCAGGGTTTAGGGCAGAGCAGTGGTGTTCGGGGAGTGTAGGGGGTTGTGCAGGAGCTGGTGTTTCAGGGTTTAGGGCAGTGCAGTGGTGTTCGGGCAGTGTAGGGGGTCGTGCAGAGGCTGGTGTTTCAGGGTTTAGGGCAGTGAAGTGGTGTTCGGGCAGTGTAGGGGGTCGTGCTGGGGCTGGTGTTTCAGGGTTTAGGGCAGTGAAGTGGTGTTCGGGCAGTGTAGGGGTTCATGCTGGGGGTGGTGTATCAGGGTTTAGAGCAGTGCAGTGGTGTTCGGGCAGTATAGGGGTCTTGCTGAGACTGGTGTTTCAGGGTTTACGGCAGTGCAGTGGTGTTCGGGCAGTGTAGGGGGTCCTGCTGTGGGTGGTGTTTCAGGGTTTAGGGCAGTGCAGTGGTGTTCGGGCAGTATAGGGTGTCTTGCTGGGGCTGGTGTTTCAGGGTTTAGGGCACTAGTGTTTGGGCAGTTTACGGGGTCTTGCTTGGGATGATGTTTCAGGGTTTAGGGCAGTGCAGTGGTGTTCCGGTAGTGTAGGGGGTCGTGCTGGGGGTGGTGTTTCAGGGTTTAGGGTAGTGTAGGGGGTCGTACAGGGGCTAGTGTTTCAGGGTATAGGGCAGTGCAGTGGTGTTCGGGCAGTGTAGGGGGTCATGCTGGGGCTGGTGTTTCAGGGTTTAGGGCAGTGCGGTGGTGTTGGGCAGTGTAGGGGTCGTGTTGGGGCTGGTGGTTTAGGGCAGTGCAGTGGTGATCGGGCAGTGTGGGGTTTCGTGCTGGGAGTGGTGTTTCAGGGTTTAGGGCAGTGCAGTGGTGTTTTGGCAGTGTAGGGGGTCATGCTAAGGGTGGTGTTTCAGGTTTTAGGGCAGTCTAGGGGGTCGTGCAGGGGCTGGTGTTTCAGGGTTTAGGGCAGTGCAGTGGTGTTCAGGCAGTGCAGGGGGTCTTGCTGGGGCTAGTGTTTCAGGGTTTAGGGCAGTACAGTGGTATTCAGGCAGTGTAGGGGTCGTGCTGGGGCTGGTGTTTCAGGGTTTAGGGCAGTGCAGTGGTGTCCGGGCAGTGTAGGGGGTCGTGCAGGGGCTGGTGTTTCAGGGCTTAGGGCAGAGCAGTGGTGTTCGGGGAGTGTAGGGGGTTGTGCAGGAGCTGGTGTTTTTGGGTTTAGGGCAGTGCAGTGGTGTTCAGGCAGTGTAGGGGGTCGTGCAGGGGCTGGTGTTTCAGGGTTTAGGGCAGTGAAGTGGTGTTCAGGCAGTGTAGGGGGTCGTGCTGGGGCTGGTGTTTCAGGGTTTAGGGCAGTGAAGTGGTGTTTGGGCAGTGTAGGGGGTCATGCTGGGGGTGGTGTTTCAGAGTTTAGGACAGTTCAGTGGTGTTCCGGCAGTGTAGGGGGTCGTGCTGGGGGTGGTGTTTCAGGGTTTAGGGCAGTCTAGGGGGCCGTGCAGGGGTTGGTGTTTCAGGGTTTAGGGCAGTGCAGTGGTTTTCGGGCAGTGTAGGGAGTTGTGCTGGGGCTCGTGTTTCAGGGTTTAGGGCAGTGCAGTGGTGTTCGGGCAGTGCAGGGGGTCGTGCTGGGGCTGGTGTTTCAGGGTTTAGGGCAGTGCAGTGGTGTTTGGGCAGTGTAGGGGGTCGTGCAGGGGCTGGTGCTTCTGGTTTTATGGCAGTGCAGTGGTGTTCGGGCAGTGTAGGGGGTCGTGCAGGGGCTGGTGTTTCAGGGTTTAGGGCAGTGCAGTGGTGTTCGGGCCGTGTAGGGGGTCTTGCTGGGGCTGGTGATTCAGGGTTTGGGGCAGTGTAGTTGTGTTCGGGCAGTGTAGGGGGTCTTGCTGGGGCTGGTGTATCAGGGTTTAGGGCACTAGTGTTTGGGCAGTTTACGGGGTCTTGCTTGGGATGATGTTTCAGGGTTTAGGGCAGTGCAGTGGTGTTCCGGTAGTGTAGGGGGTCGTGCTGGGGGTGGTGTTTCAGGGTTTAGGGTAGTGTAGGGGGTCGTACAGGGGCTAGTGTTTCAGGGTATAGGGCAGTGCAGTGGTGTTCGGGCAGTGTAGGGGGTCATGCTGGGGCTGGTGTTTCAGGGTTTAGGGCAGTGCGGTGGTGTTGGGCAGTGTAGGGGTCGTGTTGGGGCTGGTGGTTTAGGGCAGTGCAGTGGTGATCGGGCAGTGTGGGGTGTCGTGCTGGGAGTGGTGTTTCAGGGTTTAGGGCAGTGCAGTGGTGTTCTGGCAGTGTAGGGGGTCATGCTGGGGGTGGTGTTTCAGGTTTTAGGGCAGTCTAGGGGGTCGTGCAGGGGCTGGTGTTTCAGGGTTTAGGGCAGTGCAGTGGTGTTCAGGCAGTGCAGGGGGTCTTGCTGGGGCTAGTGTTTCAGGGTTTAGGGCAGTACAGTGGTATTCAGGCAGTGTAGGGGTCGTGCTGGGGCTGGTGTTTCAGGGTTTAGGGCAGTGCAGTGGTGTCCGGGCAGTGTAGGGGGTCGTGCAGGGGCTGGTGTTTCAGGGCTTAGGGCAGAGCAGTGGTGTTCGGGGAGTGTAGGGGGTTGTGCAGGAGCTGGTGTTTTTGGGTTTAGGGCAGTGCAGTGGTGTTCAGGCAGTGTAGGGGGTCGTGCAGGGGCTGGTGTTTCAGGGTTTAGGGCAGTGAAGTGGTGTTCGGGCAGAGTAGGGGGTCGTGCTGGGGCTGGTGTTTCAGGGTTTAGGGCAGTGAAGTGGTGTTCGGGCAGTGTAGGGGGTCATGCTGGGGGTGGTGTTTCAGAGTTTAGGACAGTTCAGTGGTGTTCCGGCAGTGTAGGGGGTCGTGCTGGGGGTGGTGTTTCAGGGTTTAGGGCAGTCTAGGGGGCCGTGCAGGGGTTGGTGTTTCAGGGTTTAGGGCAGTGCAGTGGTGTTCGGGCAGTGTAGGGAGTTGTGCTGGGGCTCGTGTTTCAGGGTTTAGGGCAGTGCAGTGGTGTTCGGGCAGTGCAGGGGGTCGTGCTGGGGCTGGTGTTTCAGGGTTTAGGGCAGTGCAGTGGTGTTTGGGCAGTGTAGGGGGTCGTGCAGGGGCTGGTGCTTCTGGTTTTATGGCAGTGCAGTGGTGTTCGGGCAGTGTAGGGGGTCGTGCACGGGCTGGTGTTTCAGGGTTTAGGGCAGTGCAGTGGTGTTCGGGCCGTGTAGGGGGTCTTGCTGGGGCTGGTGATTCAGGGTTTGGGGCAGTGTAGTTGTGTTCAGGCAGTGTAGGGGGTCTTGCTGGGGCTGGTGTTTCAGGGTTTAGGGCAGCAGTGTTCGGGCAGTGTATGGGGTCTTGCTTGAGATGATGTTTCAGGGTTTAGGGCAGTGCAGTGATGTTGCGGTAGTGTAGTGGGTCGTGCTGGGGGTGGTGATTCAGGGTTTAGGGTAGTGTAGGGGGTCGTACAGGGGCTGGTGTTTCAGGGTATAGGGCAGTGCGGTGGTGTTCGGGCAGTGTAGGGGGTCATGCTGGGGCTGGTGTTTCAGGGTGTAGGGCAGTGCGGTGGTGTTCGGGCAGTGTAGGGGTCATGTTGGGGCTGGTGGTTTAGGGCAGTGCAGTGGAGTTCGGGCAGTGTAGGGGGTCGTGCTGGGAGTGGTGTTTCAGGGTTTAGGGCAGTGCAGTGGTGTTCCGGCAGTAAAGGGGGTTGTGCTGGGGTTAGTGTTTCAGGGTTTAGGGCAGTCTAGGGGGTCGTGCAGGGGCTGGTGTTTCAGGGTTTAGGGCATTGCAGTGTTGTTCAGGCAGTGCAGGGGGTCGTGCTGGGGCTGGTGTTTCAGGGTTTAGGGTAGTGCAGTGGTGTTCAGGCAGTGTAGGGGGTCGTGCAGGGGCTGGTGTTTCAGGATTTAGGGCAGTGCAGTGGTGTTCGGGCAGTGTAGGGGGTCGTGCAGGGGCTGGTGTTTCAGGGTTGAGGGCAGTGAAGTGGTGTTCAGGCAGTGTAGGGGGTCGTGCTGGGGCTGGTGTTTCAGGGTTTAGGGAAGTGCAGTGGTGTTTGGTCAGTGTAGGTGGTCTTGCTGGGGCTGGTGTTTCAGGGTTGAGGGCAGTGCAGTGGTGTTCGGGCAGTGTAGGGGGTCGTGCTGGGGGTGGTGTTTCAGGGTTTAGGGCAGTAGTGTTCGGGCAGTGTACGGGGTCTTGCTTGGGATGATGTTTTAGGCTTTAGGGCAGTGCAGTAGTTTTCGGGCAGTGTAGGTGCTGATGCTGGGGGTGATGTTTCAGGGTTTAGGGCAGTGGTGTTCAGGCAGTGTAGGGGTCGTGCTCGGGGTGATGAATCAGGGTTTAGGGCAGTGCAGTGGTGTTTGGGCACTGTATGGGGTCGTGCTGGGAGTGGTGTTTCAGGGTTTAGCGCAGTGCAGTGGTGTTCGGGAAGTGTAGGGGTCGTGCAGGGGCTGATGATTCAGGGTTTAGGGCAGTGCAGTGGTGTTCGGGCAGTGTAGGGGGTCTTGCTGGGGCTTGTGTTTTAGGGTTTAGGTCTGTGCAGTGGTGTTCGGGCAGTGTAGGGGGTCTTGCTGAGGCTGATGTTTTAGGGTTTAGGACAGTGCAGTGGGGTTCGGGCAGTGTAGGGGCTTGTGCTGGGGGTGGTGTTTCAGGGTTAGGGGCAGTGCATTGGTGTTCGAGCAGTGAAGGGGTCGTGCTGGGGCTGGTGTTTCAGGGTTTAGGGCAGTGCAGTGGTGTTCGGGCAGTGTAGGGGGTCGTGCAGGGGCTGGTGTTTCAGAGTTTAGGGCAGTGCAGTGATGTTCGGGCAGTGTAGGGGGTCTTCCAGGGGCTGGTGTTTCCGGGTTTAGGGCAGTGCAGTGGTGTTCGGGCAGTGTAGGGGGTTGTGCTGGGGCTGGTGTTTCAGGGTTTAGGGCAGTGCAGTGGTGTTCGGGCAGTGTAGGGGGTCGTGCAGGGGCTGGTGTTTCAGAGTTTAGGGCAGTGCAGTGATGTTCGGGCAGTGTAGGGGGTCTTCCAGGGGCTGGTGTTTCCGGGTTTAGGGCAGTGCAGTGGTGTTCGGGCAGTGTAGGGGGTCGTGCTGGGGGTGGTGTTTCAGGGTTTAGGGCAGTCTAGGGGGCCTTGCAGGGGCTGGTGTTTCAGGGTTTAGGGCAGTGCAGTGGTGTTCGGGCAGTGTAGGGAGTTGTGCTGGGGCTCGTGTTTCAGGGTTTAGGGCAGTGCAGTTGTGTTCGGGCAGTGTAGGGGGTCGTGCTGGGGGTAGTGTTTCAGGGTTTAGGGCAGTGGTGTTCATGCAAGGTGTCGGGGGTCTTGCTGGGGCTGGTGTTTCAGGGTTTAGTGCAGTGCAGTGGTGTTAGGGCAGTGTAGAGGGTCGTGCAGGGGTGGTGTTTCAGGGTTTAGGACAGTGCAGTGGTGTTGAGGCAGTGTAGGGGCTTGTGCTCGGGCTGGTGTTTCAGGGTTTAGGGCGGTGCATGGTGTTCGGGCAGTGTAGGGGGTCATGCTTGGTATGATGTTTCAGGGTTTAGGGCAGTGCAGTGGTGTTCGGGCAGTGTAGGGGGTCATGCTGAGGGTGGTGTTTTAGAGTTTAGGGCAGTGCAGTGGTGTTCTGGCAGTGTAGGGGGTCATGCTGGGGGTGGTGTTTCAGGTTTTAGGGCAGTCTAGGGGGTCGTGCAGGGGCTGGTGTTTCAGGGTTTAGGGCAGTGCAGTGGTGTTCAGGCAGTGCAGGGGGTCTTGCTGGGGCTAGTGTTTCAGGGTTTAGGGCAGTACAGTGGTATTCAGGCAGTGTAGGGGTCGTGCTGGGGCTGGTGTTTCAGGGTTTAGGGCAGTGCAGTGGTGTCCGGGCAGTGTAGGGGGTCGTGCAGGGGCTGGTGTTTCAGGGCTTAGGGCAGAGCAGTGGTGTTCGGGGAGTGTAGGGGGTTGTGCAGGAGCTGGTGTTTTTGGGTTTAGGGCAGTGCAGTGGTGTTCGGGCAGTGTAGGGGGTCGTGCAGCGGCTGGTGTTTCAGGGTTTAGGGCAGTGAAGTGGTGTTCGGGCAGTGTAGGGGGTCGTGCTGGGGCTGGTGTTTCAGGGTTTAGGGCAGTGAAGTGGTGTTCGGGCAGTTTAGGGGGTCATGCTGGGGGTGGTGTTTCAGAGTTTAGGACAGTTCAGTGGTGTTCCGGCAGAGTAGGGGGTCGTGCTGGGGGTGGTGTTTCAGGGTTTAGGGCAGTCTAGGGGGCCGTGCAGGGGTTGGTGTTTCAGGGTTTAGGGCAGTGCAGTGGTGTTCGGGCAGTGTAGGGAGTTGTGCTGGGGCTCGTGTTTCAGGGTTTAGGGCAGTGCAGTGGTGTTCGGGCAGTGCAGGGGGTCGTGCTGGGGCTGGTGTTTCAGGGTTTAGGGCAGTGCAGTGGTGTTTGGGCAGTGTAGGGGTTCGTGCAGGGGCTGGTGCTTCTGGTTTTATGGCAGTGCAGTGGTGTTCGGGCAGTGTAGGGGGTCGTGCAGGGGCTGGTGTTTCAGGGTTTAGGGCAGTGCAGTGGTGTTCGGGCCGTGTAGGGGGTCTTGCTGGGGCTGGTGATTCAGGGTTTGGGGCAGTGTAGTTGTGTTCGGGCAGTGTAGGGGGTCTTGCTGGGGCTGGTGTTTCAGGGTTTAGGGCAGTAGTGTTCGGGCAGTGTATGGGGTCTTGCTTGAGATGATGTTTCAGGGTTTAGGGCAGTGCAGTGATGTTGCGGTAGTGTAGTGGGTCGTGCTGGGGGTGGTGATTCAGGGTTTAGGGTAGTGTAGGGGGTCGTACAGGGGCTGGTGTTTCAGGGTATAGGGCAGTACGGTGGTGTTCGGGCAGTGTAGGGGGTCATGCTGGGGCTGGTGTTTCAGGGTGTAGGGCAGTGCGGTGGTGTTCGGGCAGTGTAGGGGTCATGTTGGGGCTGGTGGTTTAGGGCAGTGCAGTGGAGTTCGGGCAGTGTAGGGGGTCGTGCTGGGAGTGGTGTTTCAGGGTTTAGGGCAGTGCAGTGGTGTTCCGGCAGTAAAGGGGGTTGTGCTGGGGGTAGTGTTTCAGGGTTTAGGGCAGTCTAGGGGGTCGTGCAGGGGCTGGTGTTTCAGGGTTTAGGGCATTGCAGTGTTGTTCAGGCAGTGCAGGGGGTCGTGCTGGGGCTGGTGTTTCAGGGTTTAGGGTAGTGCAGTGGTGTTCAGGCAGTGTAGGGGGGTCGTGCAGGGGCTGGTGTTTCAGGATTTAGGGCAGTGCAGTGGTGTTCGGGCAGTGTAGGGGGTCGTGCAGGGGCTGGTGTTTCAGGGTTGAGGGCAGTAAAGTGGTGTTCAGGCAGTGTAGGGGGTCGTGCTGGGGCTGGTGTTTCAGGGTTTAGGGAAGTGCAGTGGTGTTTGGTCAGTGTAGGTGGTCTTGCTGGGGCTGGTGTTTCAGGGTTTAGGGCAGTGCAGTGGTGTTCGGGCAGTGTAGGGGGTCGTGCTGGGGGTGGTGTTTCAGGGTTTAGGGCAGTAGTGTTCGGGCAGTGTACGGGGTCTTGCTTGGGATGATGTTTCAGGCTTTAGGGCAGTGCAGTAGTTTTCGGGCAGTGTAGGTGCTGATGCTGGGGGTGATGTTTCAGGGTTTAGGGCAGTGGTGTTCAGGCAGTGTAGGGGTCGTGCTCGGGGTGATGAATCAGGGTTTAGGGCAGTGCAGTGGTGTTTGGGCAGTGTATGGGGTCGTGCTGGGAGTGGTGTTTCAGGGTTTAGCACAGTGCAGTGGTGTTCGGGAAGTGTAGGGGTCGTGCAGGGGCTGATGATTCAGGGTTTAGGGCAGTGCAGTGGTGTTCGGGCAGTGTAGGGGGTCTTGCTGGGGCTTTTTTTTTTAGGGTTTAGGTCTGTGCAGTGGTGTTCGGGCAGTGTAGGGGGTCTTGCTGGGGCTGATGTTTTAGGGTTTAGGACAGTGCAGTGGGGTTCGGGCAGTGTAGGGGCTTGTGCTGGGGGTGGTGTTTCAGGGTTAGGGGCAGTGCATTGGTGTTCGAGCAGTGAAGGGGTCGTGCTGGGGCTGGTGTTTCAGGGTTTAGGGCAGTGCAGTGGTGTTCGGGCAGTGTAGGGGGTCGTGCAGGGGCTGGTGTTTCAGAGTTTAGGGCAGTGCAGTGATGTTCGGGCAGTGTAGGGGGTCTTCCAGGGGCTGGTGTTTCCGGGTTTAGGGCAGTGCAGTGGTGTTCGGGCAGTGTAGGGGTTGTGCTGGGGCTGGTGTTTCAGGGTTTAGGGCAGTGCAGTGGTGTTCGGGCAGTGTAGGGGGTCGTGCTGGGGCTGGTGTTTCAGGGTTAGGGGCGGTGCATTGGTGTTCGGGCAGTGAAGGGGTCGTGCTGGGGCTGGTGTTTCAGGGTTTAGGGCAGTGCAGTGGTGTTCGGGCAGTGTAGGGGGTCATGCAGGGGCTGGTGTTTCAGGGTTTAGGGCAGTGCAGTGGTGTTCGGGCAGTGTAGGGGGTCGTGCAGGGGCTGGTGTTTCAGAGTTTAGGGCAGTGCAGTGATGTTCGGGCAGTGTAGGGGGTCTTCCAGGAGCTGGTGTTTCCGGGTTTAGGGCAGTGCAGTGGTGTTCGGGCAGTGTAGGGGGTCGTGCTGGGGGTGGTGTTTCAGGGTTTAGGGCAGTCTAGGGGGCCTTGCAGGGGCTGGTGTTTCAGGGTTTAGGGCAGTGCAGTGGTGTTCGGGCAGTGTAGGGACTTGTGCTGGGGCTCGTGTTTCAGGGTTTAGGGCAGTGCAGTTGTGTTCGGGCAGTGTAGGGGGTCGTGCTGGGGGTAGTGTTTCAGGGTTTAGGGCAGTGGTGTTCATGCAAGGTGTCGGGGGTCTTGCTGGGGCTGGTGTTTCAGGGTTTAGTGCAGTGCAGTGGTGTTAGGGCAGTGTAGAGGGTCGTGCAGGGGTGGTGTTTCAGGGTTTAGGACAGTGCAGTGGTGTTGAGGCAGTGTAGGGGCTTGTGCTGGGGCTGGTGTTTCAGGGTTTAGGGCGGTGCATGGTGTTCGGGCAGTGTAGGGGGTCATGCTTGGGATGATGTTTCAGGGTTTAGGGCAGTATAGTGGTGTTAGGGCAGTGTAGGGGGTTGTGCTAGGGCTGGTGTTTCAGAGTTTAGGGCAGTGCAGTGGTGTTCGGGCAGTGTAGGGGGTCGTGCTGGGGCTGGTTTTTCAGGGTTAGGGGCGGTGCATTGGTGTTCGGGCAGTGAAGGGGTCGTGCTGGGGCTGGTGTTTCAGGGTTTAGGGCAGTGCAGTGGTGTTCGGGCAGTGTAGGGGGTCATGCAGGGGCTGGTGTTTCAGGATTTAGGGCAGTGCAGTGGTGTTCGGGCAGTGTAGGGGGTCGTGCAGGGGCTGGTGTTTCAGAGTTTAGGGCAGTGCAGTGATGTTCGGGCAGTGTAGGGGGTCTTCCAGGGGCTGGTGTTTCTGGGTTTAGGGCAGTGCAGTGGTGTTCGGGCAGTGTAGGGGGTCGTGCTGGGGGTGGTGTTTCAGGGTTTAGGGCAGTGTAGGGGGCCTTGCAGGGGCTGGTGTTTCAGGGTTTAGGGCAGTGCAGTGGTGTTCGGGCAGTGTAGGGAGTTGTGCTGGGGCTCGTGTTTCAGGGTTTAGGGCAGTGCAGTTGTGTTCGGGCAGTGTAGGGGGTCGTGCTGGGGGTAGTGTTTCAGGGTTTAGGGCAGTGGTGTTCATGCAAGGTGTCGGGGGTCTTGCTGGGGCTGGTGTTTCAGGGTTTAGTGCAGTGCAGTGGTGTTAGGGCAGTGTAGAGGGTCGTGCAGGGGTGGTGTTTCAGGGTTTAGGACAGTGCAGTGGTGTTGAGGCAGTGTAGGGGCTTGTGCTCGGGCTGGTGTTTCAGGGTTTAGGGCAGTGCATGGTGTTCGGGCAGTGTAGGGGGTCATGCTTGGTATGATGTTTCAGGGTTTAGGGCAGTGCAGTGGTGTTCGGGCAGTGTAGGGGGTCGTGCTGAGGGTGGTGTTTTAGAGTTTAGGGCAGTGCAGTGGTGTTCCGGCATTGTAGGGGGTCGTGCTGGGGGTGGTGTTTCAGGGTTTAGGGCAGTCTAGGGGGAAGTGCAGGGGCTGGTGTTTCAGGGTTTAGGGCAGTGCAGTGGTGTTCGGGCAGTGTAGGGAGTCGTGCTGGGGCTCGTGTTTCAGGGTTTAGGGCAGTGCAGTGGTGTTCGGGCAGTGCAAGGGGTCGTGCTGGGGCTGGTGTTTCAGGGTTTAGGGCAGTGCAGTGGTGTTCGGGCAGTGTAGGGGGTCGTGCAGGGGCTGGTGTTTCAGGTTTTAGGGCAGTGCAGTGGTGTTCGGGCAGTGTAGGGGGTCATGCAGGGGCTGGTGTTTCAGGGTTTAGTGCTGTGCAGTGGTGTTCGGGCAGTGTAGGGTGTCGTGCTGGGGCTGGTGTTTCAGGGATTAGGGAAGTGCAGTGGTGTTCGGGCAGTGTATGGGGTCTTGCTTGAGATGATGTTTCAGGGTTTAGGGCAGTGCAGTGGTGTCTGGGCAGTGTAGGGGGTCGTGCAGGGGCTGGTGTTTCAGGGTTTAGGGCAGAGCAGTGGTGTTCGGGGAGTGTAGGGGGTTGTGCAGGAGCTGGTGTTTCAGGGTATAGGGCAGTGCAGTGGTGTTCGGGCAGTGTAGGGGGTCATGCAGAGGCTGGTGTTTCAGGGTTTAGGGCAGTGAAGTGATGTTCGGGCAGTGTAGGGGGTCGCGCTGGGGCTGGTGTTTCAGGGTTTAGGGCAGTGAAGTGGTGTTCGGGCAGTGTAAGGGCTCATGCTGGGGGTGATGTTTCAGAGTTTAGGGCAGTGCAGTGATGTTCCGGCAGTGTAGGGGGTCGTGCTGGGGGTGGTGTTTCAGGGTTTAGGGCAGTCTAGGGGGCCGTGCAGGGGCTGGTGTTTCAGTGTTTAGGGCAATGCAGTGGTGTTCGGGCAGTGTAGGGAGTCGTGCTGGGGCTCGTGTTTCAGGGTTTAGGGCAGTGCAGTGCAGTGGTGTTCGGGCAGTGCAGGGGGTCATGCTGGGGCTGGTGTTTCAGGGTTTAGGGCAGTGCAGTGGTTTTCGGGCAGTGTAGGGGGTCGTGCAGGGGCTGGTGTTTCTGGTTTTAGGGCAGTGCAGTGGTGTTCGGGCAGTGTAGGGGGTCATGCAGGGGCTGGTGTTTCAGGGTTTAGGGCAGTGCAGTGGTGTTCGAGGCCGTGTAGGGGGTCTTGCTGGGGCTGGTGATTCAGAGTTTGGGGCAGTGTAGTGGTGTTCGGGCAGTGTAGGGGGTCGTGCTGGGGCTGGTGTTTCAGGGTTTAGGGCAGTGCAGTGGTGTTCGGGCAGTGTAGGGGTTCATGCTGGGGCTGGTGTTTCAGGGATTAGGGAAGTGCAGTGGTGTTCGGGCAGTGTAGGGGGTCGTGCAGGGTCTGGTGTTTCAGGGTTTAGGGCAGTGCAGTGGTGTTCGGGCAGTGTAGGGGGTCATGCTGGGGCTGGTGTTTCAGGGATTAGGGAAGTGCAGTGGTGTTCGGGCAGTGTAGGGGGTCTTGCTGGGGCTGGTGTTACAGGGTTTAGGGCAGTAGTGTTCGGGCAGTGTATGGGGTCTTGCTTGAGATGATGTTTCAAGGTTTAGGGCAGTGCAGTGATGTTCCGGTAGTGTAGGGGGTCGTGCTCGGGGTGGTTATTCAGGGTTTAGGGTAGTGTAGGGGGTCGTACAGGGGCTGGTGTTTCAGGGTATAGGGCAGTGCGGTGGTTTTCGGGCAGTGTAGGGGGTCATGCTGGGGCTGGTGTTTCAGGGTTTAGGGCAGTGCGGTGGTGTTCGGGCAGTGTAGGGGTCGTGTTGGGGCTGGTGGTTTAGGGCAGTGCAGTGGAGTTCGGGCAGTGTAGGGGGTCGTGCTGGGAGTAGTGTTTCAGGGTTTAGGGCAGTGCAGTGTTGTTCCGGCAGTATAGGGGGTTGTGCTGGGGGTAGTGTTTCAGGGTTTAGGGCAGTCTAGGGGGTCGTGCAGGGGCTGGTGTTTCAGGGTTTAGGGCATTGCAGTGGTGTTCAGGCAGTGCAGGGGGTCGTGCTGGGGCTGGTGTTTCAGGGTTTAGGGCAGTGCAGTGGTGTTTGGGCAGTGTAGGGGTCGTGCTGGGGCTAGTGTTTCAGGGTTTAGGGCAGTGCAGTGGTGTCCAGGCAGTGTAGGGGGTCATGCAGGGGCTGGTGTTTCAGGGTTTAGGGCAGAGCAGTGGTGTTCGGGGAGTGTAGGGGGTCGTGCAGGGGCTGGTGTTTCAGGATTTAGGGCAGTGCAGTGGTGTTCGGTCAGTGTAGGGGATCGTGCAGGGGCTGGTGTTTCAGGGTTGAGGGCAGTGAAGTGGTGTTCAGGCAGTGTAGGGGGTCGTGCTGGGGCTGGTGTTTCAGGGTTTAGGGAAGTGCAGTGGTGTTTGGTCAGTGTAGGTGGTCTTGCTGGGGCTGGTGTTTCAGGGTTTAGGGCAGTGCAGTGGTGTTCGGGCAGTGTAGGGGGTCGTGCTGGGGGTGGTGTTTCAGGGTTTAGGGCAGTAGTGTTCGGGCAGTGTACGGGGTCTTGCTTGGGATGATGTTTCAGGCTTTAGGGCAGTGCAGTAGTTTTCGGGCAGTATAGTTGCTAATGCTGGGGGTGATGTTTCAGGGTTTAGGGCAGTGGTGTTTGGGCAGTGTAGGGGTCGTGCTTGGGGTGATGAATCAGGGTTTAGGGCAGTGCAGTGGTGTTCGGGCAGTGTAGGGGGTCATGCTGGGAGTGGTGTTTCAGGGTTTAGCGCAGTGCAGTGGTGTTCGGGAATGTAGGGGTCGTGCAGGGGCTGATGATTTAGGGTTTAGGGCAGTGCAGTGGTGTTCGGGCAGTGTAGGGGGTCTTGCTGGGGCTTGTGTTTTAGGGTTTAGGTCTGTGCAGTGGTGTTCGGGCAGTGTAGGGGGTCTTGCTGGGCTGATGTTTTAGGGTTTAGGGCAGTGCAGTGGGGTTCGGGCAGTGTAGGGGCTTGTGCTGGGGGTGGTGTTTCAGGGTTTAGGCAGTGCAGTGGTGTTCGGGCAGTGTAGGGGGTCGTGCTGGGGCTGGTGTTTCAGGGTTTAGGGCATTGCAGTAGTGTTCGGGCAGTGTAGGCGGATGTGCTGGGGGTGGTGTTTCAGGGTTTAGGGCAGTATAGTGGTGTTAGGGCAGTGTAGGGGGTTGTGCTGGGGCTGGTGTTTCAGGGTTTAGGGCAGTGCAGTGGTGTTCGGGCAGTGTAGGGGGTCGTGCAGGGGCTGGTGTTTCAGGTTTTAGGGCAGTGCAGTGGTGTTCGGGCAGTGTAGGGGGTCGTGCAGGGGCTGGTGTTTCAGGGTTTAGGGCAGTGCAGTGGTGTTCGGGCAGTGGAGGGGGTCGTGCTGGGGCTGGTGTTTCAGGGATTAGGGAAGTGCAGTGGTGTTCGGGCAGTGTAGGGGGTCTTGCTGGGGCTGGTGTTTCAGGGTTTAGGGCAGTAGTGTTCGGGCAGTGTATGGGGTCTTGCTTGAGATGATGTTTCAGGGTTTAGGGCAGTGCAGTGGTGTCCGGGCAGTGTAGGGGGTCGTGCAGGGGCTGGTGTTTCAGGGTTTAGGGCAGTGGTGTTCGGGCAGTGTACGGGGTCTTGCTTGCGATGATGTTTCAGGCTTTAGGGCAGTGCAGTAGTTTTCGGGCAGTGTAGGTGCTGATGCTGGGGGTGATGTTTCAGGGTTTAGGGCAGTGGTGTTCAGGAAGTGTAGGGGTCATGCTCGGGGTGATGAATCAGGGTTTAGTGCAGTGCAGTGGTGTAAGGGCAGTGTAAGGGGTTGTGCTGGGAGTGGTGTTTCAGGGTTTAGGGCAGAGCAGTGGTGTTCGGGGAGTGTAGGGGGTTGTGCAGGAGCTGGTGTTTCAGGGTATAGGGCAGTGCAGTGGTGTTCGGGCAGTGTAGGTGGTCGTGCAGAGGCTGGTGTTTCAGGGTTTAGGGCAGTGAAGTGGTGTTCGGGCAGTGTAGGGGGTCATGCTGGGGCTGGTGTTTCAGGGTTTAGGGCAGTGAAGTGGTGTTCGGGCAGTGTAGGGGGTCATGTGGGGGTGGTGTTTCAGAGTTTAGGGCAGTGCAGTGATGTTCCGGCAGTGTAGGGGGTCGTGCTGGGGGTGGTGTTTCAGGGTTTAGGGCAGTCTAGGGGGCCGTGCAGGGGCTAGTGTTTCAGGGTTTAGGGCAATGCAGTGGTGTTCGGGCAGTGTAGGGAGTCGTGGTGGGGCTCGTGTTTCAGGGTTTAGGGCAGTGCAGTGGTGTTCGGGCAGTGCAGGGGGTCTTGCTGGGGCTGGTGTTTCAGGGTTTAGGGCAGTGCAGTGGTATTCGGGCAGTGTAGGGGGTCGTGCAGGGGCTGGTGTTTCTGGTTTTAGGGCAGTGCAGTGGTGTTTGGGCAGTGTAGGGGGTCGTGCAGGGGCTGGTGTTTCAGGGTTTAGGGCAGTGCAGTGGTGTTCGGGCCGTGTAGGGGGTCTTGCTGGGGCTGGTGATTCAGGGTTTGGGGCAGTGTAGTGGTGTTCGGGCAGTGTAGGGGGTCGTGTTGGGGCTGGTGTTTCAGGGTTTAGGGCAGTGCAGTGGTGTTCGGGCAGTGTAGGGGGTCGTGCAGGGGCTGGTGTTTCAGGTTTTAGGGCAGTGCAGTGGTGTTTGGGCAGTGTAGGGGGTCGTGCAGGGGCTGGTGTTTCAGGGTTTAGGGCAGTGCAGTGGTGTTCGGGCAGTGTAGGGGGTCGTGCTGGGGCTGGTGTTTCAGGGATTAGGGAAGTGCAGTGGCGTTCGGGCAGTGTAGGGGGTCTTGCTGGGGCTGGTGTTTCAGGGTTTAGGGCAGTAGTGTTCGGGCAGTGTATGGGGTCTTGCTTGAGATGATGTTTCAGGGTTTAGGGCAGTACAGTGATGTTCCGGTAGTGTAGGGGGTCGTGCTCGGGGTGGTGATTCAGGGTTTAGGGTAGTGTAGGGGGTCGTACAGGGGCTGGTGTTTCAGGGTATAGGGCGGTGCGGTGGTGTTCGGGCAGTGTAGGGGGTCATGCTGGGGCTGGTGTTTCAGGGTTTAGGGCAGTGCAGTGGTGTTCCGGCAGTATAGGGGGTTGTGCTGGGGGTAGTGTTTCAGGGTTTCGGGCAGTCTAGGGGGTCGTGCAGGGGCTGGTGTTTCAGGGTTTAGGGCATTGCAGTGGTGTTCAGGCAGTGCAGGGTGTCGTGCTGGGGCTGGTGTTTCAGGGTTTAGGGCAGTGCAGTGGTGTTCGGGCAGTGTAGGGGTCGTGCTGGGGCTGGTGTTTCAGGGTTTAGGGCAGTGCAGTGGTGTCCAGGTAGTGTAGGGGGTCATGCAGGGGCTGGTGTTTCAGGGTTTAGGGCAGAGCAGTGGTGTTCGGGGAGTGTAGGGGGTCGTGCAGGGGCTGGTGTTTCAGGATTTAGGGCAGTGCAGTGGTGTTCGGGCAGTGTAGGGGGTCGTGCAGGGGCTGGTGTTTCAGGGTTGAGGGCAGTGAAGTGGTGTTCAGGCAGTGTAGGGGGTCGTGCTGGGGCTGGTGTTTCAGGGTTTAGGGAAGTGCAGTGGTGTTTGGACAGTGTAGGTGGTCTTGCTGGGGCTGGTGTTTCAGGGTTTAGGGCAGTGCAGTGGTGTTCGGGCAGTGTAGGGGGTCGTGCTGGGGGTGGTGTTTTAGGGTTTAGGGCAGTAGTGTTCGGGCAGTGTACGGGGTCTTGCTTGGGATGATGTTTCAGGCTTTAGGGCAGTGCAGTAGTTTTCGGGCAGTGTAGGTGCTGATGCTGGGGGTGATGTTTCAGTGTGTAGGTCAGTGGTGTTCAGGCAGTGTAGGGGTCGTGCTCGGGGTGATGAATCAGGGTTTAGGGCAGTGCAGTAGTTTTCGGGCAGTGTAGGTGCTGATGCTGGGGGTGATGTTTCAGGATTTAGGGCAGTGGTGTTCGGGCAGTGTAGGGGTCATGCTCGGGGTGATGAATCAGGGTTTAGGGCAGTGCAGTGGTGTTCGGGCAGTGTAGTGGGTCGTGCTGGGAGTGGTCGTTCAGGATTTAGCGCAGTGCAGTGGTGTTCGGGAAGTGTAGGGGTCGTGCAGGGGCTGATGATTCAGGCTTTAGGGCAGTGCAGTGGTGTTCGGGCAGTGTAGGGGGTCTTGCTGGGGCTTGTGTTTTAGGGTTTAGGTCTGTGCAGTGGTGTTCGAGCAGTGTAGGGGGTCATGCTGGGGCTGATGTTTTAGGGTTTAGGGCAGTGCAGTGGGGTTCGGGCAGTGTAGGGGCTTGTGCTGGGGGTGGTGTTTCAGGGTTTAGGCAGTACAGTGGTGTTCGGGTAGTGTAGGGGGTCGTGCTGGGGCTGGTGTTTCAGGGTTTAGGGCAGTGCAGTAGTGTTCGGGCAGTGTAGGCGGTTGTGCTGGGGGTGGTGTTTCAGGGTTTAGGGCAGTATAGTGGTGTTAGGGTAGTGTAGGGGATTGTGCTGGGGCTGGTGTTTCAGGGTTTAGGGCAGTGCAGTGGTGTTCGGGCAGTGTAGGGGGTCGTGCTGAGGCTGGTGTTTCAGGGTTAGGGGCAGTGCATTGGTGTTCGGGCAGTGTAGGGGTCGTGCTTGGGCTGGTGTTTCAGGGTTTAGGGCAGTGCAGTGGTGTTCGGGCAGTGTAGGGGGTCGTGCTGGGGCTGGTGTTTCAGGGATTAGGGAAGTGCAGTGGCGTTCGGGCAGTGTAGGGGGTCTTGCTGGGGCTGGTGTTTCAGGGTTTAGGGCAGTAGTGTTCGGGCAGTGTATGGGGTCTTGCTTGAGATGATGTTTCAGGGTTTAGGGCAGTACAGTGATGTTCCGGTAGTGTAGGGGGTCGTGCTCGGGGTGGTGATTCAGGGTTTAGGGTAGTGTAGGGGGTCGTACAGGGGCTGGTTTTTCAGGGTATAGGGCGGTGCGGTGGTGTTCGGGCAGTGTAGGGGGTCATGCTGGGGCTGGTGTTTCAGGGTTTAGTGCAGTGCGGTGGTGTTCGGGCAGTGTAGGGGTCAAGTTGGGGCTGTTGGTTTAGGGCAGTGCAGTGGAGTTCGGGCAGTGTAGGGGGTCGTGCTGGGAGTGGTGTTTCAGGGTTTAGGGCAGTGCAGTGGTGTTCCGGCAGTATAGGGGGTTGTGCTGGGGGTAGTGTTTCAGGGTTCTTAAAAAACGGAACCTCCTGAGGCTTGAGCCGGGAGTAGAGCGATTTTGCATATTTTAAATAGAAAGTGACAGAATTTCTTTGGCCTTTTAAAAACTTGCACTCACCTGCACCGAGCACTTCGCGCTTTCACGAGCCCTCTGACAGCTGAGATATAAGCTTCCATTGGCGAGGGTTTGTTTTGGTTTCCCTGCCGCCATTGCCCAGGACATAGGCCACGCCCACCCGGTCAGGCCACGCCCACCCCTACTTTCCCGCGCTATATAGAGAGCGCTGACTACAAGCGCTGCATCTTAAAAAACGGAACCTCCTGAGGCTTGAGCCGGGAGTAGAGCGATTTTGCATATTTTAAATAGAAAGTGACAGAATTTCTTTGGCCTTTTAAAAACTTGCACTCACCTGCACCGAGCACTTCGCGCTTTCACGAGCCCTCTGACAGCTGAGATATAAGCTTCCATTGGCGAGGGTTTGTTTTGGTTTCCCTGCCGCCATTGCCCAGGACATAGGCCACGCCCACCCGGTCAGGCTACGCCCACATCTCATCCCCCCTGCCAGCTATAAATCATGTGCCTATACAGGAAGCGCAGCGGACGAGCGCAGCGGGCGCGACGAATGCGCGCCGAAGGCGCGCATAAGGCAAGCTCGTCTGCGCTCGTCCGCGAGCGTCCGGGACCAGGGGCCAAGGACCCTGCGAGCCACTACACTTATACTTCTGCTGAACTACAGGTATTGCGCCCAACCGCCAAGACGTGTCCACCTGTCCCTTATCACGCAGCTAAACGCATTTCTCACTTAGGTATAGGCAACTCTGCCTCCCTCACGTACGCCCCTGCTCCTGAGTACTCTATGCGCACGACCACACCCTGCTCCACCTACACGTTCAGGTGTATCTATCTTAACACCCGCTCCATGATTAAGCACCAATCTGATATATTTCTGCTACTCATGGACAAACAACCTGACATGCTGCTACTGACGGAGACCTGGCTCACTCCGGACTCACTACCGGATATTTTAGCTGCCCTACCTGCAGACTATTATATTCTATCAGCACTCCGCCCAGGCGGAAAAACTGGGGGAGGAGCAGCAATAATCGTCAATAAAAAGTTCCAACTCAGACAGCTCCCCTCTCTGCCTTTACCTAATACTGAAAACATAGTCGCCAAAATAGACACCCCCAATGGCTCACTTATATTGGTCCTATTATATCGCCCTCCTCAAACCATGGCTACATTCCCTTCCGTTCTAGCTCAGCTACTGGCACCATTGGTTACTAACCATCCTAAACTACTCCTGGTTGGAGATCTAAATTTCTGGTTCGACAACCTATCGTTGGACCCCCAAGCTGCAGAGATGAGCGAACTCTTCTGTGATCTTAACCTGACACAACACATCCACACCGAGACCCACCAGAAGGGCCACAGCCTCGACCAAATCTGGTCTCTGAACCTGCCCCTATCTGTATTAGACATAAAACCCTGTTGCTGGTCCGATCACCACAGCATAAGTTTCTCTTTCCAGCTAGATAAGACAACCCACTTTAAACTACAATCCAGCAAAACCATCAGAAAATGGTCCTCCATGGATATGCCAGCCTTTCTAAACTTCTTGGGTAACTCCCCCCCCCTCGACAGCAACAATGTGGATGAGGCCGAAAGCCGGCTCAATGAATGGCTCACTGAAGCGATTAACATCTATGCTCCCCTCACGCTTCTCAGCTGCTCTAGGAGCCCGGATGCACATAAATGGTTTACACCCGAACTAAAAACACTGAAATTAGAAGTGAGGCAAAAGGAAAGAACCTGGCGCTCCCAGTACTGTCTACTGGCCAAGGCCGCATATTGCTCAGCCAGGAAGATATACCAAAAAACTCTACAGAACCATAAAACAACCTACTATTCATCTAAAGTCCTCAACTCTACCAACAAGTCAAAAGAAATTTTCAGGATTGTGTACGACCTTTGCAACGACGATAGAACTTCCCCCCCGGTAGTTCCCTCACAAGCGTTATGCAACTCCCTGAACGACTTTTTCCGTGATAAGATCTTAACGATTAAGCAGAACATCTCCACACTCCCATCATCCGCCCCAGTGGATGACATCCATTTCAATCCCTCAACTTTACATTCCTATCCCCTTATTGATTTGAAAACTTTCTTGACATTATTGTCTAGAGTCAAATCAGGATCCCCTATGGATGTCTGCCCCCCCCATATCATGAAAGAAATTGGTCGAGCTATGCCCAACAGCATGATATCCCTACTCAACGACTCTCTCACGTCAGGGACAGTACCTAGCAGCTTCAAACAGGCCTTACTGATTCCCCTCACCAAGAAGCCTGGCATCGACCCGCTCGACCTTACGAACTATCGGCCCATATCTTTGCTACCTTTTCTATCGAAAATGCTGGAGGCGCACGTCACCAACTGCCTCTCTAACTTCGTGGAGGAAACAGAATATCTCCAACCCAACCAAGCAGGCTTCCGACCTGGTCACTCCACTGAGGCAGTAATATTGGCAGTCCAGAACACCTTGAGGTCCAACGCTGATAACAACCTTCATCAAGCCTTAGTACTTCTCGACTTGTCCGCGGCATTCGACACGGTTGACTATTCCATTCTGGTCAACCGTGTCGAACAGGCGGGTCTCAGAGACTCTGCCCTAGCCTGGTTAAAATCGTTCATCTCCGAACGCACCCAATCGGTTCGCTTAGGCTCCTTTTCTGCCGCCAAGGTCAAGTCTTTCTGTGGGGTGCCCCAGGGCTCCTCACTATCCCCCTTGTTGTTCAACCTGTACATGCGGCCCCTCCTCTTTGCCCTGAGTAAGCACAAAGTCACTGTATATAATTATGCAGATGACTTACAGCTTATTTTTGTTCTCAATTCCCCTAACGCGGTGGAGGACTTCCAAGCCACCATGACCCTAATCCAGAGCTGGATGTCCTCAAATCACCTCAAGTTAAACCCAGGGAAAACTGAGTTGATCCTGCCCGGCAAGAGCGAAATCAGTTGGAGCCCTAACTTCTGGCCGTCGGACATGGGTCTTCCCCCTAAGAAATCTTCCACTGTAAAAAGCTTGGGGATAACCATCAACGGGGACCTCTCGCTAAAATCCCAAATTGGTACCGTGGTCTCCTCTGGATTTTTCCAACTAAGGAAAATCAGGAAAATCGCCCATTTCCTCACTCCCTCCGCCTTAATCCAGGTAGTCATGGCCTTAGTCCTCTCCCACATTGACTTTTCTAATAGCCTATACCTAGGCCTACCTGCAGGACAACTCAAAAGACTACAGTACCTGCAGAATCAGGCCGCTAGGCTGATCTGCAAAGTACCCAAATGGGAACCTATCAAACCAGGCCTGGAGAGTTTGCACTGGCTACCCGTGGCTCAAAGAGCCGAATTCAAAGCCGGGTGCATTATCTTTAAGGCTCTGCAAGGCAAGGGACCCCTATTTATCAGACAGCTGATCGGTAGATATGTCCCCTCACGGAACCTAAGATCTGCCCACAAAGACCTTTTAGAAGTTCCTCGTTTTAAGAAAAAACGACAAGGCGGCAGCAGCTTCCACTTCCTGGCAGCCACCCTATGGAACTCTTTACCACTAGCCCTCAGACAGAGTACAGACCTCCTTGCCTTTAGAAAGGCTTTTAAAACTCTCCTCTTCACAAAAGCTTACCCGAAATAACTCTTCCGGCAGACTCCCCTCTTGTTATGTTTTTTATCTTACCAGCGCCAAGAAGCCCTTGGGCGTACGCGCGCTTTATAAACTTTTAATAACATAACATAACATAACATAATAACAGGGTTTCGGGCAGTCTAGGGGGTCGTGCAGGGGCTGGTGTTTCAGGGTTTAGGGCATTGCAGTGGTGTTCAGGCAGTGCAGGGGGTCGTGCTGGGGCTGGTGTTTCAGGGTTTAGGGCAGAGCAGTGGTGTTCGGGCAGTGTAGGGGTCGTGCTGTGGCTGGTGTTTCAGGGTTTAGGGCAGTGCAGTGGTGTCCAGGCAGTGTAGGGGGTCATGCAGGGGCTGGTGTTTCAGGGTTTAGGGCAGAGCAGTGGTGTTCGGGGAGTGTAGGGGGTCGTGCAGGGGCTGGTGTTTCAGGATTTAGGGCAGTGCAGTGGTGTTCGGGCAGTGTAGGGGGTCGTGCAGGGGCTGGTGTTTCAGGGTTGAGGGCAGTGAAGTGGTGTTCAGGCAGTGTAGGGGGTCGTGCTGGGGCTGGTGTTTCAGGGTTTAGGGAAGTGCAGTGGTGTTTGGACAGTGTAGGTGGTCTTGCTGGGGCTGGTGTTTCAGGGTTTAGGGCAGTGCAGTGGTGTTCGAGCAGTGTAGGGGGTCGTGCTGGGGGTGGTGTTTTAGGGTTTAGGGCAGTAGTGTTCGGGCAGTGTACGGGGTCTTGCTTGGGATGATGTTTCAGGCTTTAGAGCAGTGCAGTAGTTTTCGGGCAGTGTAGGTGCTGAGCTGGGGGTGATGTTTCAGGGTTTAGGCAGTACAGTGGTGTTCAGGCAGTGTAGGGGGTCGTGCTGGGGCTGGTGTTTCAGGGTTTAGGGCAGTGCAGTAGTGTTCGGGCAGTGTAGGCGGATGTGCTGGGGGTGGTGTTTCAGGGTTTAGGGCAGTATAGTGGTGTTAGGGTAGTGTAGGGGATTGTGCTGGGGCTGGTGTTTCAGGGTTTAGGGCAGTGCAGTGGTGTTCGGGCAGTGTAGGGGGTCGTGCTGAGGCTGGTGTTTCAGGGTTAGGGGCAGTGCATTGGTGTTCGGGCAGTGTAGGGGTCGTGCTTGGGCTGGTGTTTCAGGGTTTAGGGCAGTGCAGTGGTGTTCGGGCAGTGTAGGGGGTCATGCAGGGGCTGGTGTTTCAGGGTTTAGGGCAGTGCAGTGGTGTTCGGGCAGTGTAGGGGGTTGTGCTGGGGATGGTGTTTCAGGGTTTAGGACAGTCTAGGGGGGCGTGCATGGGCTGGTTTCTCAGGGTTTAGGGCAGTGCAGTGGTGTTCGGGCAGTGTAGAGGTTCGTGCTGTGGGTGGTGTTTCAGGGATTAGGGCAGTGCAGTGGTGTTCGGGCAGTGTAGAGGGTCGTGCAGGGGTGGTGTTTCAGGGTTTAGGGCAGTGGTGTTCGGGCAGTGTAGGGGGTCGTGCTGGGGGTGGTGTTTCATGGTTTAGGGTAGTGCAGTGGTGTTCCGGCAGTGTAGGGGGTCGTGCTGGGTGTGGTGTTTCAGGGTTTAGGGCAGTCTAGGGGGTCGTGCAGGGGCTGGTGTTTCAGGGTTTAGGGCAGTGCAGTGGTGTTCAGGCAGTGCAGGTGGTCGTGCTGGGGCTAGTGTTTCAGGGTTTAGGGCAGTGCAGTGGTATTCAGGCAGTGTAGGGGTCGTGCTGGGGCTGGTGTTTCAGGGTTTAGGGCAGTGCAGTGGTGTCCGGGCAGTGTAGGGGGTCGTGCAGGGGCTGGTGTTTCAGCGTTTAGGGCAGAGCAGTGGTGTTCGGGGAGTGTATGGGGTTGTGCAGGAGCTGGTGTTTCAGGGTTTAGGGCAGTGCAGTGGTGTTCGGGCAGTGTAGGGGGTCGTGCAGAGGCTGGTGTTTCAGGGTTTAGGGCAGTGAAGTGGTGTTCGGGCAGTGTAGGGGGTCGTGCTGGGGCTGAAGTTTCAGGGTTTAGGGCAGTGAAGTGGTGTTCGGGCAGTGTAGGGGGTCATGCTGGGGGTGGTGTATCAGGGTTTAGAGCAGTGCAGTGGTGTTCGGGCAGTATAGGGGTCTTGCTGAGACTGGTGTTTGAGGGTTTACGGCAGTGCAGTGGTGTTTGGGCAGTGTAGGGGGTCCTGCTGTGGGTGGTGTTTCACGATTTAGGGCAGTGCAGTGGTGTTCGGGCAGTGTAGGGTGTCTTGCTGGGGCTGGTGTTTCAGGGTTTAGGGCACTAGTGTTTGGGCAGTGTACGGGGTCTTGCTTGGGATGATGTTTCAGGCTTTAGGGCAGTGCAGTGGTGTTCCGGTAGTGTAGGGGGTCGTGCTGGGGGTGGTGTTTCAGGGTTTAGGGTAGTGTAGGGGGTCGTACAGGGGCTAGTGTTTCAGGGTATAGGGCAGTGCAGTGGTGTTCGGGCAGTGTAGGGGTCATGCTGGGGCTGGTGTTTCAGGGTTTAGGGCAGTGCGGTGGTGTTGGGTAGTGTAGGGGTCGTGTTGGGGCTGGTGGTTTAGGGCAGTGCAGTGGTGTTCGGGCAGTGTGGGGTGTCGTGCTGGGAGTGGTGTTTCAGGGTTTAGGGCAGTGCAGTGGTGTTCTGGCAGTGTAGGGGGTCGTGCTGGGGGTGGTGTTTCAGGGTTTAGGGCAGTCTAGGGGGTCGTGCAGGGGCTGGTGTTTCAGGGTTTAGGGCAGTGAAGTGGTGTTCAGGCAGTGCAGGGGGTCTTGCTGGGGCTAGTGTTTCAGGGTTTAGGGCAGTGCAGTGGTATTCAGGCAGTGTAGGGGTCGTGCTGGGGCTGGTGTTTCAGGGTTTAGGGCAGTAAAGTGGTGTCCGGGCAGTGTAGGGGGTCATGCAGGGGCTGGTGTTTCAGGGTTTAGGGCAGAGCAGTGGTGTTCGGGGAGTGTAGGGGGTTGTGCAGGAGCTGGTGTTTTTGGGTTTAGGGCAGTGCAGTGGTGTTCGGGCAGTGTAGGGGGTCGTGCAGAGGCTGGTGTTTCAGGGTTTAGGGCAGTGAAGTGCTGTTCGGGCAGTGTAGGGGGTCGTGCTGGGGCTGGTGTTTCAGGGTTTAGGGCAGTGAAGTGGTGTTCGGGCAGTGTAGGGGGTCATGCTGGGGGTGGTGTTTCAGAGTTTAGGGCAGTTCAGTGGTGTTCCGGCAGTGTAGGGGGTCGTGTTGGGGGTGGTGTTTCAGGGCATCTAGGGGGCCGTGCAGGGGCTGGTGTTTCAGGGTTCAGGGCAGTGCAGTTGTGTTCGGGCAGTGTAGGGAGTTGTGCTGGGGCTCGTGTTTCAGGGTTTAGGGCAGTTCAGTGGTGTTCGGGCAGTGCAGGGGGTCGTGCTGGGGCTGGTGTTTCAGGGTTTAGGGCAGTGCAGTGGTGTTCGGGCAGTGTAGGGGGTCGTGCAGGGGCTGGTGCTTCTGGTTTTAGGCAGTGCAGTGGTGTTCGGGCAGTGTAGGGGGTCGTGCAGGGGCTGGTGTTTCAGGGTTTAGGGCAGTGCAGTGGTGTTCGAGCCGTGTAGGGGGTCTTGCTGGGGCTGGTGATTCCGGGTTTGGGGCAGTGTAGTTGTGTTCGGGCAGTGTAGGGGGTCTTGCTGTGGCTGGTGTTTCAGGGTTTAGGGCAGTAGTGTTCGGGCAGTGTATGGGGTCTTGCTTGAGATGATGTTTCAGGGTTTAGGGCAGTGCAGTGATGTTGCGGTGTTCGGGCAGTGTAGGGGGTCATGCTGGGGCTGGTGTTTCAGGGTGTAGGGCAGTGCGGTGGTGTTCGGGCAGTGTAGGGGTCGTGTTGGGGCTGGTGGTTTAGGGCAGTGCAGTGGAGTTCGGGCAGTGTAGGGGGTCGTGCTGGGAGTGGTGTTTCAGGGTTTAGGGCAGTGCAGTGGTGTTCCGGCAGTATAGGGGGTTGTGCTGGGGGTAGTGTTTCAGGGTTTAGGGCAGTCTAGGGGGTCGTGCAGGGGCTGGTGTTTCAGGGTTTAGGGCATTGCAGTGGTGTTCAGGCAGTGCAGGGGTCGTGCTGGGGCTGGTGTTTCAGGGTTTAGGGCAGTGCAGTGGTGTTCAGGCAGTGTAGGGGGTCGTGCAGGGGCTGGTGTTTCAGGATTTAGGGCAGTGCAGTGGTGTTCGGGCAGTGTAGGGGGTCGTGCAGGGGCTGGTGTTTCAGGGTTGAGGGCAGTGAAGTGGTGTTCAGGCAGTGTAGGGGGTCGTGCTGGGGCTGGTGTTTCAGGGTTTAGGGAAGTGCAGTGGTGTTTGGTCAGTGTAGGTGGTCTTGCTGGGGCTGGTGTTTCAGGGTTTAGGGCAGTGCAGTGGTGTTCGGGCAGTGTAGGGGGTCGTGCTGGGGGTGGTGTTTCAGGGTTTAGGGCAGTAGTGTTCGGGCAGTGTACGGGGTCTTGCTTGGGATGATGTTTCAGGCTTTAGGGCAGTGCAGTAGTTTTCGGGCAGTGTAGGTGCTGATGCTGGGGGTGATGTTTCAGTGTGTAGGTCAGTGGTGTTCAGGCAGTGTAGGGGTCGTGCTCGGGGTGATGAATCAGGGTTTAGGGCAGTGCAGTGGTGTTCGGGCAGTGTAAGGGGTCGTGCTGGGAGTGGTGTTTCAGGGTTCAGCGCAGTGCAGTGGTGTTCGGGAAGTGTAGGGGTCGTGCAAGGGCTGATGATTCAGGGTTTAGGGCAGTGCAGTGGTGTTCGGGCAGTGTAGGGGGTCTTGCTGGGGCTTGTGTTTAAGGGTTTAGGTCTGTGCAGTGGTGTTCGGGCAGTGTAGTGGGTCTTGCTGGGGCTGATGTTTTAGGGTTTAGGGCAGTGCAGTGGGGTACGGGCAGTGTAGGGGCTTGTGCTGGGGGTGGTGTTTCAAGGTTTAGGCAGTGCAGTGGTGTTCGGGCAGTGTAGAGGGTCGTGCTGGGGCTGGTGTTTCAGGGTTTAGGGCAGTGCAGTAGTGTTTGGGCAGTGTAGGCGGATGTGCTGGGGGTGGTGTTTCAGGGTTTAGGGCAGTATAGTGGTGTTAGGGCAGTGTAGGGGGTTGTGCTGGGGCTGGTGTTAGAGGGTTTAGGGCAGTGCAGTGGTGTTCGGGCAGTGTAGGGGGTCGTGCTGGGGGTGGTGTTTCAGGGTTTAGGGCAGTAGTGTTTGGGCAGTGTACGGGGTCTTGCTTGGGATGATGTTTCAGGCTTTAGGGCAGTGCAGTAGTTTTCGGGCAGTGTAGGTGCTGATGCTGGGGGTGATGTTTCAGGGTTTAGGGCAGTGGTGTTCAGGCAGTGTAGGGGTCATGCTGGGAGTGGTGTCTCAGGGTTTAGCGCAGTGCAGGGGTGTTCGGGAAGTGTAGGGGTCGTGCAGGGGCTGATGATTCAGGGTTTAGGGCAGTGCAGTGGTGTTCGGGCAGTGTAGGGGGTCTTGCTGGGGCTTGTGTTTTAGGGTTTAGGTCTGTGCAGTCGTGTTCGGGCAGTGTAGTGGGTCTTGCTGGAGCTGATGTTTTAGGGTTTAGGGCAGTGCAGTGGGGTTCGGGCAGTGTAGGGGCTTGTGCTGGGGGTGGTGTTTCAAGGTTTAGGCAGTGCAGTGGTGTTCGGGCAGTGTAGAGGGTCGTGCTGGGGCTGGTGTTTCAGGGTTTAGGGCAGTGCAGTGGTGTTCGGGCAGTGTAGGGGGTCGTGCAGGGGCTGGTGTTTCAGAGTTTAGGGCAGTGCAGTGATGTTTGGGCAGTGTAGGGGGTCTTCCAGGGGCTGGTGTTTCCAGGTTTAGGGCAGTGCAGTGGTGTTCGGGCAGTGTAGGGGGTCGTGCTGGGGGTGGTGTTTCAGGGTTTAGGGCAGTCTAGGGGGCCTTGCAGGGGCTGGTGTTTCAGGGTTTAGGGCAGTGCAGTGGTGTTCGGGCAGTGTAGGGGGTCTTGCTGGGGCTTGTGTTTAAGGGTTTAGGTCTGTGCAGTGGTGTTCGGGCAGTGTAGTGGGTCTTGCTGGGGCTGATGTTTTAGGGTTTAGGGCAGTGCAGTGGGGTACGGGCAGTGTAGGGGCTTGTGCTGGGGGTGGTGTTTCAAGGTTTAGGCAGTGCAGTGGTGTTCGGGCAGTGTAGAGGGTCGTGCTGGGGCTGGTGTTTCAGGGTTTAGGGCAGTGCAGTAGTGTTTGGGCAGTGTAGGCGGATGTGCTGGGGGTGGTGTTTCAGGGTTTAGGGCAGTATAGTGGTGTTAGGGCAGTGTAGGGGGTTGTGCTGGGGCTGGTGTTAGAGGGTTTAGGGCAGTGCAGTGGTGTTCGGGCAGTGTAGGGGGTCGTGCTGGGGGTGGTGTTTCAGGGTTTAGGGCAGTAGTGTTTGGGCAGTGTACGGGGTCTTGCTTGGGATGATGTTTCAGGCTTTAGGGCAGTGCAGTAGTTTTCGGGCAGTGTAGGTGCTGATGCTGGGGGTGATGTTTCAGGGTTTAGGGCAGTGGTGTTCAGGCAGTGTAGGGGTCATGCTGGGAGTGGTGTCTCAGGGTTTAGCGCAGTGCAGGGGTGTTCGGGAAGTGTAGGGGTCGTGCAGGGGCTGATGATTCAGGGTTTAGGGCAGTGCAGTGGTGTTCGGGCAGTGTAGGGGGTCTTGCTGGGGCTTGTGTTTTAGGGTTTAGGTCTGTGCAGTCGTGTTCGGGCAGTGTAGTGGGTCTTGCTGGAGCTGATGTTTTAGGGTTTAGGGCAGTGCAGTGGGGTTCGGGCAGTGTAGGGGCTTGTGCTGGGGGTGGTGTTTCAAGGTTTAGGCAGTGCAGTGGTGTTCGGGCAGTGTAGAGGGTCGTGCTGGGGCTGGTGTTTCAGGGTTTAGGGCAGTGCAGTGGTGTTCGGGCAGTGTAGGGGGTCGTGCAGGGGCTGGTGTTTCAGAGTTTAGGGCAGTGCAGTGATGTTTGGGCAGTGTAGGGGGTCTTCCAGGGGCTGGTGTTTCCAGGTTTAGGGCAGTGCAGTGGTGTTCGGGCAGTGTAGGGGGTCGTGCTGGGGGTGGTGTTTCAGGGTTTAGGGCAGTCTAGGGGGCCTTGCAGGGGCTGGTGTTTCAGGGTTTAGGGCAGTGCAGTGGTGTTCGGGCAGTGTAGGGATTTGTGCTGGGGCTCGTGTTTCAGGGTTTAGGGCAGTGCAGTTGTGTTCGGGCAGTGTAGGGGGTCGTGCTGGGGGGTAGTGTTTCAGGGTTTAGGGCAGTGGTGTTCATGCAAGGTGTCGGGGGTCTTGCTGGGGCTGGTGTTTCAGGGTTTAGTGCAGTGCAGTGGTGTTAGGGCAGTGTAGGGGCTTGTGCTGGGGCTGGTGTTTCAGGGTTTAGGGCGGTGCATGGTGTTCGGGCAGTGTAGGGGGTCATGCTTGGGATGATGTTTCAGGGTTTAGGGCAGTATAGTGGTGTTAGGGCAGTGTAGGGGGTTGTGCTGGGGCTGGTGTTTCAGGGTTTAGGGCAGTGCAGTGGTGTTCGGGCAGTGTAGGGGGTCGTGCTGGGGCTGGTGTTTCAGGGTTGGGGGCGGTGCATTGGTGTTCGGGCAGTGAAGGGGTCGTGCTGGGGCTGGTGTTTCAGGGTTTAGGGCAGTGCAGTGGTGTTCAGGCAGTGTAGGGGGTCGTGCAGGGGCTGGTGTTTCAGGATTTAGGGCAGTGCAGTGGTGTTCGGGCAGTGTAGGGGGTCGTGCAGGGGCTGGTGTTTCAGGGTTGAGGCCAGTGAAGTGGTGTTCAGGCAGTGTAGGGGGTCGTGCTGGGGCTGGTGTTTCAGGGTTTTGGGAAGTGCAGGGGTGTTTGGTCAGTGTAGGTGGTCTTGCTGGGGCTGGTGTTTCAGGGTTTAGGGCAGTGCAGTGGTGTTCGGGCAGTGTAGGGGGTCGTGCTGGGGGTGGTGTTTCAGGGTTTAGGGCAGTAGTGTTCGGGCAGTGTACGGGGTCTTGCTTGGGATGATGTTTCAGGCTTTAGGGCAGTGCAGTAGTTTTCGGGCAGTGTAGGTGCTGATGCTGGGGGTGATGTTTCAGTGTTTAGGGCAGTGGTGTTCAGGCAGTGTAGGGGTCATGCTGGGAGTGGTGTCTCAGGGTTTAGGGCAGTGCAGTAGTGTTTGGGCAGTGTAGGCGGATGTGCTGGGGGTGGTGTTTCAGGGTTTAGGGCAGTATAGTGGTGTTAGGGCAGTGTAGGGGGTTATGCTGGGGCTGGTGTTAGAGGGTTTAGGGCAGTGCAGTGGTGTTCGGGCAGTGTAGGGGGTCGTGCTGGGGGTGGTGTTTCAGGGTTTAGGGCAGTAGTGTTCGGGCAGTGTACGGGGTCTTGCTTGGGATGATGTTTCAGGCTTTAGGGCAGTGCAGTAGTTTTCGGGCAGTGTAGGTGCTGATGCTGGGGGTGATGTTTCAGGATTTAGGGCAGTGGTGTTCAGGCAGTGTAGGGGTCGTGCTCGGGGTGATGAATCAGGGTTTAGGGCAGTGCAGTGGTGTTCGGGCAGTGTAAGGGGTCGTGCTGGGAGTGGTGTTTCAGGGTTTAGCGCAGTGCAGTGGTGTTCGGGAAGTGTAGGGGTCGTGCAGGGGCTGATGATTCAGGGTTTAGGGCAGTGCAGTGGTGTTCGGGCAGTGTAGGGGGTCTTGCTGGGGCTTGTGTTTTAGGGTTTAGGTCTGTGCAGTGGTGTTCGGGCAGTGTAGAGGGTCATGCTGGGGCTGGTGTTTCAGGGTTTAGGGCAGTGCAGTAGTGTTTGGGCAGTGTAGGCGGATGTGCTGGGGGTGGTGTTTCAGGGTTTAGGGCAGTATAGTGGTGTTAGGGCAGTGTAGGGGGTTATGCTGGGGCTGGTGTTAGAGGGTTTAGGGCAGTGCAGTGGTGTTCGGGCAGTGTAGGGAGTCGTGCTGGGGGTGGTGTTTCAGGGTTTAGGGCTGTAGTGTTCGGGCAGTGTACGGGGTCTTGCTTGGGATGATGTTTCAGGCTTTAGGGCAGTGCAGTAGTTTTTGGGCAGTGTAGGTGCTGATGCTGGGGGTGATGTTTCAGGGTTTAGGACAGTGGTGTTCAGGCAGTGTAGGGGTCATGCTGGGAGTGGTGTTTCAGGGTTTAGCGCAGTGCAGTGGTGTTCGGGAAGTGTAGGGGTCGTGCAGGGGCTGATGATTCAGGGTTTAGGGCAGTGCAGTGGTGTTCGGGCAGTGTAGGGGGTCTTGCTGGGGCTTGTGTTTTAGGGTTTAGGTCTGTGCAGTGGTGTTCGGGCAGTGTAGTGGGTCTTGCTGGGGCTGATGTTTTAGGGTTTAGGGCAGTGCAGTGGGGTTCGGGCAGTGTAGGGGCTTGTGCTGGGGGTGGTGTTTCAAGGTTTAGGCAGTGCAGTGGTGTTCGGGCAGTGTAGAGGGTCGTGCTGGGGCTGGTGTTTCAGGGTTTAGGGCAGTGCAGTGGTGTTCGGGCAGTGTAGGGGGTCGTGCAGGGGCTGGTGTTTCAGAGTTTAGGGCAGTGCAGTGATGTTCGGGCAGTGTAGGGGGTCTTCCAGGGGCTGGTGTTTCCGGGTTTAGGGCAGTGCAGTGGTGTTCGGGCAGTGTAGGGGGTCGTGATGGGGGTGGTGTTTCAGGGTTTAGGGCAGTCTAGGGGGCCTTGCAGGGGCTGGTGTTTCAGGGTTTAGGGCAGTGCAGTGGTGTTCGGGCAGTGTAGGGATTTGTGCTGGGGCTCGTGTTTCAGGGTTTAGGGCAGTGCAGTTGTGTTCGGGCAGTGTAGGGGGTCGTGCTGGGGGTAGTGTTTCAGGGTTTAGGGCAGTGGTGTTCATGCAAGGTGTCGGGGGTCTTGCTGGGGCTGGTGTTTCAGGGTTTAGTGCAGTGCAGTGGTGTTAGGGCAGTGTAGAGGGTCGTGCAGGGGTGGTGTTTCAGGGTTTAGGACAGTGCAGTGGTGTTGAGGCAGTGTAGGGGCTTGTGCTGGGGCTGGTGTTTCAGGGTTTAGGGCGGTGCATGGTGTTCGGGCAGTGTAGGGGGTCATGCTTGGGATGATGTTTCAGGGTTTAGGGCAGTATAGTGGTGTTAGGGCAGTGTAGGGGGTTGTGCTGGGGCTGGTGTTTCAGGGTTTAGGGCAGTGCAGTGGTGTTCGGGCAGTGTAGGGGGTCGTGCTGGGGCTGGTGTTTCAGGGTTAGGGGCGGTGCATTGGTGTTCGGGCAGTGAAGGGGTCGTGCTGGGGCTGGTGTTTCAGGGTTTAGGGCAGTGCAGTGGTGTTCGGGCAGTGTAGGGGGTCATGTAGGGGCTGGTGTTTCAGGGTTTAGGGCAGTGTAGTGGTGTTCGGGCAGTGTAGGGGGTCGTGCAGGGGCTGGTGTTTCAGAGTTTAGGGCAGTGCAGTGATGTTCGGGCAGTGTAGGGGGTCTTCCAGGGGCTGGTGTTTCCGGGTTTAGGGCAGTGCAGTGGTGTTCGGGCAGTGTAGGGGGTCGTGCTGGGGGTGGTGTTTCAGGGTTTAGGGCAGTCTAGGGGGCCTTGCAGGGGCTGGTGTTTCAGGGTTTAGGGCAGTGCAGTGGTGTTCGGGCAGTGTAGGGAGTTGTGCTGGGGCTCGTGTTTCAGGGTTTAGGGCAGTGCAGTTGTGTTCGGGCAGTGTAGGGGGTCGTGCTGGGGGTAGTGTTTCAGGGTTTAGGGCAGTGGTGTTCATGCAAGGTGTCGGGGGTCTTGCTGGGGCTGGTGTTTCAGGGTTTAGTGCAGTGCAGTGGTGTTAGGGCAGTGTAGAGGGTCGTGCAGGGGTGGTGTTTCAGGGTTTAGGACAGTGCAGTGGTGTTGAGGCAGTGTAGGGGCTTGTGCTTGGGCTGGTGTTTCAGGGATTAGGGCAGTGCAGTGGTGTTCGGGCAGTGTAGGGGGTCGTGCTGAGGGTGGTGTTTTAGAGTTTAGGGCAGTGCAGTGGTGTTCCGGCATTGTAGGGGGTCGTGCTGGGGGTGGTGTTTCAGGGTTTAGGGCAGTCTAGGGGGAAGTGCAGGGGCTGGTGTTTCAGGGTTTAGGGCAGTGCAGTGGTGTTCGGGCAGTGTAGGGAGTCGTGCTGGGGCTCGTGTTTCAGGGTTTAGGGCAGTGCAGTAGGGTTCGGGCAGTGCAAGGGGTCGTGCTGGGGCTGGTGTTTCAGGGTTTAGGGCAGTGCAGTGGTGTTCGGGCAGTGTAGGGGGTCGTGCAGGGGCTGGTGTTTCAGGTTTTAGGGCAGTGCAGTGGTGTTCGGGCAGTGTAGGGGGTCGTGCAGGGGCTGGTGTTTCAGGGTTTAGGGCAGTGCAGTGGTGTTCGGGCAGTGTAGGGTGTCGTGCTGGGGCTGGTGTTTCAGGGATTAGGGAAGTGCAGTGGTGTTCGGGCAGTGTAGGGGGTCTTGCTGGGGCTGGTGTTTCAGGGTTTGGGCAGTAGTGTTCGGGCAGTGTATGGGGTCTTGCTTGAGATGATGTTTCAGGGTTTAGGGCAGTGCAGTGGTGTCCGGGCAGTGTAGGGGGTCGTGCAGGGGCTGGTGTTTCAGGGTTTAGGGCAGAGCAGTGGTGTTCGGGGAGTGTAGGGGGTCGTGCAGGGGCTGGTGTTTCAGGGTTTAGGGCAGTGCAGTGGTGTTCGGGCAGTGTAGGGTGTCGTGCTGGGGCTGGTGTTTCAGGGATTAGGGAAGTGCAGTGGTGTTCGGGCAGTGTAGGGGGTCTTGCTGGGGCTGGTGTTTCAGGGTTTAGGGCACTAGTGTTCGGGCAGTGTATGGGGTCTTGCTTGAGATGATGTTTCAGGGTTTAGGGCAGTGCAGTAGTGTCCGGGCAGTGTAGGGGGTCGTGCAGGGGCTGGTGTTTCAGGGTTTAGGGCAGAGCAGTGGTGTTCGGGGAGTGTAGGGGGTTGTGCAGGAGCTGGTGTTTCAGGGTATAGGGCAGTGCAGTGGTGTTCGGGCAGTGTAGGGGGTCATGCAGAGGCTGGTGTTTCAGGGTTTAGGGCAGTGAAGTGGTGTTCGGGCAGTGTAGGGGGTCGTGCTGGGGCTGGTGTTTCAGGGTTTAGAGCAGTGAAGTGGTGTTCGGGCAGTGTAAGGGCTCATGCTGGGGGTGGTGTTTCAGAGTTTAGGGCAGTGCAGTGATGTTCCGGCAGTGTAGGGGGTCGTGCTGGGGGTGGTGTTTCAGGGTTTAGGGCAGTCTAGGGGGCCGTGCAGGGGCTGGTGTTTCAGGGTTTAGGGCAATGCAGTGGTGTTCGGGCAGTGTAGGGAGTCGTGCTGGGGCTCGTGTTTCAGGGTTTAGGGCAGTGCAGTGGTGTTCGGGCAGTGCAGGGGGTCATGCTGGGGCTGGTGTTTCAGGGTTTAGGGCAGTGCAGTGGTGTTCGGGCAGTGTAGGGGGTCGTGCAGTGGCTGGTGTTTCTGGTTTTAGGGCAGTGCAGTGGTGTTCGGGCAGTGTAGGGGGTCATGCAGGGGCTGGTGTTTCAGGGTTTAGGGCAGTGCAGTGGTGTTCGAGCCGTGTAGGGGGTCTTGCTGGGGCTGGTGATTCAGAGTTTGGGGCAGTGTAGTAGTGTTCGGGCAGTGTAGGGGGTTGTGCTGGGGCTGGTGTTTCAGGGTTTAGGGCAGTGCAGTGGTGTTCGGGCAGTGTAAAGGGTCATGCTGGGGCTGGTGTTTCAGGGATTAGGGAAGTGCAGTGGTGTTCGGGCAGTGTAGGGGGTCGTGCAGGGGCTGGTGTTTCAGGGTTTAGGGCAGTGCAGTGGTGTTCGGGCAGTGTAGGGGGTCATGCTGGGGCTGGTGTTTCAGGGATTAGGGAAGTGCAGTGGTGTTCGGGCAGTGTAGGGGGTCTTGCTGGGGCTGGTGTTTCAGGGTTTAGGGCAGTAGTGTTCGGGCAGTGTATGGGGTCTTGCTTGAGATGATGTTTCAAGGTTTAGGGCAGTGCAGTGATGTTCCGGTAGTGTAGGGGGTTGTGCTCGGGGTGGTTATTCAGGGTTTAGGGTAGTGTAGGGGGTCGTACAGGGGCTGGTGTTTCAGGGTATAGGGCAGTGCGGTGGTGTTCGGGCAGTGTAGGGGGTCATGCTGGGGCTGGTGTTTCAGGGTTTAGGGCAGTGCGGTGGTGTTCGGGCAGTGTAGGGGTCGTGTTGGGGCTGGTGGTTTAGGGCAGTGCAGTAGAGTTCGGGCAGTGTAGGGGGTTGTGCTGGGAGTAGTGTTTCAGGGTTTAGGGCAGTGCAGTGTTGTTCCGGCAGTATAGGGGGTTGTGCTGGGGGTAGTGTTTCAGGGTTTAGGGCAGTCTAGGGGGTCGTGCAGGGGCTGGTGTTTCAGGGTTTAGGGCATTGCAGTGGTGTTCAGGCAGTGCAGGGGGTCGTGCTGGGGCTGGTGTTTCAGGGTTTAGGGCAGTGCAGTGGTGTTCGGGCAGTGTAGGGGTCGTGCTGGGGCTGGTGTTTCAGGGTTTAGGGCAGTGCAGTGGTGTCCAGGCAGTGTAGGGGGTCATGCAGGAGCTGGTGTTTCAGGGTTTAGGGCAGAGCAGTGGTGTTCGGGGAGTGTAGGGGGTCGTGCAGGGGCTGGTGTTTCAGGATTTAGGGCAGTGCAGTGGTGTTCGGGCAGTGTAGGGGATCGTGCAGGGGCTGGTGTTTCAGGGTTGAGGGCAGTGAAGTGGTGTTCAGGCAGTGTAGGGGGTCGTGCTGGGGCTGGTGTTTCAGGGTTTAGGGAAGTGCAGTGGTGTTAGGTCAGTGTAGGTGGTCTTGCTGGGGCTGGTGTTTCAGGGTTTAGGGCAGTGCAGTGGTGTTCGGGCAGTGTAGGGGGTCGTGCTGGGGGTGGTGTTTCAGGGTTTAGGGCAGTAGTGTTCGGGCAGTGTACGGGGTCTTGCTTGGGATGATGTTTCAGGCTTTAGGGCAGTGCAGTAGTTTTCGGGCAGTGTAGTTGCTGATGCTGGGGGTGATGTTTCAGGGTTTAGGGCAGTGGTGTTTGGGCAGTGTAGGGGTCGTGCTCGGGGTGATGAATCAGGGTTTAGGGCAGTGCAGTTGTGTTCGGGCAGTGTAGGGGGTCATGCTGGGAGTGGTGTTTCAGGGTTTAGCGCAGTGCAGTGGTGTTCGGGAAGTGTAGGGGTCGTGCAGGGGCTGATGATTCAGGGTTTAGGGCAGTGCAGTGGTGTTCGGGCAGTGTAGGGGGTCTTGCTGGGGCTTGTGTTTTAGGGTTTAGGTCTGTGCAGTGGTGTTCGGGCAGTTTAGGGGGTCTTGCTGGGGCTGATGTTTTAGGGTTTAGGGCAGTGCAGTGGGGTTCGGGCAGTGTAGGGGCTTGTGCTGGGGGTGGTGTTTCAGGGTTTAGGCAGTGCAGTGGTGTTCAGGCAGTGTAGGGGGTCGTGCTGGGGCTGGTGTTTCAGGGTTTAGGGCATTGCAGTAGTGTTCGGGCAGTGTAGGCGGATGTGCTGGGGGTGGTGTTTCAGGGTTTAGGGCAGTATAGTGGTGTTAGGGCAGTGTAGGGGGTTGTGCTGGGGCTGGTGTTTCAGGGTTTAGGGCAGTGCAGTGGTGTTCGGGCAGTGTAGGGGGTCGTGCAGGGGCTGGTGTTTCAGGTTTTAGGGCAGTGCAGTGGTGTTCGGGCAGTGTAGGGGGTCGTGCAGGGGCTGGTGTTTCAGGGTTTAGGGCAGTGCAGTGGTGTTCGGGCAGTGGAGGGGGTCGTGCTGGGGCTGGTGTTTCAGGGATTAGGGAAGTGCAGTGGTGTTAGGGCAGTGTAGGGGGTCTTGCTGGGGCTGGTGTTTCAGGGTTTAGGGCAGTAGTGTTCGGGCAGTGTATGGGGTCTTGCTTGAGATGATGTTTCAGGGTTTAGGGCAGTGCAGTGGTGTCCGGGCAGTGTAGGGGGTCGTGCAGGGGCTGGTGTTTCAGGGTTTAGGGCAGTGGTGTTCGGGCAGTGTACGGGGTCTTGCTTGCGATGATGTTTCAGGCTTTAGGGCAGTGCAGTAGTTTTCGGGCAGTGTAGGTGCTGATGCTGGGGGTGATGTTTCAGGGTTTAGGGCAGTGGTGTTCAGGCAGTGTAGGGGTCATGCTCGGGGTGATGAATCAGGGTTTAGTGCAGTGCAGTGGTGTTCGGGCAGTGTAAGGGGTCATGCTGGGAGTGGTGTTTCAGGGTTTAGGGCAGAGCAGTGGTGTTCGGGGAGTGTAGGGGGTTGTGCAGGAGCTGGTGTTTCAGGGTATAGGGCAGTGCAGTGGTGTTCGGGCAGTGTAGGTGGTCGTGCAGAGGCTGGTGTTTCAGGGTTTAGGGCAGTGAAGTGGTGTTCGGGCAGTGTAGGGGGTCGTGCTGGGGCTGGTGTTTCAGGGTTTAGGGCAGTGAAGTGGTGTTCGGGCAGTGTAGGGGGTCATGTGGGGGTGGTGTTTCAGAGTTTAGGGCAGTGCAGTGATGTTCCGGCAGTGTAGGGGGTCGTGCTGGGGGTGGTGTTTCAGGGTTTAGGGCAGTCTAGGGGGCCGTGCAGGGGCTGGTGTTTCAGGGTTTAGGGCAATGCAGTGGTGTTCGGGCAGTGTAGGGAGTCGTGGTGGGGCTCGTGTTTCAGGGTTTAGGGCAGTGCAGTGGTGTTCGGGCAGTGCAGGGGGTCTTGCTGGGGCTGGTGTTTCAGGGTTTAGGGCAGTGCAGTGGTATTCGGGCAGTGTAGGGGGTCGTGCAGGGGCTGGTGTTTCTGGTTTTAGGGCAGTGCAGTGGTGTTTGGGCAGTGTAGGGGGTCGTGCAGGGGCTGGTGTTTCAGGGTTTAGGGCAGTGCAGTGGTGTTCGGGCCGTGTAGGGGGTCTTGCTGGGGCTGGTGATTCAGGGTTTGGGGCAGTGTAGTGGTGTTCGGGCAGTGTAGGGGGTCGTGTTGGGGCTGGTGTTTCAGGGTTTAGGGCAGTGCAGTGGTGTTCGGGCAGTGTAGGGGGTCGTGCAGGGGCTGGTGTTTCAGGTTTTAGGGCAGTGCAGTGGTGTTTGGGCAGTGTAGGGGGTCGTGCAGGGGCTGGTGTTTCAGGGTTTAGGGCAGTGCAGTGGTGTTCGGGCAGTGTAGGGGGTCGTGCTGGGGCTGGTGTTTCAGGGATTAGGGAAGTGCAGTGGCGTTCGGGCAGTGTAGGGGGTCTTGCTGGGGCTGGTGTTTCAGGGTTTAGGGCAGTAGTGTTCGGGCAGTGTATGGGGTCTTGCTTGAGATGATGTTTCAGGGTTTAGGGCAGTACAGTGATGTTCCGGTAGTGTAGGGGGTCGTGCTCGGGGTGGTGATTCAGGGTTTAGGGTAGTGCAGTGGTGTTCAGGCAGTGTAGGGGTTCGTGCTGGGGGTGGTGTTTCAAGGTTTAGGCAGTGCAGTGGTGTTCGGGCAGTGTAGAGGGTCGTGCTGGGGCTGGTGTTTCAGGGTTTAGGGCAGTGCAGTAGTGTTCGGGCAGTGTAGGCGGATGTGCTGGGGGTGGTGTTTCAGGGTTTAGGGCAGTATAGTGGTGTTAGGGCAGTGTAGGGGGTTGTGCTGGGGCTGGTGTTTCAGGGTTTAGGGCAGTGCAGTGGTGTTCGGGCAGTGTAGGGGGTCGTGCTGGGGCTGGTGTTTCAGGGTTTAGGGCAGTAGTGTTCGGGCAGTGTACGGGGTCTTGCTTGGGATGATGTTTTAGGCTTTAGGGCAGTGCAGTAGTTTTCGGGCAGTGTAGGTGCTGATGCTGGGGGTGATGTTTCAGGGTTTAGGGCAGTGGTGTTCAGGCAGTGTAGGGGTCATGCTCGGGGTGATGAATCAGGGTTTAATGCAGTGCAGTGGTGTTCGGGCAGTGTAAGGGGTCATGCTGGGAGTGGTGTTTCAGGGTTTAGCGCAGTGCAGTGGTGTTCGGGAAGTGTAGGGGTCGTGCAGGGGCTGATGATTCAGGGTTTAGGGCAGTGCAGTGGTGTTCGGGCAGTGTAGAGGGTCTTGCTGGGGCTTGTGTTTTAGGGTTTAGGTCTGTGCAGTGGTGTTCGGGCAGTGTAGTGGGTCTTGCTGGGGCTGATGTTTTAGGGTTTAGGGCAGTGCAGTGGGGTTCGGGCAGTGTAGGGGCTTGTGCTGGGGGTGGTGTTTCAAGGTTTAGGCAGTGCAGTGGTGTTCGGGCAGTGTAGAGGGTCGTGCTGGGGCTGGTGTTTCAGGGTTTAGGGCAGTGCAGTAGTGTTCGGGCAGTGTAGGCAGATGTGCTGGGGGTGGTGTTTCAGGGTTTAGGGCAGTATAGTGGTGTTAGGGCAGTGTAGGGGGTTGTGCTGGGGCTGGTGTTTCAGGGTTTAGGGCAGTGCAGTGGTGTTCGGGCAGTGTAGGGGGTCGTGCTGGGGTGGTGATTCAGGGTTTAGGGTAGTGTAGGGGGTCGTACAGGGGCTGGTGTTTCAGGGTATAGGGCAGTGCGGTGATGTTGCGGTAGTGTAGGGGGTCGTACAGGGGCTGGTGATTCAGGGTATAGGGCAGTGCGGTGGTGTTCGGGCAGTGTAGGGGGTCATGCTGGGGCTGGTGTTTCAGGGTGTAGGGCAGTGCGGTGGTGTTCGGGCAGTGTAGGGGTCGTGTTGGGGCTGGTGGTTTAGGGCAGTGCAGTGGAGTTCGGGCAGTGTAGGGGGTCATGCTGGGAGTGGTGTTTCAGGGTTTAGGGCAGTGCAGTGGTGTTCCGGCAGTATAGGGGGTTGTGCTGGGGGTAGTGTTTCAGGGTTTAGGGCAGTCTAGGGGGTCGTGCAGGGGCTGGTATTTCAGGGTTTAGGGCATTGCAGAGGTGTTCAGGCAGTGCAGGGGGTCGTGCTGGGGCTGGTGTTTCAGGGTTTAGGGCAGTGCAGTGGTGTTCCGGCAGTGTAGGGGGTCGTGCAGGGGCTGGTGTTTCAGGATTTAGGGCAGTGCAGTGGTGTTCGGGCAGTGTAGGGGGTCGTGCAGGGGCTGGTGTTTCAGGGTTGAGGGCAGTGAAGTGGTGTTCAGGCAGTGTAGGGGGTCGTGCTGGGGCTGGTGTTTCAGGGTTTAGGGAAGTGCAGTGGTGTTTGGTCAGTGTAGGTGGTCTTGCTGGGGCTGGTGTTTCAGGGTTTAGGGCAGTGCAGTGGTGTTCGGGCAGTGTAGGGGGTCGTGCTGGGGGTGGTGTTTCAGGGTTTAGGGCAGTAGTGTTCGGGCAGTGTACGGGGTCTTGCTTGGGATGATGTTTCAGGCTTTAGGGCAGTGCAGTAGTTTTCGGGCAGTGTAGGTGCTGATGCTGGGGGTGATGTTTCAGGGTTTAGGGCAGTGGTGTTCAGGCAGTGTAGGGGTCGTGCTCGGGGTAATGAATCAGGGTTTAGGGCAGTGCAGTGGTGTTCGGGCAGTGTAAGGGGTCGTGCTGGGAGTGGTGTTTCAGGGTTTAGCGCAGTGCAGTGGTGTTCGGGAAGTGTAGGGGTCGTGCAGGGGCTGATGATTCAGGGTTTAGGGCAGTGCAGTGGTGTTCGGGCAGTGTAGGGGGTCTTGCTGGGGCTTGTGTTTTAGAGTTTAGGTCTGTGCAGTGGTGTTCGGGCAGTGTAGTGGGTCTTGCTGGGACTGATGTTTTAGGGTTTAGGGCAGTGCAGTAGGGTTCGGGCAGTGTAGGGGCTTGTGCTGGGGGTGGTGTTTCAAGGTTTAGGCAGTGCAGTGGTGTTCGGGCAGTGTAGAGGGTCGTGCTGGGGCTGGTGTTTCAGGGTTTAGGGCAGTGCAGTAGTGTTCGGGCAGTGTAGGCGGATGTGCTGGGGGTGGTGTTTCAGGGTTTAGGGCAGTATAGTGGTGTTAGGGCAGTGTAGGGGGTTGTGCTGGGGCTGGTGTTTCAGGGTTTAGGGCAGTGCAGTGATGTTCGGGCAGTGTAGGGGGTCGTGCTGGGGCTGGTGTTTCAGGGTTAGGGGCAGTGCATTGGTGTTCGGGCACTGTAGGGGTCGTGCTGGGGCTGGTGTTTCAGGGTTTAGGGCAGTGCAGTGGTGTTCGGGCAGTGTAGGGGGTCATGCAGGGGCTGGTGTTTCAGGGTTTAGGGCAGTGCAGTGGTGTTCGGGCAGTGTAGGGGGTCGTGCAGGGGCTGGTGTTTCAGAGTTTAGGGCAGTGCAGTGATGTTCGGGCAGTGTAGGGGGTCTTCCAGGGGCTGGTGTTTCCGGGTTTAGGGCAGTGCAGTGGTGTTCGGGCAGTGTAGGGGGTCGTGCTGGGGGTGGTGATTCAGGGTTTAGGGCAGTCTAGGGGGCCGTGCAGGGGCTGGTGTTTCAGGGTTTAGGGCAGTGCAGTGGTGTTCGGGCAGTGTAGGGAGTCGTGCTGGGGCTCGTGTTTCAGGGTTTAGGGCAGTGCAGTTGTGTTCGGGCAGTGTAGGGGGTCGTGCTGGGGGTGGTGTTTCAGGGTTTAGGGCAGTGGTGTTTATGCAAGGTGTCGGGGGTCTTGCTGGGGCTGGTGTTTCAGGGTTTAGTGCAGTTCAGTGGTGTTAGGGCAGTGTAGAGGGTTGTGCAGGGGTGGTGTTTCAGGGTTTAGGACAGTGCAGTGGTGTTTAGGCAGTGTAGGGGCTTGTGCTGGGGCTGGTGTTTCAGGGTTTAGGACGGTGCGTGGTATTCGGGCAGTGTAGGGGGTCATGCTTGGGATGATGTTTCAGGGTTTAGGGCAGTGCAGTGGTGTTCGGGCAGTGTAGGGGGTCGTGCTGAGGGTGGTGTTTTAGAGTTTAGGGCAGTGCAGTGGTGTTCCGGCATTGTAGGGGGTCGTGCTGGGAGTGGTGTTTCAGGGTTTAGGGCAGTCTAGGGGGAAGTGCAGGGGCTGGTGTTTCAGGGTTTAGGGCAGTGCAGTGGTGTTCGGGCAGTGTAGGGAGTCGTGCTGGGGCTCGTGTTTCAGGGTTTAGGGCAGTGCAGTGGTGTTCGGGCAGTGCAGGGGGTCGTGCTGGGGCTCGTGTTTCAGGGTTTAGGGCAGTGACGTGGTGTTCGGGCAGTGTAGGGGGTCGTGCAGGGGCTGGTGTTTCAGGTTTTAGGGCAGTGCAGTGGTGTTCGGGCAGTGTAGGGGGTCGTGCAGGGGCTGGTGTTTCAGGGTTTAGGGCAGTGCAGTGGTGTTCAGGCAGTGTAGGGGGTCGTGCTGGGGGTGGTGTTTTAGGGTTTAGGGCAGTGGTGTTCGGGCAGTGTAGGGGGTCGTGCTGGGGGTGGTGTTTCATGGTTTAGGGCAGTGCAGTGGTGTTCCGGCAGTGTAGGGGGTCGTGCTGGGGGTGGTGTTTCAGGGTTTAGGGCAGTCTAGGGGGTCGTGCAGGGGCTGGTGTTTCAGGGTTTAGCGTAGTGCAGTGGTGTTCAGGCAGTGCAGGGGTTCGTGCTGGGGCTAGTGTTTCAGGGTTTAGGGCAGTGCAGTGGTATTCAGGCAGTGTAGGGGTCGTGCTGGGGCTGGTGTTTCAGGGTTTAGGGCAGTGCAGTGGTGTCCGGGCAGTGTAGGGGGTCGTGCAGGGGCTGGTGTTTCAGGGTTTAGGGCAGAGCAGTGGTGTTCGCGGAGTGTAGGGGGTTGTGCAGGAGCTGGTGTTTCAGGGTTTAGGGCAGTGCAGTGGTGTTCGGGCAGTGTAGGGGGTCGTGCAGGGGCTGGTGTTTCAGGGTTTAGGGCAGTGAAGTGGTGTTCGGGCAGTGTAGGGGGTCGTGCTGGGGCTGGTGTTTCAGGGTTTAGGGCAGTGAAGTGGTGTTCGGGCAGTGTAGGGGGTCATGCTGGAGGTGGTGTATCAGGGTTTAGAGCAGTGCAGTGGTGTTCGGGCAGTATAGGGGTCTTGCTGAGACTGGTGGTTTGAGGGTTTACGGCAGTGCAGTGGTGTTCGGGCAGTGTAGGGGGTCCTGCTGTGGGTGGTGTTTCAGGGTTTAGGGCAGTGCAGTGGTGTTCGGGCAGAGTAGGGTGTCTTGCTGGGGCTGGTGTTTAAGGGTTTAGGGCACTAGTGTTTGGGCAGTGTACGGGGTCTTGCTTGGGATGATGTTTCAGGGTTTAGGGCAGTGCAGTGGTGTTCCGGTAGTGTAGGGGGTCGTGCTGGGGGTGGTGTTTCAGGGTTTAGGGTAGTGTAGGGGGTCGTACAGGGGCTAGTGTTTCAGGGTATAGGGCAGTGCAGTGGTGTTCGGGCAGTGTAGGGGGTCATGCTGGGGCTGGTGTTTCAGGGTTTAGGGCAGTGCGGTGGTGTTGGGCAGTGTAGGGGTCGTGTTGGGGCTGGTGGTTTAGGGCAGTGCAGTGGTGTTCGGGCAGTGTGGGGTGTCGTGCTGGGAGTGGTGTTTCAGGGTTTAGGGCAGTGCAGTGGTGTTCTGGCAGTGTAGGGGGTCGTGCTGGGGGTGGTGTTTCAGGGTTTAGGGCAGTCTAGGGGGTCATGCAGGGGCTGGTGTTTCAGGGTTTAGGGCAGTGCAGTGGTGTTCAGGCAGTGCAAGGGGTCGTGCTGGGGCTAGTGTTTAAGGGTTTAGGGCAGTGCAGTGGTATTCAGGCAGTGTAGGGGTCGTGCTGGGGCTGGTGTTTCAGGGTTTAGGTCAGTGCAGTGGTGTCCGGGCAGTATAGGGGGTCGTGCAGGGGCTGGTGTTTCAGGGTTTAAGGCAGTGCGGTGGGGTTCGGGCAGTGTAGGGGGTCTTGCTGGGGCTGGTGATTCAGGGTTAGGGGCAGTGCAGTGGTGTTCGGGCAGTGTAGGGTGTCTTGCTGGGGCTGGTGTTTCAGGGTTTAGGGCAGTACAGTGATGTTCCGGTAGTGTAGGGGGTCGTACTGGGGGTGGTGATTCAGGGTTTAGGGTAGTGTAGGGGGTCGTGCAGGGGCTGGTGTTTCAGGGTATAGGGCAGTGCGGTGGTGTTCGGGCAGTGTAGGGGGTCTTGCTGGGGGTGGCCTTTCAGGGTTTAGGGCAGTGCAGTGGTGTTCAGGCCGTGTAGGGGGTCTTGCTGGGGCTGGTGATTCAGGGTTTGGGGCAGTGTAGTGGTGTTCGGGCAGTGTATGGGGTCTTGCTGGGGCTGGTGTTTCAGGGTTTAGGGCAGTAGTGTTCGGGCAGTGTATGGGGTCGTGCTGGGGCTGGTGTTTCAGGGTTTAGGGCAGTGAAGTGGTGTTCGGGCAGTGTAGGGGGTCATGCTGGGGGTGGTGTTTCAGAGTTTAGGGCAGTTCAGTGGTGTTCCGGCAGTGTAGGGGGTCGTGCTGGGGGTGGTGTTTCAGGGTTTAGGGCAGTCTAGGGGGCCGTGCAGGGGCTGGTGTTTCGGGGTTCAGGGCAGTGCAGTTGTGTTCGGGCAGTGTAGGGAGTTGTGCTGGGGCTCGTGTTTCAGGGTTTAGGGCAGTGCAGTGGTGTTCGGGCCGTGTAGGGGGTCTTGCTGGGGCTGGTGATTCAGGGTTTGGGGCAGTGTAGTTGTGTTCGGGCAGTGTAGGGGGTCTTGCTGGGGCTGGTGTTTCAGGGTTTAGGGCAGTAGTGTTCGGGCAGTGTATGGGGTCTTGCTTGAGATGATGTTTCAGGGTTTAGGGCAGTGCAGTGATGTTGCGGTAGTGTAGGGGGTCGTGCTGGGGGTGGTGATTCAGGGTTTAGGGTAGTGTAGGGGGTCGTACAGGGGCTGGTGTTTCAGGGTATAGGGCAGTGCGGTGGTCTTCGGGCAGTGTAGGGGGTCATGCTGGGGCTGGTGTTTCAGGGTGTAGGGCAGTGCGGTGGTGTTCGGGCAGTGTAGGGGTCGTGTTGGGGCTGGTGGTTTAGGGCAGTGCAGTGGAGATCGGGCAGTGTAGGGGGTCGTGCTGGGAGTGGTATTTCAGGGTTTAGGGCAGTGCAGTGGTGTTCCGGCAGTATAGGGGGTTGTGCTGGGGGTAGTGTTTCAGGGTTTAGGGAAGTCTAGGGGGTCGTGCAGGGGCTGGAGTTTCAGGGTTTAGGGCATTGCAGTGGTGTTCAGGCAGTGCAGGGGGTCGTGCTGGGGCTGGTGTTTCAGGGTTTAGGGCAGTGCAGTGGTGTTCAGGCAGTGTAGGGGGTCGTGCAGGGGCTGGTGTTTCAGGATTTAGGGCAGTGCAGTGGTGTTCGGGCAGTGTAGGGGGTCGTGCAGGGGCTGGTGTTTCAGGGTTGAGGGCAGTGAAGTGGTGTTCAGGCAGTGTAGGGGGTCGTGCTGGGGCTGGTGTTTCAGGGTTTAGGGAAGTGCAGTGGTGTTTGGTCAGTGTAGGTGGTCTTGCTGGGGCTGGTGTTTCAGGGTTTAGGGCAGTGCAGTGGTGTTCGGGCAGTGTAGGGGGTCGTGCTGGGGGTGGTGTTTCAGGGTTTAGGGCAGTAGTGTTCGGGCAGTGTACGGGGTCTTGCTTGGGATGATGTTTCAGGCTTTAGGGCAGTGCAGTAGTTTTCGGGCAGTGTAGGTGCTGATGCTGGGGGTGATGTTTCAGTGTTTAGGGCAGTGGTGTTCAGGCAGTGTAGGGGTCGTGCTCGGGGTGATGAATCAGGGTTTAGGGCAGTGCAGTGGCGTTCGGGCAGTGTGAGGGTTCGTGCTGGGAGTGGTGTTTCAGGGTTTAGCGCAGTGCAGTGGTGTTCGGAAAGTGTAGGGGTCGTGCAGGGGCTGATGATTCAGGGTTTAGGGCAGTGCAGTGGTGTTCGGGCAGTGTAGGGGGTCTTGCTGGGGCTTGTGTTTTAGGGTTTAGGTCTGTGCAGTGGTGTTCGGGCAGTGTAGTGGGTCTTGCTGGGGCTGATGTTTTAGGGTTTAGGGCAGTGCAGTGGGGTTCGGGCAGTGTAGGGGCTTGTGCTGGGGGTGGTGTTTCAAGGTTTAGGCAGTGCAGTGGTGTTCGGGCAGTGTAGAGGGTCGTGCTGGGGCTTGTGTTTCAGGGTTTAGGGCAGTGCAGTAGTGTTTGGGCAGTGTAGGCGGATGTGCTGGGGGTGGTGTTTCAGGGTTTAGGGCAGTATAGTGGTGTTAGGGCAGTGTAGGGGGTTGTTCTGGGGCTGGTGTTAGAGGGTTTAGGGCAGTGCAGTGGTGTTCTGGCAGTGTAGGGGGTCGTGCTGGGGGTGGTGTTTCAGGGTTTAGGGCAGTAGTGTTCGGGCAGTGTACGGGGTCTTGCTTGGGATGATGTTTCAGGCTTTAGGGCAGTGCAGTAGTTTTCGGGCAGTGTAGGTGCTGATGCTGGGGGTGATGTTTCAGGGTTTAGGGCAGTGGTGTTCAGGCAGTGTAGGGGTCATGCTCGGGGTGATGAATCAGGGTTTAATGCAGTGCAGTGGTGTTCGGGCAGTGTAAGGGGTCGTGCTGGGAGTGGTGTTTCAGGGTTTAGCGCAGTGCAGTGGTGTTCGGGAAGTGTAGGGGTCGTGCAGGGGCTGATGATTCAGGGTTTAGGGCAGTGCAGTGGTGTTCGGGCAGTGTAGAGGGTCTTGCTGGGGCTTGTGTTTTAGGGTTTAGGTCTCTGCAGTGGTGTTCGGGCAGTGTAGTGGGTCTTGCTGGGGCTGATGTTTTAGGGTTTAGGGCAGTGCAGTGGGGTTCGGGCAGAGTAGGGGCTTGTGCTGGGGGTGGTGTTTCAAGGTTTAGGCAGTGCAGTGGTGTTCGGGCAGTGTAGAGGGTCGTGCTGGGGCTGGTGTTTCAGGGTTTAGGGCGGTGCAGTTGTGTTCGGGCAGTGTAGGCAGATGTGCTGGGGGTGGTGTTTCAGGGTTTAGGGCAGTATAGTGGTGTTAGGGCAGTGTAGGGGGTTGTGCTGGGGCTGGTGTTTCAGGGTTTAGGGCAGTGCAGTGGTGTTCGGGCAGTGTAGGGGGTCGTGCTGGGGTGGTGATTCAGGGTTTAGGGTAGTGTAGGGGGTCGTACAGGGGCTGGTGTTTCAGGGTATAGGGCAGTGCGGTGATGTTGCGGTAGTGTAGGGGGTCGTACAGGGGCTGGTGATTCAGGGTATAGGGCAGTGCGGTGGTGTTCGGGCAGTGTAGGGGGTCATGCTGGGGCTGGTGTTTCAGGGTGTAGGGCAGTGCGGTGGTGTTCGGGCAGTGTAGGGGTCGTGTTGGGGCTGGTGGTTTAGGGCAGTGCAGTGGAGTTCGGGCAGTGTAGGGGGTCATGCTGGGAGTGGTGTTTCAGGGTTTAGGGCAGTGCAGTGGTGTTTCGGCAGTATAGGGGGTTGTGCTGGGGGTAGTGTTTCAGGGTTTAGGGCAGTCTAGGGGGTCGTGCAGGGGCTGGTATTTCAGGGTTTAGGGCATTGCAGAGGTGTTCAGGCAGTGCAGGGGGTCGTGCTGGGGCTGGTGTTTCAGGGTTTAGGGCAGTGCAGTGGTGTTCGGGCAGTGCAGGGGGTCGTGCAGGGGCTGGTGTTTCAGGATTTAGGGCAGTGCAGTGGTGTTCGGGCAGTGTAGGGGGTCGTGCAGGGGCTGGTGTTTCAGGGTTGAGGGCAGTGAAGTGGTGTTCAGGCAGTGTAGGGGGTCGTGCTGGGGCTGGTGTTTCAGGGTTTAGGGAAGTGCAGTGGTGTTTGGTCAGTGTAGGTGGTCTTGCTGGGGCTGGTGTTTCAGGGTTTAGGGAAGTGCAGTGGTGTTCGGGCAGTGTAGGGGGTCGTGCTGGGGGTGGTGTTTCAGGGTTTAGGGCAGTAGTGTTCGGGCAGTGTACGGGGTCTTGCTTGGGATGATGTTTCAGGCTTTAGGGCAGTGCAGTAGTTTTCGGGCAGTGTAGGTGCTGATGCTGGGGGTGATGTTTCAGGGTTTAGGGCAGTGGTGTTCAGGCAGTGTAGGGGTCGTGCTCGGGGTAATGAATCAGGGTTTAGGGCAGTGCAGTGGTGTTCGGGCAGTGTAAGGGGTCGTGCTGGGAGTGGTGTTTCAGGGTTTAGCGCAGTGCAGTGGTGTTCGGGAAGTGTAGGGGTCGTGCAGGGGCTGATGATTCAGGGTTTAGGGCAGTGCAGTGGTGTTCGGGCAGTGTAGGGGGTCTTGCTGGGGCTTGTGTTTTAGAGTTTAGGTCTGTGCAGTGGTGTTCGGGCAGTGTAGTGGGTCTTGCTGGGGCTGATGTTTTAGGGTTTAGGGCAGTGCAGTAGGGTTCGGGCAGTGTAGGGGCTTGTGCTGGGGGTGGTGTTTCAAGGTTTAGGCAGTGCAGTGGTGTTCGGGCAGTGTAGAGGGTCGTGCTGGGGCTGGTGTTTCAGGGTTTAGGGCAGTGCAGTAGTGTTCGGGCAGTGTAGGCGGATGTGCTGGGGGTGGTGTTTCAGGGTTTAGGGCAGTATAGTGGTGTTAGGGCAGTGTAGGGGCTTGTGCTGGGGGTGGTGTTTCAAGGTTTAGGCAGTGCAGTGGTGTTCGGGCAGTGTAGAGGGTCGTGCTGGGGCTGGTGTTTCAGGGTTTAGGGCAGTGCAGTAGTGTTCGGGCAGAGTAGGCAGATGTGCTGGGGGTGGTGTTTCAGGGTTTAGGGCAGTATAGTGGTGTTAGGGCAGTGTAGGGGGTTGTGCTGGGGCTGGTGAATCAGGGTTTAGGGCAGTGCAGTGGTGTTCGGGCAGTGTAGGGGGTCGTGCTGGGGTGGTGATTCAGGGTTTAGGGTAGTGTAGGGGGTCGTACAGGGGCTGGTGTTTCAGGGTATAGGGCAGTGCGGTGATGTTGCGGTAGTGTAGGGGGTCGTACAGGGGCTGGTGATTCAGGGTATAGGGCAGTGCGGTGGTGTTCGGGCAGTGTAGGGGGTCATGCTGGGGCTGGTGTTTCAGGGTGTAGGGCAGTGCGGTGGTGTTCGGGCAGTGTAGGGGTCGTGTTGGGGCTGGTGGTTTAGGGCAGTGCAGTGGAGTTCGGGCAGTGTAGGGGGTCATGCTGGGAGTGGTGTTTCAGGGTTTAGGGCAGTGCAGTGGTGTTCCGGCAGTATAGGGGTTTGTGCTGGGGGTAGTGTTTCAGGGTTTAGGGCAGTCTAGGGGGTCGTGCAGGGGCTGGTATTTCAGGGTTTAGGGCATTGCAGAGGTGTTCAGGCAGTGCAGGGGGTCGTGCTGGGGCTGGTGTTTCAGGGTTTAGGGCAGTGCAGTGGTGTTCCGGCAGTGTAGGGGGTCGTGCAGGGGCTGGTGTTTCAGGATTTAGGGCAGTGCAGTGGTGTTCGGGCAGTGTAGGGGGTCGTGCAGGGGCTGGTGTTTCAGGGTTGAGGGCAGTGAAGTGGTGTTCAGGCAGTGTAGGGGGTCGTGCTGGGGCTGGTGTTTCAGGGTTTAGGGCAGTGCAGTGGTGTTCGGGCAGTGTAGGGGGTCGTGCTGGGGGTGGTGTTTCAGGGTTTAGGGCAGTAGTGTTCGGGCAGTGTACGGGGTCTTGCTTGGGATGATGTTTCAGGCTTTAGGGCAGTGCAGTAGTTTTCGGGCAGTGTAGGTGCTGATGCTGGGGGTGATGTTTCAGGGTTTAGGGCAGTGGTGTTCAGGCAGTGTAGGGGTCGTGCTCGGGGTAATGAATCAGGGTTTAGGGCAGTGCAGTGGTGTTCGGGCAGTGTAAGGGGTCGTGCTGGGAGTGGTGTTTCAGGGTTTAGCGCAGTGCAGTGGTGTTCGGGAAGTGTAGGGGTCGTGCAGGGGCTGATGATTCAGGGTTTAGGGCAGTGCAGTGGTGTTCGGGCAGTGTAGGGGGTCTTGCTGGGGCTTGTGTTTTAGAGTTTAGGTCTGTGCAGTGGTGTTCGGGCAGTGTAGTGGGTCTTGCTGGGGCTGATGTTTTAGGGTTTAGGGCAGTGCAGTAGGGTTCGGGCAGTGTAGGGGCTTGTGCTGGGGGTGGTGTTTCAAGGTTTAGGCAGTGCAGTGGTGTTCGGGCAGTGTAGAGGGTCGTGCTGGGGCTGGTGTTTCAGGGTTTAGGGCAGTGCAGTAGTGTTCGGGCAGTGTAGGCGGATGTGCTGGGGGTGGTGTTTCAGGGTTTAGGGCAGTATAGTGGTGTTAGGGCAGTGTAGGGGGTTGTGCTGGGGCTGGTGTTTCAGGGTTTAGGGCAGTGCAGTGGTGTTCGGGCAGTGTAGGGGGTCGTGCTGGGGCTGGTGTTTCAGGGTTAGGGGCAGTGCATTGGTGTTCGGGCACTGTAGGGGTCGTGCTGGGGCTGGTGTTTCAGGGTTTAGGGCAGTGCAGTGGTGTTCGGGCAGTGTAGGGGGTCATGCAGGGGCTGGTGTTTCAGGGTTTAGGGCAGTGCAGTGGTGTTCGGGCAGTGTAGGGGGTCGTGCAGGGGCTGGTGTTTCAGAGTTTAGGGCAGTGCAGTGATGTTCGGGCAGTGTAGGGGGTCTTCCAGGGGCTGGTGTTTCCGGGTTTAGGGCAGTGCAGTGGTGTTCGGGCAGTGTAGGGGGTCGTGCTGGGGGTGGTGATTCAGGGTTTAGGGCAGTCTAGGGGGCCGTGCAGGGGCTGGTGTTTCAGGGTTTAGGGCAGTGCAGTGGTGTTCGGGCAGTGGAGGGAGTCGTGCTGGGGCTCGTGTTTCAGGGTTTAGGGCAGTGCAGTTGTGTTCGGGCAGTGTAGGGGGTCGTGCTGGGGGTGGTGTTTCAGGGTTTAGGGCAGTGGTGTTTATGCAAGGTGTCGGGGGTCTTGCTGGGGCTGGTGTTTCAGGGTTTAGTGCAGTGCAGTGGTGTTAGGGCAGTGTAGAGGGTTGTGCAGGGGTGGTGTTTCAGGGTTTAGGACAGTGCAGTGGTGTTTAGGCAGTGTAGGGGCTTGTGCTGGGGCTGGTGTTTCAGGGTTTAGGACGGTGCGTGGTATTCGGGCAGTGTAGGGGGTCATGCTTGGGATGATGTTTCAGGGTTTAGGGCAGTGCAGTGGTGTTCGGGCAGTGTAGGGGGTCGTGCTGAGGGTGGTGTTTTAGAGTTTAGGGCAGTGCAGTGGTGTTCCGGCATTGTAGGGGGTCGTGCTGGGAGTGGTGTTTCAGGGTTTAGGGCAGTCTAGGGGGAAGTGCAGGGGCTGGTGTTTCAGGGTTTAGGGCAGTGCAGTGGTGTTCGGGCAGTGTAGGGAGTCGTGCTGGGGCTCGTGTTTCAGGGTTTAGGGCAGTGCAGTGGTGTTCGGGCAGTGCAGGGGGTCGTGCTGGGGCTCGTGTTTCAGGGTTTAGGGCAGTGCCGTGGTGTTCGGGCAGTGTAGGGGGTCGTGCAGGGGCTGGTGTTTCAGGTTTTAGGGCAGTGCAGTGGTGTTCGGGCAGTGTAGGGGGTCGTGCAGGGGCTGGTGTTTCAGGGTTTAGGGCAGTGCAGTGGTGTTCAGGCAGTGTAGGGGGTCGGGCTGGGGGTGGTGTTTTAGGGTTTAGGGCAGTGGTGTTCGGGCAGTGTAGGGGGTCGTGCTGGGGGTGGTGTTTCATGGTTTAGGGCAGTGCAGTGGTGTTCCGGCAGTGTAGGGGGTCGTGCTGGGGGTGGTGTTTCAGGGTTTAGGGCAGTCTAGGGGGTCGTGCAGGGGCTGGTGTTTCAGGGTTTAGCGTAGTGCAGTGGTGTTCAGGCAGTGCAGGGGTTCGTGCTGGGGCTAGTGTTTCAGGGTTTAGGGCAGTGCAGTGGTATTCAGGCAGTGTAGGGGTCGTGCTGGGGCTGGTGTTTCAGGGTTTAGGGCAGTGCAGTGGTGTCCGGGCAGTGTAGGGGGTCGTGCAGGGGCTGGTGTTTCAGGGTTTAGGGCAGAGCAGTGGTGTTCGCGGAGTGTAGGGGGTTGTGCAGGAGCTGGTGTTTCAGGGTTTAGGGCAGTGCAGTGGTGTTCGGGCAGTGTAGGGGGTCATGCAGGGGCTGGTGTTTCAGGGTTTAGGGCAGTGAAGTGGTGTTCGGGCAGTGTAGGGGGTCGTGCTGGGGCTGGTGTTTCAGGGTTTAGGGCAGTGAAGTGGTGTTCGGGCAGTGTAGGGGGTCATGCTGGAGGTGGTGTATCAGGGTTTAGAGCAGTGCAGTGGTGTTCGGGCAGTATAGGGGTCTTGCTGAGACTGGTGTTTGAGGGTTTACGGCAGTGCAGTGGTGTTCGGGCAGTGTAGGGGGTCCTGCTGTGGGTGGTGTTTCAGGGTTTAGGGCAGTGCAGTGGTGTTCGGGCAGAGTAGGGTGTCTTGCTGGGGCTGGTGTTTAAGGGTTTAGGGCACTAGTGTTTGGGCAGTGTACGGGGTCTTGCTTGGGATGATGTTTCAGGGTTTAGGGCAGTGCAGTGGTGTTCCGGTAGTGTAGGGGGTCGTGCTGGGGGTGGTGTTTCAGGGTTTAGGGTAGTGTAGGGGGTCGTACAGGGGCTAGTGTTTCAGGGTATAGGGCAGTGCAGTGGTGTTCGGGCAGTGTAGGGGGTCATGCTGGGGCTGGTGTTTCAGGGTTTAGGGCAGTGCGGTGGTGTTGGGCAGTGTAGGGGTCGTGTTGGGGCTGGTGGTTTAGGGCAGTGCAGTGGTGTTCGGGCAGTGTGGGGTGTCGTGCTGGGAGTGGTGTTTCAGGGTTTAGGGCAGTGCAGTGGTGTTCTGGCAGTGTAGGGGGTCGTGCTGGGGGTGGTGTTTCAGGGTTTAGGGCAGTCTAGGGGGTCATGCAGGGGCTGGTGTTTCAGGGTTTAGGGCAGTGCAGTGGTGTTCAGGCAGTGCAAGGGGTCGTGCTGGGGCTAGTGTTTAAGGGTTTAGGGCAGTGCAGTGGTATTCAGGCAGTGTAGGGGTCGTGCTGGGGCTGGTGTTTCAGGGTTTAGGTCAGTGCAGTGGTGTCCGGGCAGTATAGGGGGTCGTGCAGGGGCTGGTGTTTCAGGGTTTAAGGCAGTGCGGTGGTGTTCGGGCAGTGTAGGGGGTCTTGCTGGGGCTGGTGATTCAGGGTTAGGGGCAGTGCAGTGGTGTTCGGGCAGTGTAGGGTGTCTTGCTGGGGCTGGTGTTTCAGGGTTTAGGGCAGTACAGTGATGTTCCGGTAGTGTAGGGGGTCGTACTGGGGGTGGTGATTCAGGGTTTAGGGTAGTGTAGGGGGTCGTGCAGGGGCTGGTGTTTCAGGGTATAGGGCAGTGCGGTGGTGTTCGGGCAGTGTAGGGGGTCTTGCTGGGGGTGGCCTTTCAGGGTTTAGGGCAGTGCAGTGGTGTTCAGGCCGTGTAGGGGGTCTTGCTGGGGCTGGTGATTCAGGGTTTGGGGCAGTGTAGTGGTGTTCGGGCAGTGTATGGGGTCTTGCTGGGGCTGGTGTTTCAGGGTTTAGGGCAGTAGTGTTCGGGCAGTGTATGGGGTCGTGCTGGGGCTGGTGTTTCAGGGTTTAGGGCAGTGAAGTGGTGTTCGGGCAGTGTAGGGGGTCATGCTGGGGGTGGTGTTTCAGAGTTTAGGGCAGTTCAGTGGTGTTCCGGCAGTGTAGGGGGTCGTGCTGGGGGTGGTGTTTCAGGGTTTAGGGCAGTCTAGGGGGCCGTGCAGGGGCTGGTGTTTCGGGGTTCAGGGCAGTGCAGTTGTGTTCGGGCAGTGTAGGGAGTTGTGCTGGGGCTCGTGTTTCAGGGTTTAGGGCAGTGCAGTGGTGTTCGGGCCGTGTAGGGGGTCTTGCTGGGGCTGGTGATTCAGGGTTTGGGGCAGTGTAGTTGTGTTCGGGCAGTGTAGGGGGTCTTGCTGGGGCTGGTGTTTCAGGGTTTAGGGCAGTAGTGTTCGGGCAGTGTATGGGGTCTTGCTTGAGATGATGTTTCAGGGTTTAGGGCAGTGCAGTGATGTTGCGGTAGTGTAGGGGGTCGTCCTGGGGGTGGTGATTCAGGGTTTAGGGTAGTGTAGGGGGTCGTACAGGGGCTGGTGTTTCAGGGTATAGGGCAGTGCGGTGGTCTTCGGGCAGTGTAGGGGGTCATGCTGGGGCTGGTGTTTCAGGGTGTAGGGCAGTGCGGTGGTGTTCGGGCAGTGTAGGGGTCGTGTTGGGGCTGGTGGTTTAGGGCAGTGCAGTGGAGATCGGGCAGTGTAGGGGGTCGTGCTGGGAGTGGTGTTTCAGGGTTTAGGGCAGTGCAGTGGTGTTCCGGCAGTATAGGGGGTTGTGCTGGGGGTAGTGTTTCAGGGTTTAGGGCAGTCTAGGGGGTCGTGCAGGGGCTGGTGTTTCAGGGTTTAGGGCATTGCAGTGGTGTTCAGGCAGTGCAGGGGGTCGTGCTGGGGCTGGTGTTTCAGGGTTTAGGGCAGTGCAGTGGTGTTCAGGCAGTGTAGGGGGTCGTGCAGGGGCTGGTGTTTCAGGATTTAGGGCAGTGCAGTGGTGTTCGGGCAGTGTAGGGGGTCGTGCAGGGGCTGGTGTTTCAGGGTTGAGGGCAGTGAAGTGGTGTTCAGGCAGTGTAGGGGGTCGTGCTGGGGCTGGTGTTTCAGGGTTTAGGGAAGTGCAGTGGTGTTTGGTCAGTGTAGGTGGTCTTGCTGGGGCTGGTGTTTCAGGGTTTAGGGCAGTGCAGTGGTGTTCGGGCAGTGTAGGGGGTCGTGCTGGGGGTGGTGTTTCAGGGTTTAGGGCAGTAGTGTTCGGGCAGTGTACGGGGTCTTGCTTGGGATGATGTTTCAGGCTTTAGGGCAGTGCAGTAGTTTTCGGGCAGTGTAGGTGCTGATGCTGGGGGTGATGTTTCAGTGTTTAGGGCAGTGGTGTTCAGGCAGTGTAGGGGTCGTGCTCGGGGTGATGAATCAGGGTTTAGGGCAGTGCAGTGGCGTTCGGGCAGTGTGAGGGTTCGTGCTGGGAGTGGTGTTTCAGGGTTTAGCGCAGTGCAGTGGTGTTCGGGAAGTGTAGGGGCCGTGCAGGGGCTGATGATTCAGGGTTTAGGGCAGTGCAGTGGTGTTCGGGCAGTGTAGGGGGTCTTGCTGGGGCTTGTGTTTTAGGGTTTAGGTCTGTGCAGTGGTGTTCGGGCAGTGTAGTGGGTCTTGCTGGGGCTGATGTTTTAGGGTTTAGGGCAGTGCAGTGGGGTTCGGGCAGTGTAGGGGCTTGTGCTGGGGGTGGTGTTTCAAGGTTTAGGCAGTGCAGTGGTGTTCGGGCAGTGTAGAGGGTCGTGCTGGGGCTTGTGTTTCAGGGTTTAGGGCAGTGCAGTAGTGTTTGGGCAGTGTAGGCGGATGTGCTGGGGGTGGTGTTTCAGGGTTTAGGGCAGTATAGTGGTGTTAGGGCAGTGTAGGGGGTTGTTCTGGGGCTGGTGTTAGAGGGTTTAGGGCAGTGCAGTGGTGTTCTGGCAGTGTAGGGGGTCGTGCTGGGGGTGGTGTTTCAGGGTTTAGGGCAGTAGTGTTCGGGCAGTGTACGGGGTCTTGCTTGGGATGATGTTTCAGGCTTTAGGGCAGTGCAGTAGTTTTCGGGCAGTGTAGGTGCTGATGCTGGGGGTGATGTTTCAGGGTTTAGGGCAGTGGTGTTCAGGCAGTGTAGGGGTCATGCTCGGGGTGATGAATCAGGGTTTAATGCAGTGCAGTGGTGTTCGGGCAGTGTAAGGGGTCGTGCTGGGAGTGGTGTTTCAGGGTTTAGCGCAGTGCAGTGGTGTTCGGGAAGTGTAGGGGTCGTGCAGGGGCTGATGATTCAGGGTTTAGGGCAGTGCAGTGGTGTTCGGGCAGTGTAGAGGGTCTTGCTGGGGCTTGTGTTTTAGGGTTTAGGTCTCTGCAGTGGTGTTCGGGCAGTGTAGTGGGTCTTGCTGGGGCTGATGTTTTAGGGTTTAGGGCAGTGCAGTGGGGTTCGGGCAGAGTAGGGGCTTGTGCTGGGGGTGGTGTTTCAAGGTTTAGGCAGTGCAGTGGTGTTCGGGCAGTGTAGAGGGTCGTGCTGGGGCTGGTGTTTCAGGGTTTAGGGCAGTGCAGTTGTGTTCGGGCAGTGTAGGCAGATGTGCTGGGGGTGGTGTTTCAGGGTTTAGGGCAGTATAGTGGTGTTAGGGCAGTGTAGGGGGTTGTGCTGGGGCTGGTGTTTCAGGGTTTAGGGCAGTGCAGTGGTGTTCGGGCAGTGTAGGGGGTCGTGCTGGGGTGGTGATTCAGGGTTTAGGGTAGTGTAGGGGGTCGTACAGGGGCTGGTGTTTCAGGGTATAGGGCAGTGCGGTGATGTTGCGGTAGTGTAGGGGGTCGTACAGGGGCTGGTGATTCAGGGTATAGGGCAGTGCGGTGGTGTTCGGGCAGTGTAGGGGGTCATGCTGGGGCTGGTGTTTCAGGGTGTAGGGCAGTGCGGTGGTGTTCGGGCAGTGTAGGGGTCGTGTTGGGGCTGGTGGTTTAGGGCAGTGCAGTGGAGTTCGGGCAGTGTAGGGGGTCATGCTGGGAGTGGTGTTTCAGGGTTTAGGGCAGTGCAGTGGTGTTCCGGCAGTATAGGGGGTTGTGCTGGGGGTAGTGTTTCAGGGTTTAGGGCAGTCTAGGGGGTCGTGCAGGGGCTGGTATTTCAGGGTTTAGGGCATTGCAGAGGTGTTCAGGCAGTGCAGGGGGTCGTGCTGGGGCTGGTGTTTCAGGGTTTAGGGCAGTGCAGTGGTGTTCGGGCAGTGCAGGGGGTCGTGCAGGGGCTGGTGTTTCAGGATTTAGGGCAGTGCAGTGGTGTTCGGGCAGTGTAGGGGGTCGTGCAGGGGCTGGTGTTTCAGGGTTGAGGGCAGTGAAGTGGTGTTCAGGCAGTGTAGGGGGTCGTGCTGGGGCTGGTGTTTCAGGGTTTAGGGAAGTGCAGTGGTGTTTGGTCAGTGTAGGTGGTCTTGCTGGGGCTGGTGTTTCAGGGTTTAGGGCAGTGCAGTGGTGTTCGGGCAGTGTAGGGGGTCGTGCTGGGGGTGGTGTTTCAGGGTTTAGGGCAGTAGTGTTCGGGCAGTGTACGGGGTCTTGCTTGGGATGATGTTTCAGGCTTTAGGGCAGTGCAGTAGTTTTCGGGCAGTGTAGGTGCTGATGCTGGGGGTGATGTTTCAGGGTTTAGGGCAGTGGTGTTCAGGCAGTGTAGGGGTCGTGCTCGGGGTAATGAATCAGGGTTTAGGGCAGTGCAGTGGTGTTCGGGCAGTGTAAGGGGTCGTGCTGGGAGTGGTGTTTCAGGGTTTAGCGCAGTGCAGTGGTGTTCGGCAAGTGTAGGGGTCGTGCAGGGGCTGATGATTCAGGGTTTAGGGCAGTGCAGTGGTGTTCGGGCAGTGTAGGGGGTCTTGCTGGGGCTTGTGTTTTAGAGTTTAGGTCTGTGCAGTGGTGTTCGGGCAGTGTAGTGGGTCTTGCTGGGGCTGATGTTTTAGGGTTTAGGGCAGTGCAGTAGGGTTCGGGCAGTGTAGGGGCTTGTGCTGGGGGTGGTGTTTCAAGGTTTAGGCAGTGCAGTGGTGTTCGGGCAGTGTAGAGGGTCGTGCTGGGGCTGGTGTTTCAGGGTTTAGGGCAGTGCAGTAGTGTTTGGGCAGTGTAGGCGGATGTGCTGGGGGTGGTGTTTCAGGGTTTAGGGCAGTATAGTGGTGTTAGGGCAGTGTAGGGGCTTGTGCTGGGGGTGGTGTTTCAAGGTTTAGGCAGTGCAGTGGTGTTCGGGCAGTGTAGAGGGTCGTGCTGGGGCTGGTGTTTCAGGGTTTAGGGCAGTGCATTGGTGTTCGGGCAGAGTAGGCAGATGTGCTGGGGGTGGTGTTTCAGGGTTTAGGGCAGTATAGTGGTGTTAGGGCAGTGTAGGGGGTTGTGCTGGGGCTGGTGTTTCAGGGTTTAGGGCAGTGCAGTGGTGTTCGGGCAGTGTAGGGGGTCGTGCTGGGGTGGTGATTCAGGGTTTAGGGTAGTGTAGGGGGTCGTACAGGGGCTGGTGTTTCAGGGTATAGGGCAGTGCGGTGATGTTGCGGTAGTGTAGGGGGTCGTACAGGGGCTGGTGATTCAGGGTATAGGGCAGTGCGGTGGTGTTCGGGCAGTGTAGGGGGTCATGCTGGGGCTGGTGTTTCAGGGTGTAGGGCAGTGCGGTGGTGTTCGGGCAGTGTAGGGGTCGTGTTGGGGCTGGTGGTTTAGGGCAGTGCAGTGGAGTTCGGGCAGTGTAGGGGGTCATGCTGGGAGTGGTGTTTCAGGGTTTAGGGCAGTGCAGTGGTGTTCCGGCAGTATAGGGGTTTGTGCTGGGGGTAGTGTTTCAGGGTTTAGGGCAGTCTAGGGGGTCGTGCAGGGGCTGGTATTTCAGGGTTTAGGGCATTGCAGAGGTGTTCAGGCAGTGTAGGGGGTCGTGCAGGGGCTGGTGTTTCAGGATTTAGGGCAGTGCAGTGGTGTTCGGGCAGTGTAGGGGGTCGTGCAGGGGCTGGTGTTTCAGGGTTGAGGGCAGTGAAGTGGTGTTCAGGCAGTGTAGGGGGTCGTGCTGGGGCTGGTGTTTCAGGGTTTAGGGAAGTGCAGTGGTGTTTGGTCAGTGTAGGTGGTCTTGCTGGGGCTGGTGTTTCAGGGTTTAGGGCAGTGCAGTGGTGTTCGGGCAGTGTAGGGGGTCGTGCTGGGGGTGGTGTTTCAGGGTTTAGGGCAGTAGTGTTCGGGCAGTGTACGGGGTCTTGCTTGGGATGATGTTTCAGGCTTTAGGGCAGTGCAGTAGTTTTCGGGCAGTGTAGGTGCTGATGCTGGGGGTGATGTTTCAGGGTTTAGGGCAGTGGTGTTCAGGCAGTGTAGGGGTCGTGCTCGGGGTAATGAATCAGGGTTTAGGGCAGTGCAGTGGTGTTCGGGCAGTGTAAGGGGTCGTGCTGGGAGTGGTGTTTCAGGGTTTAGCGCAGTGCAGTGGTGTTCGGGAAGTGTAGGGGTCGTGCAGGGGCTGATGATTCAGGGTTTAGGGCAGTGCAGTGGTGTTCGGGCAGTGTAGGGGGTCTTGCTGGGGCTTGTGTTTTAGAGTTTAGGTCTGTGCAGTGGTGTTCGGGCAGTGTAGTGGGTCTTGCTGGGGCTGATGTTTTAGGGTTTAGGGCAGTGCAGTAGGGTTCGGGCAGTGTAGGGGCTTGTGCTGGGGGTGGTGTTTCAAGGTTTAGGCAGTGCAGTGGTGTTCGGGCAGTGTAGAGGGTCGTGCTGGGGCTGGTGTTTCAGGGTTTAGGGCAGTGCAGTAGTGTTCGGGCAGTGTAGGCGGATGTGCTGGGGGTGGTGTTTCAGGGTTTAGGGCAGTATAGTGGTGTTAGGGCAGTGTAGGGGGTTGTGCTGGGGCTGGTGTTTCAGGGTTTAGGGCAGTGCAGTGGTGTTCGGGCAGTGTAGGGGGTCGTGCTGGGGCTGGTGTTTCAGGGTTAGGGGCAGTGCATTGGTGTTCGGGCACTGTAGGGGTCGTGCTGGGGCTGGTGTTTCAGGGTTTAGGGCAGTGCAGTGGTGTTCGGGCAGTGTAGGGGGTCATGCAGGGGCTGGTGTTTCAGGGTTTAGGGCAGTGCAGTGGTGTTCGGGCAGTGTAGGGGGTCGTGCAGGGGCTGGTGTTTCAGAGTTTAGGGCAGTGCAGTGATGTTCGGGCAGTGTAGGGGGTCTTCCAGGGGCTGGTGTTTCCGGGTTTAGGGCAGTGCAGTGGTGTTCGGGCAGTGTAGGGGGTCGTGCTGGGGGTGGTGATTCAGGGTTTAGGGCAGTCTAGGGGGCCGTGCAGGGGCTGGTGTTTCAGGGTTTAGGGCAGTGCAGTGGTGTTCGGGCAGTGGAGGGAGTCGTGCTGGGGCTCGTGTTTCAGGGTTTAGGGCAGTGCAGTTGTGTTCGGGCAGTGTAGGGGGTCGTGCTGGGGGTGGTGTTTCAGGGTTGAGGGCAGTGGTGTTTATGCAAGGTGTCGGGGGTCTTGCTGGGGCTGGTGTTTCAGGGTTTAGGGCAGTGGTGTTTATGCAAGGTGTCGGGGGTCTTGCTGGGGCTGGTGTTTCAGGGTTTAGTGCAGTGCAGTGGTGTTAGGGCAGTGTAGAGGGTTGTGCAGGGGTGGTGTTTCAGGGTTTAGGACAGTGCAGTGGTGTTTAGGCAGTGTAGGGGCTTGTGCTGGGGCTGGTGTTTCAGGGTTTAGGACGGTGCGTGGTATTCGGGCAGTGTAGGGGGTCATGCTTGGGATGATGTTTCAGGGTTTAGGGCAGTGCAGTGGTGTTCGGGCAGTGTAGGGGGTCATGCTGAGGGTGGTGTTTTAGAGTTTAGGGCAGTGCAGTGGTGTTCCGGCATTGTAGGGGGTCGTGCTGGGAGTGGTGTTTCAGGGTTTAGGGCAGTCTAGGGGGAAGTGCAGGGGCTGGTGTTTCAGGGTTTAGGGCAGTGCAGTGGTGTTCGGGCAGTGTAGGGAGTCGTGCTGGGGCTCGTGTTTCAGGGTTTAGGGCAGTGCAGTGGTGTTCGGGCAGTGCAGGGGGTCGTGCTGGGGCTCGTGTTTCAGGGTTTAGGGCAGTGCCGTGGTGTTCGGGCAGTGTAGGGGGTCGTGCAGGGGCTGGTGTTTCAGGTTTTAGGGCAGTGCAGTGGTGTTCGGGCAGTGTAGGGGGTCGTGCAGGGGCTGGTGTTTCAGGGTTTAGGGCAGTGCAGTGGTGTTCAGGCAGTGTAGGGGGTCGTGCTGGGGGTGGTGTTTTAGGGTTTAGGGCAGTGGTGTTCGGGCAGTGTAGGGGGTCGTGCTGGGGGTGGTGTTTCATGGTTTAGGGCAGTGCAGTGGTGTTCCGGCAGTGTAGGGGGTCGTGCTGGGGGTGGTGTTTCAGGGTTTAGGGCAGTCTAGGGGGTCGTGCAGGGGCTGGTGTTTCAGGGTTTAGCGTAGTGCAGTGGTGTTCAGGCAGTGCAGGGGTTCGTGCTGGGGCTAGTGTTTCAGGGTTTAGGGCAGTGCAGTGGTATTCAGGCAGTGTAGGGGTCGTGCTGGGGCTGGTGTTTCAGGGTTTAGGGCAGTGCAGTGGTGTCCGGGCAGTGTAGGGGGTCGTGCAGGGGCTGGTGTTTCAGGGTTTAGGGCAGAGCAGTGGTGTTCGCGGAGTGTAGGGGGTTGTGCAGGAGCTGGTGTTTCAGGGTTTAGGGCAGTGCAGTGGTGTTCGGGCAGTGTAGGGGGTCGTGCAGGGGCTGGTGTTTCAGGGTTTAGGGCAGTGAAGTGGTGTTCGGGCAGTGTAGGGGGTCGTGCTGGGGCTGGTGTTTCAGGGTTTAGGGCAGTGAAGTGGTGTTCGGGCAGTGTAGGGGGTCATGCTGGAGGTGGTGTATCAGGGTTTAGAGCAGTGCAGTGGTGTTCGGGCAGTATAGGGGTCTTGCTGAGACTGGTGTTTGAGGGTTTACGGCAGTGCAGTGGTGTTCGGGCAGTGTAGGGGGTCCTGCTGTGGGTGGTGTTTCAGGGTTTAGGGCAGTGCAGTGGTGTTCGGGCAGAGTAGGGTGTCTTGCTGGGGCTGGTGTTTAAGGGTTTAGGGCACTAGTGTTTGGGCAGTGTACGGGGTCTTGCTTGGGATGATGTTTCAGGGTTTAGGGCAGTGCAGTGGTGTTCCGGTAGTGTAGGGGGTCGTGCTGGGGGTGGTGTTTCAGGGTTTAGGGTAGTGTAGGGGGTCGTACAGGGGCTAGTGTTTCAGGGTATAGGGCAGTGCAGTGGTGTTCGGGCAGTGTAGGGGGTCATGCTGGGGCTGGTGTTTCAGGGTTTAGGGCAGTGCGGTGGTGTTGGGCAGTGTAGGGGTCGTGTTGGGGCTGGTGGTTTAGGGCAGTGCAGTGGTGTTCGGGCAGTGTGGGGTGTCGTGCTGGGAGTGGTGTTTCCGGGTTTAGGGCAGTGCAGTGGTGTTCTGGCAGTGTAGGGGGTCGTGCTGGGGGTGGTGTTTCAGGGTTTAGGGCAGTCTAGGGGGTCATGCAGGGGCTGGTGTTTCAGGGTTTAGGGCAGTGCAGTGGTGTTCAGGCAGTGCAAGGGGTCGTGCTGGGGCTAGTGTTTCAGGGTTTAGGGCAGTGCAGTGGTATTCAGGCAGTGTAGGGGTCGTGCTGGGGCTGGTGTTTCAGGGTTTAGGTCAGTGCAGTGGTGTCCGGGCAGTATAGGGGGTCGTGCAGGGGCTGGTGTTTCAGGGTTTAAGGCAGTGCGGTGGTGTTCGGGCAGTGTAGGGGGTCTTGCTGGGGCTGGTGATTCAGGGTTAGGGGCAGTGCAGTGGTGTTCGGGCAGTGTAGGGTGTCTTGCTGGGGCTGGTGTTTCAGGGTTTAGGGCAGTACAGTGATGTTCCGGTAGTGTAGGGGGTCGTACTGGGGGTGGTGATTCAGGGTTTAGGGTAATGTAGGGGGTCGTGCAGGGGCTGGTGTTTCAGGGTATAGGGCAGTGCGGTGGTGTTCGGGCAGTGTAGGGGGTCTTGCTGGGGGTGGCCTTTCAGGGTTTAGGGCAGTGCAGTGGTGTTCAGGCCGTGTAGGGGGTCTTGCTGGGGCTGGTGATTCAGGGTTTGGGGCAGTGTAGTGGTGTTCGGGCAGTGTATGGGGTCTTGCTGGGGCTGGTGTTTCAGGGTTTAGGGCAGTAGTGTTCGGGCAGTGTATGGGGTCTTGCTGGGGCTGGTGTTTCAGGGTTTAGGGCAGTAGTGTTCGGGCAGTGTAGGGGGTCTTGCTGGGGCTGGTGATTCAGGGTTAGCGGCAGTGCAGTGGTGTTCGGGCAGTGTAGGGTGTCTTGCTGGGGCTGGTGTTTCAAGGTTTAGGGCAGTACAGTGATGTTCCGGTAGTGTAGGGGGTCGTACTGGGGGTGGTGATTCAGGGTTTAGGGTAGTGTAGGGGGTCGTGCAGGGGCTGGTGTTTCAGGGTATAGGGCAGTGCGGTGGTGTTCGGGCAGTGTAGGGGGTCTTGCTGGGGGTGGCCTTTCAGGGTTTAGGGCAGTGCAGTGGTGTTCAGGCCGTGTAGGGGGTCTTGCTGGGGCTGGTGATTCAGGGTTTGGGGCAGTGTAGTGGTGTTCGGGCAGTGTATGGGGTCTTGCTGGGGCTGGTGTTTCAGGGTTTAGGGCAGTAGTGTTCGGGCAGTGTATGGGGTCGTGCTGGGGCTGGTGTTTCAGGGTTTAGGGCAGTGAAGTGGTGTTCGGGCAGTGTAGGGGGTCATGCTGGGGGTGGTGTTTCAGAGTTTAGGGCAGTTTAGTGGTGTTCCGGCAGTGTAGGGGGTCGTGCTGGGGGTGGTGTTTCAGGGTTTAGGGCAGTCTAGGGGGCCGTGCAGGGGCTGGTGTTTCAGGGTTCAGGGCAGTGCAGTTGTGTTCGGGCAGTGTAGGGAGTTGTGCTGGGGCTCGTGTTTCAGGGTTTAGGGCAGTGCAGTGGTGTTCGGGCCGTGTAGGGGGTCTTGCTGGGGCTGGTGATTCAGCGTTTGGGGCAGTGTAGTTGTGTTCGGGCAGTGTAGGGGGTCTTGCTGGGGCTGGTGTTTCAGGGTTTAGGGCAGTAGTGTTCGGGCAGTGTATGGGGTCTTGCTTGAGATGATGTTTCAGGGTTTAGGGCAGTGCAGTGATGTTGCGGTAGTGTAGGGGGTCGTGCTGGGGGTGGTGATTCAGGGTTTAGGGTAGTGTAGGGGGTCGTACAGGGGCTGGTGTTTCAGGGTATAGGGCAGTGCGGTGGTCTTCGGGCAGTGTAGGGGGTCATGCTGGGGCTGGTGTTTCAGGGTGTAGGGCAGTGCGGTGGTGTTCGGGCAGTGTAGGGGTCGTGTTGGGGCTGGTGGTTTAGGGCAGTGCAGTGGAGATCGGGCAGTGTAGGGGGTCGTGCTGGGAGTGGTGTTTCAGGGTTTAGGGCAGTGCAGTGGTGTTCTGGCAGTATAGGGGGTTCTGCTGGGGGTAGTGTTTCAGGGTTTAGGGCAGTCTAGGGGGTCGTGCAGGGGCTGGTGTTTCAGGGTTTAGGGCATTGCAGTGGTGTTCAGGCAGTGCAGGGGGTCGTGCTGGGGCTGGTGTTTCAGGGTTTAGGGCAGTGCAGTGGTGTTCAGGCAGTGTAGGGGGTCGTGCAGGGGCTGGTGTTTCAGGATTTAGGGCAGTGCAGTGGTGTTCGGGCAGTGTAGGGGGTCGTGCAGGGGCTGGTGTTTCAGGGTTGAGGGCAGTGAAGTGGTGTTCAGGCAGTGTAGGGGGTCGTGCTGGGGCTGGTGTTTCAGGGTTTAGGGAAGTGCAGTGGTGTTTGGTCAGTGTAGGTGGTCTTGCTGTGGCTGGTGTTTCAGGGTTTAGGGCAGTGCAGTGGTGTTCGGGCAGTGTAGTGGGTCTTGCTGGGGCTGATGTTTTAGGGTTTAGGGCAGTGCAGTGGGGTTCGGGCAGTGTAGGGGCTTGTGCTGGGGGTGGTGTTTCAAGGTTTAGGCAGTGCAGTGGTGTTCGGGCAGTGTAGAGGGTCGTGCTGGGGCTTGTGTTTCAGGGTTTAGGGCAGTGCAGTAGTGTTTGGGCAGTGTAGGCGGATGTGCTGGGGGTGGTGTTTCAGGGTTTAGGGCAGTATAGTGGTGTTAGGGCAGTGTAGGGGGTTGTTCTGGGGCTGGTGTTAGAGGGTTTAGGGCAGTGCAGTGGTGTTCGGGCAGTGTAGGGGGTCGTGCTGGGGGTGGTGTTTCAGGGTTTAGGGCAGTAGTGTTCGGGCAGTGTACGGGGTCTTGTTTGGGATGATGTTTCAGGCTTTAGGGCAGTGCAGTAGTTTTCGGGCAGTGTAGGTGCTGATGCTGGGGGTGATGTTTCAGGGTTTAGGGCAGTGGTGTTCAGGCAGTGTAGGGGTCATGCTCGGGGTGATGAATCAGGGTTTAATGCAGTGCAGTGGTGTTCGGGCAGTGTAAGGGGTCGTGCTGGGAGTGGTGTTTCAGGGTTTAGCGCAGTGCAGTGGTGTTCGGGAAGTGTAGGGGTCGTGCAGGGGCTGATGATTCAGGGTTTAGGGCAGTGCAGTGGTGTTCGGGCAGTGTAGAGGGTCTTGCTGGGGCTTGTGTTTTAGGGTTTAGGTCTCTGCAGTGGTGTTCGGGCAGTGTAGTGGGTCTTGCTGGGGCTGATGTTTTAGGGTTTAGGGCAGTGCAGTGGGGTTCGGGCAGTGTAGGGGCTTGTGCTGGGGGTGGTGTTTCAAGGTTTAGGCAGTGCAGTGGTGTTCGGGCAGTGTAGAGGGTCGTGCTGGGGCTGGTGTTTCAGGGTTTAGGGCAGTGCAGTAGTGTTCGGGCAGTGTAGGCAGATGTGCTGGGGGTGGTGTTTCAGGGTTTAGGGCAGTATAGTGGTGTTAGGGCAGTGTAGGGGGTTGTGCTGGGGCTGGTGTTTCAGGGTTTAGGGCAGTGCAGTGGTGTTCGGGCAGTGTAGGGGGTCATGCTGGAGGTGGTGTATCAGGGTTTAGAGCAGTGCAGTGGTGTTCGGGCAGTATAAGGGTCTTGCTGAGACTGGTGTTTGAGGGTTTACGGCAGTGCAGTGGTGTTCAGGCAGTGTAGGGGGTCGTGCTGGGAGTGGTGTTTCAGGGTTTAGGGCAGTGCAGTGGTGTTCCGGCAGTATAGGGGGTTGTGCTGGGGGTAGTGTTTCAGGGTTTAGGGCAGTCCAGGGGGTCGTGCAGGGGCTGGTGTTTCAGGGTTTAGGGCAGTGCAGTTGTGTTCGGGCAGTGTAGGCAGATGTGCTGGGGGTGGTGTTTCAGGGTTTAGGGCAGTATAGTGGTGTTAGGGCAGTGTAGGGGGTTGTGCTGGGGCTGGTGTTTCAGGGTTTAGGGCAGTGCAGTGGTGTTCGGGCAGTGTAGGGGGTCGTGCTGGGGTGGTGATTCAGGGTTTAGGGTAGTGTAGGGGGTCGTACAGGGGCTGGTGTTTCAGGGTATAGGGCAGTGCGGTGATGTTGCGGTAGTGTAGGGGGTCGTACAGGGGCTGGTGATTCAGGGTATAGGGCAGTGCGGTGGTGTTCGGGCAGTGTAGGGGGTCATGCTGGGGCTGGTGTTTCAGGGTGTAGGGCAGTGCGGTGGTGTTCGGGCAGTGTAGGGGTCGTGTTGGGGCTGGTGGTTTAGGGCAGTGCAATGGAGTTCGGGCAGTGTAGGGGGTCATGCTGGGAGTGGTGTTTCAGGGTTTAGGGCAGTGCAGTGGTGTTCCGGCAGTATAGGGGGTTGTGCTGGGGGTAGTGTTTCAGGGTTTAGGGCAGTCCAGGGGGTCGTGCAGGGGCTGGTATTTCAGGGTTTAGGGCATTGCAGAGGTGTTCAGGCAGTGCAGGGGGTCGTGCTGGGGCTGGTGTTTCAGGGTTTAGGGCAGTGCAGTGGTGTTCGGGCAGTGTAGGGGGTCGTGCAGGGGCTGGTGTTTCAGGATTTAGGGCAGTGCAGTGGTGTTCGGGCAGTGTAGGGGGTCGTGCAGGGGCTGGTGTTTCAGGGTTGAGGGCAGTGAAGTGGTGTTCAGGCAGTGTAGGGGGTCGTGCTGGGGCTGGTGTTTCAGGGTTTAGGGAAGTGCAGTGGTGTTTGGTCAGTGTAGGTGGTCTTGCTGGGGCTGGTGTTTCAGGGTTTAGGGCAGTGCAGTGGTGTTCGGGCAGTGTAGGGGGTCGTGCTGGGGGTGGTGTTTCAGGGTTTAGGGCAGTAGTGTTCGGGCAGTGTATGGGGTCTTGCTTGGGATGATGTTTCAGGCTTTAGGGCAGTGCAGTAGTTTTCGGGCAGTGTAGGTGCTGATGCTGGGGGTGATGTTTCAGGGTTTAGGGCAGTGGTGTTCAGGCAGTGTAGGGGTCGTGCTCGGGGTAATGAATCAGGGTTTAGGGCAGTGCAGTGGTGTTCGGGCAGTGTAAGGGGTCGTGCTGGGAGTGGTGTTTCAGGGTTTAGCGCAGTGCAGTGGTGTTCGGGAAGTGTAGGGGTCGTGCAGGGGCTGATGATTCAGGGTTTAGGGCAGTGCAGTGGTGTTCGGGCAGTGTAGGGGGTCTTGCTGGGGCTTGTGTTTTAGAGTTTAGGTCTGTGCAGTGGTGTTCGGGCAGTGTAGTGGGTCTTGCTGGGGCTGATGTTTTAGGGTTTAGGGCAGTGCAGTAGGGTTCGGGCAGTGTAGGGGCTTGTGCTGGGGGTGGTGTTTCAAGGTTTAGGCAGTGCAGTGGTGTTCGGGCAGTGTAGAGGGTCGTGCTGGGGCTGGTGTTTCAGGGTTTAGGGCAGTGCAGTAGTGTTCGGGCAGTGTAGGCGGATGTGCTGGGGGTGGTGTTTCAGGGTTTAGGGCAGTATAGTGGTGTTAGGGCAGTGTAGGGGGTTGTGCTGGGGCTGGTGTTTCAGGGTTTAGGGCAGTGCAGTGGTGTTCGGGCAGTGTAGGGGGTCGTGCTGGGGCTGGTGTTTCAGGGTTAGGGGCAGTGCATTGGTGTTCGGGCACTGTAGGGGTCGTGCTGGGGCTGGTGTTTCAGGGTTTAGGGCAGTGCAGTGGTGTTCGGGCAGTGTAGGGGGTCATGCAGGGGCTGGTGTTTCAGGGTTTAGGGCAGTGCAGTGGTGTTCGGGCAGTGTAGGGGGTCGTGCAGGGGCTGGTGTTTCAGAGTTTAGGGCAGTGCAGTGATGTTCGGGCAGTGTAGGGGGTCTTCCAGGGGCTGGTGTTTCCGGGTTTAGGGCAGTGCAGTGGTGTTCGGGCAGTGTAGGGGGTCGTGCTGGGGGTGGTGATTCAGGGTTTAGGGCAGTCTAGGGGGCCGTGCAGGGGCTGGTGTTTCAGGGTTTAGGGCAGTGCAGTGGTGTTCGGGCAGTGTAGGGAGTCGTGCTGGGGCTCGTGTTTCAGGGTTTAGGGCAGTGCAGTTGTGTTCGGGCAGTGTAGGGGGTCGTGCTGGGGGTGGTGTTTCAGGGTTTAGGGCAGTGGTGTTTATGCAAGGTGTCGGGGGTCTTGCTGGGGCTGGTGTTTCAGGGTTTAGTGCAGTGCAGTGGTGTTAGGGCAGTGTAGAGGGTTGTGCAGGGGTGGTGTTTCAGGGTTTAGGACAGTGCAGTGGTGTTTAGGCAGTGTAGGGGCTTGTGCTGGGGCTGGTGTTTCAGGGTTTAGGACGGTGCGTGGTATTCGGGCAGTGTAGGGGGTCATGCTTGGGATGATGTTTCAGGGTTTAGGGCAGTGCAGTGGTGTTCGGGCAGTGTAGGGGGTCGTGCTGAGGGTGGTGTTTTAGAGTTTAGGGCAGTGCAGTGGTGTTCCGGCATTGTAGGGGGTCGTGCTGGGAGTGGTGTTTCAGGGTTTAGGGCAGTCTAGGGGGAAGTGCAGGGGCTGGTGTTTCAGGGTTTAGGGCAGTGCAGTGGTGTTCGGGCAGTGTAGGGAGTCGTGCTGGGGCTCGTGTTTCAGGGTTTAGGGCAGTGCAGTGGTGTTCGGGCAGTGCAGGGGGTCGTGCTGGGGCTGGTGTTTCAGGGTTTAGGGCAGTATAGTGGTGTTAGGGCAGTGTAGGGGGTTGTGCTGGGGCTGGTGTTTCAGGGTTTAGGGCAGTGCCGTGGTGTTCGGGCAGTGCAGGGGGTCGTGCTGGGGCTGGTGTTTCAGGGTTTAGGGCAGTGCAGTGGTGTTCGGGCAGTGTAGGGGGTCGTGCAGGGGCTGGTGTTTCAGGTTTTAGGGCAGTGCAGTGGTGTTCGGGCAGTGTAGGGGGTCATGCAGGGGCTGGTGTTTCAGGGTTTAGGGCAGTGCAGTGGTGTTCAGGCAGTGTAGGGGGTCGTGCTGGGGGTGGTGTTTTAGGGTTTAGGGCAGTGGTGTTCGGGCAGTGTAGGGGGTCGTGCTGGGGGTGGTGTTTCATGGTTTAGGGCAGTGCAGTGGTGTTCCGGCAGTGTAGGGGGTCGTGCTGGGGGTGGTGTTTCAGGGTTTAGGGCAGTCTAGGGGGTCGTGCAGGGGCTGGTGTTTCAGGGTTTAGCGTAGTGCAGTGGTGTTCAGGCAGTGCAGGGGTTCGTGCTGGGGCTAGTGTTTCAGGGTTTAGGGCAGTGCAGTGGTATTCAGGCAGTGTAGGGGTCGTGCTGGGGCTGGTGTTTCAGGGTTTAGGGCAGTGCAGTGGTGTCCGGGCAGTGTAGGGGGTCGTGCAGGGGCTGGTGTTTCAGGGTTTAGGGCAGAGCAGTGGTGTTCGCGGAGTGTAGGGGGTTGTGCAGGAGCTGGTGTTTCAGGGTTTAGGGCAGTGCAGTGGTGTTCGGGCAGTGTAGGGGGTCGTGCAGGGGCTGGTGTTTCAGGGTTTAGGGCAGTGAAGTGGTGTTCGGGCAGTGTAGGGGGTCGTGCTGGGGCTGGTGTTTCAGGGTTTAGGGCAGTGAAGTGGAGTTCGGGCAGTGTAGGGGGTCATGCTGGAGGTGGTGTATCAGGGTTTAGAGCAGTGCAGTGGTGTTCGGGCAGTATAGGGGTCTTGCTGAGACTGGTGTTTGAGGGTTTACGGCAGTGCAGTGGTGTTCAGGCAGTGTAGGGGGTCGTGCTGGGAGTGGTGTTTCAGGGTTTAGGGCAGTGCAGTGGTGTTCCGGCAGTATAGGGGGTTGTGCTGGGGGTAGTGTTTCAGGGTTTAGGGCAGTCTAGGGGGTCGTGCAGGGGCTGGTGTTTTAGGGTTTAGGGCATTGCAGTGGTGTTCAGGCAGTGCAGGGGGTCGTGCTGGGGCTGGTGTTTCAGGGTTTAGGGCAGTGCAGTGGTGTTCGGGCAGTGTAGGGGTCGTGCTGGGGCTGGTGTTTCAGGGTTTAGGGCAGTGCAGTGGTGTCCAGGCAGTGTAGGGGGTCATGCAGGGGCTGGTGTTTCAGGGTTTAGGGCAGAGCCGTTGTGTTCGGGGAGTGTAGGGGGTCGTGCAGGGGCTTGTGTTTCAGGATTTGGGCAGTGCAGTGGTGTTCGGGCAGTGTAGGGGGTCGTGCAGGGGCTGGTGTTTCAGGGTTGAGGGCAGTGAAGTGGTCTTCAGGCAGTGTAGGGGGTCGTGCAGGGGCTGGTGTTTCAGGGTTTAGGGAAGTGCAGTGGTGTTTGGTCAGTGTAGGTGGTCTTGCTGGGGCTGGTGTTTCAGGGTTTAGGGCAGTGCAGTGGTGTTCGGGCAGTGTAGGGGGTCGTGCTGGGGGTGGTGTTTCAGGGTTTAGGGCAGTAGTGTTCGGGCAGTGTACGGGGTCTTGCTTGGGATGATGTTTCAGGCTTTAGAGCAGTGCAGTAGTTTTCAGGCAGTGTAGGTGCTGATGCTCGGGGTGATGTTTCAGGGTTTAGGGCAGTGGTGTTCGGGCAGTGTAGGGGTCGTGCTCGGGGTGATGAATCAGGGTTTAGGGCAGTGCAGTGGTGTTCGGGCAGTGTAGGGGGTCGTGCTGGGAGTGGTGTTTCAGGGTTTAGCGCAGTGCAGTGGTGTTCGGGAAGTGTAGGGGTCGTGCAGGGGCTGATGATTCAGGCTTTAGGGCAGTGCAGTGGTGTTCGGGTAGTGTAGGGGGTCTTGCTGGGGCTTGTGTTTTAGGGTTTAGGTCTGTGCAGTGGTGTTCGGGCAGTGTAGGGGGTCTTGCTGGGGCTGATGTTTTAGGGTTTAGGGCAGTGCAGTGGGGTTCGGGAAGTGTAGGGGCTTGTGCTGGGGGTGGTGTTTCAGGGTTTAGGCAGTGCAGTGGTGTTCGGGCAGTGTAGGGGGTCGTGCTGGGAGTGGTGTTTCAGGGTTTAGCGCAGTGCAGTGGTGTTCGGGAAGTGTAGGGGTCGTGCAGGGGCTGATGATTCAGGCTTTAGGGCATTGCAGTGGTGTTCAGGCAGTGCAGGGGGTCGTGCTGGGGCTGGTGTTTCAGGGTTTAGGGCAGTGCAGTGGTGTTCGGGCAGTGTAGGGGTCGTGCTGGGGCTGGTGTTTCAGGGTTTAGGGCAGTGCAGTGGTGTCCAGGCAGTGTAGGGGGTCATGCAGGGGCTGGTGTTTCAGGGTTTAGGGCAGAGCCGTTGTGTTCGGGGAGTGTAGGGGGTCGTGCAGGGGCTTGTGTTTCAGGATTTGGGCAGTGCAGTGGTGTTCGGGCAGTGTAGGGGGTCGTGCAGGGGCTGGTGTTTCAGGGTTGAGGGCAGTGAAGTGGTCTTCAGGCAGTGTAGGGGGTCGTGCTGGGGCTGGTGTTTCAGGGTTTAGGGAAGTGCAGTGGTGTTTGGTCAGTGTAGGTGGTCTTGCTGGGGCTGGTGTTTCAGGGTTTAGGGCAGTGCAGTGGTGTTCGGGCAGTGTAGGGGGTCGTGCTGGGGGTGGTGTTTCAGGGTTTAGGGCAGTAGTGTTCGGGCAGTGTACGGGGTCTTGCTTGGGATGATGTTTCAGGCTTTAGAGCAGTGCAGTAGTTTTCAGGCAGTGTAGGTGCTGATGCTCGGGGTGATGTTTCAGGGTTTAGGGCAGTGGTGTTCGGGCAGTGTAGGGGTCGTGCTCGGGGTGATGAATCAGGGTTTAGGGCAGTGCAGTGGTGTTTGGGCAGTGTAGGGGGTCGTGCTGGGTGTGGTGTTTCAGGGTTTAGCGCAGTGCAGTGGTGTTCGGGAAGTGTAGGGGTCGTGCAGGGGCTGATGATTCAGGCTTTAGGGCAGTGCAGTGGTGTTCGGGTAGTGTAGGGGGTCTTGCTGGGGCTTGTGTTTTAGGGTTTAGGTCTGTGCAGTGGTGTTCGGGCAGTGTAGGGGGTCTTGCTGGGGCTGATGTTTTAGGGTTTAGGGCAGTGCAGTGGGGTTCGGGAAGTGTAGGGGCTTGTGCTGGGGGTGGTGTTTCAGGGTTTAGGCAGTGCAGTGGTGTTCGGGCAGTGTAGGGGGTCGTGCTCGGGCTGGTGTATCACGGTTTAGGGCAGTGCAGTAGTGTTCGGGCAGTGTAGGCGGATGTTCTGGGGGTGGTGTTTCAGGGTTTAGGGCAGTATAGTGGTGTTAGGGCAGTGTAGGGGGTTGTGCTGGGGCTGGTGTTTCAGGGTTTAGGGCAGTGCAGTGGTGTTCGGGCAGTGTAGGGGGTCATGCTGGGGCTGGTGTTTCAGGGTTAGGGGCAGTGCATTGGTGTTCGGGCAGTGTACGGGTCGTGCTGGGGCTGGTGTTTCAGGGTTTAGGGCAGTGCAGCGGTGTTCGGGCAGTGTAGGGGGTCATGCAGGGACTGGTGTTTCAGGTTTTAGGGCAGTGCAGTGGTGTTCGGGCAGTGTAGGGGGTCATGCAGGGGCTGGTGTTTCAGGGTTTAGGGCAGTGCAGTGGTGTTCAGGCAGTGTAGGGGGTCGTGCTGGGGGTGGTGTTTTAGGGTTTAGGGCAGTGGTGTTCGGGCAGTGTAGGGGGTCGTGCTGGGGGTGGTGTTTCATGGTTTAGGGCAGTGCAGTGGTGTTCCGGCAGTGTAGGGGGTCGTGCTGGGGGTGGTGTTTCAGGGTTTAGGGCAGTCTAGGGGGTCGTGCAGGGGCTGGTGTTTCAGGGTTTAGCGTAGTGCAGTGGTGTTCAGGCAGTGCAGGGGTTCGTGCTGGGGCTAGTGTTTCAGGGTTTAGGGCAGTGCAGTGGTATTCAGGCAGTGTAGGGGTCGTGCTGGGGCTGGTGTTTCAGGGTTTAGGGCAGTGCAGTGGTGTCCGGGCAGTGTAGGGGGTCGTGCAGGGGCTGGTGTTTCAGGGTTTAGGGCAGAGCAGTGGTGTTCGCGGAGTGTAGGGGGTTGTGCAGGAGCTGGTGTTTCAGGGTTTAGGGCAGTGCAGTGGTGTTCGGGCAGTGTAGGGGGTCGTGCAGGGGCTGGTGTTTCAGGGTTTAGGGCAGTGAAGTGGTGTTCGGGCAGTGTAGGGGGTCGTGCTGGGGCTGGTGTTTCAGGGTTTAGGGCAGTGAAGTGGAGTTCGGGCAGTGTAGGGGGTCATGCTGGAGGTGGTGTATCAGGGTTTAGAGCAGTGCAGTGGTGTTCGGGCAGTATAAGGGTCTTGCTGAGACTGGTGTTTGAGGGTTTACGGCAGTGCAGTGGTGTTCAGGCAGTGTAGGGGGTCGTGCTGGGAGTGGTGTTTCAGGGTTTAAGGCAGTGCAGTGGTGTTCCGGCAGTATAGGGGGTTGTGCTGGGGGTAGTGTTTCAGGGTTTAGGGCAGTCTAGGGGGTCGTGCAGGGGCTGGTGTTTCAGGGTTTAGGGCATTGCAGTGGTGTTCAGGCAGTGCAGGGGGTCGTGCTGGGGCTGGTGTTTCAGGGTTTAGGGCAGTGCAGTGGTGTTCGGGCAGTGTAGGGGTCGTGCTGGGGCTGGTGTTTCAGGGTTTAGGGCAGTGCAGTGGTGTCCAGGCAGTGTAGGGGGTCATGCAGGGGCTGGTGTTTCAGGGTTTAGGGCAGAGCCGTTGTGTTCGGGGAGTGTAGGGGGTCGTGCAGGGGCTTGTGTTTCAGGATTTGGGCAGTGCAGTGGTGTTCGGGCAGTGTAGGGGGTCGTGCAGGGGCTGGTGTTTCAGGGTTGAGGGCAGTGAAGTGGTCTTCAGGCAGTGTAGGGGGTCGTGCTGGGGCTGGTGTTTCAGGGTTTAGGGAAGTGCAGTGGTGTTTGGTCAGTGTAGGTGGTCTTGCTGGGGCTGGTGTTTCAGGGTTTAGGGCAGTGCAGTGGTGTTCGGGCAGTGTAGGGGGTCATGCTGGGGGTGGTGTTTCAGGGTTTAGGGCAGTAGTGTTCGGGCAGTGTACGGGGTCTTGCTTGGGATGATGTTTCAGGCTTTAGAGCAGTGCAGTAGTTTTCAGGCAGTGTAGGTGCTGATGCTCGGGGTGATGTTTCAGGGTTTAGGGCAGTGGTGTTCGGGCAGTGTAGGGGTCGTGCTCGGGGTGATGAATCAGGGTTTAGGGCAGTGCAGTGGTGTTCGGGCAGTGTAGGGGGTCGTGCTGGGAGTGGTGTTTCAGGGTTTAGTGCAGTGCAGTGGTGTTCGGGAAGTGTAGGGGTCGTGCAGGGGCTGATGATTCAGGCTTTAGGGCAGTGCAGTGGTGTTTGGGTAGTGTAGGGGGTCTTGCTGGGGCTTGTGTTTTAGGGTTTAGGTCTGTGCAGTGGTGTTCGGGCAGTGTAGGGGGTCTTGCTGGGGCTGATGTTTTAGGGTTTAGGGCAGTGCAGTGGGGTTCGGGAAGTGTAGGTGCTTGTGCTGGGGGTGGTGTTTCAGGGTTTAGGCAGTGCAGTGGTGTTCGGGCAGTGTAGGGGGTCGTGCTCGGGCTGGTGTATCACGGTTTAGGGCAGTGCAGTAGTGTTCGGGCAGTGTAGGCGGATGTTCTGGGGGTGGTGTTTCAGGGTTTAGGGCAGTATAGTGGTGTTAGGGCAGTGTAGGGGGTTGTGCTGGGGCTGGTGTTTCAGGGTTTAGGGCAGTGCAGTGGTGTTCGGGCAGTGTAGGGGGTCATGCTGGGGCTGGTGTTTCAGGGTTAGGGGCAGTGCATTGGTGTTCGGGCAGTGTACGGGTCGTGCTGGGGCTGGTGTTTCAGGGTTTAGGGCAGTGCAGCGGTGTTCGGGCAGTGTAGGGGGTCATGCAGGGACTGGTGTTTCAGGGTTTAGGGCAGTGCAGTGGTGTTCGGGCAGTGTAGGGGGTTGTGCTGGGGCTAGTGTTTCAGGGTTTAGGGCAGTGCAGTGGTATTCAGGCAGTGTAGGGGCCGTGCTGGGGCTGGTGTTTCAGGGTTTAGGGCAGTGCAGTGGTGTCCGGGCAGTGTAGGGGGTCGTGCAGGGGCTGGTGTTTCAGGGTTTAGGGCAGAGCAGTGGTGTTCGGGGAGTGTAGGGGGTTGTGCAGGAGCTGGTGTTTCAGGGTTTAGGGCAGTGCAGTGGTGTTCGGGCAGTGTAGGAGGTCGTGCAGAGGCTGGTGTTTCAGGGTTTAGGGCAGTGAAGTGGTGTTCGGGCAGTGTAGGGGGTCGTGCTTGGGCTGGTGTTTCAGGGTTTAGGGCAGAGAAGTGGTGTTCGGGCAGTGTAGGGGGTCATGCTGGGGGTGGTGTATCAGGGTTTAGAGCAGTGCAGTGGTGTTCAGGCAGTATAGGGGTCTTGCTGAGACTGGTGTTTCAGGGTTTACGGCAGTGCAGTGGTGTTCGGGCAGTGTAGGGGGTCCTGCTGTGGGTGGTGTTTCAGGGTTTAGGGCAGTGCAGTGGTGTTCGGGCAGTGTAGGGTGTCTTGCTGGGGTTGGTGTTTCAGGGTTTAGGGTAGTGTAGGGGGTCGTACAGGGGCTAGTGTTTCAGGGTATAGGGCAGTGCAGTGGTGTTCGGGCAGTGTAGGGGTCGTGCTCGGGGTGATGAATCAGGGTTTAGGGCAGTGCAGTGGTGTTCGGGCAGTGTAGGGGGTCGTGCTGGGAGTGGTGTTTCAGGGTTTAGTGCAGTGCAGTGGTGTTCGGGAAGTGTAGGGGTCGTGCAGGGGCTGATGATTCAGGCTTTAGGGCAGTGCAGTGGTGTTCGGGTAGTGTAGGGGGTCTTGCTGGGGCTTGTGTTTTAGGGTTTAGGTCTGTGCAGTGGTGTTCGGGCAGTGTAGGGGGTCTTGCTGGGGCTGATGTTTTAGGGTTTAGGGCAGTGCAGTGGGGTTCGGGAAGTGTAGGGGCTTGTGCTGGGGGTGGTGTTTCAGGGTTTAGGCAGTGCAGTGGTGTTCGGGCAGTGTAGGGGGTCGTGCTCGGGCTGGTGTATCACGGTTTAGGGCAGTGCAGTAGTGTTCGGGCAGTGTAGGGGGTCATGCTGGGGCTGGTGTTTCAGGGTTAGGGGCAGTGCATTGGTGTTCGGGCAGTGTACGGGTCGTGCTGGGGCTGGTGTTTCAGGGTTTAGGGCAGTGCAGCGGTGTTCGGGCAGTGTAGGGGGTCATGCAGGGACTGGTGTTTCAGGGTTTAGGGCAGTGCAGTGGTGTTCGGGCAGTGTGGGGGGTTGTGCTGGGGCTAGTGTTTCAGGGTTTAGGGCAGTGCAGTGGTATTCAGGCAGTGTAGGGGCCGTGCTGGGGCTGGTGTTTCAGGGTTTAGGGCAGTGCAGTGGTGTCCGGGCAGTGTAGGGGGTCGTGCAGGGGCTGGTGTTTCAGGGTTTAGGGCAGAGCAGTGGTGTTCGGGGAGTGTAGGGGGTTGTGCAGGAGCTGGTGTTTCAGGGTTTAGGGCAGTGCAGTGGTGTTCGGGCAGTGTAGGAGGTCGTGCAGAGGCTGGTGTTTCAGGGTTTAGGGCAGTGAAGTGGTGTTCGGGCAGTGTAGGGGGTCGTGCTTGGGCTGGTGTTTCAGGGTTTAGGGCAGAGAAGTGGTGTTCGGGCAGTGTAGGGGGTCATGCTGGGGGTGGTGTATCAGGGTTTAGAGCAGTGCAGTGGTGTTCAGGCAGTATAGGGGTCTTGCTGAGACTGGTGTTTCAGGGTTTACGGCAGTGCAGTGGTGTTCGGGCAGTGTAGGGGGTCCTGCTGTGGGTGGTGTTTCAGGGTTTAGGGCAGTGCAGTGGTGTTCGGGCAGTGTAGGGTGTCTTGCTGGGGTTGGTGTTTCAGGGTTTAGGGAACTAGTGTTTGGGCAGTGTAAGGGGTCTTGCTTGGGATGATGTTTCAGGGTTTAGGGCAGTGCAGTGGTGTTCCGGTAGTGTAGGGGGTTGTGCTGGGGGTGGTGTTTCAGGGTTTAGGGTAGTGTAGGGGGTCGTACAGGGGCTAGTGTTTCAGGGTATAGGGCAGTGCAGTGGTGTTCGGACAGTGTAGGGGTTCATGCTGGGGCTGGTGTTTCAGGGTTTAGGGCAGTGCGGTGGTGTTGGGCAGTGTAGGGGTCATGTTGGGGCTGGTGGTTTAGGGCAGTGCAGTGGTGTTCGGGCAGTGTGGGGTGTCGTGCTGGGAGTGGTGTTTCAGGGTTTAGGGCAGTGCAGTGGTGTTCTGGCAGTGTAGGGGGTCGTGCTGGGGGTGGTGTTTCAGGGTTTAGGGCAGTGCAGTGGTATTCAGGCAGTGTAGGGGTCGTGCTGGGGCTGGTGTTTCAGGGTTTAGGGCAGTGCAGTGGTGTCCGGGCAGTGTAGGGGGTCATGCAGGGGCTGGTGTTTCAGGGTTTAGGGCAGAGCAGTGGTGTTCGGGGAGTGTAGGGGGTTGTGCAGGAGCTGGTGTTTTTGGGTTTAGGGCAGTGCAGTGGTGTTTGGGCAGTGTAGGGGGTCGTGCAGAGGCTGGTGTTTCAGGGTTTAGGGCAGTGAAGTGGTGTTCGGGCAGTGTAGGGGCTCATGCTGGGGCTGGTGTTTCAGGGTTTAGGGCAGTGAAGTGGTGTTTGGGCAGTGTAGGGGGTCATGCTGGGGGTGGTGTTTTAGAGTTTAGGGCAGTTCAGTGGTGTTCCGGCAGTGTAGGGGGTCGTGCTGGGGGTGGTGTTTCAGGGTTTAGGGCAGTCTAGGGGGCCGTGCAGGGGCTGGTGTTTCAGGGTTTAGGGCAGTGCAGTGGTATTCGGGCAGTGTAGGGAGTTGTGCTGGGGCTCGTGTTTCAGGGTTTAGGGCAGTGCAGTGGTGTTCGGGCAGTGCAGGGGGTCGTGCTGGGGATGGTGTTTCAGGGTTTAGGGCAGTGCAGTGGTGTTCGGGCAGTGTAGGGGGTCGTGCAGGGGCTGGTGCTTCTGGTTTTAGGGCAGTGTAGTGGTGTTCGGGCAGTGTAGGGGGTCGTGCAGGGGCTGGTGTTTCAGGGTCTAGGGCAGTAGTGTTCGGGCAGTGTATGGGGTCTTGCTTGAGATGATGTTTCAGGGTTTAGGGCAGTGCAGTGATGTTGCGGTAGTGTAGGGGGTCGTGCTGGGGGTGGTGATTCAGGGTTTAGGGTAGTGTAGGGGGTCGTACAGGGGCTGGTGTTTCAGGGTATAGGGCAGTGCGGTGGTGTTCGGGCATTGAAGGGGGTCATGCTGGGGCTGGTGTTTCAGGGTGTAGGGTAGTGCAGTGGTGTTTTTGCAGTGTAGGGGTCGTGTTGGGGCTGGTGGTTTAGGGCAGTGCAGTGGAGTTCGGGCAGTGTAGGGGGTCGTGCTGGGAGTGGTGTTTCCGGGTTTAGGGCAGTGCAGTGGATTTCCGGCAGTATAGGGGGTTGTGCTGGGGGTAGTGTTTCAGGGTTTAGGGCAGTCTAGGTGGTCGTGCAGGGGCTGGTGTTTCAGGGTTTAGGGCATTGCAGTGGTGTTCAGGCCGTGCAGGGGGTCGTGCTGGGGCTGGTGTTTCAGGGTTTAGGGCAGTTCAGTGGTGTTCGGGGAGTGTAGGGGGTCGTGCAGGGGCTGGTGTTTCAGGATTTAGGGCAGTGCAGTGGTGTTCGGGCAGTGTAGGGGGTCGTGCAGGGGCTGGTGTTTCAGGGTTGAGGGTAGTGAAGTGGTGTTCAGGCAGTGTAGGGGGTCGTGCTGGGGCTGGTGTTTCAGGGTTTAGGGAAGTGCAGTGGTGTTTGGTCAGTGTAGGTGGTCTTGCTGGGGCTGGTGTTTCAGGGTTTAGGGCAGTGCAGTGGTGTTCGGGCAGTGTAGGGGGTCGTGCTGGGGGTGGTGTTTCAGGGTTTAGGGCAGTAGTGTTCGGGCAGTGTACGGGGTCTTGCTTGGGATGATGTTTCAGGCTTTAGGGCAGTGCAGTAGTTTTCGGGCAGTGTAGGTGCTGATGCTGGGGGTGATGTTTCAGGGTTTAGGGCAGTGGTGTTCGGGAAGTGTAGGGGTCGTGCAGGGGCTGATGATTCAGGGTTTAGGGCAGTGCAGTGGTGTTCGGGCAGTGTAGGGGGTCTTGCTGGGGCTTGTGTTTTAGGGTTTAGGTCTGTGCAGTGGTGTTCGGGCAGTGTAGGGGGTCTTGCTGGGGCTGATGTTTTAGGGTTTAGGGCAGTGCAGTGGGGTTCGGGCAGTGTAGGGGCTTGTGCTGGGGTGGTGTTTCAAGGTTTAGGCAGTGCAGTGGTGTTCGGGCAGTGTAGAGGGTCGTGCTGGGGCTGGTGTTTCAGGGTTTAGGGCAGTGCAGTAGTATTCGGGCAGTGTAGGCGGATGTGCTGGGGGTGGTGTTTCAGGGTTTAGGGCAGTATAGTGGTGTTAGGGCAGTGTAGGGGGTTGTGCTGGGGCTGGTGTTTCAGGGTTTAGAGCAGTGCAGTGGTGTTCGGGCAGTGTAGGGGGTCGTGCTAGGGCTGGTGTTTCAGGTTTAGGGGCAGTGCATTGGTGTAAGGGCAGTGTAGGGGTCGTGCTGGGGCTAGTGTTTCAGGGTTTAGGGCAGTGCAGTGGTGTTCGGGCAGTGTAGGGGGTCATGCAGGGGCTGGTGTTTCAGGGTTTAGGGCAGTGCAGTGGTGTTCGGGCAGTGTAGGGGGTCGTGCAGGGGCTGGTGTTTCAGAGTTTAGGGCAGTGCAGTGATGTTCGGGCAGTGTAGGGGGTCTTCCAGGGGCTGGTGTTTCCGGGTTTAGGGCAGTGCAGTGGTGTTCGGGCAGTGTAGGGGGTCGTACTGGGGGTGGTGTTTCAGGGTTTAGGGCAGTCTAGGGGGCCGTGCAGGGGCTGGTGTTTCAGGGTTTAGGGCAGTGCAGTGGTGTTCGGGCAGTGTAGGGAGTCGTGCTGGGGCTCGTGTTTCAGGGTTTAGGGCAGTGCAGTTGTGTTCGGGCAGTGTAGGGGGTCGTGCTGGGGGTGGTGTTTCAGGGTTTAGGGCAGTGGTGTTCATGCAAGGTGTCGGGGGTCTTGCTGGGGCTGGTGTTTCAGGGTTTAGTGCAGTGCAGTGGTGTTAGGGCAGTGTAGTGGGTCGTGCAGGGGTGGTGTTTCAGGGTTTAGGACAGTGCAGTGGTGTTTAGGCAGTGTAGGGGCTTGTGCTGGGGCTGGTGTTTCAGGGTTTAGGGCGGTGCGTGGTGTTCGGGCAGTGTAGGGGGTCATGCTTGGGATGATGTTTCATGGTTTAGGGCAGTGCAGTGGTGTTCGGGCAGTGTAGGGGGTCGTGCTTAGGGTGGTGTTTTAGAGTTTAGGGCAGTGCAGTGGTGTTCCGGCATTGTAGGGGGTCGTGCTGGGGGTGGTGTTTCAGGGTTTAGGGCAGTCTAGGGGGAAGTGCAGGGGCTGGTGTTTCAGGGTTTAGGGCAGTGCAGTGGTGTTCGGGCAGTGTAGGGAGTCGTGCTGGGGCTCGTGTTTCAGGGTTTAGGGCAGTGCAGTGGTGTTCGGGCAGTGCAGGGGGTCGTGCTGGGGCTGGTGTTTCAGGGTTTAGGGCAGTGCAGTGGTGTTCGGGCAGTGTAGGGGGTCGTGCAGGGGCTGGTGTTTCAGGTTTTAGGGCAGTGCAGTGGTGTTCGGGCAGTGTAGGGGGTCGTGCAGGGGCTGGTCTTTCAGGATTTAGGGCAGTGCAGTGGTGTTCGGGCAGTGTAGTGGGTCGTGCAGGGGCTGGTGTTTCAGGGTTGAGGGCAGTGAAGTGGTGTTCAGGCAGTGTAGGAGATCGTGCTGGGGCTGGTGTTTCAGGGTTTAGGGAAGTGCAGTGGTGTTTGGTCAGTGTAGGTGGTCTTGCTGGGGCTGGTGTTTCAGGGTTTAGGGCAGTGCAGTGGTGTTCGGGCAGTGTAGGGGGTTATGCTGGGGGTGGTGTTTCAGGGTTTAGGGCAGTAGTGTTCGGGCAGTGTACGGGGTCTTGCTTGGGATGATGTTTCAGGCTTTAGGGCAGTGCAGTAGTTTTCGGGCAGTGTAGGTGCTGATGCTGGGGGTGATGTTTCAGGGTTTAGGGCAGTGGTGTTCCGGCAGTGTAGGGGTCGTGCTCGGGGTGATGAATCAGGGTTTAGGGCAGTGCAGTAGTGTTCGGACAGTGTGGGGGGTCGTGCTGGGAGTGGTGTTTCAGGGTTTAGCGCAGTGCAGTGGTGTTCGGGAAGTGTAGGGGTCGTGCAGAGGCTGATGATTCAGGGTTTAGGGCAGTGCAGTGGTGTTCGGGCAGTGTAGGGGGTCTTGCTGGGGCTTGTGTTTTAGGGTTTAGGTCTGTGCAGTGGTGTTCGGGCAGTGTAGGGGGTCTTGCCGGGGCTGATGTTTTAGGGTTTAGGGCAGTGCAGTGGGATTCGGGCAGTATAGGGGCTTGTGCTGGGGGTGGTGTTTCAGGGTTTAGGCAGTGCAGTGGTGTTCGGGCAGTGTAGGGGGTCGTGCTGGGGCTGGTGTTTCAGGGTTTAGGGCAGTGCAGTAGTGTTCGGGCAGTGTAGGCGGATGTGCTGGGGGTGGTGTTTCAGGGTTTAGGGCAGTATAGTGGGGTTAGGGGAGTGTAGGGGGTTGTGCTGGGGCTGGTGTTTCAGGGTTTAGGGCACTGCAGTGGTGTTCGGGCAGTGTAGGGGGTCGTGCTGCGGCTGGTGTTTCAGGGTTAGGGGCAGTGCATTGGTGTTCGGGCAGTGTGGGGGTCGTGCTGGGGCTGGTGTTTCAGGGTTTAGGGCAGTGCAGTGGTGTTCGGGCAGTGTAGGGGGTCATGCAGGGGCTGGTGTTTCAGGGTTTAAGGCAGTGCAGTGGTGTTCGGGCAGTGTAGGGGGTCGTGCAGGGGCTGGTGTTTCAGAGTTTAGGGCAGTGCAGTGATGTTCGGGCAGTGTAGGGGGTCTTCCAGGGGCTGGTGTTTCTGGGTTTAGGGCAGTGCAGTGGTGTTCGGGCAGTGTAGGGGGTCGTGCTGGGGGTGGTGTTTCAGGGTTTAGGGCAGTCTAGGGGGCCGTGCAGGGGCTGGTGTTTCAGGGTTTAGGGCAGTGCAGTGGTGTTCGGGCAGTGTGGGGGTCGTGCTGGGGCTGGTGTTTCAGGGTTTAGGGCAGTGCAGTGGTGTTCGGGCAGTGTAGGGGGTCATGCAGGGGCTGGTGTTTCAGGGTTTAGGGCAGTGCAGTGGTGTTCGGGCAGTGTAGGGGGTCGTGCAGGGGCTGGTGTTTCAGAGTTTAGGGCAGTGCAGTGATGTTCGGGCAGTGTAGGGGGTCTTCCAGGGGCTGGTGTTTCTGGGTTTAGGGCAGTGCAGTGGTGTTCGGGCAGTGTAGGGGGTCGTGCTGGGGGTGGTGTTTCAGGGTTTAGGGCAGTCTAGGGGGCCGTGCAGGGGCTGGTGTTTCAGGGTTTAGGGCAGTGCAGTGGTGTTCGGGCAGTGTAGGGAGTCGTGCTGGGGGTGGTGTTTCAGGGTTTAGGGCAGTGCAGTTGTGTTCGGGCAGTGTAGGGGGTCGTGCTGGGTGTGTTGTTTTAGGGTTTAGGGCAGTGGTGTTCATGCAAGGTGTCGGGGGTCTTGCTGGGGCTGGTGTTTCAGGGTTTAGTGCAGTGCAGTGGTGTTAGGGCAGTGTAGAGGGTCGTGCAGGGGTGGTGTTTCAGGGTTTAGGACAGTGCAGTTGTGTTTAGGCAGTGTAGGGGCTTGTGCTGGGGCTGGTGTTTCAGGGTTTAGGGCGGTGCGTGGTGTTCGGGCAGTGTAGGGGGTCATGCTTGGGATGATGTTTCAGGGTTTAGGGCAGTGCAGTGGTGTTCGGGCAGTGTAGGGAGTCGTGCTGAGGGTGGTGTTTTAGAGTTTAGGGCAGTGCAGTGGTGTTCTGGCATTGTAGGGGGTCGTGCTGGGGGTGGTGTTTCAGGGTTTAGGGCAGTCTAGGGGGAAGTGCAGGGGCTGGTGTTTCAGGGTATAGGGCAGTGCAGTGGTGTTCGGGCAGTGTAGGGAGTCGTGCTGGGGCTCGTGTTTCAGGGTTTAGGGCAGTGCAGTGGTGTTCGGGCAGTGCAGGGGGTCGTGCTGGGGCTGGTGTTTCAGGGTTTAGGGCAGTGCAGTGGTGTTCGGGCAGTGTAGGGGGTCGTGCAGGGGCTGGTGTTTCAGGTTTTAGGGCAGTGCAGTGGTGTTCGGGCAGTGTAGGGGGTCATGCAGGGGCTGGTGTTTCAGGGTTTAGGGCAGTGCAGTGGTGTTCGGGCAGTGTAGGGGGTCGTGCTGGGGCTGGTGTTTCAGGGATTAGGGAAGTGCAGTGGTGTTCAGGCAGTGTAGGGGGTCTTGCTGGGGCTGGTGTTTCAGGCTTTAGGGCAGTAGTGTTCGGGCAGTGTATGGGGTCTTGCTTGAGATGATGTTTCAGGGTTTAGGGCAGTGCAGTGGTGTCCGGGCAGTGTAGGTGTCGTGCAGGGGCTGGTGTTTCAGGGTTTAGGGCAGAGCAGTGGTGTTCGGGGAGTGTAGGGGGTTGTGCAGGAGCTGGTGTTTCAGGGTATAGGGCAGTGCAGTGGTGTTCGGGCAGTGTAGGGGGTCGTGCAGAGGCTGGTGTTTCAGGGTTTAGGGCAGTGAAGTGGGGTTCGGGCAGTGTAGGGGGTCGTGCTGGGGCTGGTGTTTCAGGGTTTAGGGCAGTGAAGTGGTGTTCGGGCAGTGTAGGGGGTCATGCTGGGGGTGGTGTTTCAGAGTTTAGGGCAGTGCAGTGATGTTCCGGCAGTGTAGGGGGTCCTGCTGGGGGTGGTGTTTCAGGGTTTAGGGCAGTCTAGGGGGCCGTGCAGGGGCTGGTGTTTCAGGGATTAGGGAAGTGCAGTGGTGTTCAGGCAGTGTAGGGGGTCTTGCTGGGGCTGGTGTTTCGGGGTTTAGGGCAGTAGTGTTCGGGCAGTGTATGGGGTCTTGCTTGAGATGATGTTTCAGGGTTTAGGGCAGTGCAGTGATGTTCCGGTAGTGTAGGGGGTCGTGCTCGGGGTGGTGATTCAGGGTTTAGGGTAGTGTAGGGGGTCGTACAGGGGCTGGTGTTTCAGGGTATAGGGCAGTGCGGTGGTGTTCGGGCAGTGTAGGGGGTCATGCTGGGGCTGGTCTTTCAGGGTTTAGGGCAGTGCGGTGGTGTTCGGGCAGTGTAGGGGTCGTGTTGGGGCTGGTGGTTTAGGGCAGTGCAGTGGAGTTCGGGCAGTGTAGGGGGTCGTGCTGGGAGTGGTGTTTCAGGGTTTAGGGCAGTGCAGTGGTGTTCCGGCAGTATAGGGGGTTGTGCTGGGGGTAGTGTTTCAGTGTTTAGGGCAGTCTAGGGGGTCGTGCAGGGGCTGGTGTTTCAGGGTTTAGGGCATTGCAGTGGTGTTCAGGCAGTGCAGGGGGTCGTGCTGGGGCTGGTGTTTCATGGTTTAGGGCAGTGCAGTGGTGTTCAGGCAGTGTAGGGGTCGTGCTGGGGCTGGTGTTTCAGGGTTTAGGGCAGTGCAGTGGTGTCCAGGCAGTGTAGGGGGTCATGCAGGGGCTGGTGTTTCAGGGTTTAGGGCAGAGCAGTGGTGTTCGGGGAGTGTAGGGGGTCGTGCAGGGGCTGGTGTTTCAGGATTTAGGGCAGTGCAGTGGTGTTCGGGCAGTGTAGGGGGTCGTGCAGGGGCTAGTGTTTCAGGGTTGAGGGCAGTGAAGTGGTGTTCAGGCAGTGTAGGGGGTCGTGCTGGGGCTGGTGTTTCAGGGTTTAGGGAAGTGCAGTGGTGTTTGGTCAGTGTAGGTGGTCTTGCTGGGGCTGGTGTTTCAGGGTTTAGGGCAGTGCAGTGGTGTTCGGGCAGTGTAGGGGGTCGTGCTGGGGGTGGTGTTTCAGGGTTTAGGGCAGTAGTGTTCGGGCAGTGTACGGGGTCTTGCTTGGGATGATGTTTCAGGCTTTAGAGCAGTGCAGTAGTTTTCGGGCAGTGTAGGTGCTGATGCTGGGGGTGATGTTTCAGGGTTTAGGGCAGTGGTGTTCGGGCAGTGTAGGTGTCGTGCTCGGGGTGATGAATCAGGGTTTAGGGCAGTGCAGTGGTGTTCGGGCAGTGTAGGGGGTCGTGCTGGGAGTGGTGTTTCAGGGTTTAGCGCAGTGCAGTGGTGTTCGGGAAGTGTAGGGGTCGTGCAGGGGCTGATGATTCAGGATTTAGGGCAGTGCAGTGGTGTTCGAGCAGTGTAGGGGGTCTTGCTGGGGCTTGTGTTTTAGGGTGTAGGTCTGTGCAGTGGTGTTCGGGCAGTGTAGGGGGTCTTGCTGGGGCTGATGTTTTAGGGTTTAGGGCAGTGCAGTGGGGTTCGGGCAGTGTAGGGGCTTGTGCTGGGGGTGGTGTTTCAGGGTTTAGGCAGAGCAGTGGTGTTCGGGCAGTGTAGGGGGTCGTGCTGGGGCTGGTGTTTCAGGGTTTAGGGCAGTGCAGTAGTGTTCGGGCAGTGTAGGCGGATGTGCTGGGGGTGGTGTTTCAGGGTTTAGGGCAGTATAGTGGTGTTAGGGCAGTGTAGGGGGTTGTGCTGGGGCTGGTGTTTCAGGGTTTAGGGCAGTGCAGTGTTGTTCGGGCAGTGTAGGGGGTCGTGCTGGGGCTGGTGTTTCAGGGTTAGGGGCAGTGCATTGGTGTTCGGGCAGTGTAGGGGTCGTGCTGGGGCTAGTGTTTCAGGGTTTAGGGCAGTGCAGTGGTGTTCGGGCAGTGTAGGGGGTCATGCAGGGGCTGGTGTTTCAGGGTTTAGGGCAGTGCAGTGGTGTTCGGGCAGTGTAGGGGGTCGTGCAGGGGCTGGTGTTTCAGAGTTTAGGGCAGTGCAGTGGTGTTTGGGCAGTGTAGGGGGTCTTCCAGGGGCTGGTGTTTCCGGGTTTAGGGCAGTGCAGTGGTGTTCGGGCAGTGTAGGAGGTTGTGCTGGGGGTGGTGTTTCAGGGTTTAGGGCAGTCTAGGGGGGCGTGCATGGGCTGGTGTTTCAGGGTTTAGGGCAGTGCAGTGGTCTTCGGGCAGTGTAGGGGTTCTTGCTGTGGGTGGTGTTTCAAGGATTAGGGCAGTGCAGTGGTGTTCGGGCAGTGTAGAGGGTCGTGCAGGGGTGGTGTTTCAGAGTTTAGGGCAGTGGTGTTCGGGCAGTGTAGGGGGTCGTGCTGGGGGTGGTGTTTCATGGTTTAGGGTAGTGCAGTGGTGTTCCGGCAGTGTAGGGGGTCGTGCTGGGGGTGGTGTTTCAGGGTTTAGGGCAGTCTAGGGGGTCGTGCAGGGGCTGGTGTTTCAGGGTTTAGGGCAGTGCAGTGGTGTTCAGGCAGTGCAGGGGGTCGTGCTGGGGCTAGTGTTTCAGGGTTTAGGGCAGTGCAGTGGTATTCAGGCAGTGTAGGGGTCGTGCTGGGGCTGGTGTTTCAGGGTTTAGGGCAGTGCAGTGGTGTCCGGGCAGTGTAGGGGGTCGTGCAGGGGCTGGTGTTTCAAGGTTTAGGGCAGAGCAGTGGTGTTCGGGGAGTGTAGGGGATTGTGCAGGAGCTGGTGTTTCAGGGTTTAGGGCAGTGCAGTGGTGTTCGGGCAGTGTAGGGGGTCGTGCAGAGGCTGGTGTTTCAGGGTTTAGGACAGTGAAGTGGTGTTCGGGTAGTGTAGGGGGTCGTGCTGGGGCTGGTGTTTCAGGGTTTAGGGCAGTGAAGTGGTGTTCGGGCAGTGTAGGGGGTCATGCTGGGGGTGGTGTATCAGGGTTTAGAGCAGTGCAGTGGTGTTCGGGCAGTATAGGGGTCTTGCTGAGACTGGTGTTTCAGGGTTTACGGCAGTGCAGTGGTGTTCGGGCAGTGTAGGGGGTCCTGCTGTGGGTGGTGTTTCAGGGTTTAGGGCAGTGCAGTGGTGTTCGGGCAGTATAGGGTGTCTTGCTGGGGCTGGTGTTTCAGGGTTTAGGGCACTAGTGTTTGGGCAGTTTACGGGGTCTTGCTTGGGATAATGTTTCAGGGTTTAGGGCAGTGCAGTGGTGTTCCGGTAGTGTAGGGGGTCGTGCTGGGGGTGGTGTGTCAGGGTTTAGGGTAGTGTAGGGGGTCGTACAGGGGCTAGTGTTTCAGGGTATAGGGCAGTGTAGTGGTGTTCGGGCAGTGTAGGGGGTCATGCTGGGGCTGGTGTTTCAGGGTTTAGGGCAGTGCGGTGGTGTTGGGCAGTGTAGGGGTTGTGTTGGGGCTGGTGGTTTAGGGCAGTGCAGTGGTGTTCGGGCAGTGTGGGTTGTCGTGCTGGGAGTGGTGTTTCAGGGTTTAGGGCAGTGCAGTGGTGTTCTGGCAGTGTAGGGGGTCATGCTGGGGGTGGTGTTTAGGTTTTAGGGCAGTCTAGGGGGTCGTGCTGGGGCTGGTGTTTCAGGGTTTAGGGCAGTGCAGTGGTGTCCGGGCAGTGTAGGGGGTCGTGCAGGGGCTGGTGTTTCAGGGTTTAGGGCAGAGCAGTGGTGTTCGGGGAGTGTAGGGGGTTGTGCAGGAGCTGGTGTTTTTGGGTTTAGGGCAGTGCAGTGGTGTTCGGGCAGTGTAGGGGGTCGTGCAGGGGCTGGTGTTTCAGGGTTTAGGGCAGTGAAGTGGTGTTCGGGCAGTGTAGGAGGTCGTGCTGGGGCTGGTGTTTCAGGGTTTAGGGCAGTGAAGTGGTGTTCGGGCAGTGTAGGGGGTCATGCTGGGGGTGGTGTTTCAGAGTTTAGGGCAGTTCAGTGGTGTTCCGGCAGTGTAGGGGGTCGTGCTGGGGGTGGTGTTTCAGGGTTTAGGGCAGTCTAGGGGGCCGTGCAGGGGCTGGTGTTTCAGGGTTTAGGGCAGTGCAGTGGTGTTCGGGCAGTGTAGGGAGTTGTGCTGGGGCTGGTGTTTCAGGGTTTAGGGCAGTGCAGTGGTGTTCGGGCAGTGCAGGGGGTCGTGCTGGGGCTGGTGTTTCAGGGTTTAGGGCAGTGCAGTGGTGTTCGGGCAGTGTAGGGGGTCGTGCAGGGGCTGGTGTTTCAGGTTTTAGGGCAGTGCAGTGGTGTTTGGGCAGTGTAGGGGGTCATGCAGGGGCTGGTGTTTCAGGGTTTAGGGCAGTGCAGTGGTGTTCGGGCAGTGTAGGGGGTCGTGCTGGGGCTGGTGTTTCAGGGATTAGGGAAGTGCAGTGGTGTTCAGGCAGTGTAGGGGGTCTTGCTGGGGCTGGTGTTTCAGGCTTTAGGGCAGTAGTGTTCGGGCAGTGTATGGGGTCTTGCTTGAGATGATGTTTCAGGGTTTAGGGCAGTGCAGTGGTGTCCGGGCAGTGTAGGTGTCGTGCAGGGGCTGGTGTTTCAGGGTTTAGGGCAGAGCAGTGGTGTTCGGGGAGTGTAGGGGGTTGTGCAGGAGCTGGTGTTTCAGGGTATAGGGCAGTGCAGTGGTGTTCGGGCAGTGTAGGGGGTCGTGCAGAGGCTGGTGTTTCAGGGTTTAGGGCAGTGAAGTGGGGTTCGGGCAGTGTAGGGGGTCGTGCTGGGGCTGGTGTTTCAGGGTTTAGGGCAGTGAAGTGGTGTTCGGGCAGTGTAGGGGGTCATGCTGGGGGTGGTGTTTCAGAGTTTAGGGCAGTGCAGTGATGTTCCGGCAGTGTAGGGGGTCCTGCTGGGGGTGGTGTTTCAGGGTTTAGGGCAGTCTAGGGGGCCGTGCAGGGGCTGGTGTTTCAGGGATTAGGGAAGTGCAGTGGTGTTCAGGCAGTGTAGGGGGTCTTGCTGGGGCTGGTGTTTCGGGGTTTAGGGCAGTAGTGTTCGGGCAGTGTATGGGGTCTTGCTTGAGATGATGTTTCAGGGTTTAGGGCAGTGCAGTGATGTTCCGGTAGTGTAGGGGGTCGTGCTCGGGGTGGTGATTCAGGGTTTAGGGTAGTGTAGGGGGTCGTACAGGGGCTGGTGTTTCAGGGTATAGGGCAGTGCGGTGGTGTTCGGGCAGTGTAGGGGGTCATGCTGGGGCTGGTCTTTCAGGGTTTAGGGCAGTGCGGTGGTGTTCGGGCAGTGTAGGGGTCGTGTTGGGGCTGGTGGTTTAGGGCAGTGCAGTGGAGTTCGGGCAGTGTAGGGGGTCGTGCTGGGAGTGGTGTTTCAGGGTTTAGGGCAGTGCAGTGGTGTTCCGGCAGTATAGGGGGTTGTGCTGGGGGTAGTGTTTCAGTGTTTAGGGCAGTCTAGGGGGTCGTGCAGGGGCTGGTGTTTCAGGGTTTAGGGCATTGCAGTGGTGTTCAGGCAGTGCAGGGGGTCGTGCTGGGGCTGGTGTTTCATGGTTCAGGGCAGTGCAGTGGTGTTCAGGCAGTGTAGGGGTCGTGCTGGGGCTGGTGTTTCAGGGTTTAGGGCAGTGCAGTGGTGTCCAGGCAGTGTAGGGGGTCATGCAGGGGCTGGTGTTTCAGGGTTTAGGGCAGAGCAGTGGTGTTCGGGGAGTGTAGGGGGTCGTGCAGGGGCTGGTGTTTCAGGATTTAGGGCAGTGCAGTGGTGTTCGGGCAGTGTAGGGGGTCGTGCAGGGGCTAGTGTTTCAGGGTTGAGGGCAGTGAAGTGGTGTTCAGGCAGTGTAGGGGGTCGTGCTGGGGCTGGTGTTTCAGGGTTTAGGGAAGTGCAGTGGTGTTTGGTCAGTGTAGGTGGTCTTGCTGGGGCTGGTGTTTCAGGGTTTAGGGCAGTGCAGTGGTGTTCGGGCAGTGTAGGGGGTCGTGCTGGGGGTGGTGTTTCAGGGTTTAGGGCAGTAGTGTTCGGGCAGTGTACGGGGTCTTGCTTGGGATGATGTTTCAGGCTTTAGAGCAGTGCAGTAGTTTTCGGGCAGTGTAGGTGCTGATGCTGGGGGTGATGTTTCAGGGTTTAGGGCAGTGGTGTTCGGGCAGTGTAGGTGTCGTGCTCGGGGTGATGAATCAGGGTTTAGGGCAGTGCAGTGGTGTTCGGGCAGTGTAGGGGGTCGTGCTGGGAGTGGTGTTTCAGGGTTTAGCGCAGTGCAGTGGTGTTCGGGAAGTGTAGGGGTCGTGCAGGGGCTGATGATTCAGGATTTAGGGCAGTGCAGTGGTGTTCGAGCAGTGTAGGGGGTCTTGCTGGGGCTTGTGTTTTAGGGTGTAGGTCTGTGCAGTGGTGTTCGGGCAGTGTAGGGGGTCTTGCTGGGGCTGATGTTTTAGGGTTTAGGGCAGTGCAGTGGGGTTCGGGCAGTGTAGGGGCTTGTGCTGGGGGTGGTGTTTCAGGGTTTAGGCAGAGCAGTGGTGTTCGGGCAGTGTAGGGGGTCGTGCTGGGGCTGGTGTTTCAGGGTTTAGGGCAGTGCAGTAGTGTTCGGGCAGTGTAGGCGGATGTGCTGGGGGTGGTGTTTCAGGGTTTAGGGCAGTATAGTGGTGTTAGGGCAGTGTAGGGGGTTGTGCTGGGGCTGGTGTTTCAGGGTTTAGGGCAGTGCAGTGTTGTTCGGGCAGTGTAGGGGGTCGTGCTGGGGCTGGTGTTTCAGGGTTAGGGGCAGTGCATTGGTGTTCGGGCAGTGTAGGGGTCGTGCTGGGGCTAGTGTTTCAGGGTTTAGGGCAGTGCAGTGGTGTTCGGGCAGTGTAGGGGGTCATGCAGGGGCTGGTGTTTCAGGGTTTAGGGCAGTGCAGTGGTGTTCGGGCAGTGTAGGGGGTCGTGCAGGGGCTGGTGTTTCAGAGTTTAGGGCAGTGCAGTGGTGTTTGGGCAGTGTAGGGGGTCTTCCAGGGGCTGGTGTTTCCGGGTTTAGGGCAGTGCAGTGGTGTTCGGGCAGTGTAGGAGGTTGTGCTGGGGGTGGTGTTTCAGGGTTTAGGGCAGTCTAGGGGGGCGTGCATGGGCTGGTGTTTCAGGGTTTAGGGCAGTGCAGTGGTCTTCGGGCAGTGTAGGGGTTCTTGCTGTGGGTGGTGTTTCAAGGATTAGGGCAGTGCAGTGGTGTTCGGGCAGTGTAGAGGGTCGTGCAGGGGTGGTGTTTCAGAGTTTAGGGCAGTGGTGTTCGGGCAGTGTAGGGGGTCGTGCTGGGGGTGGTGTTTCATGGTTTAGGGTAGTGCAGTGGTGTTCCGGCAGTGTAGGGGGTCGTGCTGGGGGTGGTGTTTCAGGGTTTAGGGCAGTCTAGGGGGTCGTGCAGGGGCTGGTGTTTCAGGGTTTAGGGCAGTGCAGTGGTGTTCAGGCAGTGCAGGGGGTCGTGCTGGGGCTAGTGTTTCAGGGTTTAGGGCAGTGCAGTGGTATTCAGGCAGTGTAGGGGTCGTGCTGGGGCTGGTGTTTCAGGGTTTAGGGCAGTGCAGTGGTGTCCGGGCAGTGTAGGGGGTCGTGCAGGGGCTGGTGTTTCAAGGTTTAGGGCAGAGCAGTGGTGTTCGGGGAGTGTAGGGGATTGTGCAGGAGCTGGTGTTTCAGGGTTTAGGGCAGTGCAGTGGTGTTCGGGCAGTGTAGGGGGTCGTGCAGAGGCTGGTGTTTCAGGGTTTAGGACAGTGAAGTGGTGTTCGGGTAGTGTAGGGGGTCGTGCTGGGGCTGGTGTTTCAGGGTTTAGGGCAGTGAAGTGGTGTTCGGGCAGTGTAGGGGGTCATGCTGGGGGTGGTGTATCAGGGTTTAGAGCAGTGCAGTGGTGTTCGGGCAGTATAGGGGTCTTGCTGAGACTGGTGTTTCAGGGTTTACGGCAGTGCAGTGGTGTTCGGGCAGTGTAGGGGGTCCTGCTGTGGGTGGTGTTTCAGGGTTTAGGGCAGTGCAGTGGTGTTCGGGCAGTATAGGGTGTCTTGCTGGGGCTGGTGTTTCAGGGTTTAGGGCACTAGTGTTTGGGCAGTTTACGGGGTCTTGCTTGGGATAATGTTTCAGGGTTTAGGGCAGTGCAGTGGTGTTCCGGTAGTGTAGGGGGTCGTGCTGGGGGTGGTGTGTCAGGGTTTAGGGTAGTGTAGGGGGTCGTACAGGGGCTAGTGTTTCAGGGTATAGGGCAGTGTAGTGGTGTTCGGGCAGTGTAGGGGGTCATGCTGGGGCTGGTGTTTCAGGGTTTAGGGCAGTGCGGTGGTGTTGGGCAGTGTAGGGGTTGTGTTGGGGCTGGTGGTTTAGGGCAGTGCAGTGGTGTTCGGGCAGTGTGGGTTGTCGTGCTGGGAGTGGTGTTTCAGGGTTTAGGGCAGTGCAGTGGTGTTCTGGCAGTGTAGGGGGTCATGCTGGGGGTGGTGTTTAGGTTTTAGGGCAGTCTAGGGGGTCGTGCTGGGGCTGGTGTTTCAGGGTTTAGGGCAGTGCAGTGGTGTCCGGGCAGTGTAGGGGGTCGTGCAGGGGCTGGTGTTTCAGGGTTTAGGGCAGAGCAGTGGTGTTCGGGGAGTGTAGGGGGTTGTGCAGGAGCTGGTGTTTTTGGGTTTAGGGCAGTGCAGTGGTGTTCGGGCAGTGTAGGGGGTCGTGCAGGGGCTGGTGTTTCAGGGTTTAGGGCAGTGAAGTGGTGTTCGGGCAGTGTAGGAGGTCGTGCTGGGGCTGGTGTTTCAGGGTTTAGGGCAGTGAAGTGGTGTTCGGGCAGTGTAGGGGGTCATGCTGGGGGTGGTGTTTCAGAGTTTAGGGCAGTTCAGTGGTGTTCCGGCAGTGTAGGGGGTCGTGCTGGGGGTGGTGTTTCAGGGTTTAGGGCAGTCTAGGGGGCCGTGCAGGGGCTGGTGTTTCAGGGTTTAGGGCAGTGCAGTGGTGTTCGGGCAGTGTAGGGAGTTGTGCTGGGGCTCGTGTTTCAGGGTTTAGGGCAGTGCAGTGGTGTTCGGGCAGTGCAGGGGGTCGTGCTGGGGCTGGTGTTTCAGGGTTTAGGGCAGTGCAGTGGTGTTCGGGCAGTGTAGGGGGTCGTGCAGGGGCTGGTGCTTCTGGTTTTATGGCAGTGCAGTGGTGTTCGGGCAGTGTAGGGGGTCGTGCAGGGGCTGGTGTTTCAGGGTTTAGGGCAGTGCAGTGGTGTTCGGGCCGTGTAGGGGGTCTTGCTGGGGCTGGTGATTCAGGGTTTGGGGCAGTGTAGTTGTGTTCGGGCAGTGTAGGGGGTCTTGCTGGGGCTGGTGTTTCAGGGTTTAGGGCAGTAGTGTTCGGGCAGTGTATGGGGTCTTGCTTGAGATGATGTTTCAGGGTTTAGGGCAGTGCAGTGATGTTGCGGTAGTGTAGGGGGTCGTGCTGGGGGTGGTGATTCAGGGTTTAGGGTAGTGTAGGGGGTCGTACAGGGGCTGGTGTTTCAGGGTATAGGGCAGTGCGGTGGTGTTCGGGCAGTGTAGGGGGTCATGCTGGGGCTGGTGTTTCAGGGTGTAGGGCCGTGCGGTGGTGTTCGGGCAGTGTAGGGGTCATGTTGGGGCTGGTGGTTTAGGGCAGTGCAGTGGAGTTCGGGCAGTGTAGGGGGTCGTGCTGGGAGTGGTGTTTCAGGGTTTAGGGCAGTGCAGTGGTGTTCCGGCAGTAAAGGGGGTTGTGCTGGGGGTAGTGTTTCAGGGTTTAGGGCAGTCTAGGGGGTCGTGCAGGGGCTGGTGTTTCAGGGTTTAGGGCATTGCAGTGGTGTTCAGGCAGTGCAGGGGGTCGTGCAGGGGCTGATGTTTCAGGATTTAGGGCAGTACAATGGTGTTCGGGCAGTGTAGGGGGTCGTGCAGGGGCTGGTGTTTCAGGGTTGAGGGCAGTGAAGTGGTGTTCAGGCAGTGTAGGGGGTCATGCTGGGGCTGGTGTTTCAGGGTTTAGGGAAGTGCAGTGGTGTTTGGTCAGTGTAGGTGGTCTTGCTGGGGCTGGTGTTTCAGGGTTTAGGGCAGTGCAGTGGTGTTCGGGCAGTGTAGGGGGTCGTGCTGGGGGTGGTTTCAGGGTTTAGGGCAGTAGTGTTCGGGCAGTGTACGGGGTCTTGCTTGGGATGATGTTTCAGGCTTTAGGGCAGTGCAGTAGTTTTCGGGCAGTGTAGGTGCTGATGCTGGGGGTGATGTTTCAGGGTTTAGGGCAGTGGTGTTCAGGCAGTGTAGGGGTCGTGCTCGGGGTGATGAATCAGGGTTTAGGGCAGTGCAGTGGTGTTCGGGCAGTGTAGGGGGTCGTGCTGGGAGTGGTGTTTCAGGGTTTAGCGCAGTGCAGTGGTGTTCGGGAAGTGTAGGGGTCATGCAGGGGCTGATGATTCAGGGTTTAGGGCAGTGCAGTGGTGTTTGGGCAGTGTAGGGGGTCTTGCTGGGGCTTGTGTTTTAGGGTTTAGGTCTGTGCAGTGGTGTTCGGGCAGTGTAGGGTGTCTTGCTGGGGCTGATGTTTTAGGGTTTAGGGCAGTGCAGTGGGGTTCGGGCAGTGTAGGGGCTTGTGCTGGGGGTGGTGTTTCAGGGTTAGGGGCAGTGCATTGGTGTTCGGGCAGTGAAGGGGTCGTGCTGGGGCTGGTGTTTCAGGGTTTAGGGCAGTGCAGTGGTGTTCGGGCAGTGTAGGGGGTCGTGCAGGGGCTGGTGTTTCAGAGTTTAGGGCAGTGCAGTGATGTTCGGGCAGTTTAGGGGGTCTTCCAGGGGCTGGTGTTTCCGGGTTTAGGGCAGTGCAGTGGTGTTCGGGCAGTGTAGGGGGTCGTGCAGGGGCTGGTGTTTCAGAGTTTAGGGCAGTGCAGTGATGTTCGGGCAGTTTAGGGGGTCTTCCAGGGGCTGGTGTTTCCGGGTTTAGGGCAGTGCAGTGGTGTTCGGGCAGTGTAGGGATCGTGCTGGGGTGGTGTTTCAGGGTTTAGGGCAGTGGTGTTTGGGCAGTGTACGGGGGCTTGCTTGGGATGATGTTTCAGGGTTTAGGGCAGTGCAGTGGTGTTCGGGCAGTGTAGGGGGTCGTGCAGAGGCTGGTGTTTCAGGGTTTAGGGCAGTGAAGTGGTGTTCAGGCAGTGTAGGGGGTCGTGCTGGGGCTGGTGTTTCAGGGTTTAGGGCAGTGAAGTGGTGTTCGGGCAGTGTAGGGGCTTATGCTGGGGGTGGTGTTTCAGAGTTTAGGGCAGTGCAGTGATGTTCCGGCAGTGTAGGGGGTCGTGCTGGGGGTGGTGTTTCAGGGTTTAGGGCAGTCTAGGGGGCCGTGCAGGGGCTGGTGTTTCAGGGTTTAGGGCAATGCAGTGGTGTTCGGGCAGTGTAGGGAGTCGTGCTGGGGCTCGTGTTTCAGGGTTTAGGGCAGTGCAGTGGTGTTCGGGCAGTGCAGGGGGTCATGCTGGGGCTGGTGTTTCAGGGTTTGGGCAGTGCAGTGGTGTTCGGGCAGTGTAGGGGGTCGTGCAGGGGCTGGTGTTTCTGGTTTTAGGGCAGTGCAGTGGTGTTCGGGCAGTGTAGGGGGTCATGCAGGGGCTGGTGTTTCAGGGTTTAGGGAAGTGCAGTGGTGTTCGGGCCGTGTAGGGGGTCTTGCTGGGGCTGGTGATTCAGAGTTTGGGGCAGTGTAGTGGTGTTCGGGCAGTGTAGGGGGTCGTGCTGGGGCTGGTGTTTCAGGGTTTAGGGCAGTGCAGTGGTGTTCGGGCAGTTTAGGGGGTCATGCTGGGGCTGGTGTTTCAGGGATTAGGGAAGTGCAGTGGTGTTCGGGCAGTGTAGGGGGTCGTGCAGGGGCTGGTGTTTCAGGGTTTAGGGCAGTGCAGTGGTGTTCGGGCAGTGTAGGGGGTCATGCTGGGGCTGGTGTTTCAGGGATTAGGGAAGTGCAGTTGTGTTCGGGCAGTGTAGGGGGTCTTGCTGGGGCTGGTGTTTCAGGGTTTAGGGCAGTAGTTTTCGGGCAGTATATGGGGTCTTGCTTGAGATGATGTTTCAGTGTTTAGGGCAGTGCAGTGATGTTCCGGTAGTGTAGGGGGTCGTGCTCGGGGTGGTTATTCAGGGTTTAGAGTAGTGTAGGGGGTCGTACAGGGGCTGGTGTTTCAGGGTATAGGGCAGTGCGGTGGTGTTCGGGCAGTGTAGGGGGTCATGCTGGGGCTGGTGTTCCAGGGTTTAGGGCAGTGCGGTGGTGTTCGAGCAGTGTAGGGGTCGTGTTGGGGCTGGTGGTTTAGGCAGTGCAGTGGAGTTTGGGCAGTGTAGGGGGTCGTGCTGGGAGTGGTGTTTCAGGGTTTAGGGCAGTGCAGTGGTGTTCCGGCAGTATAGGGGGTTGTGCTGGGGGTAGTGTTTCAGGGTTTAGGGCAGTCTAGGGGGTCGTGCAGGGGCTGGTGTTTCAGGGTTTAGGGCATTGCAGTGGTGTTCAGGCAGTGCAGGGGGTCGTGCTGGGGCTGGTGTTTCAGGGTTTAGGGCAGTGCAGTGGTGTTCGGGCAGTGTAGGGGTTGTGCTGGGGCTGGTGTTTCAGGGTTTAGGGCAGTGCAGTGGTGTCCAGGCAGTGTAGGGGGTCATGTAGGGGCTGGTGTTTCAGGGTTTAGGGCAGAGCAGTGGTGTTTGGGGAGTGTAGGGGGTCGTGCAGGGGCTGGTGTTTCAGGGTATAGGGCAGTGCAGTGGTGTTCGGGCAGTGTAGGGGGTCGTGCAGAGGCTGGTGTTTCAGGGTTTAGGGCAGTGAAGTGGTGTTCGGGCAGTGTAGGGGGTCGTGCTGGGGCTGGTGTTTCAGGGTTTAGGGCAGTGAAGTGGTGTTCGGGCAGTGTAGGGGCTTATGCTGGGGGTGGTGTTTCAGAGTTTAGGGCAGTGCAGTGATGTTCCGGCAGTGTAGGGGGTCGTGCTGGGGGTGGTGTTTCAGGGTTTAGGGCAGTCTAGGGGGCCGTGCAGGGGCTGGTGTTTCAGGGTTTAGGGCAATGCAGTGGTGTTCGGGCAGTGTAGGGAGTCGTGCAGGGGCTCGTGTTTCAGGGTTTAGGGCAGTGCAGTGGTGTTCGGGCAGTGCAGGGGGTCATGCTGGGGCTGGTGTTTCAGGGTTTAGGGCAGTGCAGTGGTGTTCGGGCAGTGTAGGGGGTCGTGCAGGGGCTGGTGTTTCTGGTTTTAGGGCAGTGCAGTGGTGTTCGGGCAGTGTAGGGGGTCATGCAGGGGCTGGTGTTTCAGGGTTTAGGGCAGTGCAGGGGTGTTCGGGCCGTGTAGGGGGTCTTGCTGGGGCTGGTGATTCAGAGTTTGGGGCAGTGTAGTGGTGTTCGGGCAGTGTAGGGGGTCGTGCTGGGGCTGGTGTTTCAGGGTTTAGGGCAGTGCAGTGGTGTTCGGGCAGTGTAGGGGGTCATGCTGGGGCTGGTGTTTCAGGGATTAGGGAAGTGCAGTGGTGTTCGGGCAGTGTAGGGGGTCGTGCAGGGGCTGGTGTTTCAGGGTTTAGGGCAGTGCAGTGGTGTTCGGGCAGTGTAGGGGGTCATGCTGGGGCTGGTGTTTCAGGGATTAGGGAAGTGCAGTTGTGTTCGGGCAGTGTAGGGGGTCTTGCTGGGGCTGGTGTTTCAGGGTTTAGGGCAGTAGTGTTCGGGCAGTATATGGGGTCTTGCTTGAGATGATGTTTCAGGGTTTAGGGCAGTGCAGTGATGTTCCGGTAGTGTAGGGGGTCGTGCTCGGGGTGGTTATTCAGGGTTTAGAGTAGTGTAGGGGGTCGTACAGGGGCTGGTGTTTCAGGGTATAGGGCAGTGCGGTGGTGTTCGGACAGTGTAGGGGGTCATGCTGGGGCTGGTGTTTCAGGGTTTAGGGCAGTGCGGTGGTGTTCGAGCAGTGTAGGGGTCGTGTTGGGGCTGGTGGTTTAGGCAGTGCAGTGGAGTTTGGGCAGTGTAGGGGGTCATGCTGGGAGTGGTGTTTCAGGGTTTAGGGCAGTGCAGTGGTGTTCCGGCAGTATAGGGGGTTGTGCTGGGGGTAGTGTTTCAGGGTTTAGGGCAGTCTAGGGGGTCGTGCAGGGGCTGGTGTTTCAGGGTTTAGGGCATTGCAGTGGTGTTCAGGCAGTGCAGGGGGTCGTGCTGGGGCTGGTGTTTCAGGGTTTAGGGCAGTGCAGTGGTGTTCGGGCAGTGTAGGGGTCGTGCTGGGGCTGGTGTTTCAGGGTTTAGGGCAGTGCAGTGGTGTTCGGGGAGTGTAGGGGGTCGTGCAGGGGCTGGTGTTTCAGTATTTAGGGCAGTGCAGTGGTGTTCGGGCAGTGTAGGGGGTCGTGCAGTGGCTGGTGTTTCAGGGTTTAGGGCAATGCAGTGGTGTTCGGGCAGTGTAGGGAGTCGTGCTGGGGCTCGTGTTTCAGGGTTTAGGGCAGTGCAGTGGTGTTCGGGCAGTGCAGGGGGTCATGCTGGGGCTGGTGTTTCAGGGTTTGGGCAGTGCAGTGGTGTTCGGGCAGTGTAGGGGGTCGTGCAGGGGCTGGTGTTTCTGGTTTTAGGGCAGTGCAGTGGTGTTCTGGCAGTGTAGGGGGTCATGCAGGGGCTGGTGTTTCAGGGTTTAGGGCAGTGCAGTGGTGTTCGGGCCATGTAGGGGGTCTTGCTGGGGCTGGTGATTCAGAGTTTGGGGCAGTGTAGTGGTGTTCGGGCAGTGTAGGGGGTCGTGCTGGGGCTGGTGTTTCAGGGTTTAGGGCAGTGCAGTGGTGTTCGGGCAGTGTAGGGGGTCATGCTGGGGCTGGTGTTTCAGGGATTAGGGAAGTGCAGTGGTGTTCGGGCAGTGTAGGGGGTCGTGCAGGGGCTGGTGTTTCAGGGTTTAGGGCAGTGCAGTGGTGTTCGGGCAGTGTAGGGGGTCATGCTGGGGCTGGTGTTTCAGGGATTAGGGAAGTGCAGTTGTGTTCGGGCAGTGTAGGGGGTCTTGCTGGGGCTGGTGTTTCAGGGTTTAGGGCAGTAGTTTTCGGGCAGTATATGGGGTCTTGCTTGAGATGATGTTTCAGTGTTTAGGGCAGTGCAGTGATGTTCCGGTAGTGTAGGGGGTCGTGCTCGGGGTGGTTATTCAGGGTTTAGAGTAGTGTAGGGGGTCGTACAGGGGCTGGTGTTTCAGGGTATAGGGCAGTGCGGTGGTGTTCGGGCAGTGTAGGGGGTCATGCTGGGGCTGGTGTTTCAGGGTTTAGGGCAGTGCGGTGGTGTTCGAGCAGTGTAGGGGTCGTGTTGGGGCTGGTGGTTTAGGCAGTGCAGTGGAGTTTGGGCAGTGTAGGGGGTCGTGCTGGGAGTGGTGTTTCAGGGTTTAGGGCAGTGCAGTGGTGTTCCGGCAGTATAGGGGGTTGTGCTGGGGGTAGTGTTTCAGGGTTTAGGGCAGTCTAGGGGGTCGTGCAGGGGCTGGTGTTTCAGGGTTTAGGGCATTGCAGTGGTGTTCAGGCAGTGCAGGGGGTCGTGCTGGGGCTGGTGTTTCAGGGTTTAGGGCAGTGCAGTGGTGTTCGGGCAGTATAGGGGTTGTGCTGGGGCTGGTGTTTCAGGGTTTAGGGCAGTGCAGTGGTGTCCAGGCAGTGTAGGGGGTCATGCAGGGGCTGGTGTTTCAGGGTTTAGGGCAGAGCAGTGGTGTTTGGGGAGTGTAGGGGGTCGTGCAGGGGCTGGTGTTTCAGGGTATCGGGCAGTGCAGTGGTGTTCGGGCAGTGTAGGGGGTCGTGCAGAGGCTGGTGTTTCAGGGTTTAGGGCAGTGAATTGGTGTTCGGGCAGTGTAGGGGGTCGTGCTGGGGCTGGTGTTTCAGGGTTTAGGGCAGTGAAGTGGTGTTCGGGCAGTGTAGAAGCTTATGCTGGGGGTGGTGTTTCAGAGTTTAGGGCAGTGCAGTGATGTTCCGGCAGTGTAGGGGGTCGTGCTGGGGGTGGTGTTTCAGGGTTTAGGGCAGTCTAGGGGGCCGTGCAGGGGCTGGTGTTTCAGGGTTTAGGGCAATGCAGTGGTGTTCGGGCAGTGTAGGGAGTCGTGCTGGGGCTCGTGTTTCAGGGTTTAGGGCAGTGCAGTGGTGTTCGGGCAGTGCAGGGGGTCATGCTGGGGCTGGTGTTTCAGGGTTTAGGGCAGTGCAGTGGTGTTCGGGCAGTGTAGGGGGTCGTGCAGGGGCTGGTGTTTCTGGTTTTAGGGCAGTGCAGTGGTGTTCGGGCAGTGTAGGGGGTCATGCAGGGGCTGGTGTTTCAGGGTTTAGGGCAGTGCAGGGGTGTTCGGGCCGTGTAGGGGGTCTTGCTGGGGCTGGTGATTCAGAGTTTGGGGCAGTGTAGTGGTGTTCGGGCAGTGTAGGGGGTCGTGCTGGGGCTGGTGTTTCAGGGTTTAGGGCAGTGCAGTGGTGTTCGGGCAGTGTAGGGGGTCATGCTGGGGCTGGTGTTTCAGGGATTAGGGAAGTGCAGTGGTGTTCGGGCAGTGTAGGGGGTCGTGCAGGGGCTGGTGTTTCAGGGTTTAGGGCAGTGCAGTGGTGTTCGGGCAGTGTAGGGGGTCATGCTGGGGCTGGTGTTTCAGGGATTAGGGAAGTGCAGTTGTGTTCGGGCAGTGTAGGGGGTCTTGCTGGGGCTGGTGTTTCAGGGTTTAGGGCAGTAGTGTTCGGGCAGTATATGGGGTCTTGCTTGAGATGATGTTTCAGGGTTTAGGGCAGTGCAGTGATGTTCCGGTAGTGTAGGGGGTCGTGCTCGGGGTGGTTATTCAGGGTTTAGAGTAGTGTAGGGGGTCGTACAGGGGCTGGTGTTTCAGGGTATAGGGCAGTGCGGTGGTGTTCGGGCAGTGTAGGGGGTCATGCTGGGGCTGGTGTTTCAGGGTTTAGGGCAGTGCGGTGGTGTTCGAGCAGTGTAGGGGTCGTGTTGGGGCTGGTGGTTTAGGCAGTGCAGTGGAGTTTGGGCAGTGTAGGGGGTCATGCTGGGAGTGGTGTTTCAGGGTTTAGGGCAGTGCAGTGGTGTTCCGGCAGTATAGGGGGTTGTGCTGGGGGTAGTGTTTCAGGGTTTAGGGCAGTCTAGGGGGTCGTGCAGGGGATGGTGTTTCAGGGTTTAGGGCATTGCAGTGGTGTTCAGGCAGTGCAGGGGGTCGTGCTGGGGCTGGTGTTTCAGGGTTTAGGGCAGTGCAGTGGTGTTCGGGCAGTGTAGGGGTCGTGCTGGGGCTGGTGTTTCAGGGTTTAGGGCAGTGCAGTGGTGTCCAGGCAGTGTAGGGGGTCATGCAGGGGCTGGTGTTTCAGGGTTTAGGGCAGAGCAGTGGTGTTCGGGGAGTGTAGGGGGTCGTGCAGGGGCTGGTGTTTCAGGATTTAGGGCAGTGCAGTGGTGTTCGGGCAGTGTAGGGGGTCGTGCAGGGGCTGGTGTTTCAGGGTTGAGGGCAGTGAAGTGGTGTTCAGGCAGTGTAGGGGGTCGTGCTGGGGCTGGTGTTTCAGGGTTTAGGGAAGTGCAGTGGTGTTTGGTCAGTGTAGGTGGTCTTGCTGGGGCTGGTGTTTCAGGGTTTAGGGCAGTGCAGTGGTGTTCGAGCAGTGTAGGGGGTCGTGCTGGGGGTGGTGTTTCAGGGTTTAGAGCAGTAGTGTTCGGGCAGTGTACGGGGTCTTGCTTGGGATGATGTTTCAGGCTTTAGGGCAGTGCAGTAGTTTTCGGGCAGTGTAGGTGCTGATGCTGGGGGTGATGTTTCAGGGTTTAGGGCAGTGGTGTTCGGGCAGTGTAGGGGTCGTGCTCGGGGTGATGAATCAGGGTTTAGGGCAGTGCAGTGGTGTTCGGGCAGTGTAGGGGGTCATGCTGGGAGTGGTGTTTCAGGGTTTAGCGCAGTGCAGTGGTGTTCGGGAAGTGTAGGGGTCGTGCAGGGGCTGATGATTCAGGGTTTAGGGCAGGGCAGTGGCGTTCGGGCAGTGTAGGGGGTCTTGCTGGGGCTTGTGTTTTAGGGTTTAGGTCTGTGCAGTGGTGTTCGGGCAGTGTAGGGGGTCTTGCTGGGGATGATGTTTTAGGGTTTAGGGCAGTGCAGTGGGGTTCGGGCAGTGTTGGGGCTTGTGCTGGGGGTGGTGTTTCAGGGTTTAGGCAGTGCAGTGGTGTTCGGGCAGTGTAGGGGGTCGTGCTGGGGCTGGTGTTTCAGGGTTTAGGGCAGTGCAGTGGTGTTCGAGCAGTGTAGGGGTCGTGTTGGGGCTGGTGGTTTAGGCAGTGCAGTGGAGTTTGGGCAGTGTAGGGGGTCATGCTGGGAGTGGTGTTTCAGGGTTTAGGGCAGTGCAGTGGTGTTCCGGCAGTATAGGGGGTTGTGCTGGGGGTAGTGTTTCAGGGTTTAGGGCAGTCTAGGGGGTCGTGCAGGGGCTGGTGTTTCAGGGTTTAGGGCATTGCAGTGGTGTTCAGGCAGTGCAGGGGGTCGTGCTGGGGCTGGTGTTTCAGGGTTTAGGGCAGTGCAGTGGTGTTCGGGCAGTGTAGGGGTCGTGCTGGGGCTGGTGTTTCAGGGTTTAGGGCAGTGCAGTGGTGTCCAGGCAGTGTAGGGGGTCATGCAGGGGCTGGTGTTTCAGGGTTTAGGGCAGAGCAGTGGTGTTCGGGGAGTGTAGGGGGTCGTGCAGGGGCTGGTGTTTCAGGATTTAGGGCAGTGCAGTGGTGTTCGGGCAGTGTAGGGGGTCGTGCAGGGGCTGGTGTTTCAGGGTTGAGGGCAGTGAAGTGGTGTTCAGGCAGTGTAGGGGGTCATGCTGGGGCTGGTGTTTCAGGGTTTAGGGAAGTGCAGTGGTGTTTGGTCAGTGTAGGTGGTCTTGCTGGGGCTGGTGTTTCAGGGTTTAGGGCAGTGCAGTGGTGTTCGAGCAGTGTAGGGGGTCGTGCTGGGGGTGGTGTTTCAGGGTTTAGAGCAGTAGTGTTCGGGCAGTGTACGGGGTCTTGCTTGGGATGATGTTTCAGGCTTTAGGGCAGTGCAGTAGTTTTCGGGCAGTGTAGGTGCTGATGCTGGGGGTGATGTTTCAGGGTTTAGGGCAGTGGTGTTCGGGCAGTGTAGGGGTCGTGCTCGGGGTGATGAATCAGGGTTTAGGGCAGTGCAGTGGTGTTCGGGCAGTGTAGGGGGTCATGCTGGGAGTGGTGTTTCAGGGTTTAGCGCAGTGCAGTGGTGTTCGGGAAGTGTAGGGGTCGTGCAGGGGCTGATGATTCAGGGTTTAGGGCAGGGCAGTGGCGTTCGGGCAGTGTAGGGGGTCTTGCTGGGGCTTGTGTTTTAGGGTTTAGGTCTGTGCAGTGGTGTTCGGGCAGTGTAGGGGGTCTTGCTGGGGATGATGTTTTAGGGTTTAGGGCAGTGCAGTGGGGTTCGGGCAGTGTTGGGGCTTGTGCTGGGGGTGGTGTTTCAGGGTTTAGGCAGTGCAGTGGTGTTCGGGCAGTGTAGGGGGTCGTGCTGGGGCTGGTGTTTCAGGGTTTAGGGCAGTGCAGTAGTGTTCGGGCAGTGTAGGCGGATGTGCTGGGGGTGGTGTTTCAGGGTTTAGGGCAGTATAGTGGTGTTAGGGCAGTGTAGGGGGTTGTGCTGGGGCTGGTGTTTCAGGGTTTAGGGCAGTTCAGTGGTGTTCGGGCAGTGTAGGGGGTCGTGCAGGGGCTGGTGTTTCAGGTTTTAGGGCAGTGCAGTGGTGTTCGGGCAGTGTAGGGGGTCGTGCAGGGGCTGGTGTTTCAGGGTTTAGGGCAGTGCAGTGGTGTTCGGGCAGTGGAGGGGGTCGTGCTGGGGCTGGTGTTTCAGGGATTAGGGAAGTGCAGTGGTGTTCGGGCAGTGTAGGGGTCTTGCTGGGGCTGGTGTTTCAGGGTTTAGGGCAGTAGTGTTCGGGCAGTGTATGGGGTCTTGCTTGAGATGATGTTTCAGGGTTTAGGGCAGTGCAGTGGTGTCCGGGCAGTGTAGGGGGTCGTGCAGGGGCTGGTGTTTCAGGGTTTAGGGCAGAGCAGTGGTGTTCGGGGAGTGTAGGGGGTTGTGCAGGAGCTGGTGTTTCAGGGTATAGGGCAGTGCAGTGGTGTTCGGGCAGTGTAGGGGGTCGTGCAGAGGCTGGTGTTTCAGGGTTTAGGGCAGTGAAGTGGTGTTCGGGCAGTGTAGGGGGTCGTGCTCGGGCTGGTGTTTCAGGGTTTAGGGCAGTGAAGTGGTGTTTGGGCAGTGTAGGGGGTCATGCTGGGGGTGGTGTTTCAGAGTTTAGGGCAGTGCAGTGATGTTCCGGCAGTGTAGGGGGTCGTGCTGGGGGTGGTGTTTCAGGGTTTAGGGCAGTCTAGGGGGCCGTGCAGGGGCTGGTGTTTCAGGGTTTAGGGCAATGCAGTGGTGTTCGGGCAGTGTAGGGAGTCGTGCTGGGGCTCGTGTTTCAGGGTTTAGGGCAGTGCAGTGGTGTTCGGGCAGTGCAGGGGGTCTTGCTGGGGCTGGTGTTTCAGGGTTTAGGGCAGTGCAGTGGTGTTCGGGCAGTGTAGGGGGTCGTGCAGGGGCTGGTGTTTCTGGTTTTAGGGCAGTGCAGTGGTGTTTGGGCAGTGTAGGGGGTCGTGCAGGGGCTGGTGTTTCAGGGTTTAGGGCAGTGCAGTGGTGTTCGGCCCGTGTAGGGGGTCTTGCTGGGGCTGGTGATTCAGGGTTTGGGGCAGTGTAATGGTGTTCGGGCAGTGTAGGGGGTCGTGCTGGGGCTGGTGTTTCAGGGTTTAGGGCAGTGCAGTGGTGTTCGGGCAGTGTAGGGGGTCGTGCAGGGGCTGGTGTTTCTGGTTTTAGGGCAGTGCAGTGGTGTTTGGGCAGTGTAGGGGGTCGTGCAGGGGCTGGTGTTTCAGGGTTTAGGGCAGTGCAGTGGTGTTCGGGCCGTGTAGGGGGTCTTGCTGGGGCTGGTGATTCAGGGTTTGGGGCAGTGTAATGGTGTTCGGGCAGTGTAGGGGGTCGTGCTGGGGCTGGTGTTTCAGGGTTTAGGGCAGTGCAGTGGTGTTCGGGCAGTGTAGGGGGTCGTGCAGGGGCTGGTGTTTCAGGTTTTAGGGCAGTGCAGTGGTGTTTGGGCAGTGTAGGGGGTCGTGCAGGGGCTGGTGTTTCAGGGTTTAGGGCAGTGCAGTGGTGTTCGGGCAGTGTAGGGGGGTCGTGCTGGGGCTGGTGTTTCAGGGATTAGGGAAGTGCAGTGGTGTTCGGGCAGTGTAGGGGTCTTGCTGGGGCTGGTGTTTCAGGGTTTAGGGAAGTAGTGTTCGGGCAGTGTATGGGGTCTTGCTTGAGATGATGTTTCAGGGTTTAGGGCAGTGCAGTGATGTTCCGGTAGTGTAGGGGGTCGTGCTCGGGGTGGTGATTCAGGGTTTAGGGCAGTGTAGGGGGTCGTACAGGGGCTGGTGTTTCAGGGTATAGGGCAGTGCGGTGGTGTTCGGGCAGTGTAGGGGGTCATGCTGGGGCTGGTGTTTCAGGGTTTAGGGCAGTGCGGTGGTGTTCGGGCAGTGTAGGGGTCATGTTGGGGCTGGTGGTTTAGGGCAGTGCAGTGGAGTTCGGGCAGTGTAGGGGGTCGTGCTGGGAGTGGTGTTTCAGGGTTTAGGGCAGTGCAGTGGTGTTCCGGCAGTATAGGGGGTTGTGCTGGGGGTAGTGTTACAGGGTTTAGGGCAGTCTAGGGGGTCGTGCAGGGGCTGGTGTTTCAGGGTTTAGGGCATTGCAGTGGTGTTCAGGCAGTGCAGGGGGTCGTGCTGGGGCTGGTGTTTCAGGGTTTAGGGCAGTGCAGTGGTGTTCGGGCAGTGTAGGGGTCGTGCTGGGGCTGGTGTTTCAGGGTTTAGGGCAGTGCAGTGGTGTCCAGGCAGTGTAGGGGGTCATGCAGGGGCTGGTGTTTCAGGGTTTAGGGCAGAGCAGTGGTGTTCGGGGAGTTTAGGGGGTCGTGCAGGGGCTGGTGTTTCAGGATTTAGGGCAGTGCAGTGGTGTTCGGGCAGTGTAGGGGGTCGTGCAGGGGCTGGTGTTTCAGGGTTGAGGGCAGTGAAGTGGTGTTCAGGCAGTGTAGGGGGTCATGCTGGGGCTGGTGTTTCAGGGTTTAGGGAAGTGCAGTGGTGTTTGGTCAGTGTAGGTGGTCTTGCTGGGGCTGGTGTTTCAGGGTTTAGGGCAGTGCAGTGGTGTTCGGGCAGTGTAGGGGGTCGTGCTGGGGGTGGTGTTTTAGGGTTTAGGGCAGTAGTGTTCGTGCAGTGTACGGGGTCTTGCTTGGGATGATGTTTCAGGCTTTAGAGCAGTGCAGTAGTTTTCGGGCAGTGTAGGTGCTGATGCTGGGGGTGATGTTTCAGGATTTAGGGCAGTGGTGTTCGGGCAGTGTAGGGGTCGTGCTCGGGGTGATGAATCAGGGTTTAGGGCAGTGCAGTGGTGTTCGGGCAGTGTAGGGGGTCGTGCTGGGAGTGGTGTTTCAGGGTTTAGCGCAGTGCAGTGGTGTTCGGGAAGTGTAGGGGTCGTGCAGGGGCTGAAGATTCAGGCTTTAGGGCAGTGCAGTGGTGTTCGGGCAGTGTAGGGGGTCTTGCTGGGGCTTGTGTTTTAGGGTTTAGGTCTGTGCAGTGGTGTTCGAGCAGTGTAGGGGGTCTTGCTGGGGCTGATGTTTTAGGGTTTAGGGCAGTGCAGTGGGGTTCGGGCAGTGTAGGGGCTTGTGCTGGGGGTGGTGTTTCAGGGTTTAGGCAGTGCAGTGGTGTTCGGGCAGTGTAGGGGGTCGTGCTGGGGCTGGTGTTTCAGGGTTTAGGGCAGTGCAGTAGTGTTCGGGCAGTGTAGGCAGATGTGCTGGGGGTGGTGTTTCAGGGTTTAGGGCAGTATAGTGGTGTTAGGGTAGAGTAGGGGGTTGTGCTGGGGCTGGTGTTTCAGGGTTTAGGGCAGTGCAGTGGTGTTCGGGCAGTGTAGGGGGTCGTGCTGGGGCTGGTGTTTCAGGGTTAGGGGCAGTGCATTGGTGTTCGGGCAGTGTAGGCGTCGTGCTGGGGCTGGTGTTTCAGGGTTTAGGGCAGTGCAGTGGTGTTCGGGCAGTGTAGGGGGTCATGCAGGGGCTGGTGTTTCAGGGTTTAGGGCAGTGCAGTGGTGTTCGGGCAGTGTAGGGGGTTGTGCTGGGGGTGGTGTGTCAGGGTTTAGGGCAGTCTAGGGGGGCGTGCATGGGCTGGTGTTTCAGGGTTTAGGGCAGTGCAGTGGTGTTCGGGCAGTGTAGGGGTTCGTGCTGTGGGTGGTGTTTCAGGGATTAGGGCAGTGCAGTGGTGTTCGGGCAGTGTAGAGGGTCGTGCAGGGGTGGTGTTTCAGGGTTTAGGGCAGTGGTGTTCGGGCAGTGTAGGGGGTCGTGCTGGGGGTGGTGTTTCATGGTTTAGGGTAGTGCAGTGGTGTTCCGGCAGTGTAGGGGGTCGTGCTGGGGGTGGTGTTTCAGGGTTTAGGGCAGTCTAGGGGGTTGTGCAGGGGCTGGTGTTTCAGGGTTTAGGGCAGTGCAGTGGTGTTCAGGCAGTGCAGGGGGTCGTGCTGGGGCTAGTGTTTCAGGGTTCTGGGCAGTGCAGTGGTATTCAGGCAGTGTAGGGGTCGTGCTGGGGCTGGTGTTTCAGGGTTTAGGGCAGTGCAGTGGTGTCCGGGCAGTGTAGGGGGTCGTGCAGGGGCTGGTGTTTCAGGGTTTAGGGCAGAGCAGTGGTATTCGGGGAGTGTATGGGGTTGTGCAGGAGCTGGTGTTTCAGGGTTTAGGGCAGTGCAGTGGTGTTCGGGCAGTGTAGGGGGTCGTGCAAAGGCTGGTGTTTCAGGGTTTAGGGCAGTGAAGTGGTGTTCGGGCAGTGTAGGGGGTTGTGCTGGGGCTGGTGTTTCAGGGTTTAGGGCAGTGAAGTGGTGTTCGGGCAGTCTAGGGGGTCATGCTGGGGGTGGTGTATCAGGGTTTAGAGCAGTGCAGTGGTGTTCGGGCAGTATAGGGGTCTTGCTGAGACTGGTGTTTGAGGGTTTACGGCAGTGCAGTGGTGTTCGGGCAGTGTAGGGGTTTCTGCTGTGGGTGGTGTTTCACGGTTTAGGGCAGTGCAGTGGTGTTCGGGCAGTGTAGGGTGTCTTGCTGGGGCTGGTGTTTCAGGGTTTAGGGCACTAGTGTTTGGGCAGTGTACGGGGTCTTGCTTGGGGATGATGTTTCAGGGTTTAGGGCAGTGCAGTGGTGTTCCGGTAGTGTAGGGGGTCGTGCTGGGGGTGGTGTTTCAGGGTTTAGGGTAGTGTAGGGGGTCATACAGGGGTTAGTGTTTCAGGGTATAGGGCAGTGCAGTGGTGTTCTGGCAGTGTAGGGGGTCATGCTGGGGCTGGTGTTTCAGGGTTTAGGGCAGTGCGGTGGTGTTGGGTAGTGTAGGGGTCGTGTTGGGGCTGGTGGTTTAGGGCAGTGCAGTGGTGTTCGGGCAGTGTGGGGTGTCGTGCTGGGAGTGGTGTTTCAGGGTTTAGGGCAGTGCAGTGGTGTTCTGGCAGTGTAGGGGGTCGTGCTGGGGGTGGTGTTTCAGGGTTTAGGGCAGTCTAGGGGGTTTTGCAGGGGCTGGTGTTTCAGGGTTTAGGGCAGTGCAGTGGTGTTCAGGCAGTGCAGGGGGTCTTGCTGGGGCTAGTGTTTCAGGATTTAGGGCAGTGCAGTGGTATTCAGGCAGTGTAGGGGTCGTGCTGGGGCTGGTGTTTCAGGGTTTAGGGCAGTAAAGTGGTGTCCGGGCAGTGTAGGGGGTCGTGCAGGAGCTGGTGTTTCAGGGTTTAGGGCAGAGCAGTGGTGTTCGGGGAGTGTAGGGGGTTGTGCAGGAGCTGGTGTTTTTGGGTTTAGGGCAGTGCAGTGGTGTTCGGGCAGTGTAGGGGGTTGTGCAGAGGCTGGTGTTTCAGGGTTTAGGGCAGTGAAGTGGTGTTTGGGCAGTGTAGGGGGTCGTGCTGGGGCTGGTGTTTCAGGGTTTAGGGCAGTGAAGTGGTGTTCGGGCAGTGTAGGGGGTCATGCTGGGGGTGGTGTTTCAGAGTTTAGGGCAGTTCAGTGGTGTTCCGGCAGTGTAGGGGGTTGTGCTGGGGGTGGTGTTTCAGGGTTTAGGGCAGTCTAGGGGGCCGTGCAGGGGCTGGTGTTTCAGGGTTCAGGGCAGTGCAGTTGTGTTCGGGCAGTGTAGGGAGTTGTGCTGGGGCTCGTGTTTCAGGGTTTAGGGCAGTTCAGTGGTGTTCGGGCAGTCTAGGGGGTCATGCTGGGGGTGGTGTATCAGGGTTTAGAGCAGTGCAGTGGTGTTCGGGCAGTATAGGGGTCTTGCTGAGACTGGTGTTTGAGGGTTTACGGCAGTGCAGTGGTGTTCGGGCAGTGTAGGGGTTTCTGCTGTGGGTGGTGTTTCACGGTTTAGGGCAGTGCAGTGGTGTTCGGGCAGTGTAGGGTGTCTTGCTGGGGCTGGTGTTTCAGGGTTTAGGGCACTAGTGTTTGGGCAGTGTACGGGGTCTTGCTTGGGGATGATGTTTCAGGGTTTAGGGCAGTGCAGTGGTGTTCCAGTAGTGTAGGGGGTCATACAGGGGCTAGTGTTTCAGGGTATAGGGCAGTGCAGTGGTGTTCTGGCAGTGTAGGGGGTCATGCTGGGGCTGGTGTTTCAGGGTTTAGGGCAGTGCGGTGGTGTTGGGTAGTGTAGGGGTCGTGTTGGGGCTGGTGGTTTAGGGCAGTGCAGTGGTGTTCGGGCAGTGTGGGGTGTCGTGCTGGGAGTGGTGTTTCAGGGTTTAGGGCAGTGCAGTGGTGTTCTGGCAGTGTAGGGGGTCGTGCTGGGGGTGGTGTTTCAGGGTTTAGGGCAGTCTAGGGGGTTTTGCAGGGGCTGGTGTTTCAGGGTTTAGGGCAGTGCAGTGGTGTTCAGGCAGTGCAGGGGGTCTTGCTGGGGCTAGTGTTTCAGGGTTTAGGGCAGTGCAGTGGTATTCAGGCAGTGTAGGGGTCGTGCTGGGGCTGGTGTTTCAGGGTTTAGGGCAGTAAAGTGGTGTCCGGGCAGTGTAGGGGGTCGTGCAGGAGCTGGTGTTTCAGGGTTTAGGGCAGAGCAGTGGTGTTCGGGGAGTGTAGGGGGTTGTGCAGGAGCTGGTGTTTTTGGGTTTAGGGCAGTGCAGTGGTGTTCGGGCAGTGTAGGGGGTTGTGCAAAGGCTGGTGTTTCAGGGTTTAGGGCAGTGAAGTGGTGTTTGGGCAGTGTAGGGGGTCGTGCTGGGGCTGGTGTTTCAGGGTTTAGGGCAGTGAAGTGGTGTTCGGGCAGTGTAGGGGGTCATGCTGGGGGTGGTGTTTCAGAGTTTAGGGCAGTTCAGTGGTGTTCCGGCAGTGTAGGGGGTTGTGCTGGGGGTGGTGTTTCAGGGTTTAGGGCAGTCTAGGGGGCCGTGCAGGGGCTGGTGTTTCAGGGTTCAGGGCAGTGCAGTTGTGTTCGGGCAGTGTAGGGAGTTGTGCTGGGGCTCGTGTTTCAGGGTTTAGGGCAGTTCAGTGGTGTTCGGGCAGTGCAGGGGGTCGTGCTGGGGCTGGTGTTTCAGGATTTAGGGCAGTGCAGTGGTGTTCGGGCAGTGTAGGGGGTCGTGCAGGGGCTGGTGCTTCTGGTTTTAGGGCAGTGCAGTGGTGTTCGGGCAGTGTAGGGGGTCGTGCAGGGGCTGGTGTTTCAGGGTTTAGGGCAGTGCAGTGGTGTTCGGGCCGTGTAGGGGGTCTTGCTGGGGCTGGTGATTCAGGGTTTGGGGCAGTGTAGTTGTGTTCGGGCAGTGTAGGGGGTCTTGCTGGGGCTGGTGTTTCAGGGTTTAGGGCAGTAGTGTTCGGGCAGTGTATGGGGTCTTGCTTGAGATGATGTTTCAGGGTTTAGGGCAGTGCAGTGATGTTGCGGTAGTGTAGGGGGTTGTGCTGGGGGTGGTGATTCAGGGCTTAGGGTTGTGTAGGGGGTCGTACAGGGGATGGTGTTTCAGGGTATAGGGCAGTGCGGTGGTGTGCGGGCAGTGTAGGGGGTCATGCTGGGGCTGGTGCTTCAGGGTGTAGGGCAGTGCGGTGGTGTTCGGGCAGTGTAGGGGTCGTGTTGGGGCTGGTGGTTTAGGGCAGTGCAGTGGAGTTCGGGCAGTGTAGGGGGTCGTGCTGGGAGTGGTGTTTCAGGGTTTAGGGCAGTGCAGTAGTGTTCCGGCAGTATAGGGGGTTGTGCTGGGGGTAGTGTTTCAGGGTTTAGGGCAGTCTAGGGGTCGTGCAGGGGCTGGTGTTTCAGGGTTTAGGGCATTGCAGTGGTGTTCAGGCAGTGCAGGGGGTCGTGCTGGGGCTGGTGTTTCAGGGTTTAGGGCAGTGCAGTGGTGTTCAGGCAGTGTAGGGGGTCGTGCAGGGGCTGATGTTTCAGGATTTGGGGCAGTGCAGTGGTGTTCGGGCAGTGTAGGGGGTCGTGCAGGGGCTGGTGTTTCAGGGTTGAGGGCAGTGAAGTGGTGTTCAGGCAGTGTAGGGGGTCGTGCTGGGGCTGGTGTTTCAGGGTTTAGGGAAGTGCAGTGGTGTTTGGTCAGTGTAGGTGGTCTTGCTGGGACTGGTGTTTCAGGGTTTAGGGCAGTGCAGTGGTGTTCGGGCAGTGTAGGGGGTCGTGCTGGGGGTGGTGTTTCAGGGTTTAGGGCAGTAGTGTTCGGGCAGTGTACGGGGTCTTGCTTGGGATGATGTTTCAGGCTTTAGGGCAGTGCAGTAGGTGCTGATGCTGGGGGTGATGTTTCAGGGTTTAGGGCAGTGGTGTTCAGGCAGTGTAGGGGTCGTGCTCGGGGTGATGAATCAGGGTTTAGGGCAGTGCAGTGGTGTTCGGGCAGTGTAAGGGGTCGTGCTGGGAGTGGTGTTTCAGGGTTTAGCGCAGTGCAGTGGTGTTCGGGAAGTGTAGGGGTCGTGCAGGGGCTGATGATTCAGGGTTTAGGGCAGTGCAGTGGTGTTCGGGCAGTGTAGGGGGTCTTGCTGGGGCTTGTGTTTTAGGGTTTAGGTCTGTGCAGTGGTGTTCGGGCAGTGTAGTGGGTCTTGCTGGGGCTGATGTTTTAGGGTTTAGGGCAGTGCAGTGGGGTTTGGGCAGTGTAGGGGCTTGTGCTGGGGGTGGTGTATCAGGGTTTAGAGCAGTGCAGTGGTGTTCGGGCAGTGTAGGGGGTCGTGCTGGGAGTGGTGTTTCAGGGTTTAGGGCAGTGCAGTGGTGTTCCGGCAGTATAGGGGGTTGTGCTGGGGGTAGTGTTTCAGGGTTTAGGGCAGTCTAGGGGGTCGTGCAGGGGCTGGTGTTTCAGGGTTTAGGGCATTGCAGTGGTGTTCAGGCAGTGCAGGGGGTCGTGCTGGGGCTGGTGTTTCAGGGTTTAGGGCAGTGCAGTGGTGTTCAGGCAGTGTAGGGGGTCGTGCAGGGGCTGGTGTTTCAGGATTTAGGGCAGTGCAGTGGTGTTCGGGCAGTGTAGGGGGTCGTGCAGGGGCTGGTGTTTCAGGGTTGAGGGCAGTGAAGTGGTGTTCAGGCAGTGTAGGGGGTCGTGCTGGGGCTGGTGTTTCAGGGTTTAGGGAAGTGCAGTGGTGTTTGGTCAGTGTAGGTGGTCTTGCTGGGGCTGGTGTTTCAGGGTTTAGGGCAGTGCAGTGGTGTTCGGTCAGTGTAAGGGGTCGTGCTGGGAGTGGTGTTTCAGGGTTTAGCGCAGTGCAGTGGTGTTCGGGAAGTGTAGGGGTCGTGCAGGGGCTGATGATTCAGGGTTTAGGGCAGTGCAGTGGTGTTCGGGCAGTGTAGGGGGTCTTGCTGGGGCTTGTGTTTTAGGGTTTAGGTCTGTGCAGTGGTGTGCGGGCAGTGTAGTGGGTCTTGCTGGGGCTGATGTTTTAGGGTTTAGGGCAGTGCAGTGGGGTTTGGGCAGTGTAGGGGCTTGTGCTGGGGGTGGTGTTTCAAGGTTTAGGCAGTGCAGTGGTGTTCGGGCAGTGTAGAGGGTCGTGCTGGGGCTGGTGTTTCAGGGTTTAGGGCAGTGCAGTAGTGTTCGGGCAGTGTAGGCGGATGTGCTGGGGGTGGTGTTTCAGGGTTTAGGGCAGTATAGTGGTGTTAGGGCAGTGTAGGGGGTTGTGCTGGGGCTGGTGTTTCAGGGTTTAGGGCAGTGCAGTGGTGTTCGGGCAGTGTAGGGGGTCGTGCTGGGGCTGGTGTTTCAGGGTTAGGGGCAGTGCATTGGTGTTCGGGCACTGTAGGGGTCGTGCTGGGGCTGGTGTTTCAGGGTTTAGGGCAGTGCAGTGGTGTTCGGGCAGTGTAGGGGGTCATGCAGGGGCTGGTGTTTCAGGGTTTAGGGCAGTGCAGTGGTGTTCGGGCAGTGTAGGGGGTCGTGCAGGGGCTGGTGTTTCAGAGTTTAGGGCAGTGCAGTGATGTTCGGGCAGTGTAGGGGGTCTTCCAGGGGCTGGTGTTTCCGGGTTTAGGGCAGTGCAGTGGTGTTCGGGCAGTGTAGGGGGTCGTGCTGGGGGTGGTGTTTCAGGGTTTAGGGCAGTCTAGGGGGCCGTGCAGGGGCTGGTGTTTCAGGGTTTAGGGCAGTGCAGTGGTGTTCGGGCAGTGTAGGGAGTCGTGCTGGGGCTCGTGTTTCAGGGTTTAGGGCAGTGCAGTTGTGTTCGGGCAGTGTAGGGGGTCGTGCTGGGGCTGGTGTTTCAGGGTTTAGGGCAGTGCAGTGGTGTTCGGGCAGTGGAGGGGGTCGTGCTGGGGCTGGTGTTTCAGGGATTAAGGAAGTGCAGTGGTGTTCGGGCAGTGTAGGGGGTCTTGCTGGGGCTGGTGTTTCAGGGTTTAGGGCAGTAGTGTTCGGGCAGTGTCTGGGGTCTTGCTTGAGATGATGTTTCCGGGTTTAGGGCAGTGCAGTGGTGTTCCGGCAGTATAGGGGGTTGTGCTGGGGGTAGTGTTTCAGGGTTTAGGGCAGTCTAGGGGGTCGTGCAGGGGCTGGTGTTTCAGGGTTTAGGGCATTGCAGTGGTGTTCAGGCAGTGCAGGGGGTCGTGCTGGGGCTGGTGTTTCAGGGTTTAGGGCAGTGCAGTGGTGTTCAGGCAGTGTAGGGGGTCGTGCAGGGGCTGGTGTTTCAGGATTTAGGGCAGTGCAGTGGTGTTCGGGCAGTGTAGGGGGTCGTGCAGGGGCTGGTGTTTCAGGGTTGAGGGCAGTGAAGTGGTGTTCAGGCAGTGTAGGGGGTCGTGCTGGGGCTGGTGTTTCAGGGTTTAGGGAAGTGCAGTGGTGTTTGGTCAGTGTAGGTGGTCTTGCTGGGGCTGGTGTTTCAGGGTTTAGGGCAGTGCAGTGGTGTTCGGTCAGTGTAAGGGGTCGTGCTGGGAGTGGTGTTTCAGGGTTTAGCGCAGTGCAGTGGTGTTCGGGAAGTGTAGGGGTCGTGCAGGAGCTGATGATTCAGGGTTTAGGGCAGTGCAGTGGTGTTCGGGCAGTGTAGGGGGTCTTGCTGGGGCTTGTGTTTTAGGGTTTAGGTCTGTGCAGTGGTGTGCGGGCAGTGTAGTGGGTCTTGCTGGGGCTGATGTTTTAGGGTTTAGGGCAGTGCAGTGGGGTTTGGGCAGTGTAGGGGCTTGTGCTGGGGGTGGTGTTTCAAGGTTTAGGCAGTGCAGTGGTGTTCGGGCAGTGTAGAGGGTCGTGCTGGGGCTGGTGGTTCAGGGTTTAGGGCAGTGCAGTAGTGTTCGGGCAGTGTAGGCGGATGTGCTGGGGGTGGTGTTTCAGGGTTTAGGGCAGTATAGTGGTGTTAGGGCAGTGTAGGGGGTTGTGCTGGGGCTGGTGTTTCAGGGTTTAGGGCAGTGCAGTGGTGTTCGGGCAGTGTAGGGGGTCGTGCTGGGGCTGGTGTTTCAGGGTTAGGGGCAGTGCATTGGTGTTCGGGCACTGTAGGGGTCGTGCTGGGGCTGGTGTTTCAGGGTTTAGGGCAGTGCAGTGGTGTTCGGGCAGTGTAGGGGGTCATGCAGGGGCTGGTGTTTCAGGGTTTAGGGCAGTGCAGTGGTGTTCGGGCAGTGTAGGGGGTCGTGCAGGGGCTAGTGTTTCAGAGTTTAGGGCAGTGCAGTGATGTTCGGGCAGTGTAGGGGGTCTTCCAGGGGCTGGTGTTTCCGGGTTTAGGGCAGTGCAGTGGTGTTCGGGCAGTGTAGGGGGTCGTGCTGGGGGTGGTGTTTCAGGGTTTAGGGCAGTCTAGGGGGCCGTGCAGGGGCTGGTGTTTCAGGGTTTAGCGCAGTGCAGTGGTGTTCGGGCAGTGTAGGGAGTCGTGCTGGGGCTCGTGTTTCAGGGTTTAGGGCAGTGCAGTTGTGTTCGGGCAGTGTAGGGGGTCGTGCTGGGGCTGGTGTTTAAGGGTTTAGGGCAGTGCAGTGGTGTTCGGGCAGTGGAGGGGGTCGTGCTGGGGCTGGTGTTTCAGGGATTAGGGAAGTGCAGTGGTGTTCGGGCAGTGTAGGGGGTCTTGCTGGGGCTGGTGTTTCAGGGTTTAGGGCAGTAGTGTTCGGGCAGTGTCTGGGGTCTTGCTTGAGATGATGTTTCCGGGTTTAGGGCAGTGCAGTGGTGTCCGGGCATTGTAGGGGGTCGTGCAGGGGTGGTGTTTCAGGGTTTAGGGCAGAGCAGTGGTGTTCGGGAGTGTAGGGGGTTGTGCAGGAGCTGGTGTTTCAGGGTATAGGGCAGTGCAGTGGTGTTCGGGCAGTGTAGGGGGTCGTGCAGAGGCTGGTGTTTCAGGGTTTAGGGCAGTGAAGTGGTGTTCGGGCAGTGTAGGGGGTTGTGCTGGGGCTGGTGTTTCAGGGTTTAGGGCAGTGAAGTGGTGTTCGGGCAGTGTAGGGGTTCATGCTGGGGGTGGTGTTTCAGAGTTTAGGGCAGTGCAGTGATGTTCCAGCAGTGTAGGGGGTCGTGCTGGGGGTGGTGTTTCAGGGTTTAGGGCAGTCTAGGGGGCCGTGCAGGGGCTGGTGTTTCAGGGTTTAGGGCAATGCAGTGGTGTTCGGGCAGTGTACGGAGTCGTGCTGGGGCTCGTGTTTCAGGGTTTAGGGCAGTGCAGTGGTGTTCGGGCAGTGCAGGGGGTCTTGCTGGGGCTGGTGTTTCAGGGTTTAGGGCAGTGCAGTGGTGTTCGGGCAGTGTAGGGGGTCGTGCAGGGGCTGGTGTTTCTGGTTTTAGGGCAGTGCAGTGGTGTTTGGGCAGTGTAGGGGGTCGTGCAGGGGCTGGTGTTTCAGGGTTTAGGGCAGTGCAGTGGTGTTCGGGCCGTGTAGGGGGTCTTGCTGGGGCTGGTGATTCAGGGTTTGGGGCAGTGTAGTGGTGTTCGGGCAGTGTAGGGGGTCGTGCTGGGGCTGGTGTTTCAGGGTTTAGGGCAGTGCAGTGGTGTTCGGGCAGTGTATGGGGTCGTGCAGGGGCTGGTGTTTCAGGTTTTAGTGCAGTGCAGTGGTGTTTGGGCAGTGTAGGGGGTCGTGCAGGGGCTGGTGTTTCAGGGTTTAGGGCAGTGCAGTGGTGTTCGGGCAGTGTAGGGGGTCGTGCTGGGGCTGGTGTTTCAGGGATTAGGGAAGTGCAGTGGTGTTCGGGCAATGTAGGGGGTCTTGCTGGGGCTGGTGTTTCAGGGTTTAGGGCAGTAGTGTTCGGGCAGTGTATGGGGTCTTGCTTGAGATGATGTTTCAGGGTTTAGGGCAGTGCAGTGATGTTCCGGTAGTATAGGGGGTCGTGCTCGGGGTGGTGATTCAGGGTTTAGGGTAGTGTAGGGGGTCGTACAGGGGCTGGTGTTTCAGGGTACAGGGCAGTGCGGTGGTGTTCGGGCAGTGTAGGGGGTCATGCTGGGGCTGGTGTTTCAGGGTTTAGGGCAGTGCGGTGGTGTTCGGGCAGTGAAGGGGTCGTGTTGGGGCTGGTGGTTTAGGGCAGTGCAGTGGAGTTCGGGCAGTGTAGGGGGTCGTGCTGGGAGTGGTGTTTCAGGGTTTAGGGCAGTGCAGTGGTGTTCCGGCAGTATAGGGGGTTGTGCTGGGGGTAGTGTTTCAGGGTTTAGGGCAGTCTAGGGGGTCGTGCAGGGGCTGGTGTTTCAGGGTTTAGGGCATTGCAGTGGTGTTCAGGCAGTGCAGGGGGTCGTGCTGGGGCTGGTGTTTCAGGGTTTAGGGCAGTGCAGTGATGTTCGGGCAGTGTAGGGGGTCGTGCTGGGGCTGGTGTTTCCGGGTTTAGGGCAGTGCAGTGGTGTTCGGGCAGTGTAGGGGGTCGTGCTGGGGGTGGTGTTTCAGGGTTTAGGGCAGTCTAGGGGGCCGTGCAGGGGCTGGTGTTTCAGGGCTTAGGGCAGTGCAGTGGTGTTCGGGCCGTGTAGGGAGTCGTGCTGGGGCTCGTGTTTCAGGGTTTAGGGCAGTGCAGTTGTGTTCGGGCAGTGTAGGGGGTCGTGCTGGGGCTGGTGTTTCAGGGTTTAGGGCAGTGCAGTGGTGTTCGGGCAGTGGAGGGGGTCGTGCTGGGGCTGGTGTTTCAGGGATTAGGGAAGTGCAGTGGTGTTCGGGCAGTGTAGGGGGTCTTGCTGGGGCTGGTGTTTCAGGGTTTAGGGCAGTAGTGTTCGGGCAGTGTATGGGGTCTTGCTTGAGATGATGTTTCAGGGTTTAGGGCAGTGCAGTGGTGTCCGGGTAGTGTAGGGGGTCGTGCAGGGGTGGTGTTTCAGGGTTTAGGGCAGAGCAGTGGTGTTCGGGAGTGTAGGGGGTTGTGCAGGAGCTGGTGTTTCAGGGTATAGGGCAGTGCAGTGGTGTTCGGGCAGTGTAGGGGGTCGTGCAGAGGCTGGTGTTTCAGGGTTTAGGGCAGTGAAGTGGTGTTCGGGCAGTGTAGGGGTTCGTGCTGGGGCTGGTGTTTCAGGGTTTAGGGCAGTGAAGTGGTGTTCGGGCAGTGTAGGGGGTCATGCTGGGGGTGGTGTTTCAGAGTTTAGGGCAGTGCAGTGATGTTCCGGCAGTGTAGGGGGTCGTGCTGGGGGTGGTGTTTCAGGGTTTAGGGCAGTCTAGGGGGCCGTGCAGGGGCTGGTGTTTCAGGGTTTAGGGCAATGCAGTGGTGTTTGGGCAGTGTAGGGAGTCGTGCTGGGGCTCGTGTTTCAGGGTTTAGGGCAGTGCAGTGGTGTTCGGGCAGTGCAGGGGGTCTTGCTGGGGCTGGTGTTTCAGGGTTTAGAGCAGTGCAGTGGTGTTCGGGCAGTGTAGGGGGTCGTGCAGGGGCTGGTGTTTCTGGTTTTAGGACAGTGCAGTGGTGTTTGGGCAGTGTAGGGGGTCGTGCAGGGGCTGGTGTTTCAGGGTTTAGGGCAGTGCAGTGGTGTTCAGGCCATGTAGGGGGTCTTGCTGGGGCTGGTGATTCAGGGTTTGGGGCAGTGTAGTGGTGTTCGGGCAGTGTAGGGGGTCGTGCTGGGGCTGGTGTTTCAGGGTTTAGGGCAGTGCAGTGGTGTTCGGGCAGTGTAGGGGGTCGTGCAGGGGCTGGTGTTTCAGGTTTTAGGGCAGTGCAGTGGTGTTTGGGCAGTGTAGGGGGTCGTGCAGGGGCTGGTGTTTCAGGGTTTAGGACAGTGCAGTGGTGTTCGGGCAGTGTAGGGGGTCGTGCTGGGGCTGGTGTTTCAGGGATTAGGGAAGTGCAGTGGTGTTCGGGCAGTGTAGGGGGTCTTGCTGGGGCTGGTGTTTCAGGGTTTAGGGCAGTAGTGTTCGGGCAGTGTATGGGGTCTTGCTTGAGATGATGTTTCAGGGTTTAGGGCAGTGCAGTGATGTTCAGGTAGTGTAGGGGGTCGTGCTCGGGGTGGTGATTCAGGGTTTAGGGTAGTGTAGGGGGTCGTACAGGGGCAGGTGTTTCAGGGTACAGGGCAGTGCGGTGGTGTTCGGGCAGTGTAGGGGGTCATGCTGGGGCTGGTGTTTCAGGGTTTAGGGCAGTGCGGTGGTGTTCGGGCAGTGTAGGGGTCGTGTTGGGGCTGGTGGTTTAGGGCAGTGCAGTGGAGTTCGGGCAGTGTAGTGGGTCGTGCTGGGAGTGGTGTTTCAGGGTTTAGGGCAGTGCAGTGGTGTTCCGGCAGTATAGGGGGTTGTGCTGGGGGTAGTGTTTCAGGGTTTAGGGCAGTCTAGGGGGTCGTGCAGGGGCTGGTGTTTCAGGGTTTAGGGCATTGCAGTGGTGTTCAGGCAGTGTAGGGGGTCGTGCTGGGGCTGGTGTTTCAGGGTTTAGGGCAGTGCAGTGGTGTTCGGGCAGTGTAGGGGTCGTGCTGGGGCTGGTGTTTCAGGGTTTAGGGCAGTGCAGTGGTGTCCAGGCAGTGTAGGGGGTCATGCAGGGGCTGGTGTTTCAGGGTTTAGGGCACAGCAGTGGTGTTTGGGGAGTGTAGGGGGTCGTGCAGGGGCTGGTGTTTCAGGATTTAGGGCAGTGCAGTGGTGTTCGGGCAGTGTAGGGGGTCGTGCAGGGGCTGGTGTTTCAGGGTTGAGGGCAGTGCAGTGGTGTTCGGGCAGTGTAGGGGGTCGTGCAGGGGCTGGTGTTTCAGGGTTTAGGGCAGTGCAGTGGTGTTCGGGCAGTGTAGGGGGTCGTGCAGGGGCTGGTGTTTCAGGTTTTAGGGCAGTGCAGTGGTGTTCGGGCAGTGTAGGGGGTCGTGCAGGGGCTGGTGTTTCATTGGTTTAGGGCAGTGCAGTGGTGTTCGGGCAGTGTAGGGGGTCGTGCTGGGGCTGGTGTTTCAGGGATTAGGGAAGTGCAGTGGTGTTCGGGCAGTGTAGGGGGTCTTGCTGGGGCTGGTGTTTCAGGGTTTAGGGCAGTAGTGTTCGGGCAGTGTATGGGGTCTTGCTTGAGATGATGTTTCAGGGTTTAGGGCAGTGCAGTGATGTTCCGGTAGTGTAGGGGGTCGTTCTCGGGGTGGTGATTCAGGGTTTAGGGTAGTGTAGGGGGTCGTACAGGGGCTGGTGTTTCAGGGTACAGGGCAGTGCGGTGGTGTTCGGGCAGTGTAGGGGGTCATGCTGGGGCTGGTGTTTCAGGGTTTAGGGCAGTGCGGTGGTGTTCGGGCAGTGTAGGGGTCGTGTTGGGGCTGGTGGTTTAGGGCAGTGCAGTGGAGTTCGGGCAGTGTAGGGGGTCGTGCTGGGAGTGGTGTTTCAGGGTTTAGGGCAGTGCAGTGGTGTTGCGGCAGTATAGGGGGTTGTGCTGGGGGTAGTGTTTCAGGGTTTAGGGCAGTCTAGGGGGTCGTGCAGGGGCTGGTGTTTCAGGGTTTAGGGCATTGCAGTGGTGTTCAGGCAGTGCAGGGGGTCGTGCTGGGGCTGGTGTTTCAGGGTTTAGGGCAGTGCAGTGATGTTCGGGCAGTGTAGGGGGTCTTCCAGGGGCTGGTGTTTCCGGGTTTAGGGCAGTGCAGTGGTGTTCGGGCAGTGTAGGGGGTCGTGCTGGGGGTGGTGTTTCAGGGTTTAGGGCAGTCTAGGGGGCCGTGCAGGGGCTGGTGTTTCAGGGCTTAGGGCAGTGCAGTGGTGTTCGGGCAGTGTAGGGAGTCGTGCTGGGGCTCGTGTTTCAGGGTTTAGGGCAGTGCAGTTGTGTTCGGGCAGTGTAGGGGGTCGTGCTGGGGCTGGTGTTTCAGGGTTTAGGGCAGTGCAGTGGTGTTCGGGCAGTGGAGGGGGTCATGCTGGGGCTGGTGTTTCAGGGATTAGGGAAGTGCAGTGGTGTTCGGGCAGTGTAGGGGGTCTTGCTGGGGCTGGTGTTTCAGGGTTTAGGGCAGTAGTGTTCGGGCAGTGTATGGGGTCTTGCTTGAGATGATGTTTCAGGGTTTAGGGCAGTGCAGTGGTGTCCGGGCAGTGTAGGGGGTCGTGCAGGGGTGGTGTTTCAGGGTTTAGGGCAGAGCAGTGGTGTTCGGGAGTGTAGGGGGTTGTGCAGGAGCTGGTGTTTCAGGGTATAGGGCAGTGCAGTGGTGTTCGGGCAGTGTAGGGGGTCGTGCAGAGGCTGGTGTTTCAGGGTTTAGGGCAGTGAAGTGGTGTTCGGGCAGTGTAGGGGTTCGTGCTGGGGCTGGTGTTTCAGGGTTTAGGGCAGTGAAGTGGTGTTCGGGCAGTGTAGGGGGTCATGCTGGGGGTGGTGTTTCAGAGTTTAGGGCAGTGCAGTGATGTTCCGGCAGTGTAGGGGGTCGTGCTGGGGGTGGTGTTTCAGGGTTTAGGGCAGTCTAGGGGGCCGTGCAGGGGCTGGTGTTTCAGGGTTTAGGGCAATGCAGTGGTGTTTGGGCAGTGTAGGGAGTCGTGCTGGGGCTCGTGTTTCAGGGTTTAGGGCAGTGCAGTGGTGTTCGGGCAGTGCAGGGGGTCTTGCTGGGGCTGGTGTTTCAGGGTTTAGGGCAGTGCAGTGGTGTTCGGGCAGTGTAGGGGGTCGTGCAGGGGCTGGTGTTTCTGGTTTTAGGACAGTGCAGTGGTGTTTGGGCAGTGTAGGGGGTCGTGCAGGGGCTGGTGTTTCAGGGTTTAGGGCAGTGCAGTGGTGTTCAGGCCGTGTAGGGGGTCTTGCTGGGGCTGGTGATTCAGGATTTGGGGCAGTGTAGTGGTGTTCGGGCAGTGTAGGGGGTCGTGCTGGGGCTGGTGTTTCAGGGTTTAGGGCAGAGCAGTGGTGTTCGGGGAGTGTAGGGGGTCGTGCAGGGGCTGGTGTTTCAGGATTTAGGGCAGTGCAGTGGTGTTCGGGCAGTGTAGGGGGTCGTGCAGGGGCTGGTGTTTCAGGGTTGAGGGCAGTGCAGTGGTGTTCGGGCAGTGTAGGGGGTCGTGCAGGGGCTGGTGTTTCAGGGTTTAGGGCAGTGCAGTGGTGTTCGGGCAGTGTAGGGGGTCGTGCAGGGGCTGGTGTTTCAGGTTTTAGGGCAGTGCAGTGGTGTTTGGGCAGTGTAGGGGGTCGTGCAGGGGCTGGTGTTTCAGGGTTTAGGGCAGTGCAGTGGTGTTCGGGCAGTGTAGGGGGTCGTGCTGGGGCTGGTGTTTCAGGGATTAGGGAAGTGCAGTGGTGTTCGGGCAGTGTAGGGGGTCTTGCTGGGGCTGGTGTTTCAGGGTTTAGGGCAGTAGTGTTCGGGCAGTGTATGGGGTCTTGCTTGAGATGATGTTTCAGGGTTTAGGGCAGTGCAGTGATGTTCCGGTAGTGTAGGGGGTCGTGCTCGGGGTGGTGATTCAGGGTTTAGGGTAGTGTAGGGGGTCGTACAGGGGCTGGTGTTTCAGGGTACAGGGCAGTGCGGTGGTGTTCGGGCAGTGTAGGGGGTCATGCTGGGGCTGGTGTTTCAGGGTTTAGGGCAGTGCGGTGGTGTTCGGGCAGTGTAGGGGTCGTGTTGGGGCTGGTGGTTTAGGGCAGTGCAGTGGAGTTCGGGCAGTGTAGGGGGTCGTGCTGGGAGTGGTGTTTCAGGGTTTAGGGCAGCGCAGTGGTGTTCCGGCAGTATAGGGGGTTGTGCTGGGGGTAGTGTTTCAGGGTTTAGGGCAGTCTAGGGGGTCGTGCAGGGGCTGGTGTTTCAGGGTTTAGGGCATTGCAGTGGTGTTCAGGCAGTGCAGGGGGTCGTGCTGGGGCTGGTGTTTCAGGGTTTAGGGCAGTGCAGTGATGTTCGGGCAGTGTAGGGGGTCTTCCAGGGGCTGGTGTTTCCGGGTTTAGGGCAGTGCAGTGGTGTTCGGGCAGTGTAGGGGGTCGTGCTGGGGGTGGTGTTTCAGGGTTTAGGGCAGTCTTGGGGGCCGTGCAGGGGCTGGTGTTTCAGGGCTTAGGGCAGTGCAGTGGTGTTCGGGCAGTGTAGGGAGTCGTGCTGGGGCTCGTGTTTCAGGGTTTAGGGCAGTGCAGTTGTGTTCGGGCAGTGTAGGGGGTCGTGCTGGGGCTGGTGTTTCAGGGTTTAGGGCAGTGCAGTGGTGTTCGGGCAGTGGAGGGGGTCATGCTGGGGCTGGTGTTTCAGGGATTAGGGAAGTGCAGTGGTGTTCGGGCAGTGTAGGGGGTCTTGCTGGGGCTGGTGTTTCAGGGTTTAGGGCAGTAGTGTTCGGGCAGTGTATGGGGTCTTGCTTGAGATGATGTTTCAGGGTTTAGGGCAGTGCAGTGGTGTCCGGGCAGTGTAGGGGGTCGTGCAGGGGTGGTGTTTCAGGGTTTAGGGCAGAGCAGTGGTGTTCGGGAGTGTAGGGGGTTGTGCAGGAGCTGGTGTTTCAGGGTATAGGGCAGTGCAGTGGTGTTCGGGCAGTGTAGGGGGTCGTGCAGAGGCTGGTGTTTCAGGGTTTAGGGCAGTGAAGTGGTGTTCGGGCAGTGTAGGGGTTCGTGCTGGGGCTGGTGTTTCAGGGTTTAGGGCAGTGAAGTGGTGTTCGGGCAGTGTAGGGGGTCATGCTGGGGTGGTGTTTCAGAGTTTAGGGCTGTGCAGTGATGTTCCGGCAGTTTAGGGGGTCGTGCTGGGGGTGGTGTTTCAGGGTTTAGGGCAGTCTAGGGGGCCGTGCAGGGGCTGGTGTTTCAGGGTTTAGGGCAATGCAGTGGTGTTTGGGCAGTGTAGGGAGTCGTGCTGGGGCTCGTGTTTCAGGGTTTAGGGCAGTGCAGTGGTGTTCGGGCAGTGCAGGGGGTCTTGCTGGGGCTGGTGTTTCAGGGTTTAGGGCAGTGCAGTGGTGTTCGGGCAGTGTAGGGGGTCGTGCAGGGGCTGGTGTTTCTGGTTTTAGGACAGTGCAGTGGTGTTTGGGCAGTGTAGGGGGTCGTGCAGGGGCTGGTGTTTCAGGGTTTAGGGCAGTGCAGTGGTGTTCAGGCCGTGTAGGGGGTCTTGCTGGGGCTGGTGATTCAGGGTTTGGGGCAGTGTAGTGGTGTTCAGGCAGTGTAGGGGGTCGTGCTGGGGCTGGTGTTTCAGGGTTTAGGGCAGTGCAGTGGTGTTCGGGCAGTGTAGGGGGTCGTGCAGGGGCTGGTGTTTCAGGTTTTAGGGCAGTGCAGTGGTGTTTCGGCAGTGTAGGGGGTCGTGCAGGGGCTGGTGTTTCAGGGTTTAGGGCAGTGCAGTGGTGTTCGGGCAGTGTAGGGGGTCGTGCTGGGGCTGGTGTTTCAGGGATTAGGGAAGTGCAGTGGTGTTCGGGCAGTGTAGGGGGTCTTGCTGGGGCTGGTGTTTCAGGGTTTAGGGCAGTAGTGTTCGGGCAGTGTATGGGGTCTTGCTTGAGATGATGTTTCAGGGTTTAGGGCAGTGCAGTGATGTTCAGGTAGTGTAGGGGGTCGTGCTCGGGGTGGTGATTCAGGGTTTAGGGTAGTGTAGGGGGTCGTACAGGGGCTGGTGTTTCAGGGTACAGGGCAGTGCGGTGGTGTTCGGGCAGTGTAGGGGGTCATGCTGGGGCTGGTGTTTCAGGGTTTAGGGCAGTGCGGTGGTGTTCGGGCAGTGTAGGGGTCGTGTTGGGGCTGGTGGTTTAGGGCAGTGCAGTGGAGTTCGGGCAGTGTAGTGGGTCGTGCTGGGAGTGGTGTTTCAGGGTTTAGGGCAGTCTAGGGGGTCGTGCAGGGGCTGGTGTTTCAGGGTTTAGGGCATTGCAGTGGTGTTCAGGCAGTGCAGGGGGTCGTGCTGGGGCTGGTGTTTCAGGGTTTAGGGCAGTGCAGTGGTGTTCGGGCAGTGTAGGGGTCGTGCTGGGGCTGGTGTTTCAGGGTTTAGGGCAGTGCAGTGGTGTCCAGGCAGTGTAGGGGGTCATGCAGGGGATGGTGTTTCAGGGTTTAGGGCAGAGCAGTGGTGTTCGGGGAGTGTAGGGGATCGTGCAGGGGCTGGTGTTTCAGGATTTAGGGCAGTGCAGTGGTGTTCGGGCAGTGTAGGGGGTCATGCAGGGGCTGGTGTTTCAGGGTTGAGGGCAGTGAAGTGGTGTTCAGGCAGTGTAGGGGGGTCGTGCTGGGGCTGGTGTTTCAGGGTTTAGGGAAGTGCAGTGGTGTTTGGTCAGTGTAGGTGGTCTTGCTGGGGCTGGTGTTTCAGGGTTTAGGGCAGTGCAGTGGTGTTCGGGCAGTGTAGGGGGTCGTGCTGGGGGTGGTGTTTTAGGGTTTAGATCAGTAGTGTTCGGGCAGTGTACGGGGTCTTGCTTGGGATGATGTTTCAGGCTTTAGAGCAGTGCAGTAGTTTTCGGGCAGTGTAGGTGCTGATGCTGGGGGTGATGTTTCAGGATTTAGGGCAGTGGTGTTCGGGCAGTGTAGGGGTCGTGCTCGGGGTGATGAATCAGGGTTTAGGGCAGTGCAGTAGTGTTCGGGCAGTGTAGGGGGTCGTGCTGGGAGTGGTGTTTCAGGGTTTAGCGCAGTGCAGTGGTGTTCGGGAAGTGTAGGGGTCGTGCAGGGGCTGATGATTCAGGGTTTAGGGCAGTGCAGTAGTGTTCGGGCAGTGTAGGGGGTCATGCTGGGGGTGGTGTTTCAGAGTTTAGGGCAGTGCAGTGATGTTCCGGCAGTGTAGGGGGTCGTGCTGGGGGTGGTGTTTCAGGGTTTAGGGCAGTCTAGGGGGCCGTGCAGGGGCTGGTGTTTCAGGGTTTAGGGCAATGCAGTGGTGTTTGGGCAGTGTAGGGAGTCGTGCTGGGGCTCGTGTTTCAGGGTTTAGGGCAGTGCAGTGGTGTTCGGGCAGTGCAGGGGGTCTTGCTGGGGCTGGTGTTTCAGGGTTTAGGGCAGTGCAGTGGTGTTCGGGCAGTGTAGGGGGTCGTGCAGGGGCTGGTGTTTCTGGTTTTAGGACAGTGCAGTGGTGTTTGGGCAGTGTAGGGGGTCGTGCAGGGGCTGGTGTTTCAGGGTTTAGGGCAGTGCAGTGGTGTTCAGGCCGTGTAGGGGGTCTTGCTGGGGCTGGTGATTCAGGGTTTGGGGCAGTGTAGTGGTGTTCGGGCAGTGTAGGGGGTCGTGCTGGGGCTGGTGTTTCAGGGTTTAGGGCAGAGCAGTGGTGTTCGGGGAGTGTAGGGGGTCGTGCAGGGGCTGGTGTTTCAGGATTTAGGGCAGTGCAGTGGTGTTCGGGCAGTGTAGGGGGTCGTGCAGGGGCTGGTGTTTCAGGGTTGAGGGCAGTGCAGTGGTGTTCGGGCAGTGTAGGGGGTCGTGCAGGGGCTGGTGTTTCAGGGTTTAGGGCAGTGCAGTGGTGTTCGGGCAGTGTAGGGGGTCGTGCAGGGGCTGGTGTTTCAGGTTTTAGGGCAGTGCAGTGGTGTTTGGGCAGTGTAGGGGGTCGTGCAGGGGCTGGTGTTTCAGGGTTTAGGGCAGTGCAGTGGTGTTCGGGCAGTGTAGGGGGTCGTGCTGGGGCTGGTGTTTCAGGGATTAGGGAAGTGCAGTGGTGTTCGGGCAGTGTAGGGGGTCTTGCTGGGGCTTGTGTTTTAGGGTTTAGGTCTGTGCTGTGGTGTTCGAGCAGTGTAGGGGGTCTTGCTGGGGCTGATTTTTTAGGGTTTAGGGCAGTGCAGTGGGGTTCGGGCAGTGTAGGGGCTTGTGCTGGGGGTGGTGTTTCAGGGTTTAGGCAGTGCACTGGTGTTCGGGCAGTGTAGGGGGTCGTGCTGGGGCTGGTGTTTCAGGATTTAGGGCAGTGCAGTAGTGTTCGGGCAGTGTAGGCGGATGTGCTGGGGGTGGTGTTTCAGGGTTTAGGGCAGTATAGTGGTGTTAGGGTAGTGTAGGGGGTTGTGCTGGGGCTGGTGTTTCAGGGTTTAGGGCAGTGCAGTGGTGTTCGGGCAGTGTAGGGGGTCATGCTGGGGCTGGTGTTTCAGGGTTAGGGGCAGTGCATTGGTGTTCGGGCAGTGTAGGGGTCGTGCTGGGGCTGGTGTTTCAGGGTTTAGGGCAGTGCAGTGGTGTTCGGGCAGTGGAGGGGGTCATGCAGGGGCTGGTGTTTCAGGGTTTAGGGCAGTGCAGTGGTGTTCGGGCAGTGTAGGGGGTTGTGCTGGGGGTGGTGTTTCAGGGTTTAGGGCAGTCTAGGGGGGCGTGCATGGGCTGGTGTTTCAGGGTTTAGGGCAGTGCAGTGGTGTTCGGGCAGTGTAGGGCTTCGTGCTGTGGGTGGTGTTTCAAGGATTAGGGCAGTGCAGTGGTGTTCGGGCAGTGTAGAGGGTCGTGCAGGGGTGGTGTTTCAGGGTTTAGGGCAGTGGTGTTCGGGCAGTTTAGGGGGTCGTGCTGGGGGTGGTGTTTCATGGTTTAGGGTAGTGCAGTGGTGTTCCGGCAGTGTAGGGGGTCGTGCTGGGGGTGGTGTTTCAGGGTTTAGGGCAGTCTAGGGGGTCGTGCAGGGGCTGGTGTTTCAGGGTTTAGGGCAGTGCAGTGGTGTTCAGGCAGTGCAGGGGCTCGTGCTGGGGCTAGTGTTTCAGGGTTTAGGGCAGTGCAGTGGTATTCAGGCAGTGTAGGGGTCGTGCTGGGGCTGGTGTTCCAGGGTTTAGGGCAGTGCAGTGGTGTCCGGGCAGTGTAGGGGGTCGTGCAGGGGCTGGTGTTTCAGGGTTTAGGGCAGAGCAGTGGTGTTCGGGGAGTGTATGGGGTTGTGCAGGAGCTGGTGTTTCAGGGTTTAGGGCAGTGCATTGGTGTTCGGGCAGTGTAGGGGTTCGTGCAGAGGCTGGTGTTTCAGGGTTTAGGGCAGTGAAGTGGTGTTCGGGCAGTGTAGGGGGTCGTGCTGGGGCTGGTGTTTCAGGGTTTAGGGCAGTGAAGTGGTGTTTGGGCAGTGTAGGGGGTCATGCTGGGGGTGGTGTATCAGGGTTTAGAGCAGTGCAGTGGTGTTCGGGCAGTATAGGGGTCTTGCTGAGACTGGTGTTTGAGGGTTTACAGCATTGCAGTGGTGTTCAAGCAGTGTAGGGGGTCCTGCTGTGGGTGGTGTTTCACGGTTTAGGGCAGTGCAGTGGTGTTCGGGCAGTGTAGGGTGTCTTGCTGGGGCTGGTGTTTCAGGGTTTAGGGCACTAGTGTTTGGGCAGTGTACGGGGTCTTGCTTGGGATGATGTTTCAGGGTTTAGGGCAGTGCAGTTGTGTTCCGGTAGTGTAAGGGGTCGTGCTGGGGGTGGTGTTTCAGGGTTTAGGGTAGTGTAGGGGGTCGTACAGGGGCTAGTGTTTCAGGGTATAGGGCAGTGCAGTGGTGTTCGGGCAGTGTAGGGGGTCATGCTGGGGCTGGTGTTTCAGGGTTTAGGGCAGTGCGGTGGTGTTGGGTAGTGTAGGGGTCGTGTTGGGGCTGGTGGTTTAGGGCAGTGCAGTGGTGTTCGGGCAGTGTGGGGTGTCGTGCTGGGAGTGGTGTTTCAGGGTTTAGGGCAGTGCAGTGGTGTTCTGGCAGTGTAGGGGGTCGTGCTGGGGGTGGTGTTTCAGGGTTTAGGGCAGTCTAGGGGGTCGTGCAGGGGCTGGTGTTTCAGGGTTTAGGGCAGTGCAGTGGTATTCAGGCAGTGTAGGGGTCGTGCTAGGGCTGGTGTTTCAGGGTTTAGGGCAGTAAAGTGGTGTCCGGGCAGTGTAGGGGGTCGTGCAGGGGCTGGTGTTTCAGGGTTTAGGGCAGAGCAGTGGTGTTCGGGGAGTGTAGGGGGTTGTGCAGGAGCTGGTGTTTTTGGGTTTAGGGCAGTGCAGTGGTGTTCGGGCAGTGTAGGGGGTCGTGCAGAGGCTGGTGTTTTAGGGTTTAGGGCAGTGAAGTGGTGTTCGGGCAGTGTAGGGGGTCGTGCTGGGGCTGGTGTTTCAGGGTTTAGGGCAGTGAAGTGGTGTTCGGGCAGTGTAGGGGGTCATGCTGGGGGTGGTGTTTCAGAGTTTAGGGCAGTTCAGTGGTGTTCCGGCAGTTTAGGGGGTCGTGCTGGGGGTGGTGTTTCAGGGTTTAGGGCAGTCACGGGGGCCGTGCAGGGGCTGGTGTTTCAGGGTTCAGGGCAGTGCAGTTGTGTTCGGGCAGTGTAGGGAGATGTGCTGGGGCTCGTGTTTCAGGGTTTAGGGCAGTTCAGTGGTGTTTGGGCAGTGCAGGGGGTCGTGCTGGGGCTGGTGTTTCAGGGTTTAGGGCAGTGCAGTGGTGTTCGGGCAGTGTAGGGGGTCGTGCAGGGGCTGGTGCTTCTGGTTTTAGGGCAGTGCAGTGGTGTTCAGGCAGTGTAGGGGGTCGTGCAGGGGCTGGTGTTTCAGGGTTTAGGGCAGTGCAGTGGTGTTCGGGCCGTGTAGGGGGTCTTGCTGGGGCTGGTGATTCAGGGTTTGGGGCAGTGTAGTTGTGTTCGGGCAGTGTAGGGGGTCTTGCTGGGGCTGGTGTTTCAGGGTTTAGGGCAGTAGTGTTCGGGCAGTGTATGGGGTCTTGCTTGAGATGATGTTTCCGGGTTTAGGGCAGTGCAGTGATGTTGCGGTAGTGTAGGGGGTCGTGCTGGGGGTGGTGATTCAGGGTTTAGGGTAGTGTAGGGGGTCATACAGGGGCTGGTGTTTCAGGGTATAGGGCAGTGCGGTGGTGTTCGGGCAGTGTAGGGGGTCATGCTGGGGCTGGTGTTTCAGGGTGTGTAGGGCAGTGCGGTGGTGTTCGGGCAGTGTAGGGGTCGTGTTGGGGCTGGTGGTTTAGGGCAGTGCAGTGGAGTTCGGGCAGTGTAGGGGGTCGTGCTGGGAGTGGTGTTTCAGGGTTTAGGGCAGTGCAGTGGTGTTCCGGCAGTATAGGGGGTTGTGCTGGGGGTAGTGTTTCAGGGTTTAGGGCAGTCTAGGGGGTCGTGCAGGGGCTGGTGTTTCAGGGTTTACGGCATTGCAGTGGTGTTCAGGCAGTGCAGGGGGTCGTGCTGGGGCTGGTGTTTCAGGGTTTAGGGCAGTGCAGTGGTGTTCAGGCAGTGTACGGGGTCGTGCAGGGGCTGGTGTTTCAGGATTTAGGGCAGTGCAGTGGTGTTCGGGCAGTGTAGGGGGTCGTGCAGGGGCTGGTGTTTCAGGGTTGAGGGCAGTGAAGTGGTGTTAAGGCAGTGTAGGGGGTCGTGCTGGGGCTGGTGTTTCAGGGTTTAGGGAAGTGCAGTGGTGTTTGGTCAGTGTAGGTGGTCTTGCTGGGGCTGGTGTTTCAGGGTTTAGGGCAGTGCAGTGGTGTTCGGGCAGTGTAGGGGGTCGTGCTGGGGGTGGGGTTTCAGGGTTTAGGGCAGTAGTGTTCGGGCAGTGTACGGGGTCTTGCTTGGGATGATGTTTCAGGCTTTAGGGCAGTGCAGTAGTTTTCGGGCAGTGTAGGTGCTGATGCTGGGGGTGATGTTTCAGGGTTTAGGGCAGTGGTGTTCAGGCAGTGTAGGGGTCGTGCTCGGGGTGATGAATCAGGGTTTAGGGCAGTGCAGTGGTGTTCGGGCAGTGTAAGGGGTCGTGCTGGGAGTGGTGTTTCAGGGTTTAGCGCAGTGCAGTGGTGTTCGGGAAGTGTAGGGGTCGTGCAGGGGCTGATGATTCAGGGTTTAGGGCAGTGCAGTGGTGTTCGGGCAGTGTAGGGGGTCTTGCTGGGGCTTGTGTTTTAGGGTTTAGGTCTGTGCAGTGGTGTTCGGGCAGTGTAGTGGGTCTTGCTGGGGCTGATGTTTTAGGGTTTAGGGCAGTGCAGTGGGGTTCGGGCAGTGTAGGGGCTTGTGCTGGGGGTGGTGTTTCAAGGTTTAGGCAGTGCAGTGGTGTTCGGGCAGTGTAGAGGGTCGTGCTGGGGCTGGTGTTTTAGTGTTCAGGGCAGTGCAGTAGTGTTTGGGCAGTGTAGGCGGATGTGCTGGGGGTGGTGTTTCAGGGTTTAGGGCAGTATAGTGGTGTTAGGGCAGTGTAGGGGGTTGTGCTGGGGCTGGTGTTTCAGGGTTTAGGGCAGTGCAGTGGTGTTCGGGCAATGTAGGGGGTCGTGCTGGGGGTGGTGATTCAGGGTTTAGGGTAGTGTAGGGGGTCGTACAGGGGCTTGTGTTTCAGGGTATAGGGCAGTGCGGTGATGTTGCGGTAGTGTAGGGGGTCGTGCTGGGGGTGGTGATTCAGGGTTTAGGGTAGTGTAGGGGGTCGTACAGGGGCTGGTGTTTCAGGGTATAGGGCAGTGCGGCGGTGTTCGGGCAGTGTAGGGGGTCGTGCAGGGGCTGGTGTTTCAGGGTTGAGGGCAGTGAAGTGGTGTTCAGGCAGTGTAGGGGGTCGTGCTGGGGCTGGTGTTTCAGGGTTTAGGGAAGTGCAGTGGTGTTTGGTCAGTGTAGGTGGTCTTGCTGGGGCTGGTGTTTCAGGGTTTAGGGCAGTGCAGTGGTGTTCGGGCAGTGTAGGGGGTCGTGCTGGGGTGGTGTTTCAGGGTTTAGGGCAGTAGTGTTCGGGCAGTGTACGGGGTCTTGCTTGGGATGATGTTTCAGGCTTTAGGGCAGTGCAGTAGTTTTCGGGCAGTGTAGGTGCTGATGCTGGGGGTGATGTTTCAGGGTTTAGGGCAGTGGTGTTCAGGCAGTGTAGGGGTCGTGCTCGGGGTGATGAATCAGGGTTTAGGGCAGTGCAGTGGTGTTCGGGCAGTGTAAGGGGTCGTGCTGGGAGTGGTGTTTCAGGGTTTAGCGCAGTGCAGTGGTGTTCGGGAAGTGTAGGGGTCGTGCAGGGGCTGATGATTCAGGGTTTAGGGCAGTGCAGTGGTGTTCGGGCAGTGTAGGGGGTCTTGCTGGGGCTTGTGTTTTAGGGTTTAGGTCTGTGCAGTGGTGTTCGGGCAGTGTAGTGGGTCTTGCTGGGGCTGATGTTTTAGGGTTTAGGGCAGTGCAGTGGGGTTCGGGCAGTGTAGGGGCTTGTGCTGGGGGTGGTGTTTCAAGGTTTAGGCAGTGCAGTGGTGTTCGGGCAGTGTAGAGGGTCGTGCTGGGGCTGGTGTTTCAGGGTTCAGGGCCGTGCAGTAGTGTTCGGGCAGTGTAGGCGGATGTGCTGGGGGTGGTGTTTCAGGGTTTAGGGCAGTATAGTGGTGTTAGGGCAGTGTAGGGGGTTGTGCTGGGGCTGGTGTTTCAGGGTTTAGGGCAGTGCAGTGGTGTTCGGGCAGTGTAGGGGGTCGTGCTGGGGGTGGTGATTCAGGGTTTAGGGTAGTGTAGGGGGTCGTACAGGGGCTTGTGTTTCAGGGTATAGGGCAGTGCGGTGATGTTGCGGTAGTGTAGGGGGTCGTGCTGGGGGTGGTGATTCAGGGTTTAGGGTAGTGTAGGGGGTCGTACAGGGGCTGGTGTTTCAGGGTATAGGGCAGTGCGGTGGTGTTCGGGCAGTGTAGGGGGTCATGCTGGGGCTGGTGTTTCAGGGTGTAGGGCAGTGCGGTGGTGTTCGGGCAGTGCAGGGGTCGTGTTGGGGCTGGTGGTTTAGGGCAGTGCAGTGGAGTTCGGGCAGTGTAGGGGGTCATGCTGGGAGTGGTGTTTCAGGGTTTAGGGCAGTGCAGTGGTGTTCCGGCAGTATAGGGGGTTGTGCTGGGGGTAGTGTTTCAGGGTTTAGGGCAGTCTAGGGGGTCGTGCAGGGGCTGGTGTTTCAGGGTTTTGGGCATTGCAGTGGTGTTCAGGCAGTGCAGGGGGTCGTGCTGGGGCTGGTGTTTCAGGGTTTAGGGCAGTGCAGTGGTGTTCAGGCAGTGTAGGGGGTCGTGCAGGGGCTGGTGTTTCAGGATTTAGGGCAGTGCAGTGGTGTTCGGGCAGTGTAGGGGGTCTTGCAGGGGCTGGTGTTTCAGGGTTGAGGGCAGTGAAGTGGTGTTCAGGCAGTGTAGGGGGTCGTGCTGGGGCTGGTGTTTCAGGGTTTAGGGAAGTGTAGTGGTGTTTGGTCAGTGTAGGTGGTCTTGCTAGGGCTGGTGTTTCAGGGTTTAGGGCAGTGCAGTGGTGTTCGGGCAGTGTAGGGGGTTGTGCTGGGGGTGGTGTTTCAGGGTTTAGGGCAGTAGTGTTCGGGCAGTGTACGGGGTCTTGCTTGGGATGATGTTTCAGGCTTTAGGGCAGTGCAGTAGTTTTCGGGCAGTGTAGGTGCTGATGCTGGGGGTGATGTTTCAGGGTTTAGGGCAGTGGTGTTCAGGCAGTGTAGGGGTCGTGCTTGGGGTGATGAATCAGGGTTTAGGGCAGTGCAGTGGTGTTCGGGCAGTGTAAGGGGTCGTGCTGGGAGTGGTGTTTCAGAGTTTAGCGCAGTGCAGTGGTGTTCGGGAAGTGTAGGGGTCGTGCAGGGGCTGATGATTCAGGGTTTAGGGCAGTGCAGTGGTGTTCGGGCAGTGTAGGGGGTCTTGCTGGGGCTTGTGTTTTAGGGTTTAGGTCTGTGCAGTGGTGTTTGGGCAGTGTAGGGGCTTGTGCTGGGGGTGGTGTTTGAAGGTTTAGGCAGTGCAGTGGTGTTCGGGCAGTGTAGAGGGCCGTGCTGGGGCTGGTGTTTCAGGGTTTAGGGCAGTGCTGTAGTGTTCGGGCAGTGTAGGCGGATGTGCTGGGGGTGGTGTTTCAGGGTTTAGGGCAGTATAGTGATGTTAGGGCAGTGTAGGGGGTTGTGCTGGGGCTGGTGTTTCAGGGTTTATTGCAGTGCAGTGGTGTTCGGGCAGTGTAGGGGGTCGTGCTGGGGCTGGTGTTTCAGGGTTAGGGGCAGTGCATTGGTGTTCGGGCACTGTAGGGGTCGTGCTGGGGCTGGTGTTTCAGGGTTTAGGGCAGTGCAGTGGTGTTCGGGCAGTGTAGGGGGTCATGCAGGGGCTGGTGTTTCAGGGCTAAGGGCAGTGCAGTGGTGTTCGGGCAGTGTAGGGGGTCGTGCAGGGGCTGGTGTTTCAGAGTTATGGCAGTGCAGTGATGTTCGGGCAGTGTAGGGGGTCTTCCAGGGGCTGGTGTTTCCGGGTTTAGGGCAGTGCAGTGGTGTTCGGGCAGTGTAGGGGGTCGTGCTGGGGGTGGTGTTTCAGGGTTTAGGGCAGTCTAGGGGGCCGTGCAGGGGCTGGTGTTTCAGGGTTTAGGGCAGTGCAGTGGTGTTCGGGCAGTGTAGGGAGTCGTGCTGGGGCTCGTGTTTCAGGGTTTAGGGCAGTGCAGTTGTGTTCGGGCAGTGTAGGGGGTCGTGCTGGGGGTGGTGTTTCAGGGTTTAGGGCAGTGGTGTTCATACTAGGTGTCGGGGGTCTTGCTGGGGCTGGTGTTTCAGGGTTTAGTGCAGTGCAGTGGTGTTAGGGCAGTGTAGAGGGTCGTGAAGGGGTGGTGTTTCAGGATTTAGGACAGTGCAGTGGTGTTTAGGCAGTGTAGGGGCTTGTGCTGGGGCTGGTGTTTCAGGGTTTAGTGCAGTGCAGTGGTGTTCGGGCGGTGTAGGGGGTCGTGCAGGGGCTGGTGTTTCAGGTTTTAGGGCAGTGCAGTGGTGTTCAGGCAGTGTAGGGGGTCGTGCTGGGGGTGGTGTTTTAGGGTTTAGGGCAGTGGTGTTCGGGCAGTGTAGGGGGTCGTGCTGGGGGTGGTGTTTCATGGTTTAGGGCAGTGCAGTGGTGTTCTGGCAGTGTAGGGGGTCGTGCTGGGGGTGGTGTTTCAGGGTTTAGGGCAGTCTAGGGGGTCGTGCAGGGGCTGGTGTTTCAGGGTTTAGCGTAGTGCAGTGGTGTTCAGGCAGTGCAGGGGTTCGTGCTGGGGCTAGTGTTTCAGGGTTTAGGGCAGTGCAGTGGTATTCAGGCAGTGTAGGGGTCGTGCTGGGGCTGGTGTTTCAGGGTTTAGGGCAGTGCAGTGGTGTCCGGGCAGTGTAGGGGGTCGTGCAGGGGCTGGTGTTTCAGGGTTTAGGGCAGAGCAGTGGTGTTCGCGGAGTGTAGGGGGTTGTGCAGGAGCTGGTGTTTCAGGGTTTAGGGCAGTGCAGTGGTGTTCGGGCAGTGTAGGGGGTCGTGCAGGGGCTGGTGTTACAGGGTTTAGGGCAGTGAAGTGGTGTTCGGGCAGTGTAGGGGGTCGTGCTGGGGCCGGTGTTTCAGGGTTTAGGGCAGTGAAGTGGTGTTCGGGCAGTGTAGGGGGTCATGCTGGGGGTGGTGTATCAGGGTTTAGAGCAGTGCAGTGGTGTTCGGGCAGTATAGGGGTCTTGCTGAGACTGATGTTTCAGGGTTTACGGCAGTGCAGTGGTGTTCGGGCAGTGTAGGGGGTCCTGCTGTGGGTGGTGTTTCAGGGTTTAGGGCAGTGCAGTGGTGTTCGGGCAGTGTAGGGTGTCTTGCTGGGGCTGGTGTTGAAGGGTTTAGGGCACTAGTGTTTGGGCAGTGTACGGGGTCTTGCTTGGGATGATGTTTCAGGGTTTAGGGCAGTGCAGTGGTGTTCCGGTAGTGTAGGGGGTCGTGCTGGGGGTGGTGTTTCAGGGTTTGGGGTAGTGTAGGGGGTCGTACAGGGGCTAGTGTTTCAGGGTATAGGGCAGTGCAGTGGTGTTCTGGCAGTGTAGGGGGTCATGCTGGGGTGGTGTTTCAGGGTTTAGGGCAGTGCAGTGGTGTTCAGGCAGTGCAAGGGGTCGTGCTGGGGCTGGTGTTTCTGGTTTTAGGGCAGTGCAGTGGTGTTCGGGCAGTGTAGGGGGTCGTGCAGGGGCTGGTGTTTCAGGGTTTAAGGCAGTGCGGTGGTGTTCGGGCAGTGTAGGGGGTCTTGCTGGGGCTGGTGATTCAGGGTTAGGGGCAGTGCAGTGGTGTTCGGGCAGTGTAGGGTGTCTTGCTGGGGCTGGTGTTTCAGGGTTTAGGGCAGTACAGTGATGTTCCGGTAGTGTAGGGGGTCGTACTGGGGGTGGTGATTCAGGGTTTAGGGTAGTGTAGGGGGTCGTGCAGGGGCTGGTGTTTCAGGGTATAGGGCAGTGCGGTGGTGTTCGGGCAGTGTAGGGGGTCTTGCTGGGGGTGGCCTTTCAGGGTTTAGGGCAGTGCAGTGGTGTTCAGGCCGTGTAGGGGGTCTTGCTGGGGCTGGTGATTCAGGGTTTGGGGCAGTGTAGTGGTGTTCGGGCAGTGTATGGGGTCTTGCTGGGGCTGGTGTTTCAGGGTTTAGGGCAGTAGTGTTTGGGCAGTGTATGGGGTCTTGCTTGAGATGATGTTTCAGGGTTTAGGGCAGTGCAGTGATGTTCTGGTAGTGTAGGGGGTCGTACTGGGGGTGGTGATTCAGGGTTTAGGGTAGTGTAGGGGGTCGTGCAGGGGCTGGTGTTTCAGGGTATAGGGCAGTGCGGTGGTGTTCGGGCAGTGTAGGGGGTCATGCTGGGGCTGGTGTTTCAGGGTTTAGAGTAGTGCGGTGGTGCTCGGGCAGTGTAGGGGTCGTGTTGGGGCTGGTGGTTTAGGACAGTGCAGTGGAGTTCCGGCAGTGTAGGGGGTCGTGCTGGGAGTGGTGTTTCAGGGTTTAGGGCAGTGCAGTGGTGTTCCGGCCGTATAGGGGGTTGTGCTGGGGGTAGTGTTTCAGGGTTTAGGGCAGTCTAGGGGGTCGTGCAGGTGCTGGTGTTTCAGGGTTTAGGGCATTGCAGTGGTGTTCAGGAAGCGCAGGGGGTCGTGCTGGGGCTGGTGTTTCAGGGTTTAGGGCAGTGCAGTGGTGTTCGGGCAGTGTAGGGGTCGTGCTGGGGCTGGTGTTTCAGGGTTTAGGGCAGTGCAGTGGTGTCCGGGCAGTGTAGGGGGTCATGCAGGGGCTGGTGTTCCAGGGTTTAGGGCAGAGCAGTGGTGTTCGGGGAGTGTAGGGGGTCGTGCAGGGGCTGGTGTTTCAGGATTTAGGGCAGTGCAGTGGTGTTCGGGCAGTGTAGGGGGTCGTGCAGGGGCTGGTGTTTCAGGGTTGAGGGCAGTGAAGTGGTGTTCAGGCAGTGTAGGGGGTCGTGCTGGTGCTGGTGTTTCAGGGTTTAGGGAAGTGCAGTGGTGTTAGGCAGTGTAGGGGGTCTTGCTGGGGCTGGTGTTTCAGGGTTTTGGTCTGTGCAGTGGTGATCGGGCAGTGTAGGGGCTCTTGCTGGGGCTGGTGTTTCAGGGTTTAGGGAAGTGCAGTGGTGTTCTGGCAGTGTAGGGGGTCGTGCTGGGGGTGGTGTTTCAGGGTTTAGGGCAGTGGTGTTCGGGCAGTGTAGGGGGTCGTGCTGGGGGTGGTGTTTCATGGTTTAGGGCAGTGCAGTGGTGTTCCGGCAGTGTAGAGGGTCGTGCTGGGGGTGGTGTTTCAGGGTTTAGGGCAGTCTAGGGGGTCGTGCAGGGGCTGGTGTTTCAGGGTTTAGGGCAGTGCAGTGGTGTTCAGGCAGTGCAGGGGGTCGTGCTGGGGCTAGTGTTTCAGGGTTTAGGGCAGTGCAGTGGTATTCAGGCAGTGTAGGGGTCGTGCTGGGGCTGGTGTTTCAGGGTTTAGGGCAGTGTAGTGGTGTCCGGGCAGTGTAGGGGGTCGTGCAGAGGCTGGTGTTTCAGGGTTTAGGGCAGTGCAGTAGTGTTCGGGCAGTGTAGGCGGATGTGCTGGGGCTGGTGTTTCAGGGTATAGGGCAGTGCGGTGGTGTTCGGGCAGTGTAGGGGGTCTTGCTGGGGCTGGTGATTCAGGGTTTAGGACAGTGCAGTGGTGTTCGGGCCGTGTAGGGGGTCTTGCTGGGGCTGGTGATTCAGGGTTTGGGGCAGTGTAGTGGTGTTCGGGCAGTGTAGGGGGTCGTGCAGGGGCTGGTGTTTCAGGGTTTAGGGCAGTGCAGTGGTGTTCGGGCAGTGTAGGGGGTCGTGCTGGGGCTGGTGTTTCAGGGATTAAGGAAGTGCAGTGGTGTTCGGGCAGTGTAGGGGGTCTTGCTGGGGCTGGTGTTTCGGGGTTTAGGGCAGTAGTGTTCGGGCAGTGTATGGGGTCTTGCTTGAGATGATGTTTCAGGGTTTAGGGCAGTGCAGTGATGTTCCGGTAGTGTAGGGGGTCGTGCTCGGGGTGGTGATTCAGGGTTTAGGGTAGTGTAGGGGGTCGTACAGGGGCTGGTGTTTCAGGGTATAGGGCAGTGCGGTGGTGTTTGGGCAGTGTAGGGGGTCATGCTGGGGCTGGTCTTTCAGGGTTTAGGGCAGTGCGGTGGTGTTCGGGCAGTGTAGGGGGTCGTGCTGGGGGTGGTGTTTCAGGGTTTAGGGAAGTCTAGGGGGCCGTGCAGGGGCTGGTGTTTCAGGGTTTAGGGCAATGCAGTGGTGTTCGGGCAGTGTAGGGAGTCGTGCTGGGGCTCGTGTTTCAGGGTTTAGGGCAGTGCAGTGTTGTTCGGGCAGTGTAGGGGGTCGTGCTGGGGCTGGTGTTTCAGGGTTAGGGGCAGTGCATTGGTATTCGGGCAGTGTAGGGGTCGTGCTGGGGCTGGTGTTTCAGGGTTTAGGGCAGTGCAGTGGTGTTCGGGCAGTGTAGGGGGTCATGCAGGGGCTGGTGTTTCAGGGTTTAGGGCAGTGCAGTGGTGTCCGGGCAGTGTAGGGGGTCGTGCAGGGGCTGGTGTTTCAGAGTTTAGGGCAGTGCAGTGGTGTTCGGGCAGTGTAGGGGGTCTTCCAGGGGCTGGTGTTTCCGGGTTTAGGGCAGTGCAGTGGTGTTCGGGCAGTGTAGGAGGTTGTGCTGGGGGTGGTGTTTCAGGGTTTAGGGCAGTCTAGGGGGGCGTGCATGGGCTGGTGTTTCAGGGTTTAGGGCAGTGCAGTGGTGTTCGGGCAGTGTAGGGGTTCGTGCTGTGGGTGGTGTTTCAGGGATTAGGGCAGTGCCGTAGTGTTCGGGCAGTGTAGAGGGTCGTGCAGGGGTGGTGTTTCAGAGTTTAGGGCAGTGGTGTTCGGGCAGTGTAGGGGGTCGTGCTGGAGGTGGTGTTTCATGGTTTAGGGTAGTGTAGTGGTGTTCCGGCAGTGTAGGGGGTCGTGCTGGGGGTGGTGTTTCAGGGTTTAGGGCAGTCTAGGGGGTCGTGCAGGGGCTGGTGTTTCAGGGTTTAGGGCAGTGCAGTGGTGTTCAGGCAGTGCAGGGGGTCGTGCTGGGGCTAGTGTTTCAGGGTTTAGGGCAGTGCAGTGGTATTCAGGCAGTGTAGGGGTCGTGCTGGGGCTGGTGTTTCAGGGTTTAGGGCAGTGCAGTGGTGTCCGGGCAGTGTAGGGGGTCGTGCAGGGGCTGGTGTTTCAGGGTTTAGGGCAGAGCAGTGGTGTTCGGGGAGTGTAGGGGGTTGTGCAGGAGCTGGTGTTTCAGGGTTTAGGGCAGTGCAGTGGTGTTCGGGCAGTGTAGGGGGTCGTGCAGAGGCTGGTGTTTCAGGGTTTAGGGCAGTGAAGTTGTGTTCGGGCAGTGTAGGGGGTTGTGCTGGGGCTGGTGTTTCAGGGTTTAGGGCAGTGAAGTGGTGTTCGGGCAGTGTAGGGGGTCATGCTGGGGGTGGTGTATCAGGGTTTAGAGCAGTGCAGTGGTGTTCGGGCAGTATAGGGGTCTTGCTGAGACTGGTGTTTCAGGGTTTACGGCAGTGCAGTGGTGTTCGGGCAATGTAGGGGGTCCTGCTGTGGGTGGTGTTTCAGGGTTTAGGGCAGTGCAGTGGTGTTCGGGTAGTATAGGGTGTCTTGCTGGGGCTGGTGTTTCAGGGTTTAGGGCACTAGTGTTTGGGCAGTTTACGGGGTCTTGCTTGGGATGATGTTTCAGGGTTTAGGGCAGTGCAGTGGTGTTCCGGTAGTGTAGGGGGTCGTGCTGGGGGTGGTGTTTCAGGGTTTAGGGTAGTGTAGGGGGTCATACAGGGGCTAGTGTTTCAGGGTATAGGGCAGTGCAGTGGTGTTCGGGCAGTGTAGGGGGTCATGCGGGGGCTGGTGTTTCAGGGTTTAGGGCAGTGCGGTGGTGTTGGGCAGTGTAGGGGTCGTGTTGGGGCTGGTGGTTTAGGGCAGTGCAGTGGTGTTCGGGAAGTGTGGGGTGTCGTGCTGGGAGTGGTGTTTCAGGGTTTAGGGCAGTGCATAGGTGTTCTGGCAGTGTAGGGGGTCATGCTGGGGCTAGTGTTTCAGGGTTTAGGTCAGTGCAGTGGTATTCAGGCAGTGTAGGGGTCGTGCTGGGGCTGGTGTTTCAGGGTTTAGGTCAGTGCAGTGGTATTCAGGCAGTGTAGGGGTCGTGCTGGGGCTGGTGTTTCAGGGTTTAGGGCAGTGCAGTGGTGTCCGGGCAGTGTAGGGGGTCGTGCAGGGGCCGGTGTTTCAGGGTTTAGGGCAGAGCAGTGGTGTTCGGGGAGTGTAGGGGGTTGTGCAGGAGCTGGTGTTTTTGGGTTTAGGGCAGTGCAGTGGTGTTCGGGCAGTGTAGGGGGTCGTGCAGGGGGTGGTGTTTCAGGGTTTAGGGCAGTGAAGTGGTGTTCGGGCAGTGTAGGGGGTCGTGCTGGGGCTGGTGTTTCAGGGTTTAGGGCAGTGAAGTGGTGTTTGGGCAGTGTAGGGGGTCATGATGGGGGTGGTGTTTCAGGGTTTGGGGCAGTGTAGTGGTGTTCCGGCAGTATAGGGGGTCTTGCTGGGGGTGGTGTTTCAGGGTTTAGGGCAGTAGTGTTTGGGCAGTGTATGGGGTCTTGCTTGAGATGATGTTTCAGGGTTTAGGGCAGTGCAGTGATGTTGCGGTAGTGTAGGGGGTCGTGCTGGGGGTGGTGATTCAGGGTTTAGGGTAGCGTAGGGGGTCGTACAGGGGCTGGTGTTTCAGGGTATAGGGCAGTGCGGTGGTGTTCGGGCAGTGTAGGGGGTCATGCTGGGGCTGGTGTTTCAGGGTGTAGGGCAGTGCGGTGGTGTTCGGGCAGTGTAGGGGTCATGTTGGGGCTGGTGGTTTAGGGCAGTGCAGTGGAGTTCGGGCAGTGTAGGGGGTCGTGCTGGGAGTGGTGTTTCAGGGTTTAGGGCAGTGCAGTGGTGTTCCGGCAGTAAAGGGGGTTGTGCTGGGGGTAGTGTTTCAGGGTTTAGGGCAGTCTAGGGGGTCGTGCAGGGGCTGGTGTTTCAGGGTTTAGGGCATTGCAGTGGTGTTCAGGCAGTGCAGGGGGTCGTGCTGGGGCTGGTGTTTCAGGGTTTAGGGCAGTGCAGTGGTGTTCAGGCAGTGTAGGGGTTCGTGCAGGGGCTGGTGTTTCAGGATTTAGGGCAGTGCAATGGTGTTCGGGCAGTGTAGGGGGTCGTGCAGGGGCTGGTGTTTCAGGGTTGAGGGCAGTGAAGTGGTGTTCAGGCAGTGTAGGGGGTCGTGCTGGGGCTGGTGTTTCAGGGTTTAGGGAAGTGCAGTGGTGTTCGGGCAGTGTAGGGGATTGTGCTGGGGCTGGTGTTTCAGGGTTTAGGGCAGTGAAGTGGTGTTCGGGCAGTGTAGGGGGTCATGCTGGGGGTGGTGTATCAGGGTTTAGAGCAGTGCAGTGGTGTTCGGGCAGTATAGGGGTCTTGCTGAGACTGGTGTTTCAGGGTTTACGGCAGTGCAGTGGTGTTCGGGCAGTGTAGGGGGTCCTGCTGTGGGTGGTGTTTCAGGGTTTAGGGCAGTGCAGTGGTGTTCGGGCAGTATAGGGTGTCTTGCTGGGGCTGGTGTTTCAGGGTTTAGGGCACTAGTGTTTGGGCAGTTTACGGGGTCTTGCTTGGGATGATGTTTCAGGGTTTAGGGCAGTGCAGTGGTGTTCCGGTAGTGTAGGGGGTCGTGCTGGGGGTGGTGTTTCAGGGTTTAGGGTAGTGTAGGGGGTCATACAGGGGCTAGTGTTTCAGGGTATAGGGCAGTGCAGTGGTGTTCGGGCAGTGTAGGGGGTCATGCGGGGGCTGGTGTTTCAGGGTTTAGGGCAGTGCGGTGGTGTTGGGCAGTGTAGGGGTCGTGTTGGGGCTGGTGGTTTAGGGCAGTGCAGTGGTGTTCAGGAAGTGTGGGGTGTCGTGCTGGGAGTGGTGTTTCAGGGTTTAGGGCAGTGCAGTGGTGTTCTGGCAGTGTAGGGGGTCATGCTGGGGGTGGTGTTTCAGGTTTTAGGGCAGTCTAGGGGGTCGTGCAGGGGCTGGTGTTTCAGGGTTTAGGGCAGTGCAGTGGTGTTCAGGCAGTGCAGGGGGTCTTGCTGGGGCTAGTGTTTCAGGGTTTAGATCAGTGCAGTGGTATTCAGGCAGTGTAGGGGTCGTGCTGGGGCTGGTGTTTCAAGGTTTAGGGCAGTGCAGTGGTGTCCGGGCAGTGTAGGGGGTCGTGCAGGGGCCGGTGTTTCAGGGTTTAGGGCAGAGCAGTGGTGTTCGGGGAGTGTAGGGGGTTGTGCAGGAGCTGGTGTTTTTGGGTTTAGGGCAGTGCAGTGGTGTTCGGGCAGTGTAGGGGGTCGTGCAGGGGGTGGTGTTTCAGGGTTTAGGGCAGTGAAGTGGGGTTCGGGCAGTGTAGGGGGTCGTGCTGGGGCTGGTGTTTCAGGGTTTAGGGCAGTGAAGTGGTGTTCGGGCAGTGTAGGGGGTCATGATGGGGGTGGTGTTTCAGGGTTTGGGGCAGTGTAGTGGTGTTCCGGCAGTGTAGGGGGTCTTGCTGGGGGTGGTGTTTCAGGGTTTAGGGCAGTAGTGTTCGGGCAGTGTATGGGGTCTTGCTTGAGATGATGTTTCAGGGTTTGGAGCAGTGCAGTGATGTTGCGGTAGTGTAGGGGGTCGTGCTGGGGGTGGTGATTCAGGGTTTAGGGTAGTGTAGGGGGTCGTACAGGGGCTGGTGTTTCAGGGTATAGGGCAGTGCGGTGGTGTTCGGGCAGTGTAGGGGTCATGCTGGGGCTGGTGTTTCAGGGTGTAGGGCAGTGCGGTGGTGTTCGTGCAGTGTAGGGGTCATGTTGGGGCTGGTGGTTTAGGGCAGTGCAGTGGAGTTCGGGCAGTGTAGGGGGTCGTGCTGGGAGTGGTGTTTCAGGGTTTAGGGCAGTGCAGTGGTGTTCTGGCAGTAAAGGGGGTTGTGCTGGGGGTAGTGTTTCAGGGTTTAGGGCAGTCTAGGGGGTCGTGCAGGGGCTGGTGTTTCAGGGTTTAGGGCATTGCAGTGGTGTTCAGGCAGTGCAGGGGGTCGTGCTGGGGCTGGTGTTTCAGGGTTTAGGGCAGTGCAGTGGTGTTCAGGCAGTGTAGGGGGTCGTGCAGGGGCTGGTGTTTCAGGATTTAGGGCAGTGCAATGGTGTTCGGGCAGTGTAGGGGGTCGTGCAGGGGCTGGTGTTTCAGGGTTGAGGGCAGTGAAGTGGTGTTCAGGCAGTGTAGGGGGTCGTGCTGGGGCTGGTGTTTCAGGGTTTAGGGAAGTGCAGTGGTGTTTGGTCAGTGTAGGTGGTCTTGCTGGGGCTGGTGTTTCAGGGTTTAGGGCAGTGCAGTGGTGTTCGGGCAGTGTAGGGGGTCGTGCTGGGGGTGGTGTTTCAGGGTTTAGGGCAGTAGTGTTCGGGCAGTGTACAGGGTCTTGCTTGGGATGATGTTTCAGGCTTTAGGGCAGTGCAGTAGTTTTCGGGCAGTGTAGGTGCTGATGCTGGGGGTGATGTTTCAGGGTTTAGGGCAGTGGTGTTCAGGCAGTGTAGGGGTCGTGCTCGGGGTGATGAATAAGGGTTTAGGGCAGTGCAGTGGTGTTCGGGCAGTGTAGGGGGTCGTGCTGGGAGTGGTGTTTCAGGGTTTAGCGCAGTGCAGTGGTGTTCGGGAAGTGTAGGGGTCGTGCAGGGGCTGATGATTCAGGGTTTAGGGCAGTGCAGTGGTGTTCGGGCAGTGTAGGGGGTCTTGCTGGGGCTTGTGTTTTAGGGTTTAGGTCTGTGCAGTGGTGTTCGGGCAGTGTAGGGGGTCTTGCTGGGGCTGATGTTTTAGGGTTTAGGGCAGTGCAGTGGGGTTCGGGCAGTGTAGGGGCTTGTGCTGGGGGTGGTGTTTCAGGGTTAGGGGCAGTGCATTGGTGTTCGGGCAGTGAAGGGGTCGTGCTGGGGCTGGTGTTTCAGGGTTTAGGGCAGTGCAGTGGTGTTCGGGCAGTGTAGGGGGTCGTGCAGGGGCTGGTGTTTCAGAGTTTAGGGCAGTGCAGTGATGTTCGGGCAGTGTAGGGGGTCTTCCAGGGGCTGGTGTTTCCGGGTTTAGGGCAGTGCAGTGGTGTTCGGGCAGTGGAGGGGGTCGTGCTGGGGGTGGTGTTTCAGGGTTTAGGGCAGTATAGTGGTGTTAGGGCAGGGTAGGGGGTTGTGCTGGGGCTGGTGTTTCAGGGTTTAGGGCAGTGCAGTGGTGTTCGGGCAGTGTAGGGGGTCGTGCTGGGGCTGGTGTTTCAGGGTTAGGGGCAGTGCATTGGTGTTCGGGCAGTGAAGGGGTCGTGCAGGGGCTGGTGTTTCAGAGTTTAGGGCAGTGCAGTGATGTTCGGGCAGTGTAGGGGGTCTTCCAGGGGCTGGTGTTTCCGGGTTTAGGGCAGTGCACTGGTGTTCGGGCAGTGTAGGGGGTCGTGCTGGGGGTGGTGTTTCAGGGTTTAGGGCAGTCTAGGGGGCAGTGCAGGGGCTGGTGTTTCAGGGTTTAGGGCAGTGCAGTGGTGTTCGGGCAGTGTAGGGAGTTGTGCTGGGGCTCGTGTTTCAGGGTTTAGGGCAGTGCAGTTGTGTTCGGGCAGTGTAGGGGGTCGTGCTGGGGGTGGTGTTTCAGGGTTTAGGGCAGTGGTGTTCATGCAAGGTGTCGGGGGTCTTGCTGGGGCTGGTGTTTCAGGGTTTAGTGCAGTGCAGTGGTGTTAGGGCAGTGTAGAGGGTCGTGCAGGGGTGGTGTTTCAGGGTTTAGGACAGTGCAGTGGTGTTGAGGCAGTGTAGGGGCTTGTGCTGGGGCTGGTGTTTCAGGGTTTAGGGCGGTGCATGGTGTTCGGGCAGTGTAGGGGGTCATGCTTGGGATGATGTTTCAGGGTTTAGGGCAGTGCAGTGGTGTTCGGGCAGTGTAGGGGGTCGTGCTGAGGGTGGTGTTTTAGAGTTTAGGGCAGTGCAGTGGTGTTCCGGCATTGTAGGGGGTCGTGCTGGGGGTGGTGTTTCAGGGTTTAGGGCAGTCTAGGGGGAAGTGCAGGGGCTGGTGTTTCAGGGTTTAGGGCAGTGCAGTGGTGTTCGGGCAGTGTAGGGAGTCGTTCTGGGGCTTGTTTCAGGGTTTAGGGCAGTGCAGTGGTGTTCGGGCAGTGCAGGGGGTCGTGTTGGGGCTGGTGTTTCAGGGTTTGGGCAGTAGTGTTCGGGCAGTGTATTGGGTCTTGCTTGAGATGATGTTTCAGGGTTTAGGGCAGTGCAGTGGTGTCCGGGCAGTGTAGGGGGTCGTGCAGGGGCTGGTGTTTCAGGGTTTAGGGCAGAGCAGTGGTGTTCGGGGAGTGTAGGGGGTTGTGCAGGAGCTGGTGTTTCAGGGTATAGGGCAGTGCAGTGGTGTTCGGGCAGTGTAGGGGGTCGTGCAGAGGCTGGTGTTTCAGGGTTTAGGGCAGTGAAGTGGTGTTCGGGCAGTGTAGGGGGTCGTGCTGGGACTGGTGTTTCAGGGTTTAGGGCAGTGAAGTAGTGTTCGGGCAGTGTAGGGGCTCATGCTGGGGGTGGTGTTTCAGAGTTTAGGGCAGTGCAGTGATGTTCCGGCAGTGTAGGGGGTCGTGCTGGGGGTGGTGTTTCAGGGTTTAGGGCAGTGTAGGGGGCCGTGCAGGGGCTGGTGTTTCAGGGTTTAGGGCAATGCAGTGGTGTTCGGGCAGTGTAGGGAGTCGTGCTGGGGCTCGTGTTTCAGGGTTTAGGGCAGTGCAGTGGTGTTCGGGCAGTGCAGGGGGTCATGCTGGGGCTGGTGTTTCAGGGTTTAGGGCAGTGCAGTGGTGTTCGGGCAGTGTAGGGGGTCGTGCAGGGGCTGGTGTTTCTGGTTTTAGGGCAGTGCAGTGGTGTTCGGGCAGTGTAGGGGGTCATGCAGGGGCTGGTGTTTCAGGGTTTAGGGCAGTGCAGTGGTGTCCGGGCAGTGTAGGGGGTCGTGCAGGGGCTGGTGTTTCAGGGTTTAGGGCAGAGCAGTGGTGTTCGGGGAGTGTAGGGGGTTGTGCAGGAGCTGGTGTTTCAGGGTTTAGGGCAGTGCAGTGGTGTTCGGGCAGTGTAGGGGGTCGTGCAGAGGCTGGTGTTTCAGGGTTTAGGGCAGTGAAGTGGTGTTCGGGCAGTGTAGGGGGTCGTGCTGGGGCTGGTGTTTCAGGGTTTAGGGCTGTGAAGTGGTGTTCGGGCAGTGTAGGGGGTCATGCTGGGGGTGGTGTATCAGGGTTTAGAGCAGTGCAGTGGTGTTCGGGCAGTATAGGGGTCTTGCTGAGACTGGTGTTTCAGGGTTTACGGCAGTGCAGTGGTGTTCGGGCAGTGTAGGGGGTCCTGCTGTGGGTGGTGTTTCAGGGTTTAGGGCAGTGCAGTGGTGTTCGGGCAGTATAGGGTGTCTTGCTGGGGCTGGTGTTTCAGGGTTTAGGGCACTAGTGTTTGGGCAGTTTACGGGGTCTTGCTTGGGATGATGTTTCAGGGTTTAGGGCAGTGCAGTGGTGTTCCGGTAGTGTAGGGGGTCGTGCTGGGGGTGGTGTTTCAGGGTTTAGGGTAGTGTAGGGGGTCGTACAGGGGCTAGTGTTTCAGGGTATAGGGCAGTGCAGTGGTGTTCAGGCAGTGCAGGGGGTCTTGCTGGGGCTAGTGTTTCAGGGTTTAGGGCAGTGCAGTGGTATTCAGGCAGTGTAGGGGTCGTGCTGGGGCTGGTGTTTCAGGGTTTAGGGCAGTGCAGTGGTGTCCGGGCAGTGTAGGGGGTCATGCAGGGGCCGGTGTTTCAGGGTTTAGGGCAGAGCAGTGGTGTTCGGGGAGTGTAGGGGGTTGTGCAGGAGCTGGTGTTTTTGGGTTTAGGGCAGTGCAGTGGTGTTCGGGCAGTGTAGGGGGTCGTGCAGGGGCTGGTGTTTCAGGGTTTAGGGCAGTGAAGTGGTGTTCCGGCAGTGTAGGGGGTCGTGCTGGGGCTGGTGATTCAGGGTTTAGGGTAGTGTAGGGGGTCGTACAGGGGCTGGTGTTTCAGGGTATAGGGCAGTGCGGTGGTGTTCAGGCAGTGTAGGGGGTCATGCTGGGGCTGGTGTTTCAGGGTTTAGGGCAGTGCAGTTGTGTTCGGGCAGTGTAGGGGGTCGTGCTGGGGGTGGTGTTTCAGGGTTTAGGGCAGTGGTGTTCATGCAAGGTGTCGGGGGTCTTGCTGGTGCTGGTGTTTCAGGGTTTAGTGCAGTGCAGTGGTGTTAGGGCAATGTAGAGGGTCGTGCAGGGGTGGTGTTTCAGGGTTTAGGACAGTGCAGTGGTGTTGAGGCAGTGTAGGGGGTCATGCTTGGGATGATGTTTCAGGGTTTAGGGCAGTGCAGTGGTGTTCGGGCAGTGTAGGGGGTCGTGCTGAGGGTGGTGTTTTAGAGTTTAGGGCAGTGCAGTGGTGTTCCGGCATTGTAGGGGGTCGTGCTGGGGGTGGTGTTTCAGGGTTTAGGGCAGTCTAGGGGGAAGTGCAGGGGCTGGTGTTTCAGGGTTTAGGGCAGTGCAGTGGTGTTCGGGCAGTGTAGGGAGTCGTGCTGGGGCTCGTGTTTCAGGGTTTAGGGCAGTGCAGTGGTGTTCGGGCAGTGCAGGGGGTCGTGCTGGGGCTGGTGTTTCAGGGTTTAGGGCAGTGCAGTGGTGTTCAGGCAGTGTAGGGGGTCGTGCAGGGGCTGGTGTTTCAGGTTTTAGGGCAGTGCAGTGGTGTTTGGGCAGTGTAGGGGGTCGTGCAGGGGCTGGTGTTTCAGGGTTTAGGGCAGTGCAGTGGTGTTCGGGCAGTGTAGAGGGTCTTGCTGGGGCTGGTGTTTCAGGGTTTGGGCAGTAGTGTTCGGGCAGTGTATGGGGTCTTGCTTGAGATGATGTTTCAGGGTTTAGGGCAGTGCAGTGGTGTCCGGGCAGTGTAGGGGGTCGTGCAGGGGCTGGTGTTTCAGGGTTTAGGGCAGAGCAGTGGTGTTCGGGGAGTGTAGGGGGTTGTGCAGGAGCTGGTGTTTCAGGGTATAGGGCAGTGCAGTGGTGTTCGGGCAGTGTAGGGGGTCGTGCAGAGGCTGGTGTTTCAGGGTTTAGGGCAGTGAAGTGGTGTTCGGGCAGTGTAGGGGGTCGTGCTGGGACTGGTGTTTCAGGGTTTAGGGCAGTGAAGTGGTGTTCGGGCAGTGTAGGAGCTCATGCTGGGGGTGGTGTTTCAGAGTTTAGGGCAGTGCAGTGATCTTCCGGCAGTGTAGGGGGTCATGCTGGGGGTGGTGTTTCAGGGTTTAGGGCAGTCTAGGGGGCCGTGCAGGGGCTCGTGTTTCAGGGTTTAGGGCAGTGCAGTGGTGTTCGGGCAGTGCAGGGGGTCATGCTGGGGCTGGTGTTTCAGGGTTTAGGGCAGTGCAGTGGTGTTCGGGCAGTGTAGGGGGTCATGCAGGGGCTGGTGTTTCTGGTTTTAGGGCAGTGCAGTGGTGTTCGGGCAGTGTAGGGGGTCATGCAGGGGCTGGTGTTTCAGGGTTTAGGGCAGTGCAGTGGTGTTCGGGCCGTGTAGGGGGTCTTGCTGGGGCTGGTGATTCAGAGTTTGGGGCAGTGTAGTGGTGTTCGGGCAGTGTAGGGGGTCGTGCTGGGGCTGGTGTTTCAGGGTTTAGGGCAGTGCAGTGGTGTTCGGGCAGTGTAGGGGGTCATGCTGGGGCTGGTGTTTCAGGGATTAGGGAAGTGCAGTGGTGTTCGGGCAGTGGAGGGGGTCGTGCAGGGGCTGGTGTTTCAGGGTTTAGGGCAGTGCAGTGGTGTTCGGGCAGTGTAGGGGGTCATGCTGGGGCTGGTGTTTCAGGGATTAGGGAAGTGCAGTGGTGTTCAGGCAGTGTAGGGGGTCTTGCTGGGGCTGGTGTTTCAGGGTTTAGGGCAGTAGTGTTCGGGCAGTGTATGGGGTCTTGCTTGAGATGATGTTTCAGGGTTTAGGGCAGTGCAGTGATGTTCCGGTAGTGTAGGGGGTCGTGCTCGGGGTGGGTATTCAGGGTTTAGCGTAGTGTAGGGGGTCGTACAGGAACTGGTGTTTCAGGGTATAGGGCAGTGCGGTGGTGTTCGGGCAGTGTAGGGGGTCATGCTGGGGCTGGTGTTTCAGGGTTTAGGGCAGTGCGGTGGTGTTCGAGCAGTGTAGGGGTTGTGTTGGGGCTGGTGGTTTAGGGCAGTGCAGTGGAGTTCGGGCAGTGTAGGGGGTCGTGCTGGGAGTGGTGTTTCAGGGTTTAGGGCAGTGCAGTGGTGTTCCGGCAGTATAGGGGGTTGTGCTGGGGGTAGTGTTTCAGGGTTTAGGGCAGTCTAGGGGGTCGTGCAGGGGCTGGTGTTTTAGGGTTTAGGGCATTGCAGTGGTGTTCAGGCAGTGCAGGGGGTCGTGCTGGGGCTGGTGTTTCAGGGTTTAGGGCAGTGCAGTGGTGTCCAGGCAGTGTAGGGGGTCATGCAGGGGCTGGTGTTTCAGGGTTTAGGGCAGAGCAGTGGTGTTCGGGGAGTGTAGGGGGTCGTGCAGGGGCTGGTGTTTCAGGATTTAGGGCAGTGCAGTGGTGTTCGGGCAGTGTAGGGGGTCGTGCAGGGGCTGGTGTTTCAGGGTTGAGGGCAGTGAAGTGGTGTTCAGGCAGTGTAGGGGGTCGTGCTGGGGCTGGTGTTTCAGGGTTTAGGGCAGTGCAGTAGTTTTCGGGCAGTGTAGGTGCTGATGCTGGGGGTGATGTTTCAGGGTTTAGGGCAGTGGTGTTCGGGCAGTGTAGGGGTCGTGCTCGGGGTGATGAATCAGGGTTTAGGGCAGTGCAGTGGTGTTCTGGCAGTGTAGGGGGTCATGCTGGGAGTGGTGTTTCAGGGTTTAGCGCAGTGCAGTGGTGTTCGCGAAGTGTAGGGGTCGTGCAGGGGCTGATGATTCAGGGTTTAGGGCAGTGCAGTGGTGTTCGGGCAGTGTAGGGGGTCTTGCTGGGGCTTGTGTTTTAGGGTTTAGGTCTGTGCAGTGGTGTTCGGGCAGTGTAGGGGGTCTTGCTGGGGCTGATGTTTAAGGGTTTAGGGCAGTGCAGTGGGGTTCGGGCAGTGTAGGGGCTTGTGCTGGGGGTGGTGTTTCAGGGTTTAGGCAGTGCAGTGGTGTTCGGGCAGTGTAGGGGGTCGTGCTGGGGCTGGTGTTTCAGGGTTTAGGGCAGTGCAGTAGTGTTCGGGCAGTGTAGGCGGATGTGCTGGGGGTGGTGTTTCAGGGTTTAGGGCAGTATAGTGGTGTTAGGGCAGTGTAGGGGGCTGTGCTGGGGCTGGTGTTTCAGGGTTTAGGGCAGTGCAGTGGTGTTCGGGCAGTGTAGGGGGTCGTGCAGGGGCTGGTGTTTCAGGTTTTAGGGCAGTGCAGTGGTGTTCGGGCAGTGTAGGGGGTCGTGCAGGGGCTGGTGTTTCAGGGTTTAGGGCAGTGCAGTGGTGTTCGGGCAGTGGAGGGGGTCGTGCTGGGGCTGGTGTTTCAGGGATTAGGGAAGTGCAGTGGTGTTCGGGCAGTGTAGGGGTCTTGCTGGGGCTGGTGTTTCAGGGTTTAGGGCAGTAGTGTTCGGGCAGTGTATGGGGTCTTGCTTGAGATGATGTTTCAGGGTTTAGGGCAGTGCAGTGGTGTCCGGGCAGTGTAGGGGGTCGTGCAGGGGCTGGTGTTTCAGAGTTTAGGGCAGAGCAGTGGTGTTCGGGGAGTGTAGGGGGTTGTGCAGGAGCTGGTGTTTCAGGGTATAGGGCAGTGCAGTGGTGTTCGGGCAGTGTAGGGGGTTGTGCAGAGGCTGGTGTTTCAGGGTTTAGGGCAGTGAAGTGGTGTTCGGGCAGTGTAGGGGGTCGTGCTGGGGCTGGTGTTTCAGGGTTTAGGGCAGTGAAGTGGTGTTCGGGCAGTTTAGGGGGTCATGCTGGGGGTGGTGTTTCAGAGTTTAGGGCAGTGCAGTGATGTTCCGGCAGTGTAGGGGGTCGTGCTGGGGGTGGTGTTTCAGGGTTTAGGGCAGTCTAGGGGGCCGTGCAGGGGCTGGTGTTTCAGGGTTTAGGGCAATGCAGTGGTGTTCGGGCAGTGTAGGGAGTCGTGCTGGGGCTCGTGTTTCAGGGTTTAGGGCAGTGCAGTGGTGTTCGGGCAGTGCAGGGGGTCTTGCTGGGGCTGGTGTTTCAGGGTTTAGGGCAGTGCAGTGGTGTTCGGGCAGTGTAGGGGGTCGTGCAGGGCCTGGTGTTTCTGGTTTTAGGGCAGTGCATTGGTGTTGGGGCAGTGTAGGGGGTCATGCAGGGGCTGATGTTTCAGGGTTTAGGGCAGTGCAGTGGTGTTCGGGCCGTGTAGGGGGTCTTGCTGGGGCTGGTGATTCAGGGTTTGGGGCAGTGTAGTGGTGTTCGGGCAGTGTAGGGGGTCGTGCTGGGGCTGGTGTTTCAGGGTTTAGGGCAGTGCAGTGGTGTTCGGGCAGTGTAGGGGGTCGTGCAGGGGCTGGTGTTTCAGGTTTTAGGGCAGTGCAGTGGTGTTTGGGCAGTGTAGGGCGTCGTGCAGGGGCTGGTGTTTCAGGGTTTAGGGCAGTGCAGTGGAGTTCGGGCAGTGTAGGGGGTCGTGCAGGGGCTGGTGTTTCAGGGATTAGGGAAGTGCAGTGGTGTTCGGGCAGTGTAGGGGGTCTTGCTGGGGCTGGTGTTTCAGGGTTTTGGGCAGTAGTGTTCGGGCAGTGTATGGGGTCTTGCTTGAGATGATGTTTCAGGGTTTAGGGCAGTGCAGTGGTGTTCCGGTAGTGTAGGGGGTCTTGCTCGGGGTGGTGATTCAGGGTTTAGGGTAGTGTAGGGGGTCGTACAGGGGCTGGTGTTTCAGGGTATAGGGCAGTGCGGTGGTGTTCGGGCAGTGTAGGGGGTCATGCTGGGGCTGGTGTTTCAGGGTTTAGGGCAGTGCAGTGGTGTTCCGGCAGTATAGGGGGTTGTGCTGGGGGTAGTGTTTCAGGGTTTAGGGCAGTCTAGGGGGTCGTGCAGGGGCTGGTGTTTCAGGGTTTAGGGCATTGCAGTGGTGTTCAGGCAGTGCAGGGGGTCGTGCTGGGGCTGGTGTTTCAGGGTTTAGGGCAGTGCAGTGGTGTTCAGGCAGTGTAGGGGGTCGTGCAGGGGCTGGTGTTTCAGGATTTAGGGCAGTGCAATGGTGTTCGGGCAGTGTAGGGGGTCGTGCAGGGGCTGGTGTTTCAGGGTTGAGGGCAGTGAAGTGGTGTTCAGGCAGTGTAGGGGGTCGTGCTGGGGCTGGTGTTTCAGGGTTTAGGGAAGTGCAGTGGTGTTTGGTCAGTGTAGGTGGTCTTGCTTGAGATGATGTTTCAGGGTTTAGGGCAGTGCAGTGGTGTTCCGGTAGTGTAGGGGGTCGTGCTGGGGGTGGTGTTTCAGGGTTTAGGGTAGTGTAGGGGGTCGTACAGGGGCTAGTGTTTCAGGGTATAGGGCAGTGGTTTTCGGGCAGTGTAGGGGGTCATGCTGGGGCTGGTGTTTCAGGGTTTAGGGCAGTGCGGTGGTGTTGGGCAGTGTAGGGGTCGTGTTGGGGCTGGTGATTTAGGGCAGTGCAGTGGTGTTCGGGCAGTGTGGGGTGTCGTGCTGGGAGTGGTGTTTCAGGGTTTAGGGCAGTGCAGTGGTGTTCTGGCAGTGTAGGGGGTCATGCTGGGGGTGGTGTTTCAGGTTTTAGGGCAGTCTAGGGGGTCGTGCAGGGGCTGGTGTTTCAGGGTTTAGGGCAGTGCAGTGGTGTTCAGGCAGTGCAGGGGGTCTTGCTGGGGCTAGTGTTTCAGGGTTTAGGGCAGTGCAGTGGTATTCAGGCAGTGTAGGGGTCGTGCTGGGGCTGGTGTTTCAGGGTTTAGGGCAGTGCAGTGGTGTCCGGGCAGTGTAGGGGGTCGTGCAGGGGCCGGTGTTTCAGGGTTTAGGGCAGAGCAGTGGTGTTCGGGGAGTGTAGGGGGTTGTGCAGGAGCTGGCGTTTTTGGGTTTAGGGCAGTGCAGTGGTGTTCGGGCAGTGTAGGGGGTCGTGCAGGGGCTGGTGTTTCAGGGTTTTGGGCAGTGAAGTGGTGTTCGGGCAGTGTAGGGGGTCGTGCTGGGGCTGGTGTTTCAGGGATTAGGGCAGTGAAGTGGTGTTCGGACAGTGTAGGGGGTCATGTTGGGGGTAGTGTTTCAGAGTTTAGGGCAGTTCAGTGGTGTTCCGGCAGTGTAGGGGGTCGTGCTGGGGGTGGTGTTTCAGGGTTTAGGGCAGTCTAGGGGGCCGTGCAGGGGCTGGTGTTTCAGGGTTTAGGGCAGTGCATTGGTGTTCGGGCAGTGTAGGGAGTTGTGCTGGGGCTCGTGTTTCAGGGTTTAGGGCAGTGCAGTGGTGTTCGGGCAGTGCAGGGGGTCGTGCTGGGGCTGGTGTTTCAGGGTTTAGGGCAGTGCAGTGGTGTTCGGGCAGTGTAGGGGGTCGTGCAGGGGCTGGTGCTTCTGGTTTTATGGCAGTGCAGTGGTGTTCGGGCAGTGTAGGGGGTCGTGCAGGGGCTGGTGTTTCAGGGTTTAGGGCAGTGCAGTGGTGTTCGGGCCGTGTAGGGGGTCTTGCTGGGGCTGGTGATTCAGGGTTTGGGGCAGTGTAGTTGTGTTCGGGCAGCGTAGGGGGTCTTGCTGGGGCTGGTGTTTCATGGTTTAGGGCAGTAGTGTTCGGGCAGTGTATTGGGTCTTGCTTGAGATGATGTTTCAGGGTTTAGGGCAGTGCAGTGATGTTGCGGTAGTGTAGGGGGTCGTGCTGGGGGCGGTGATTCAGGGTTTAGGGTAGTGTAGGGGGTCGTACAGGGGCTGGTGTTTCAGGGTATAGGGCAGTGCGGTGGTGTTCAGGCAGTGTAGGGGGTCATGCTGGGGCTGGTGTTTCAGGGTGTAGGGCAGTGCGGTGGTGTTCGGGCAGTGTAGGGTTCATGTTGGGGCTGGTGGTTTAGGGCAGTGCAGTGGAGTTCGGGCAGTGTAGGGGGTCGTGCTGGGAGTGGTGTTTCAGGGTTTAGGGCAGTGCAGTGGTGTTCCGGCAGTAAAGGGGGTTGTGCTGGGGGTAGTGTTTCAGGGTTTAGGGCAGTCTAGGGGGTCGTGCAGGGGCTGGTGTTTCAGGGTTTAGGGCATTGCAGTGGTGTTCAGGCAGTGCAGGGGGTCGGGCTGGGGCTGGTGTTTCAGGGTTTAGGGCAGTGCAGTGGTGTTCAGGCAGTGTAGGGGGTCGTGCAGGGGCTGGTGTTTTAGGATTTAGGGCAGTGCAATGGTGTTCGGGCAGTGTAGGGGGTCGTGCAGGGGCTGGTGTTTCAGGGTTGAGGGCAGTGAAGTGGTGTTCAGGCAGTGTAGGGGGTCGTGCTGGGGCTGGTGTTTCAGGGTTTAGGGAAGTGCAGTGGTGTTTGGTCAGTGTAGGTGGTCTTGCTGGGGCTGGTATTTCAGGGTTTAGGGCAGTGCAGTGGTGTTCGGGCAGTGTAGGGGGTCGTGCTGGGGGTGGTGTTTCAGGGTTTAGGGCAGTAGTGTTCGGGCAGTGTACAGGGTCTTGCTTGGGATGATGTTTCAGGCTTTAGGGCAGTGCAGTAGTTTTCGGGCAGTGTAGGTGCTGATGCTGGGGGTGATGTTTCAGGGTTTAGGGCAGTGGTGTTCAGGCAGTGTAGGTGTTGTGCTCGGGGTGATGAATCAGGGTTTAGGGCAGTGCAGTGGTGTTCGGGCAGTGTAGGGGGTCGTGCTGGGAGTGGTGTTTCAGGGTTTAGCGCAGTGCAGTGGTGTTCGGGAAGTGTAGGGGTCGTGCAGGGGCTGATGATTCAGGGTTTAGGGCAGTGCAGTGGTGTTCGGGCAGTGTAGGGGGGCTTGCTGGGGCTTGTGTTTTAGGGTTTAGGTCTGTGCAGTGGTGTTCGGGCAGTGTAGGGGGTGTTGCTGGGGCTGATGTTTTAGGGTTTAGGGCAGTGCAGTGGGGTTCAGGCAGTGTAGGGGCTTGTGCTGGGGGTGGTGTTTCAGGTTTAGGGGCAGTGCATTGGTGTTCGGGCAGTGAAGGGGTCGTGCTGGGGCTGGTGTTTCAGGGTTTAGGGCAGTGCAGTGGTGTTCGGGCAGTGTAGGGGGTCGTGCAGGGGCTGGTGTTTCAGAGTTTAGGGCAGTGCAGTGATTTTCGGGCAGTGTAGGGGGTCTTCCAGGGGCTGGTGTTTCCAGGTTTAGGGCAGTGCAGTGGTGTTCGGGCAGTGTAGGGGGTCGTGCTGGGGGTGGTGTTTCAGGGTTTAGGGCAGTATAGTGGTGTTAGGGCAGTGTAGGGGGTTGTGCTGGGGCTGGTGTTTCAGGGTTTAGGGCAGTGCAGTGGTGTTCGGGCAGTGTAGGGGGTCGTGCTGGGGCTGGTGTTTCAGGGTTAGGGGCAGTGCATTGGTGTTCGGGCAGTGAAGGGGTCGTGCTGGGGCTGGTGTTTCAGGGTTAGGGGCAGTGCATTGGTGTTCGGGCAGTGGAGGGGTCGTGCTGGGGCTGGTGTTTCAGGGTTTAGGGCAGTGCAGTGGTGTTCGGGCAGTGTAGGGGGTCATGCAGGGGCTGGTGTTTCAGGGTTTAGGGCAGTGCAGTGGTGTTCGGGCAGTGTAGGGGGTCGTGCAGGGGCTGGTGTTTCAGAGTTTAGGGCAGTGCAGTGATGTTCGGACAGTGTAGGGGGTCTTCCAGGGGCTGGTGTTTCCGGGTTTAGGGCAGTGCAGTGGTGTTCGGGCAGTGTAGGGGGTCGTGCCTGGGGGTGGTGTTTCAGGGTTTAGGGCAGTCTAGGGGGCCGTGCAGGGGCTGGTGTTTCAGGGTTTAGGGCAGTGCAGTGGTGTTCGGGCAGTGTAGGGAGTTGTGCTGGGGCTCGTGTTTCAGGGTTTAGGGCAGTGCAGTTGTGTTCGGGCAGTGTAGGGGGTCGTGCTGGGGGTGGTGTTTCAGGGTTTAGGGCAGTGGTGTTCATGCAAGGTGTCGGGGGTCTTGCTGGGGCTGGTGTTTCAGGGTTTAGTGCAGTGCAGTGGTGTTAGGGCAGTGTAGATGGTCGTGCAGGGGTGGTGTTTCAGGGTTTAGGACAGTGCAGTGGTGTTGAGGCGGTGTAGGTGGTCATGCTTGGGATGATGTTTCAGGGTTTAGGGCAGTGCAGTGGTGTTCGGGCAGTGTAGGGGGTCGTGCTGAGGGTGGTGTTTTAGAGTTTAGGGCAGTGCAGTGGTGGTCCGGCATTGTAGGGGGTCGTGCTGGGGGTGGTGTTTCAGGGTTTAGGGCAGTCTAGGGGGAAGTGCAGGGGCTGGTGTTTCAGGGTTTAGGTCAGTGCAGTGGTGTTCGGGCAGTGTAGGGAGTCGTGCTGGGGCTCGTGTTTCAGGGTTTAGGGCAGTGCAGTGGTGTTCGGGCAGTGCAGGGGGTCGTGCTGGGGCTGGTGTTTCAGGGTTTAGGGCAGTGCAGTGGTGTTCAGGCAGTGTAGGGGGTCGTGCAGGGGCTGGTGTTTCAGGTTTTAGGGCAGTGCAGTGGTGTTCGGGCAGTGTAGGGGGTCGTGCAGGGGCTGGTGTTTCAGGGTTTAGGGCAGTGCAGTGGTGTTCGGGCAGTGTAGTGGGTCGTGCTGGGGCTGGTGTTTCAGGGATTAGGGAAGTGCAGTGGTTTTCGGGCAGTGTAGAGGGTCTTGCTGGGGCTGGTGTTTCAGGGTTTGGGCAGTAGTGTTCGGGCAGTGTATGGGGTCTTGCTTGAGATGATGTTTCAGGGTTTAGGGCAGTGCAGTGGTGTCCGGGCAGTGTAGGGTGTCGTGCAGGGGCTGGTGTTTCAGGGTTTAGGGCAGAGAAGTGGTGTTCGGGGAGTGTAGGGGGTTGTGCAGGAGCTGGTGTTTCAGGGTATAGGGCAGTGCAGTGGTGTTCGGGAAGTGTAGGGGGTCGTGCAGAGGCTGGTGTTTCAGGGTTTAGGGCAGTGAAGTGATGTTCGGGCAGTGAAGGGGGTCGTGCTGGGACTGGTGTTTCAGGGTTTAGGGCAGTGAAGTGGTGTTCGGGCAGTGTAGGGGCTCATGCTGGTGGTGGTGTTTTAGAGTTTAGGGCAGTGCAGTGATGTTCTGGCAGTGTAGGAGGTCGTGCTGGGGGTGGTGTTTCAGGGTTTAGGGCAGTCTAGGGGGCTGTGCAGGGGCTGGTGTTTCAGGGTTTAGGGCAATGCAGTGGTGTTCGGGCAGTGTAGGGAGTCGTGCTGGGGCTCGTGTTTCAGGGTTTAGGGCAGTGCAGTGGTGTTCGGGCAGTGCAGGGGGTCATGCTGGGGCTGGTGTTTCAGGGTTTAGGGCAGTGCAGTGGTGTTCGGGCAGTGTAGGGGGTCATGCAGGGGCTGGTGTTTCTGGTTTTAGGGCAGTGCAGTGGTGTTCGGGCAGTGTAGGGGGTCATGCAGGGGCTGGTGTTTCAGGGTTTAGGGCTGTGCAGTGGTGTTCGGGCCATGTAGGGGGTCTTGCTGGGGCTGGTGATTCAGAGTTTGGGGCAGTGCAGTGGTGTTCGGGCAGTGTAGGGGGTCATGCTGGGGCTGGTGTTTCAGGGATTAGGGAAGTGCAGTGGTGTTCGGGCAGTGTAGGGGGTCGTGCAGGGGCTGGTGTTTCAGGGTTTAGGGCAGTGCAGTGGTGTTCGGGCAGTGTAGGGGGTCATGCTGGGTCTGGTGTTTCAGGGATTAGGGAAGTGCAGTGGTGTTCGGGCAGTGTAGGGGGTCTTGCTGGGGCTGGTGTTTCAGGGTTTAGGGCAGTAGTGTTCGGGCAGTGTATGGGGTCTTGCTTGAGATGATGTTTCAGGGTTTAGGGCAGTGCAGTGATGTTCCGGTAGTGTAGGGGGTCGTGCTCGGGGTGGTTATTCAGGGTTTAGGGTAGTGTAGGGGGTCGTACAGGGGCTGGTGTTTCAGGGTATAGGGCAGTGCGGTGGTGTTCGGGCAGTGTAGGGGGTCATGCTGGGGCTGGTGTTTCAGGGTTTAGGGCAGTGCGGTGGTGTTCGAGCAGTGTAGGGGTCGTGTTGGGGCTGGTGGTTTAGGGCAGTGCAGTGGAGTTCGGGCAGTGTAGGGGGTCGTGCTGGGAGTGGTGTTTCAGGGTTTAGGGCAGTGCAGTGGTGTTCCGGCAGTATAGGGGGTTGTGCTGGGGTAGTGTTTCAGGGTTTAGGGCAGTCTAGGGGGTCGTGCAGGGGCTGGTGTTTCAGGGTTTAGGGCATTGCAGTGGTGTTCAGGCAGTGCAGGGGGTCCTGCTGGGGCTGGTGTTTCAGGGTTTAGGGCAGTGCAGTGGTGTTCGGGCAGTGTAGGGGTCGTGCTGGGGCTGGTGTTTCAGGGTTTAGGGCAGTGCAGTGGTGTCCAGGCAGTGTAGGGGGTCATGCAGGGGCTGGTGTTTCAGGGTTTAGGGCAGAGCAGTGGTGTTCGGGGAGTGTAGGGGGTCGTGCAGGGGCTGGTGTTTCAGGATTTAGGGCAGTGCAGTGGTGTTCGGGCAGTGTAGGGGGTCGTGCAGGGGCTGGTGTTTCAGGGTTGAGGGCAGTGAAGTGGTGTTCAGGCAGTGTAGGGGGTCATGCTGGGGCTGGTGTTTCAGGGTTTAGGGCAGTGCAGTGGGGTTTGGTCAGTGTAGGTGGTCTTGCTGGGGCTGGTGTTTCAGGGTTTAGGGCAGTGGGGTTCGGGCAGTGTAGGGGGTCGTGCTGGGGGTGGTGTTTCAGGGTTTAGGGCAGTAGTGTTCGGGCAGTGTACGGGGTCTTGCTTGGGATGATGTTTCAGGCTTTAGGGCAGTGCAGTAGTTTTCGGGCAGTGTAGGTGCTGATGCTGGGGGTGATGTTTCAGGGTTTAGGGCAGTGGTGTTCGGGCAGTGTAGGGGTCGTGCTCGGGGTGATGAATCAGGGTTTATGGCAGTGCTGTGTTGTTCGGGCAGTGTAGGGGGTCATGCTGGGAGTGGTGTTTCAGGGTTTAGCGCAGTGCAGTGGTGTTCGGGAAGTGTAGGGGTCGTGCAGGGGCTGATGATTCAGGGTTTAGGGCAGTGCAGTGGTGTTCGGGCAGTGCAGGGGGTCTTGCTGGGGCTTGTGTTTTAGGGTTTAGGTCTGTGCAGTGGTGTTCGGGCAGTGTAGGGGGTCTTGCTGGGGCTGATGTTTTAGGGTTTAGGGCAGTGCAGTGGGGTTCGGGCAGTGTAGGGGCTTGTGCTGGGGGTGGTGTTTCAGGGTTTAGGCAGTGCAGTGGTGTTCGGGCAGTGTAGGGGGTCGTGCTGGGGCTGGTGTTTCAGGGTTTAGGGCAGTGCAGTAGTGTTCGGGCAGTGTAGGCGGATGTGCTGGGGGTGGTGTTTCAGGGTTTAGGGCAGTATAGTGGTGTTAGGGCAGTGTAGGGGGTTGTGCTGGGGCTGGTGTTTCAGGGTTTAGGGCAGTGCAGTGGTGTTCGGGCAGTGTAGGGGGCCGTGCAGGGGCTGGTGTTTCAAGTTTTAGGGCAGTGCAGTGGTGTTCGGGCAGTGTAGGGGGTCGTGCAGGGGCTGGTGTTTTAGGGTTTAGGTCTGTGCAGTGGTGTTCGGGCAGTGTAGGGGGTGTTGCTGGGGCTGATGTTTTAGGGTTTAGGGCAGTGCAGTGGGGTTCGGGCAGTGTAGGGACTTGTGCTGGGGGTGGTGTTTCAGGGTTAGGGGCAGTGCATTGGTGTTCGGGCAGTGAAGGGGTCATGCTGGGGCTGGTGTTTCAGGGTTTAGGGCAGTGCAGTGGTGTTCGGGCAGTGTAGGGGGTCGTGCAGGGGCTGGTGTTTCAGAGTTTAGGGCAGTGCAGTGATTTTCGGGCAGTGTAGGGGGTCTTCCAGGGGCTGGTGTTTCCGGGTTTAGGGCAGTGCAGTGGTGTTCGGGCAGTGTAGGGGGTCGTGCTGGGGGTGGTGTTTCAGGGTTTAGGGCAGTATAGTGGTGTTAGGGCAGTGTAGGGGGTTGTGCTGGGGCTGGTGTTTCAGGGTTTAGGGCAGTGCAGTGGTGTTCGGGCAGTGTAGGGGGTCATGCTGGGGCGGGTGTTTCAGGGTTAGGGGCAGTGCATTGGTGTTCGGGCAGTGAAGGGGTCGTGCTGGGGCTGGTGTTTCAGGGTTTAGGGCAGTGCAGTGGTGTTCGGGCAGTGTAGGGGGTCATGCAGGGGCTGGTGTTTCAGGGTTTAGGGCAGTGCAGTGGTGTTCGGGCAGTGTAGGGGGTCGTGCAGGGGCTGGTGTTTCAGAGTTTAGGGCAGTGCAGTGATGTTCGGGCAGTGTAGGGGGTCTTCCAGGGGCTGGTGTTTCCGGGTTTAGGGCAGTGCAGTGGTGTTCGTGCAGTGTAGGGGGTCATGCTGGGGGTGGTGTTTCAGGGTTTAGGGCAGTCTAGGGGGCCGTGCAGGGGCTGGTGTTTCAGGGTTTAGGGCAGTGCAGTGGTGTTCGGGCAGTGTAGGGAGTTGTGCTGGGGCTCGTGTTTCAGGGTTTAGGGCAGTGCAGTTGTGTTCGGGCAGTGTAGGGGGTCGTGCTGGGGGTGGTGTTTCAGGGTTTAGGGCAGTGGTGTTCATGCAAGGTGTCGGGGGTCTTGCTGGGGCTGGTGTTTCAGGGTTTAGTGCAGTGCAGTGGTGTTAGGGGAGTGTAGAGGGTCGTGCAGGGGTGGTGTTTCAGGGTTTAGGACAGTGCAGTGGTGTTGAGGCAGTGTAGGGGGTCATGCTTGGGATGATGTTTCAGGGTTTAGGGCAGTGCAGTGGTGTTCGGGCAGTGTAGGGGGTCGTGCTGAGGGTGGTGTTTTAGAGTTTAGGGCAGTGCAGTGGTGTTCCGGCATTGTAGGGGGTCGTGCTGGGGGTGGTGTTTCAGGGTTTAGGGCAGTCTAGGGGGAAGTGCAGGGGCTGGTGTTTCAGGGTTTAGGGCAGTGCAGTGGTGTTCGGGCAGTGTAGGGAGTCGTGCTGGGGCTCGTGTTTCAGGGTTTAGGGCAGTGCAGTGGTGTTCGGGCAGTGCAGGGGGTCATCCTGGGGCTGGTGTTTCAGGGTTTAGGGCAGTGCAGTGGTGTTCAGGCAGTGTAGGGGGTCGTGCAGGGGCTGGTGTTTCAGGTTTTAGGGCAGTGCAGTGGTGTTCGGGCAGTGTAGGGGGTCGTGCAGGGGCTGGTGTTTCAGGGTTTAGGGCAGTGCAGTGGTGTTCGGGCAGTGTAGTGGGTCGTGCTGGGGCTGGTGTTTCAGGGATTAGGGAAGTGCAGTGGTGTTCGGGCAGTGTAGAGGGTCTTGCTGGGGCTGGTGTTTCAGGGTTTGGGCAGTAGTGTTCGGGCAGTGTATGGGGTCTTGCTTGAGATGATGTTTCAGGGTTGAGGGCAGTGCAGTGGTGTTCGGGCAGTGTAGGGGGTCGTGCAGGGGCTGGTGTTTCAGGTTTTAGGGCAGTGCAGTGGTGTTCGGGCAGTGTAGGGGGTCTTGCTGGGGCTTGTGTTTTAGGGTTTAGGTCTGTGTAGTGGTGTTCGGGCAGTGTAGGGGGTGTTGCTGGGGCTGATGTTTTAGGGTTTAGGGCAGTGCAGTGGGGTTCGGGCAGTGTAGGGGCTTGTGCTGGGGGTGGTGTTTCAGGGTTAGGGGCAGTGCATTGGTGTTCGGGCAGTGAAGGGGTCATGCTGGGGCTGGTGTTTCAGGGTTTAGGGCAGTGCAGTGGTGTTCGGGCAGTGTAGGGGGTCGTGCAGGGGCTGGTGTTTCAGAGTTTAGGGCAGTGCAGTGATTTTCGGGCAGTGTAGGGGGTCTTCCAGGGGCTGGTGTTTCCGGGTTTAGGGCAGTGCAGTGGTGTTCGGGCAGTGAAGGGGTCGTGCTGGGGCTGGTGTTTCAGGGTTTAGGGCAGTGCAGTGGTGTTCGGGCAGTGTAGGGGGTCATGCAGGGGCTGGTGTTTCAGGGTTTAGGGCAGTGCAGTGGTGTTCGGGCAGTGTAGGGGGTCGTGCAGGGGGTGGTGTTTCAGAGTTTAGGGCAGTGCAGTGATGTTCGGGCAGTGTAGGGGGTCTTCCAGGGGCTGGTGTTTCCGGGTTTAGGGCAGTGCAGTGGTGTTTGGGCAGTGTAGGGGGTCGTGCTGGGGGTGGTGTTTCAGGGTTTAGGGCAGTCTAGGGGGCCGTGCAGGGGCTGGTGTTTCAGGGTTTAGGGCAGTGCAGTGGTGTTCGGGCAGTGTAGGGAGTTGTGCTGGGGGTGGTGTTTCAGGGTTTAGGGCAGTGGTGTTCATGCAAGGTGTCGGGGGTCTTGCTGGGGCTGGTGTTTCAGGGTTTAGTGCAGTGCAGTGGTGTTAGGGCAGTGTAGAGGGTCGTGCAGGGGTGGTGTTTCAGGGTTTAGGACAGTGCAGTGGTGTTGAGGCAGTGTAGGGGGTCATGCTTGGGATGATGTTTCAGGGTTTAGGGCAGTGCAGTGGTGTTCGGGCAGTGTAGGGGGTCGTGCTGAGGGTGGTGTTTTAGAGTTTAGGGCAGTGCAGTGGTGTTCCGGCATTGTAGGGGGTCGTGCTGGGGGTGGTGTTTCAGGGTTTAGGGCAGTCTAGGGGGAAGTGCAGGGGCTGGTGTTTCAGGGTTTAGGGCAGTGCAGTGGTGTTCGGGCAGTGTAGGGAGTCGTGCTGGGGCTCGTGTTTCAGGGTTTAGGGCAGTGCAGTGGTGTTCGGGCAGTGCAGGGGGTCGTGCTGGGGCTGGTGTTTCAGGGTTTAGGGCAGTGCAGTGGTGTTCAGGCAGTGTAGGGGGTCGTGCAGGGGCTGGTGTTTCAGGTTTTAGGGCAGTGCAGTGGTGTTCGGGCAGTGTAGGGGGTCGTGCAGGGGCTGGTGTTTTAGGGTTTAGGGCAGTGCAGTGGTGTTCGGGCAGTGTAGTGGGTCGTGCTGGGGCTGGTGTTTCAGCGATTAGGGAAGTGCAGTGGTGTTCGGGCAGTGTAGAGGGTCTTGCTGGGGCTGGTGTTTCAGGGTTTGGGCAGTAGTGTTCGGGCAGTGTATGGGGTCTTGCTTGAGATGATGTTTCAGGGTTTAGGGCAGTGCAGTGGTGTCCGGGCAGTGTAGGGGGTCGTGCAGGGGCTTGTGTTTCAGGGTTTAGGGCAGTGAAGTGGTGTTCGGGCAGTGTAGGGGGTCGTGCTGGGACTGGTGTTTCAGGGTTTAGGGCAGTGAAGTGGTGTTCGGGCAGTGTAGGGGCTCATGCTGGGGGTGGTGTTTCAGAGTTTAGGGCAGTGCAGTGATGTTCCGGCAGTGTAGGGGGTCGTGCTGGGGGTGGTGTTTCAGGGTTTAGGGCAGTCTAGGGGGCCGTGCAGGGGCTGGTGTTTCAGGGTTTAGGGCAATGCAGTGGTGTTCGGGCAGTGTAGGGAGTCGTGCTGGGGCTCGTGTTTCAGGGTTTAGGGCAGTGCAGTGGTGTTCGGGCAGTGCAGGGGGTCATGCTGGGGCTGGTGTTTCAGGGTTTAGGGCAGTGCAGTGGTGTTCGGGCAGTGTAGGGGGTCGTGCAGGGGCTGGTGTTTCTGGTTTTAGGGCAGTGCAGTGGTGTTCGGGCAGTGTAGGGGGTCATGCAGGGGCTGGTGTTTCAGGGTTTAGGGCAGTGCAGTGGTGTTCGGGCCGTGTAGGGGGTCTTGCTGGGGCTGGTGATTCAGAGTTTGGGGCAGTGTAGTGGTGTTCGGGCAGTGTAGGGGGTCGTGCTGGGGCTGGTGTTTCAGGGTTTAGGGCAGTGCAGTGGTGTTCGGGCAGTGTAGGGGGTCATGCTGGGGCTGGTGTTTCAGGGATTAGGGAAGTGCAGTGGTGTTCGGGCAGTGTAGGGGGTCGTGCAGGGGCTGGTGTTTCAGGGTTTAGGCAGTGCAGTGGTGTTCGGGCAGTGTAGGGGGTCATGCTGGGGATGGTGTTTCAGGGATTAGGGAAGTGCAGTGGTGTTCGGGCAGTGTAGGGGGTCTTGCTTGAGATGATGTTTCAGGGTTTAGGGCAGTGCAGTGATGTTCCGGTAGTGTAGGGGGTCGTGCTCGGGGTGGTTATTCAGGGTTTAGGGTAGTGTAGGGGGTCGTACAGGGCTGGTGTTTCAGGGTATAGGGCAGTGCGGTGGTGTTCGGGCAGTGTAGGGGGTCATGCTGGGGCTGGTGTTTCAGGGTTTAGGGCAGTGCGGTGGTGTTCGAGCAGTGTAGGGGTCGTGTTGGGGCTGGTGGTTTAGGGCAGTGCAGTGGAGTTCGGGCAGTGTAGGGGGTCGTGCTGGGAGTGGTGTTTCAGGGTTTAGGGCAGTGCAGTGGTGTTCCGGCAGTGTAGGGGGTTGTGCTGGGGGTAGTGTTTCAGGGTTTAGGGCAGTCTAGGGGGTCGTGCAGGGGCTGGTGTTTCAGGGTTTAGGGCATTGCAGTGGTGTTCAGGCAGTGCAGGGGGTCCTGCAGGGGCTGGTGTTTCAGGGTTTAGGGCAGTGCAGTGGTGTTCGGGCAGTGTAGGGGTCATGCTGGGGCTGGTGTTTCAGGGTTTAGGGCAGTGCAGTGGTGTCCAGGCAGTGTAGGGGGTCATGCAGGGGATGGTGTTTCAGGGTTTAGGGCAGAGCAGTGGTGTTCGGGGAGTGTAGGGGGTCGTGCAGGGGCTGGTGTTTCAGGATTTAGGGCAGTGCAGTGGTGTTCGGGCAGTGTAGGGGGTCGTGCAGGGGCTGGTGTTTCAGGGTTGAGGGCAGTGAAGTGGTGTTCAGGCAGTGTAGGGGGTCGTGCTGGGGCTGGTGTTTCAGGGTTTAGGGCAGTGCAGTGGGGTTTGGTCAGTGTAGGTGGTCTTGCTGGGGCTGGTGTTTCAGGGTTTAGGGCAGTGCAGTGGCGTTCGGGCAGTGTAGGGGGTCGTGCTGGGGGGTGGTGTTTCAGGGTTTAGGGCAGTAGTGTTCGGGCAGTGTAGGGGTCGTGCTCGGGGTGATGAATCAGGGTTTAGGGCAGTGCAGTGGTGTTCGGGCAGTGTAGGGGGTCATGCTGGGAGTGGTGTTTCAGGGTTTAGCGCAGTGCAGTGGTGTTCGGGAAGTGTCGGGGTCGTGCAGGGGCTGACGATTCAGGGTTTAGGGCAGTGCAGTGGTGTTCGGGCAGTGTAGGGGGTCTTGCTGGGGCTTGTGTTTTAGGGCTTAGGTCTGTGCAGTGGTGTTCGGGCAGTGTAGGGGGTCTTGCTGGGGCTGATGTTTTAGGGTTTAGGGCAGTGCAGTGGGGTTCGGGCAGTGTAGGGGCTTGTGCTGGGGGTGGTGTTTCAGGGTTTAGGCAGTGCAGTGGTGTTCGGGCAGTGTAGGGGGTCGTGCTGGGGCTGGTGTTTCAGGGTTTAGGGCAGTGCAGTAGTGTTCGGGCAGTGTAGGCGGATGTGCTGGGGGTGGTGTTTCAGGGTTTAGGGCAGTATAGTGGTGTTAGGGCAGTGTAGGGGGTTGTGCTGGGGCTGGTGTTTCAGGGTTTAGGGCAGTGCAGTGGTGTTCGGGCAGTGTAGGGGGTCGTGCAGGGGCTGGTGTTTCAGGTTTTAGGGCAGTGCAGTGGTGTTCGGGCAGTGTAGGGGGTCGTGCAGGGGCTGATGTTTCAGGGTTTAGGGCAGTGCAGTGGTGTTCGGGCAGTGGAGGGGGTCGTGCTGGGGCTGGTGTTTCAGGGATTAGGGAAGTTCAGTGGTGTTCGGGCAGTGTAGGGGGTCTTGCTGGGGCTGGTGTTTCAGGGTTTAGGGCAGTAGTGTTCGGGCAGTGTATGGGGTCTTGCTTGAGATGATGTTTCAGGGTTTAGGGCAGTGCAGTGGTGTCCAGGCAGTGTAGGGGGTCGTGCAGGGGCTGGTGTTTCAGGGTTTAGGGCAGAGCAGTGGTGTTCGGGGAGTGTAGGGGGTCGTGCTGAGGGTGGTGTTTTAGAGTTTAGGGCAGTGCAGTGGTGTTCCGGCATTGTAGGGGGTCGTGCTGGGGGTGGTGTTTCAGGGTTTAGGGCAGTGCAGTGGTGTTCGGGCAGTGTAGGGGGTCGTGCTGAGGGTGGTGTTTTAGAGTTTAGGGCAGTGCAGTGGTGTTCCGGCATTGTAGGGGGTCGTGCTGGGGGTGGTGTTTCAGAGTTTAGGGCAGTGCAGTGATGTTCCGGCAGTGTAGGGGGTCGTGCTGGGGGTGGTGTTTCAGGGTTTAGGGCAGTCTAGGGGGCCGTGCAGGGGCTGGTGTTTCAGGGTTTAGGGCAATGCAGTGGTGTTCGGGCAGTGTAGGGAGTCGTGCTGGGGCTCGTGTTTCAGGGTTTAGGGCAGTGCAGTGGTGTTCGGGCAGTGCAGGGGGTCTTGCTGGGGCTTGTGTTTCAGGGTTTAGGGCAGTGCAGTGGTGTTCGGGCAGTGTAGGGGGTCGTGCAGGGGCTGGTGTTTCAGGGTTTAGGGCAGTGCAGTGGTGTTCGGGCAGTGTAGGGGGTCATGCAGGGGCTGGTGTTTCAGGGATTAGGGAAGTGCAGTGGTGTTCGGGCAGTGTAGGGGGTCTTGCTGGGGCTGGTGTTTCAGGGTTTAGGGCAGTAGTGGTCGGGCAGTGTACGGGGTCTTGCTTGAGATGATGTTTCAGGGTTTAGGGCAGTGCAGTGGTGTTCCGGTAGTGTAGGGGGTCGTGCTCGGGGTGGTGATTCAGGGTTTAGGGTAGTGTAGGGGGTCGTACAGGGGCTGGTGTTTCAGGGTATAGGGCAGTGCGGTGGTGTTCGGGCAGTGTAGGGGGTCATGCTGGGGCTGGTGTTTCAGGGTTTAGGGCAGTGCGGTGGTGTTCGGACAGTGTAGGGGTCGTGTTGGGGCTGGTGGTTTAGGGCAGTGCAGTGGAGTTAGGGCAGTGTAGGGGGTCGTGCTGGGAGTGGTGTTTCAGGGTTTAGGGCAGTGCAGTGGTGTTCCTGCAGTATAGGGGGTTGTGCTGGGGGTAGTGTTTCAGGGTTTAGGGCAGTCTAGGGGGTCGTGCAGGGGCTGGTGTTTCAGGGTTTAGGGCATTGCAGTGGTGTTCAGGCAGTGCAGGGGGTTGTGCTGGGGCTGGTGTTTCAGGGTTTAGGGCAGTGCAGTGGTGTTCGGGCAGTGTAGGGGGTCGTGCTGAGGGTGGTGTTTTAGAGTTTAGGGCAGTGCAGTGGTGTTCCGGCATTGTAGGGGGTCGTGCTGGGGGTGGTGTTTCAGAGTTTAGGGCAGTGCAGTGATGTTCCGGCAGTGTAGGGGGTCGTGCTGGGGGTGGTGTTTCAGGGTTTAGGGCAGTCTAGGGGGCCGTGCAGGGGCTGGTGTTTCAGGGTTTAGGGCAATGCAGTGGTGTTCGGGCAGTGTAGGGAGTCGTGCTGGGGCTCGTGTTTCAGGGTTTAGGGCAGTGCAGTGGTGTTCGGGCAGTGCAGGGGGTCTTGCTGGGGCTGGTGTTTCAGGGTTTAGGGCAGTGCAGTGGTGTTCGGGCAGTGTAGGGGGTCGTGCAGGGGCTGGTGTTTCAGGGTTTAGGGCAGTGCAGTGGTGTTCGGGCAGTGTAGGGGGTCATGCAGGGGCTGGTGTTTCAGGGATTAGGGAAGTGCAGTGGTGTTCGGGCAGTGTAGGGGGTCTCGCTGGGGCTGGTGTTTCAGGGTTTAGGGCAGTAGTGGTCGGGCAGTGTACGGGGTCTTGCTTGAGATGATGTTTCAGGGTTTAGGGCAGTGCAGTGGTGTTCCGGTAGTGTAGGGGGTCGTGCTCGGGGTGGTGATTCAGAGTTTAGGGTAGTGTAGGGGGTCGTACAGGGGCTGGTGTTTCAGGGTATAGGGCAGTGCGGTGGTGTTCGGGCAGTGTAGGGGGTCATGCTGGGGCTGGTGTTTCAGGGTTTAGGGCAGTGCGGTGGTGTTCGGACAGTGTAGGGGTCGTGTTGGGGCTGGTGGTTTAGGGCAGTGCAGTGGAGTTAGGGCAGTGTAGGGGGTCGTGCTGGGAGTGGTGTTTCAGGGTTTAGGGCAGTGCAGTGGTGTTCCTGCAGTATAGGGGGTTGTGCTGGGGGTAGTGTTTCAGGGTTTAGGGCAGTCTAGGGGGTCGTGCAGGGGCTGGTGTTTCAGGGTTTAGGGCATTGCAGTGGTGTTCAGGCAGTGCAGGGGGTTGTGCTGGGGCTGGTGTTTCAGGGTTTAGGGCAGTGCAGTGGTGTTTGGGCAGTGTAGGGGTCATGCTGGGGCTGGTGTTTCAGGGTTTAGGGCAGTGCAGTGGTGTCCAGGCAGTGTAGGGGGTCATGCAGGGGCTGGTGTTTCAGGGTTTAGGGCAGAGCAGTGGTGTTCAGGCAGCGTAGGGGGTCGTGCAGGGGCTGGTGTTTTAGGGTTTAGGGCAGTGCAGTGGTGTTCGGGGAGTGTAGGGGGTCGTGCAGTGGCTGGTGTTTCTGGATTTAGGGCAGTGCAGTGGTGTTCGGGCAGTGTAGGGGGTCGTGCAGGGGCTGGTGTTTCAGGGTTGAGGGCAGTGAAGTGGTGTTCAGGCAGCGTAGGGGGTCGTGCTGGGGCTGGTGTTTCAGGGTTTAGGGAAGTGCAGTGGTGTTTGGTCAGTGTAGGTGGTCTTGCTGGGGCTGGTGTTTCAGGGTTTAGGGCAGTGCAGTGGTGTTCGGGCAGTGTAGGGGGTCGTGCTGGGGGTGGTGTTTTAGGGTTTAGGGCAGTAGTGTTCGGGCAGTGTACGGGGTCTTGCTTGGGATGATGTTTCAGGCTTTAGAGCAGTGCAGTAGTTTTCGGGCAGTGTAGGTGCTGATGCTGGGGGTGATGTTTCAGGATTTAGGGCAGTGGTGTTCGGGCAGTGTAGGGGTCGTGCTCGGGGTGATGAATCAGGGTTTAGGGCAGTGCAGTGGTGTTCGGGCAGTGTAGGGGGTCGTGCTGGGAGTGGTGTTTCAGGGTTTAGCGCAGTGCAGTGGTGTTCGGGAAGTGTAGGGGTCGTGCAGGGGCTGATGATTCAGGCTTTAGGGCAGTGCAGTGGTGTTCGGGCAGTGTAGGGGGTCTTGCTGGGGCTTGTGTTTTAGGGTTTAGGTCTGTGCAGTGGTGTTCGAGCAGTGTAGGGGGTCTTGCTGGGGCTGATGTTTTAGGGTTTAGGGCAGTGCAGTGGGGTTCGGGCAGTGTAGGGGCTTGTGCTGGGGGTGGTGTTTCAGGTTTAGGCAGTGCAGTGGTGTTCGGGCAGTGTAGGGGGTCATGCTGGGGCTGGTGTTTCAGGGTTTAGGGCAGTGCAGTAGTGTTCGGGCAGTGTAGGGGGTCATGCTGGGGTGGTGTTTCAGGGTTTAGGGCAGTATAGTGGTGTTAGGGCAGTGTAGGGGGTTGTGCTGGGGCTGGTGTTTCAGGGTTTAGGGCAGTGCAGTGGTGTTCGGGCAGTGTAGGGGGTCGTGCTGGGGCTGGTGTTTCAGGGTTAGGGGCAGTGCATTGGTGTTCGGGCACTGTAGGGGTCGTGCAGGGGTGGTGTTTCAGGGTTTAGGACAGTGCAGTGGTGTTTAGGCAGTGTAGGGGCTTGTGCTGGGGCTGGTGTTTCAGGGTTTAGGGCGGTGCATGGTGTTCGGGCAGTGTAGGGGGTCATGCTTGGGATGATGTTTCAGGGTTTAGGGCAGTGCAGTGGTGTTCGGGCAGTGTAGGGGGTCGTGCTGAGGGTGGTGTTTTAGAGTTTAGGGCAGTGCAGTGGTGTTCCGGCATTGTAGGGGGTCGTGCAGGCGGTGGTGTTTCAGGGTTTAGGGCAGTCTAGGGGGAAGTGCAGGGGCTGGTGTTTCAGGGTTAAGGCTGTCTAGGGGGAAGTGCAGGGGCTGGTGTTTCAGGGTTTAGGGCAGTGCAGTGGTGTTCGGGCAGTGTAGGGAGTCGTGCTGGGGCTCGTGTTTCAGGGTTTAGGGCAGTGCAGTGGTCTTCGGGCAGAGCAGGGGGTCGTGCTGGGGCTCGTGTTTCAGGGTTTAGGGCAGTGCAGTGGTGTTCGGGCAGTGCAGGGGGTCGTGCTGGGGCTGGTGTTTCAGGGTTTAGGGCAGTGCAGTGGTGTTCGGGCAGTGTAGGGGGTCGTGCAGGGGCTGGTGTTTCAGGTTTTAGGGCAGTGCAGTGGTGTTCGGGCAGTGTAGGGGGTCGTGCAGGGGCTGGTGTTTCAGGGTTTAGGGCAGTGCAGTGGTGTTCGGGCAGTGTAGGGGGTCGTGCTGGGGCTGGTGTTTCAGGGATTAGGGAAGAGCAGTGGTGTTCGGGCAGTGTAGGGGGTCTTGCTGGGGCTGGTGTTTCAGGGTTTAGGGCAGTCTAGGGGGCCGTGCAGGGGCTGGTGTTTCAGGGTTTAGGGCAGAGCAGTGGTGTTCGGGGAGTGTAGGGGGTTGTGCAGGAGCTGGTGTTTCAGGGTATAGGGCAGTGCAGTGGTGGTCGGGCAGTGTAGGGGGTCGTGCAGAGGCTGGTTTTTCAGGGTTTAGGGCAGTGCAGTGGTGTTCGGGCAGTGTAGGGAGTCGTGCTGGGGCTCGTGTTTCAGGGTTTAGGGCAGTGCAGTTGTGTTCGGGCAGTGTAGGGGGTCGTGCTGGGGGTGGTGTTTCAGGGTTTAGGGCAGTGGTGTTCATGCAAGGTGTCGGGGGTCTTGCTGGGGCTGGTGTTTCAGGGTTTAGTGCAGTGCAGTGGTGTTAGGGCAGTGTAGAGGGTCGTGCAGGGATGGTGTTTCAGGGTTTAGGACAGTGCAGTGGTGTTTAGGCAGTGTAGGGGCTTGTGCTGGGGCTGGTGGTTCAGGGTTTAGGGCGGTGCGTGGTGTTCGGGCAGTGTAGGGGGTCATGCTTGGGATGATGTTTCAAGGTTTAGGGCAGTGCAGTGGTGTTCGGGCAGTGTAGGGGGTCGTGCTGAGGGTGGTGTTTTAGAGTTTAGGGCAGTGCAGTGGTGTTCCGGCATTTTAGGGGGTCGTGCTGGGGGTGGTGTTTCAGGGTTTAGGGCAGTCTAGGGGGAAGTGCAGGGGCTGGTGTTTCAGGGTTTAGGGCAGTGCAGTGGTGTTCGGGCAGTGTAGGGAGTCGTTCTGGGGCTCGTGTTTCAGGGTTTAGGGCAGTGCAGTGGTGTTCGGGCAGTGCAGGGGGTCGTGCTGGGGCTGGTGTTTCAGGGTTTAGGGCAGTGCAGTGGTGTTCGGGCAGTGTAGGGGGTCGTGCAGGGGCTGGTGTTTCAGGTTTTAGGGCAGTGCAGTGGTGTTCGGGCAGTGTAGGGGGCCATGCTGGGGCTGGTGTTTCAGGGATTAGGGAAGTGCAGTGGTGTTCGGGCAGTGTAGGGGGTCTTGCTGGGGCTGGTGTTTCAGGGTTTAGGGCAGTAGTGTTCGGGCAGTATATGGGGGTCTTGCTTGAGATGATGTTTCAGGGTTTAGGGCAGTGCAGTGGTGTTCCGGTAGTGTAGGGGGTCGTGCTCGGGGTGGTGATTCAGGGTTTAGGGTAGTGTAGGGGGTCGTACAGGGGCTGGTGTTTCAGGGTATAGGGCAGTGCGGTGGTGTTCGGGCAGTGTAGGGGGTCATGCTGGGGCTGGTGTTTCAGGGTTTAGGGCAGAGCAGTGGTGTTCGGGGAGTGTAGGGGGTTGTGCAGGAGCTGGTGTTTCAGGGTATAGGGCAGTGCAGTGGTGTTCGGGCAGTGTAGGGGGTCGTGCAGAGGCTGGTGTTTCAGGGTTTAGGGCAGTGAAGTGGTGTTCGGGCAGTGTAGGGGGTCGTGCTGGGGCTGGTGTTTCAGGGTTTAGGGCAGTGAAGTGGTGGTTGGGCAGTGTAGGGGGTCATGCAGGGGGTGGTGTTTCAGAGTTTAGGGCAGTGCAGTGATGTTCCGGCAGTGTAGGGGGTCGTGCTGGGGGTGGTGTTTCAGGGTTTAGGGCAGTCTAGGGGGCCGTGCAGGGGCTGGTGTTTCAGGGTTTAGGGCAATGCAGTGGTGTTCGGGCAGTGTAGGGAGTCGTGCTGGGGCTCGTGTTTCAGGGTTTAGGGCAGCGCAGTGGTGTTCGGGCAGTGCAGGGGGTCGTGCTGGGGCTGGTGTTTCAGGGTTTAGGGCAGTGCAGTGGTGTTCGGGCAGTGTAGGGGGTCGTGCACGGGCTGGTGTTTCTGGTTTTAGGGCTGTGCAGTGGTGTTCGGGCAGTGTAGGGGGTCATGCAGGGGCTGGTGTTTCAGGGTTTAGGGCAGTGCAGTGGTGTTCGGGCCATGTAGGGGGTCTTGCTGGGGCTGGTGATTCAGAGTTTGGGGCAGTGTAGTGGTGTTCGGGCAGTGTAGGGGGTCGTGCTGGGGCTGGTGTTTCAGGGTTTAGGGCAGTGCAGTGGTGTTCGGGCAGTGTAGGGGGTCGTGCAGGGGCTGGTGTTTCAGGGTTTAGGGCAGTGAAGTGGTGTTCGGGCAGTGTAGGGGGTCATGCTGGGGGTGGTGTTTCAGAGTTTAGGGCAGTGCAGTGATGTTCCGGCAGTGTAGGGGGTCGTGCTGGGGGTGGTGTTTCAGGGTTTAGGGCAGTCTAGGGGGCCGTGCAGGGGCTGGTGTTTCAGGGTTTAGGGCAATGCAGTGGTGTTCGTGCAGTGTAGGGAGTCGTGCTGGGGCTCGTGTTTCAGGGTTTAGGGCAGTGCAGGGGGTCTTGCTGGGGCTGGTGTTTCAGGGTTTAGGGCAGTGCAGTGGTGTTCGGGCAGTGTAGGGGGTCGTGCAGGGGCTGGTGTTTCTGGTTTTAGGGCAGTGCAGTGGTGTTCGGGCAGTGTAGGGGGTCGTGCAGGGGCTGGTGTTTCAGGGTTTAGGGCAGTGCAGTGGTGTTCGGGCAGTGGAGGGGGTCGTGCTGGGGCTGGTGTTTCAGGGATTAGGGAAGTGCAGTGGTGTTCCGGCAGTGTAGGGGGTCATGCTGGGGCTGGTGTTTCAGGGTTTAGGGCAGTAGTGTTCGGGCAGTGTATGGGGTCTTGCTTGAGATGATGTTTCAGGGTTTAGGGCAGTGCAGTGGTGTCCGGGCAGTGTAGGGGGTCGTGCAGGGGCTGGTGTTTCAGGGTTTAGGGCAGAGCAGTGGTGTTCGGGGAGTGTAGGGGGTTGTGCAGGAGCTGGTGTTTCAGGGTATAGGGCAGTGCAGTGGTGTTCGGGCAGTGTAGGGGGTCGTGCAGAGGCTGGTGTTTCAGGGTTTAGGGCAGTGAAGTGGTGTTCGGGCAGTGTAGGGGGTCGTGCTGGGGCTGGTGTTTCAGGGTTTAGGGCAGTGAAGTGGTGTTCGGGCAGTGTAGGGGGTCATGCTGGGGGTGGTGTTTCAGAGTTTAGGGCAGTGCAGTGATGTTCCGGCAGTGTAGGGGGTCGTGCTGGGGGTGGTGTTTCAGGGTTTAGGGCAGTCTAGGGGGCCGTGCAGGGGCTGGTGTTTCAGGGTTTAGGGCAATGCAGTGGTGTTCGGGCAGTGTAGGGAGTCGTGCTGGGGCTCGTGTTTCAGGGTTTAGGGCAGTGCAGTGGTGTTCGGGCAGTGCAGGGGGTCTTGCTGGGGCTGATGTTTTAGGGTTTAGGGCAGTGCAGTGGGGTTCGGGCAGTGTAGGGGCTTGTGCTGGGGGTGGTGTTTCAGGGTTTAGGCAGTGCAGTGGTGTTCGGGCAGTGTAGGGGGTCGTGCTGGGGCTGGTGTTTTAGGGTTTAGCGCAGTGCAGTGGTGTTCGGGAAGTGTAGGGGTCGTGCAGGGGCTGATGATTCAGGGTTTAGGGCAGTGCAGTGGTGTTCGGGCAGTGTAGGGGGTCTTGCTGGGGCTTGTGTTTTAGGGTTTAGGTCTGTGCAGTGGTGTTCGGGCAGTGTAGGGGGTCTTGCTGGGGCTGATGTTTTAGGGTTTAGGGCAGTGCAGTGGGGTTCGGGCAGTGTAGGGGCTTGTGCTGGGGGTGGTGTTTCAGGGTTTAGGCAGTGCAGTGGTGTTCGGGCAGTGTAGGGGGTCGTGCTGGGGCTGGTGTTTCAGGGTTTAGGGCAGTGCAGTAGTGTTCGGGCAGTGTAGGCGGATGTGCTGGGGGTGGTGTTTCAGGGTTTAGGGCAGTATAGTGGTGTTAGGGCAGTGTAGGGGGTTGTGCTGGGGCTGGTGTTTCAGGGTTTAGGGCAGTGCAGTGGTGTTCGGGCAGTGTAGGGGGTCGTGCAGGGGCTGGTGTTTCAGGTTTTAGGGCAGTGCAGTGGTGTTCGGGCAGTGTAGGGGGCCGTGCAGGGGCTGGTGTGTCAGGGTTTAGGGCAGTGCAGTGGTGTTCGGGCAGTGGAGGGGGTCGTGCTGGGGCTGGTGTTTCAGGGATTAGGGAAGTGCAGTGGTGTTCGGGCAGTGTAGGGGGTCTTGCTGGGGCTGGTGTTTCAGGGTTTAGGGCAGTAGTGTTCGGGCAGTGTATGGGGTCTTGCTTGAGATGATGTTTCAGGGTTTAGGGCAGTGCAGTGGTGTCCGGGCAGTGTAGGGGGTCGTGCAGGGGCTGGTGTTTCATGGTTTAGGGCAGAGCAGTGGTGTTCGGGGAGTGTAGGGGGTTGTGCAGGAGCTGGTGTTTCAGGGTATAGGGCAGTGCAGTGGTGTTCGGGCAGTGTAGGGGGTCGTGCAGAGGCTGGTGTTTCAGGGTTTAGGGCAGTGAAGTGGTGTTCGGGCAGTGTAGGGGGTCGTGCTGGGGCTGGTGTTTCAGGGTTTAGGGCAGTGAAGTGGTGTTCGGGCAGTGTAGGGGGTCATGCTGGGGGTGGTGTTTCAGAGTTTAGGGCAGTGCAGTGATGTTCCGGCAGTGTAGGGGGTCGTGCTGGGGGTGGTGTTTCAGGGTTTAGGGCAGTCTAGGGGGCCGTGCAGGGGCTGGTGTTTCAGGGTTTAGGGCAATGCAGTGGTGTTCGGGCAGTGTAGGGAGTCGTGCTGGGGCTCGTGTTTCAGGGTTTAGGGCAGTGCAGTGGTGTTCGGGCAGTGCAGGGGGTCTTGCTGGGGCTGATGTTTTAGGGTTTAGGGCAGTGCAGTGGGGTTCGGGCAGTGTAGGGGCTTGTGCTGGGGGTGGTGTTTCAGGGTTTAGGCAGTGCAGTGGTGTTCGGGCAGTGTAGGGGGTCGTGCTGGGGCTCGTGTTTCAGGGTTTAGGGCAGTGCAGTGGTGTTCGGGCAGTGCAGGGGGTCGTGCTGGGGCTGGTGTTTCAGGGTTTAGGGCAGTGCAGTGGTGTTCGGGCAGTGTAGGGGGTCGTGCAGGGGCTGGTGTTTCAGGTTTTAGGGCAGTGCAGTGGTGTTCGGGCAGTGTAGGGGGCCATGCTGGGGCTGGTGTTTCAGGGATTAGGGAAGTGCAGTGGTGTTCGGGCAGTGTAGGGGGTCTTGCTGGGGCTGGTGTTTCAGGGTTTAGGGCAGTAGTGTTCGGGCAGTATATGGGGGTCTTGCTTGAGATGATGTTTCAGGGTTTAGGGCAGTGCAGTGGTGTTCCGGTAGTGTAGGGGGTCGTGCTCGGGGTGGTGATTCAGGGTTTAGGGTAGTGTAGGGGGTCGTACAGGGGCTGGTGTTTCAGGGTATAGGGCAGTGCGGTGGTGTTCGGGCAGTGTAGGGGGTCATGCTGGGGCTGGTGTTTCAGGGTTTAGGGCAGAGCAGTGGTGTTCGGGGAGTGTAGGGGGTTGTGCAGGAGCTGGTGTTTCAGGGTATAGGGCAGTGCAGTGGTGTTCGGGCAGTGTAGGGGGTCGTGCAGAGGCTGGTGTTTCAGGGTTTAGGGCAGTGAAGTGGTGTTCGGGCAGTGTAGGGGGTCGTGCTGGGGCTGGTGTTTCAGGGTTTAGGGCAGTGAAGTGGTGGTTGGGCAGTGTAGGGGGTCATGCAGGGGGTGGTGTTTCAGAGTTTAGGGCAGTGCAGTGATGTTCCGGCAGTGTAGGGGGTCGTGCTGGGGGTGGTGTTTCAGGGTTTAGGGCAGTCTAGGGGGCCGTGCAGGGGCTGGTGTTTCAGGGTTTAGGGCAATGCAGTGGTGTTCGGGCAGTGTAGGGAGTCGTGCTGGGGCTCGTGTTTCAGGGTTTAGGGCAGCGCAGTGGTGTTCGGGCAGTGCAGGGGGTCGTGCTGGGGCTGGTGTTTCAGGGTTTAGGGCAGTGCAGTGGTGTTCGGGCAGTGTAGGGGGTCGTGCACGGGCTGGTGTTTCTGGTTTTAGGGCTGTGCAGTGGTGTTCGGGCAGTGTAGGGGGTCATGCAGGGGCTGGTGTTTCAGGGTTTAGGGCAGTGCAGTGGTGTTCGGGCCATGTAGGGGGTCTTGCTGGGGCTGGTGATTCAGAGTTTGGGGCAGTGTAGTGGTGTTCGGGCAGTGTAGGGGGTCGTGCTGGGGCTGGTGTTTCAGGGTTTAGGGCAGTGCAGTGGTGTTCGGGCAGTGTAGGGGGTCGTGCAGGGGCTGGTGTTTCAGGGTTTAGGGCAGTGAAGTGGTGTTCGGGCAGTGTAGGGGGTCATGCTGGGGGTGGTGTTTCAGAGTTTAGGGCAGTGCAGTGATGTTCCAGCAGTGTAGGGGGTCGTGCTGGGGGTGGTGTTTCAGGGTTTAGGGCAGTCTAGGGGGCCGTGCAGGGGCTGGTGTTTCAGGGTTTAGGGCAATGCAGTGGTGTTCGTGCAGTGTAGGGAGTCGTGCTGGGGCTCGTGTTTCAGGGTTTAGGGCAGTGCAGGGGGTCTTGCTGGGGCTGGTGTTTCAGGGTTTAGGGCAGTGCAGTGGTGTTCGGGCAGTGTAGGGGGTCGTGCAGGGGCTGGTGTTTCTGGTTTTAGGGCAGTGCAGTGGTGTTCGGGCAGTGTAGGGGGTCGTGCAGGGGCTGGTGTTTCAGGGTTTAGGGCAGTGCAGTGGTGTTCGGGCAGTGGAGGGGGTCGTGCTGGGGCTGGTGTTTCAGGGATTAGGGAAGTGCAGTGGTGTTCCGGCAGTGTAGGGGGTCATGCTGGGGCTGGTGTTTCAGGGTTTAGGGCAGTAGTGTTCGGGCAGTGTATGGGGTCTTGCTTGAGATGATGTTTCAGGGTTTAGGGCAGTGCAGTGGTGTCCGGGCAGTGTAGGGGGTCGTGCAGGGGCTGGTGTTTCAGGGTTTAGGGCAGAGCAGTGGTGTTCGGGGAGTGTAGGGGGTTGTGCAGGAGCTGGTGTTTCAGGGTATAGGGCAGTGCAGTGGTGTTCGGGCAGTGTAGGGGGTCGTGCAGAGGCTGGTGTTTCAGGGTTTAGGGCAGTGAAGTGGTGTTCGGGCAGTGTAGGGGGTCGTGCTGGGGCTGGTGTTTCAGGGTTTAGGGCAGTGAAGTGGTGTTCGGGCAGTGTAGGGGGTCATGCTGGGGGTGGTGTTTCAGAGTTTAGGGCAGTGCAGTGATGTTCCGGCAGTGTAGGGGGTCGTGCTGGGGGTGGTGTTTCAGGGTTTAGGGCAGTCTAGGGGGCCGTGCAGGGGCTGGTGTTTCAGGGTTTAGGGCAATGCAGTGGTGTTCGGGCAGTGTAGGGAGTCGTGCTGGGGCTCGTGTTTCAGGGTTTAGGGCAGTGCAGTGGTGTTCGGGCAGTGCAGGGGGTCTTGCTGGGGCTGATGTTTTAGGGTTTAGGGCAGTGCAGTGGGGTTCGGGCAGTGTAGGGGCTTGTGCTGGGGGTGGTGTTTCAGGGTTTAGGCAGTGCAGTGGTGTTCGGGCAGTGTAGGGGGTCGTGCTGGGGCTGGTGTTTTAGGGTTTAGCGCAGTGCAGTGGTGTTCGGGAAGTGTAGGGGTCGTGCAGGGGCTGATGATTCAGGGTTTAGGGCAGTGCAGTGGTGTTCGGGCAGTGTAGGGGGTCTTGCTGGGGCTTGTGTTTTAGGGTTTAGGTCTGTGCAGTGGTGTTCGGGCAGTGTAGGGGGTCTTGCTGGGGCTGATGTTTTAGGGTTTAGGGCAGTGCAGTGGGGTTCGGGCAGTGTAGGGGCTTGTGCTGGGGGTGGTGTTTCAGGGTTTAGGCAGTGCAGTGGTGTTCGGGCAGTGTAGGGGGTCGTGCTGGGGCTGGTGTTTCAGGGTTTAGGGCAGTGCAGTAGTGTTCGGGCAGTGTAGGCGGATGTGCTGGGGGTGGTGTTTCAGGGTTTAGGGCAGTATAGTGGTGTTAGGGCAGTGTAGGGGGTTGTGCTGGGGCTGGTGTTTCAGGGTTTAGGGCAGTGCAGTGGTGTTCGGGCAGTGTAGGGGGTCGTGCAGGGGCTGGTGTTTCAGGTTTTAGGGCAGTGCAGTGGTGTTCGGGCAGTGTAGGGGGCCGTGCAGGGGCTGGTGTGTCAGGGTTTAGGGCAGTGCAGTGGTGTTCGGGCAGTGGAGGGGGTCGTGCTGGGGCTGGTGTTTCAGGGATTAGGGAAGTGCAGTGGTGTTCGGGCAGTGTAGGGGGTCTTGCTGGGGCTGGTGTTTCAGGGTTTAGGGCAGTAGTGTTCGGGCAGTGTATGGGGTCTTGCTTGAGATGATGTTTCAGGGTTTAGGGCAGTGCAGTGGTGTCCGGGCAGTGTAGGGGGTCGTGCAGGGGCTGGTGTTTCAGGGTTTAGGGCAGAGCAGTGGTGTTCGGGGAGTGTAGGGGGTTGTGCAGGAGCTGGTGTTTCAGGGTATAGGGCAGTGCAGTGGTGTTCGGGCAGTGTAGGGGGTCGTGCAGAGGCTGGTGTTTCAGGGTTTAGGGCAGTGAAGTGGTGTTCGGGCAGTGTAGGGGGTCGTGCTGGGGCTGGTGTTTCAGGGTTTAGGGCAGTGAAGTGGTGTTCTGGCAGTGTAGGGGGTCGTGCTGGGGGTGGTGTTTCAGGGTTTAGGGCAGTCTAGGGGGCCGTGCAGGGGCTGGTGTTTCAGGGTTTAGGGAATGCAGTGGTGTTCGGGCAGTGTAGGGAGTCGTGCTGGGGCTCGTGTTTCAGGGTTTAGGGCAGTGCAGTGGTGTTCGGGCAGTGCAGGGGGTCTTGCTGGGGCTGGTGTTTCAGGGTTTAGGGCAGTGCAGTGGTGTTCGGGCAGTGTAGGGGGCCGTGCAGGGGCTGGTGTGTCAGGGTTTAGGGCAGTGCAGTGGTGTTCGGGCAGTGGAGGGGGTCGTGCTGGGGCTGGTGTTTCAGGGATTAGGGAAGTGCAGTGGTGTTCGGGCAGTGTAGGGGGTCTTGCTGGGGCTGGTGTTTCAGGGTTTAGGGCAGTAGTGTTCGGGCAGTGTATGGGGTCTTGCTTGAGATGATGTTTCAGGGTTTAGGGCAGTGCAGTGATGTTCCGGCAGTGTAGGGGGTCGTGCTGGGGGTGGTGTTTCAGGGTTTAGGGCAGTCTAGGGGGCCGTGCAGGGGCTGGTGTTTCAGGGTTTAGGGCAATGCAGTGGTGTTCGGGCAGTGTAGGGAGTCGTGCTGGGGCTCGTGTTTCAGGGTTTAGGGCAGTGCAGTGGTGTTCGGGCAGTGCAGGGGGTCTTGCTGGGGCTGATGTTTTAGGGTTTAGGGCAGTGCAGTGGGGTTCGGGCAGTGTAGGGGCTTGTGCTGGGGGTGGTGTTTCAGGGTTTAGGCAGTGCAGTGGTGTTCGGGCAGTGTAGGGGGTCGTGCTGGGGCTGGTGTTTTAGGGTTTAGCGCAGTGCAGTGGTGTTCGGGAAGTGTAGGGGTCGTGCAGGGGCTGATGATTCAGGGTTTAGGGCAGTGCAGTGGTGTTCGGGCAGTGTAGGGGGTCTTGCTGGGGCTTGTGTTTTAGGGTTTAGGTCTGTGCAGTGGTGTTCGGGCAGTGTAGGGGGTCTTGCTGGGGCTGATGTTTTAGGGTTTAGGGCAGTGCAGTGGGGTTCGGGCAGTGTAGGGGCTTGTGCTGGGGGTGGTGTTTCAGGGTTTAGGCAGTGCAGTGGTGTTCGGGCAGTGTAGGGGGTCGTGCTGGGGCTGGTGTTTCAGGGTTTAGGGCAGTGCAGTAGTGTTCGGGCAGTGTAGGCGGATGTGCTGGGGGTGGTGTTTCAGGGTTTAGGGCAGTATAGTGGTGTTAGGGCAGTGTAGGGGGTTGTGCTGGGGCTGGTGTTTCAGGGTTTAGGGCAGTGCAGTGGTGTTCGGGCAGTGTAGGGGGTCGTGCAGGGGCTGGTGTTTCAGGTTTTAGGGCAGTGCAGTGGTGTTCGGGCAGTGTAGGGGGCCGTGCAGGGGCTGGTGTGTCAGGGTTTAGGGCAGTGCAGTGGTGTTCGGGCAGTGGAGGGGGTCGTGCTGGGGCTGGTGTTTCAGGGATTAGGGAAGTGCAGTGGTGTTCGGGCAGTGTAGGGGGTCTTGCTGGGGCTGGTGTTTCAGGGTTTAGGGCAGTAGTGTTCGGGCAGTGTATGGGGTCTTGCTTGAGATGATGTTTCAGGGTTTAGGGCAGTGCAGTGGTGTCCGGGCAGTGTAGGGGGTCGTGCAGGGGCTGGTGTTTCAGGGTTTAGGGCAGAGCAGTGGTGTTCGGGGAGTGTAGGGGGTTGTGCAGGAGCTGGTGTTTCAGGGTATAGGGCAGTGCAGTGGTGTTCGGGCAGTGTAGGGGGTCGTGCAGAGGCTGGTGTTTCAGGGTTTAGGGCAGTGAAGTGGTGTTCGGGCAGTGTAGGGGGTCGTGCTGGGGGTGGTGTTTCAGGGTTTAGGGCAGTCTAGGGGGCCGTGCAGGGGCTGGTGTTTCAGGGTTTAGGGAATGCAGTGGTGTTCGGGCAGTGTAGGGAGTCGTGCTGGGGCTCGTGTTTCAGGGTTTAGGGCAGTGCAGTGGTGTTCGGGCAGTGCAGGGGGTCTTGCTGGGGCTAGTGTTTCAGGGTTTAGGGCAGTGCAGTGGTGTTCGGGCAGTGTAGGGGGTCATGCAGGGGCTGGTGTTTCTGGTTTTAGGTCAGTGCATTGGTGTTTGGGCAGTGTAGGGGGTCATGCAGGGGCTGGTGTTTCAGGGTTTAGGGCAGTGCAGTGGTGTTCGGGCCGTGTAGGGGGTCTTGCTGGGGCTGGTGATTCAGGGTTTGGGGCCGTGTAGTGGTGTTCGGGCAGTGTAGGGGGTCGTGCTGGGACTGGTGTTTCAGGGTTTAGGGCAGTGCAGTGGTGTTCGGGCAGTGTAGGGGGTCGTGCAGGGGCTGGTGTTTCAGGTTTTAGGGCAGTGCAGTGGTGTTTGGGCAGTGTAGGGGGTCGTGCAGGGGCTGGTGTTTCAGGGTTTAGGGCAGTGCAGTGGTGTTCGGGCAGTGTAGGGGGTCGTGCAGGGGCTGGTGTTTCAGGGATTAGGGAAGTGCAGTGGTGTTCGGGCAGTGTAGGGGGTCTTGCTGGGGCTGGTGTTTCAGGGTTTAGGGCAGTAGTGTTCGGGCAGTGTATGGGGTCTTGCTTGAGATGATGTTTCAGGGTTTAGGGCAGTGCAGTGGTGTTCCGGTAGTGTAGGGGGTCGTGCTCGGGGTGGTGATTCAGGGTTTAGGGTAGTGTAGGGGGTCGTACAGGGGCTGGTGTTTCAGGGTATAGGGCAGTGCGGTGGTGTTCGGGCAGTGTAGGGGGTCATGCTGGGGCTGGTGTTTCAGGGTTTAGGGCAGTGCGGTGGTGTTCGGACAGTGTAGGGGTCATGTTGGGGCTGGTGGTTTAGGGCAGTGCAGTGGAATTCGGGCAGTGTAGGGGGTCGTGCTGGGAGTGGTGTTTCAGGGTTTAGGGCAGTGCAGTGGTGTTCCGGCAGTATAGGGGGTTGTGCTGGGGGTAGTGTTTCAGGGTTTAGGGCAGTCTAGGGGGTCGTGCAGGGGCTGGTGTTTCAGGGTTTAGGGCATTGCAGTGGTGTTCAGGCAGTGCAGGGGGTCGTGCTGGGGCTGGTGTTTCAGGGTTTAGGGCAGTGCAGTGGTGTTCGGGCAGTGTAGGGGTCGTGCTGGGGCTGGTGTTTCTGGGTTTAGGGCAGTGCAGTGGTGTCCAGGCAGTGTAGGGGGTCATGCAGGGGCTGGTGTTTCAGGGTTTAGGGCAGAGCAGTGGTGTTCGGGGAGTGTAGGGGGTCGTGCAGTGGCTGGTGTTTCAGGATTTAGGGCAGTGCAGTGGTGTTCAGGCAGTGTAGGGGGTCGTGCAGGGGCTGGTGTTTCAGGGTTGAGGGCAGTGAAGTGGTGTTCAGGCAGTGTAGGGGGTCGTGCTGGGGCTGGTGTTTCAGGGTTTAGGGAAGTGCAGTGGTGTTTGGTCAGTGTAGGTGGTCTTGCTGGGGCTGGTGTTTCAGGGTTTAGGGCAGTGCAGTGGTGTTCGGGCAGTGTAGAGGGTCGTGCTGGGGGTGGTGTTTTAGGGTTTAGGGCAGTAGTGTTCGGGCAGTGTACGGGGTCTTGCTTGGGATGATGTTTCAGGCTTTAGAGCAGTGCAGTAGTTTTCGGGCAGTGTAGGTGCTGATGCTGGGGGTGATGTTTCAGGATTAAGGGCAGTGGTGTTCGGGCAGTGTAGGGGTCGTGCTCGGGGTGATGAATCAGGGTTTAGGGCAGTGCAGCGGTGTTCGGGCAGTGTAGGGGGTCGTGCTGGGAGTGGTGTTTCAGGGTTTAGCGCAGTGCAGTGGTGTTCGGGAAGTGTAGGGGTCGTGCAGGGGCTGATGATTCAGGCTTTAGGGCAGTACAGTGGTGTTCGGGCAGTGTAGGGGGTCTTGCTGGGGCTTGTGTTTTAGGGTTTAGGTCTGTGCAGTGGTGTTCGAGCAGTGTAGGGGGTCTTGCTGGGGCTGATGTTTTAGGGTTTAGGGCAGTGCAGTGGGGTTCAGGCAGTGTAGGTGCTTGTGCTGGGGGTGGTGTTTCAGGGTTTAGGCAGTGCAGTGGTGTTCGGGCAGTGTAGGGGGTCGTGCTGGGGCTGGTGTTTCAGGGTTTAGGGCAGTGCAGTAGTGTTCGGGCAGTGTAGGCGGATGTGCTGGGGGTTGTGTTTCAGGGTTTAGGGCAGTATAATGGTGTTAGGGCAGTGTAGGGGGTTGTGCTGGGGCTGGTGTTTCAGGGTTTAGGGCAGTGCAGTGGTGTTCGGGCAGTGTAGGGGGTTGTGCTGGGGCTGGTGTTTCAGGGTTAGGGGCAGTGCATTGGTGTTCGGGCACTGTAGGGGTCGTGCTGGGGCTGGTGTTTCAGGGTTTAGGGCAGTGCAGTGGTGTTCGGGCAGTGTAGGGGGTCATGCAGGGGCTGGTGTTTCAGGGTTTAGGGCAGTGCAGTGGTGTTCGGGCAGTGTAGGGGGTCTTCCAGGGGCTGGTGTTTCCGGGTTTAGGGCAGTGCAGTGGTGTTCGGGCAGTGTAGGGGGTCGTGCTGGGGCTGGTGTTTCAGGGTTTAGGGCAGTGCAGTGGTGTTCGGGCAGTGTAGGGAGTCGTGCTGGGGCTCGTGTTTCAGGGTTTAGGGCAGTGCAGTTGTGTTCGGGCAGTGTAGGGGGTCGTGCTGGGGGTGGTGTTTCAGGGTTTAGGGCAGTGGTGTTCATGCAAGGTGTCGGGGGTCTTGCTGGGGCTGGTGTTTCAGGGTTTAGTGCAGTGCAGTGGTGTTAGGGCAGTGTAGAGGGTCGTGCAGGGGTGGTGTTTCAGGGTTTAGGACAGTGCAGTGGTGTTTAGGCAGTGTAGGGGCTTGTGCTGGGGCTGGTGTTTCAGGGTTTAGGGCGGTGCATGGTGTTCGGGCAGTGTAGGGGGTCATGCTTGGGATGATGTTTCAGGGTTTAGGGCAGTGCAGTGGTGTTCGGGCAGTGTAGGGGGTCGTGCTGAGGGAGGTGTTTTAGAGTTTAGGGCAGTGCAGTGGTGTTCCGGCATTGTAGGGGGTCGTGCTGGGGGTGGTGTTTCATGGTTTAGGGCAGTCTAGGGGGAAGTGCAGGGGCTGGTGTTTCAGGGTTTAGGGCAGAGCAGTGGTGTTCGGGCAGTGTAGGGAGTCGTGCTGGGGCTCGTGTTTCAGGGTTTAGGGCAGTGCAGTGGTCTTCGGGAAGTGCAGGGGGTCGTGCTGGGGCTCGTGTTTCAGGGTTTAGGGCAGTGCAGTGGTGTTCGGGCAGTGCAGGGGGTCGTGCTGGGGCTGGTGTTTCAGGGTTTAGGGCAGTGCAGTGGTGTTCGGGCAGTGTAGGGGGTCGTGCAGGGGCTGGTGTTTCAGGTTTTAGGGCAGTGCAGTGGTGTTCGGGCAGTGTAGGGGGTCGTGCAGGGGCTGGTGTTTCAGGGTTTAGGGCAGTGCAGTGGTGTTCGGGCAGTGTAGGGGGTCGTGCTGGGGCTGGTGTTTCAGGGATTAGGGAAGAGCAGTGGTGTTCGGGCAGTGTAGGGGGTCTTGCTGGGGCTGGTGTTTCAGGGTTTAGGGCAGTCTAGGGGGCCGTGCAGGAGCTGGTGTTTCAGGGTTTAGGGCAGAGCAGTGGTGTTCGGGGAGTGTAGGGGGTTGTGCAGGAGCTGGTGTTTCAGGGTATAGGGCAGTGCAGTGGTGTTCGGGCAGTGTAGGGGGTCGTGCAGAGGCTGGTTTTTCAGGGTTTAGGGTAGTGCAGTGGTGTTCGGGCAGTGTAGGGAGTCGTGCTGGGGCTCGTGTTTCAGGGTTTAGGGCAGTGCAGTTGTGTTCGGGCAGTGTAGGGGGTCGTGCTGGGGGTGGTGTTTCAGGGTTTAGGGCAGTGGTGTTCATGCAAGGTGTCGGGGGTCTTGCTGGGGCTGGTGTTTCAGGGTTTAGTGCAGTGCAGTGGTGTTAGGGCAGTGTGGAGGGTCGTGCAGGGGTGGTGTTTCAGGGTTTAGGACAGTGCAGTGGTGTTTAGGCAGTGTAGGGGCTTGTGCTGGGGCTGGTGGTTCAGGGTTTAGGGCGGTGCGTGGTGTTCGGGCAGTGTAGGGGGTCATGCTTGGGATTATGTTTCAAGGTTTAGGGCAGTGCAGTGGTGTTCGGGCAGTGTAGGGGGTCGTGCTGAGGGTGGTGTTTTAGAGTTTGGGGCAGTGCAGTGGTGTTCCGGCATTTTAGGGGGTCGTGCTGGGGGTGGTGTTTCAGGGTTTAGGGCAGTCTAGGGGGAAGTGCAGGGGCTGGTGTTTCAGGGTTTAGGGCAGTGCAGTGGTGTTCGGGCAGTGTAGGGAGTCGTGCTGGGGCTCGTGTTTCAGGGTTTAGGGCAGTGCAGTGGTGTTCGGGCAGTGCAGGGGGTCGTGCTGGGGCTGGTGTTTCAGGGTTTAGGGCAGTGTAGTGGTGTTCGGGCAGTGTAGGGGGTCGTGCAGGGGCTGGTGTTTCAGGTTTTAGGGCAGTGCAGTGGTGTTCGGGCAGTGTAGGGGGTCGTGCAGGGGCTGGTGTTTCAGGGTTTAGGGCAGTGCAGTGGTGTTCGGGCAGTGTAGGGTGCCGTGCTGGGGCTGGTGTTTCAGGGATTAGGGAAGTGCAGTGGTGTTCGGGCAGTGTAGGGGGTCTTGCTGGGGCTGGTGTTTCAGGGTTTAGGGCAGTAGTGTTCGGGCAGTGTATGGGGTCTTGCTTGAGATGATGTTTCAGGGTTTAAGGCAGTGCAGTAGTGTCCGGGCAGTGTAGGGGGTCATGCAGGGGCTGGTGTTTCAGGGTTTAGGGCAGAGCACTGGTGTTCGGGGCGTGTAGGGGGTTGTGCAGGAGCTGGTGTTTCAGGGTATAGGGCAGTGCAGTGGTGTTCGGGCAGTGTAGGGGGTCGTGCAGAGGCTGGTGTTTCAGGGTTTAGGGCAGTGAAGTGTTGTTCGGGCAGTGTAGGGGTTCGTGCTGGGGCTGGTGTTTCAGGGTTTAGGGCAGTGAAGTGGTGGTTGGGCAGTGTAGGGGGTCATGCAGGGGGTGGTGTTTCAGAGTTTAGGGCAGTGCAGTGATGTTCCGGCAGTGTAGGGGGTCGTGCTGGGGGTGGTGTTTCAGGGTTTAGGGCAGTCTAGGGGGCCGTGCAGGGGCTGGTGTTTCAGGGTTTAGGGCAATGCAGTGGTTTTCGGGCAGTGTAGGGAGTCGTGCTGGGGCTCGTGTTTCAGGGTTTAGGGCAGTGCAGTGGTGTTCGGGCAGTGCAGGGGGTCGTGCTGGGGCTGGTGTTTCAGGGTTTAGGGCAGTGCAGTGGTGTTCGGGCAGTGTAGGGGGTCGTGCAGGGGCTGGTGTTTCTGGTTTTAGGGCTGTGCAGTGGTGTTCGGGCAGTGTAGGGGGTCATGCAGGGGCTGGTGTTTCAGGGTTTAGGGCAGTGCAGTGGTGTTCGGGCCGTGTACGGGGTCTTGCTGGGGCTGGTGATTCAGAGTTTGGGGCAGTGTAGTGGTGTTCGGGCAGTGTAGGGGGTCGTGCTGGGGCTGGTGTTTCAGGGTTTAGGGCAGTGCAGTGGTGTTCGGGCAGTGTAGGGGGTCGTGCAGGGGCTGGTGTTTCAGGGTTTAGGGCAGTGAAGTGGTGTTCGGGCAGTGTAGGGGGTCATGCTGGGGGTGGTGTTTCAGAGTTTAGGGCAGTGCAGTGATGTTCCGGCAGTGTAGGGGGTCGTGCTGGGGGTGGTGTTTCAGGGTTTAGGGCAGTCTAGGGGGCCGTGCAGGGGCTGGTGTTTCAGGGTTTAGGGCAATGCAGTGGTGTTCGGGCAGTGTAGGGAGTCGTGCTGGGGCTCGTGTTTCAGGGTTTAGGGCAGTGCAGGGGGTCTTGCTGGGGCTGGTGTTTCAGGGTTTAGGGCAGTGCAGTGGTGTTCCGGTAGTGTAGGGGGTCGTGCTCGGGGTGGTGATTCAGGGTTTAGGGTAGTGTAGGGGGTCGTACAGGGGCTGGTGTTTCAAGGTATAGGGCAGTGCGGTGGTGTTCGGGCAGTGTAGGGGGTCATGCTGGGGCTGGTGTTTCAGGGTTTAGGGCAGTGCGGTGGTGTTCGGACAGTGTAGGGGTCATGTTGGGGCTGGTGGTTTAGGGCAGTGCAGTGGAATTCGGGCAGTGTAGGGGGTCGTGCTGGGAGTGGTGTTTCAGGGTTTAGGGCAGTGCAGTGGTGTTCCGGCAGTATAGGGGGTTGTGCTGGGGGTAGTGTTTCAGGGTTTAGGGCAGTCTAGGGGGTCGTGCAGGGGCTGGTGTTTCAGGGTTTAGGGCATTGCAGTGGTGTTCAGGCAGTGCAGGGGGTCGTGCTGGGGCTGGTGTTTCAGGGTTTAGGGCAGTGCAGTGGTGTTCGGGAAGTGTAGGGGTCGTGCTGGGGCTGGTGTTTCAGGGTTTAGGGCAGTGCAGTGGTGTCCAGGCAGTGTAGGGGGTCATGCAGGGGCTGGTGTTTCAGGGTTTAGGGCAGAGCAGTGGTGTTCGGGGAGTGTAGGGGGTCGTGCAGTGGCTGGTGTTTCAGGATTTAGGGCAGTGCAGTGGTGTTCGGGCAGTGTAGGGGGTCGTGCAGGGGCTGGTGTTTCAGGGTTGAGGGCAGTGAAGTGGTGTCCAGGCAGTGTAGGGGGTCGTGCTGGGGCTGGTGTTTCAGGGTTTAGGGAAGTGCAGTGGTGTTTGGTCAGTGTAGGTGGTCTTGCTGGGGCTGGTGTTTCAGGGTTTAGGGCAGTGCAGTGGTGTTCGGGCAGTGTAGGGGGTCGTGCTGGGGGTGGTGTTTTAGGGTTTAGGGCAGTAGTGTTCGGGCAGTGTACGGGGTCTTGCTTGGGATGATGTTTCAGGCTTTAGAGCAGTGCAGTATTTTTCGGGCAGTGTAGGTGCTGATGCTGGGGGTGATGTTTCAGGATTTAGGGCAGTGGTGTTCGGGCAGTGTAGGGGTCGTGCTCGGGGTGATGAATCAGGGTTTAGGGCAGTGCAGTGGTGTTCGGGCAGTGTAGGGGGTCGTGCTGGGAGTGGTGTTTCAGGGTTTAGCGCAGTGCAGTGGTGTTCGGGAAGTGTAGGGGTCGTGCAGGGGCTGATGATTCAGGCTTTAGGGCAGTGCAGTGGTGTTCGTGCAGTGTAGGGGGTCTTGCTGGGGCTTGTGTTTTAGGGTTTAGGTCTGTGCAGTGGTGTTCGAGCAGTGTAGGGGGTCTTGCTGGGGCTGATGTTTTAGGGTTTAGGGCAGTGCAGTGGGGTTCAGGCAGTGTAGGTGCTTGTGCTGGGGGTGGTGTTTCAGGGTTTAGGCAGTGCAGTGGTGTTCGGGCAGTGTAGGGGGTCGTGCTGGGGCTGGTGTTTCAGGGTTTAGGGCAGTGCAGTAGTGTTCGGGCAGTGTAGGCGGATGTGCTGGGGGTGGTGTTTCAGGGTTTAGGGCAGTATAATGGTGTTAGGGCAGTGTAGGGGGTTGTGCTGGGGCTGGTGTTTCAGGGTTTAGGGCAGTGCAGTGGTGTTTGGGCAGTGTAGGGGGTCGTGCTGGGGCTGGTGTTTCAGGGTTAGGGGCAGTGCATTGGTGTTCGGGCACTGTAGGGGTCGTGCTGGGGCTGGTGTTTCAGGGTTTAGGGCAGTGCAGTGGTGTTCGGGCAGTGTAGGGGGTCATGCAGGGGCTGGTGTTTCAGGGTTTAGGGCAGTGCAGTGGTGTTCGGGCAGTGTAGGGGGTCTTCCAGGGGCTGGTGTTTCCGGGTTTAGGGCAGTGCAGTGGTGTTCGGGCAGTGTAGGGGGTCGTGCTGGGGCTGGTGTTTCAGGGTTTAGGGCAGTGCAGTGGTGTTCGGGCAGTGTAGGGAGTCGTGCTGGGGCTCGTGTTTCAGGGTTTAGGGCAGTGCAGTTGTGTTCGGGCAGTGTAGGGGGTCGTGCTGGGGGTGGTGTTTCAGGGTTTAGGGCAGTGGTGTTCATGCAAGGTTTCGGGGGTCTTGCTGGGGCTGGTGTTTCAGGGTTTAGTGCAGTGCAGTGGTGTTAGGGCAGTGTAGAGGGTCGTGCAGGGGTGGTGTTTCAGGGTTTAGGACAGTGCAGTGGTGTTTAGGCAGTGTAGGGGCTTGTGCTGGGGCTGGTGTTTCAGGGTTTAGGGCGGTGCATGGTGTTCGGGCAGTGTAGGGGGTCATGCTTGGGATGATGTTTCAGGGTTTAGGGCAGTGCAGTGGTGTTCGGGCAGTGTAGGGGGTCGTGCTGAGGGTGGTGTTTTAGAGTTTAGGGCAGTGCAGTGGTGTTCCGGCATTGTAGGGGGTCGTGCAGGCGGTGGTGTTTCAGGGTTTAGGGCAGTCTAGGGGGAAGTGCAGGGGCTGGTGTTTCAGGGTTTAGGGCAGAGCAGTGGTGTTCGGGCAGTGTAGGGAGTCGTGCTGGGGCTCGTGTTTCAGGGTTTAGGGCAGTGCAGTGGTCTTCGGGCAGTGCAGGGGGTCGTGCTGGGGCTCGTGTTTCAGGGTTTAGGGCAGTGCAGTGGTGTTCGGGCAGTGCAGGGGGTCGTGCTGGGGCTGGTGTTTCAGGGTTTAGGGCAGTGCAGTGGTGTTCGGGCAGTGTACGGGGTCGTGCAGGGGCTGGTGTTTCAGGTTTTAGGGCAGTGCAGTGGTGTTCGGGCAGTGTAGGGGGTCGTGCAGGGGCTGGTGTTTCAGGTTTTAGGGCAGTGCAGTGGTGTTCGGGCAGTGTAGGGGGTCGTGCAGGGGCTGGTGTTTCAGGGTTTAGGGCAGTCTAGGGGGCCGTGCAGGGGCTGGTGTTTCAGGGTTTAGGGCAGAGCAGTGGTGTTCGGGGAGTGTAGGGGGTTGTGCAGGAGCTGGTGTTTCAGGGTATAGGGCAGTGCAGTGGTGTTCGGGCAGTGTAGGGGGTCGTGCAGAGGCTGGTTTTTCAGGGTTTAGGGCAGTGCAGTGGTGTTCAGGCAGTGTAGGGAGTCGTGCTGGGGCTCGTGTTTCAGGGTTTAGGGCAGTGCAGTTGTGTTCGGGCAGTGTAGGGGGTCGTGCTGGGGGTGGTGTTTCAGGGTTTAGGGCAGTGGTGTTCATGCAAGGTGTCGGGGGTCTTGCTGGGGCTGGTGTTTCAGGGTTTAGTGCAGTGCAGTGGTGTTAGGGCAGTGTGGAGGGTCGTGCAGGGGTGGTGTTTCAGGGTTTAGGACAGTGCAGTGGTGTTTAGGCAGTGTAGGGGCTTGTGCTGGGGCTGGTGGTTCAGGGTTTAGGGCGGTGCGTGGTGTTTCGGGCAGTGTAGGGGGTCATGCTTGGGATTATGTTTCAAGGTTTAGGGCAGTGCAGTGGTGTTCGGGGAGTGTAGGGGGTTGTGCAGGAGCTGGTGTTTCAGGGTATAGGGCAGTGCAGTGGTGTTCGGGCAGTGTAGGGGGTCGTGCAGAGGCTGGTTTTTCAGGGTTTAGGGCAGTGCAGTGGTGTTCAGGCAGTGTAGGGAGTCGTGCTGGGGCTCGTGTTTCAGGGTTTAGGGCAGTGCAGTTGTGTTCGGGCAGTGTAGGGGGTCTTGCTGGGGCTGGTGTTTCAGGGTTTAGGGCAGTCTAGGGGGCCGTGCAGGGGCTGGTGTTTCAGGGTTTAGGGCAGAGCAGTGGTGTTCGGGGAGTGTAGGGGGTTGTGCAGGAGCTGGTGTTTCAGGGTATAGGGCAGTGCAGTGGTGTTCGGGCAGTGTAGGGGGTCGTGCAGAGGCTGGTTTTTCAGGGTTTAGGGCAGTGCAGTGGTGTTCAGGCAGTGTAGGGAGTCGTGCTGGGGCTCGTGTTTCAGGGTTTAGGGCAGTGCAGTTGTGTTCGGGCAGTGTAGGGGGTCGTGCTGGGGGTGGTGTTTCAGGGTTTAGGGCAGTGGTGTTCATGCAAGGTGTCGGGGGTCTTGCTGGGGCTGGTGTTTCAGGGTTTAGTGCAGTGCAGTGGTGTTAGGGCAGTGTGGAGGGTCGTGCAGGGGTGGTGTTTCAGTGTTTAGGACAGTGCAGTGGTGTTTAGGCAGTGTAGGGGCTTGTGCTGGGGCTGGTGGTTCAGGGTTTAGGGCGGTGCGTGGTGTTCGGGCAGTGTAGGGGGTCATGCTTGGGATTATGTTTCGAGGTTTAGGGCAGTGCAGTGGTGTTCGGGCAGTGTAGGGGGTCGTGCTGAGGGTGGTGTTTTAGAGTTTAGGGCAGTGCAGTGGTGTTCCGGCATTTTAGGGGGTCGTGCTGGGGGTGGTGTTTCAGGGTTTAGGGCAGTCTAGGGGGAAGTGCAGGGGCTGGTGTTTCAGGGTTTAGGGCAGTGCAGTGGTGTTCGGGCAGTGTAGGGAGTCGTGCTGGGGCTCGTGTTTCAGGGTTTAGGGCAGTGCAGTGGTGTTCGGGCAGTGCAGGGGGTCGTGCTGGGGCTGGTGTTTCAGGGTTTAGGGCAGTGCAGTGGTGTTCGGGCAGTGTAGGGGGTCGTGCAGGGGCTGGTGTTTCAGGTTTTAGGGCAGTGCAGTGGTGTTCGGGCAGTGTAGGGGGTCGTGCAGGGGCTGGTGTTTCAGGGTTTAGGGCAGTGCAGTGGTGTTCGGGCAGTGTAGGGGGCCGTGCTGGGGCTGGTGTTTCAGGGATTAGGGAAGTGCAGTGGTGTTCGGGCAGTGTAGGGGGTCTTGCTGGGGCTGGTGTTTCAGGGTTTAGGGCAGTAGTGTTCGGGCAGTGTATGGGGTCTTGCTTGAGATGATGTTTCAGGGTTTAAGGCAGTGCAGTAGTGTCCGGGCAGTGTAGGGGGTCATGCAGGGGCTGGTGTTTCAGGGTTTAGGGCAGAGCAGTGGTGTTCGGGGAGTGTAGGGGGTTGTGCAGGAGCTGGTGTTTCAGGGTATAGGGCAGTGCAGTGGTGTTCGGGCAGTGTAGGGGGTCGTGCAGAGGCTGGTGTTTCAGGGTTTAGGGCAGTGAAGTGGTGTTCGGGCAGTGTAGGGGGTCGTGCAGGGGGTGGTGTTTCAGAGTTTAGGGCAGTGCAGTGATGTTCCGGCAGTGTAGGGGGTCGAGCTGAGGGTGGTGTTTCAGGGTTTAGGGCAGTCTAGGGGGCCGTGCAGGGGCTGGTGTTTCAGGGTTTAGGGCAATGCAGTGGTTTTCGGGCAGTGTAGGGAGTCGTGCTGGGGCTCGTGTTTCAGGGTTTAGGGCAGTGCAGTGGTGTTCGGGCAGTGCAGGGGGTCGTGCTGGGGCTGGTGTTTCAGGGTTTAGGGCAGTGCAGTGGTGTTCGGGCAGTGTAGGGGGTCGTGCAGGGGCTGGTGTTTCTGGTTTTAGGGCTGTGCAGTGGTGTTCGGGCAGTGTAGGGGGTCATGCAGGGGCTGGTGTTTCAGGGTTTAGGGCAGTGCAGTGGTGTTCGGGCCGTTTAGGGGGTCTTGCTGGGGCTGGTGATTCAGAGTTTGGGGCAGTGTAGTGGTGTTCGGGCAGTGTAGGGGGTCGTGCTGGGGCTGGTGTTTCAGGGTTTAGGGCAGTGCAGTGGTGTTCGGGCAGTGTAGGGGGTCGTGCAGGGGCTGGTGTTTCAGGGTTTAGGGCAGTGAAGTGGTGTTCGGGCAGTGTAGGGGGTCATGCTGGGGGTGGTGTTTCAGAGTTTAGGGCAGTGCAGTGATGTTCCGGCAGTGTAAGGGGTCGTGCTGGGGGTGGTGTTTCAGGGTTTAGGGCAGTCTAGGGGGCCGTGCAGGGGCTGGTGTTTCAGGGTTTAGGGCAATGCAGTGGTGTTCGGGCAGTGTAGGGAGTCGTGCTGGGGCTCGTGTTTCAGGGTTTAGGGCAGTGGAGGGGGTCTTGCTGGGGCTGGTGTTTCAGGGTTTAGGGCAGTGCAGTGGTGTTCGGGCAGTGTAGGGGGTCGTGCAGGGGCTGGTGTTTCTGGTTTTAGGGCAGTGCAGTGGTGTTTGGGCAGTGTAGGGGGTCGTGCAGGGGCTGGTGTTTCAGGGTTTAGGGCAGTGCAGTGGTGTTCGGGCCGTGTAGGGGGTCTTGCTGGGGCTGGTGATTCAGGGTTTGGGGCAGTGTAGTGGTGTTCGGGCAGTGTAGGGGGTCGTGCTGGGGCTGGTGTTTCAGGGTTTAGGGCAGTGCAGTGGTGTTCGGGCAGTGTAGGGGGTCGTGCAGGGGCTGGTGTTTCAGGTTTTCGGGCAGTGCAGTGGTGTTTGGGCAGTGTAGGGGGTCGTGCAGGGGCTGGTGTTTCAGGGTTTAGGGCAGTGCAGTGGTGTTCGGGCAGTGCAGGGGGTCGTGCTGGGGCTGGTGTTTCAGGGTTTAGGGCAGTGCAGTGGTGTTCCGGCAGTGTAGGGGGTCGTGCAGGGGCTGGTGTTTCTGGTTTTAGGGCTGTGCAGTGGTGTTCGGGCAGTGTAGGGGGTCATGCAGGGGCTGGTGTTTCAGGGTTTAGGGCAGTGCAGTGGTGTTCGGGCCGTGTACGGGGTCTTGCTGGGGCTGGTGATTCAGAGTTTGGGGCAGTGTAGTGGTGTTCGGGCAGTGTAGGGGGTCGTGCTGGGGCTGGTGTTTCAGGGTTTAGGGCAGTGCAGTGGTGTTCGGGCAGTGTAGGGGGTCGTGCAGGGGCTGGTGTTTCAGGGTTTAGGGCAGTGAAGTGGTGTTCGGGCAGTGTAGGGGGTCATGCTGGGGGTGGTGTTTCAGAGTTTAGGGCAGTGCAGTGATGTTCCGGCAGTGTAGGGGGTCGTGCTGGGGGTGGTGTTTCAGGGTTTAGGGCAGTCTAGGGGGCCGTGCAGGGGCTGGTGTTTCAGGGTTTAGGGCAATGCAGTGGTGTTCGGGCAGTGTAGGGAGTCGTGCTGGGGCTCGTGTTTCAGGGTTTAGGGCAGTGCAGGGGGTCTTGCTGGGGCTGGTGTTTCAGGGTTTAGGGCAGTGCAGTGGTGTTCCGGTAGTGTAGGGGGTCGTGCTCGGGGTGGTGATTCAGGGTTTAGGGTAGTGTAGGGGGTCGTACAGGGGCTGGTGTTTCAAGGTATAGGGCAGTGCGGTGGTGTTCGGGCAGTGTAGGGGGTCATGCTGGGGCTGGTGTTTCAGGGTTTAGGGCAGTGCGGTGGTGTTCGGACAGTGTAGGGGTCATGTTGGGGCTGGTGGTTTAGGGCAGTGCAGTGGAATTCGGGCAGTGTAGGGGGTCGTGCTGGGAGTGGTGTTTCAGGGTTTAGGGCAGTGCAGTGGTGTTCCGGCAGTATAGGGGGTTGTGCTGGGGGTAGTGTTTCAGGGTTTAGGGCAGTCTAGGGGGTCGTGCAGGGGCTGGTGTTTCAGGGTTTAGGGCATTGCAGTGGTGTTCAGGCAGTGCAGGGGGTCGTGCTGGGGCTGGTGTTTCAGGGTTTAGGGCAGTGCAGTGGTGTTCGGGCAGTGTAGGGGTCGTGCTGGGGCTGGTGTTTCAGGGTTTAGGGCAGTGCAGTGGTGTCCAGGCAGTGTAGGGGGTCATGCAGGGGCTGGTGTTTCAGGGTTTAGGGCAGAGCAGTGGTGTTCGGGGAGTGTAGGGGGTCGTGCAGTGGCTGGTGTTTCAGGATTTAGGGCAGTGCAGTGGTGTTCGGGCAGTGTAGGGGGTCGTGCAGGGGCTGGTGTTTCAGGGTTGAGGGCAGTGAAGTGGTGTCCAGGCAGTGTAGGGGGTCGTGCTGGGGCTGGTGTTTCAGGGTTTAGGGAAGTGCAGTGGTGTTTGGTCAGTGTAGGTGGTCTTGCTGGGGCTGGTGTTTCAGGGTTTAGGGCAGTGCAGTGGTGTTCGGGCAGTGTAGGGGGTCGTGCTGGGGGTGGTGTTTTAGGGTTTAGGGCAGTAGTGTTCGGGCAGTGTACGGGGTCTTGCTTGGGATGATGTTTCAGGCTTTAGAGCAGTGCAGTATTTTTCGGGCAGTGTAGGTGCTGATGCTGGGGGTGATGTTTCAGGATTTAGGGCAGTGGTGTTCGGGCAGTGTAGGGGTCGTGCTCGGGGTGATGAATCAGGGTTTAGGGCAGTGCAGTGGTGTTCGGGCAGTGTAGGGGGTCGTGCTGGGAGTGGTGTTTCAGGGTTTAGCGCAGTGCAGTGGTGTTCGGGAAGTGTAGGGGTCGTGCAGGGGCTGATGATTCAGGCTTTAGGGCAGTGCAGTGGTGTTCGGGCAGTGTAGGGGGTCTTGCTGGGGCTTGTGTTTTAGGGTTTAGGTCTGTGCAGTGGTGTTCGAGCAGTGTAGGGGGTCTTGCTGGGGCTGATGTTTTAGGGTTTAGGGCAGTGCAGTGGGGTTCAGGCAGTGTAGGTGCTTGTGCTGGGGGTGGTGTTTCAGGGTTTAGGCAGTGCAGTGGTGTTCGGGCAGTGTAGGGGGTCGTGCTGGGGCTGGTGTTTCAGGGTTTAGGGCAGTGCAGTAGTGTTCGGGCAGTGTAGGCGGATGTGCTGGGGGTGGTGTTTCAGGGTTTAGGGCAGTATAATGGTGTTAGGGCAGTGTAGGGGGTTGTGCTGGGGCTGGTGTTTCAGGGTTTAGGGCAGTGCAGTGGTGTTTGGGCAGTGTAGGGGGTCGTGCTGGGGCTGGTGTTTCAGGGTTAGGGGCAGTGCATTGGTGTTCGGGCACTGTAGGGGTCGTGCTGGGGCTGGTGTTTCAGGGTTTAGGGCAGTGCAGTGGTGTTCGGGCAGTGTAGGGGGTCATGCAGGGGCTGGTGTTTCAGGGTTTAGGGCAGTGCAGTGGTGTTCGGGCAGTGTAGGGGGTCTTCCAGGGGCTGGTGTTTCCGGGTTTAGGGCAGTGCAGTGGTGTTCGGGCAGTGTAGGGGGTCGTGCTGGGGCTGGTGTTTCAGGGTTTAGGGCAGTGCAGTGGTGTTCGGGCAGTGTAGGGAGTCGTGCTGGGGCTCGTGTTTCAGGGTTTAGGGCAGTGCAGTTGTGTTCGGGCAGTGTAGGGGGTCGTGCTGGGGGTGGTGTTTCAGGGTTTAGGGCAGTGGTGTTCATGCAAGGTGTCGGGGGTCTTGCTGGGGCTGGTGTTTCAGGGTTTAGTGCAGTGCAGTGGTGTTAGGGCAGTGTAGAGGGTCGTGCAGGGGTGGTGTTTCAGGGTTTAGGACAGTGCAGTGGTGTTTAGGCAGTGTAGGGGCTTGTGCTGGGGCTGGTGTTTCAGGGTTTAGGGCGGTGCATGGTGTTCGGGCAGTGTAGGGGGTCATGCTTGGGATGATGTTTCAGGGTTTAGGGCAGTGCAGTGGTGTTCGGGCAGTGTAGGGGGTCGTGCTGAGGGTGGTGTTTTAGAGTTTAGGGCAGTGCAGTGGTGTTCCGGCATTGTAGGGGGTCGTGCAGGCGGTGGTGTTTCAGGGTTTAGGGCAGTCTAGGGGGAAGTGCAGGGGCTGGTGTTTCAGGGTTTAGGGCAGAGCAGTGGTGTTCGGGCAGTGTAGGGAGTCGTGCTGGGGCTCGTGTTTCAGGGTTTAGGGCAGTGCAGTGGTCTTCGGGCAGTGCAGGGGGTCGTGCTGGGGCTCGTGTTTCAGGGTTTAGGGCAGTGCAGTGGTGTTCGGGCAGTGCAGGGGGTCGTGCTGGGGCTGGTGTTTCAGGGTTTAGGGCAGTGCAGTGGTGTTCGGGCAGTGTAGGGGGTCGTGCAGGGGCTGGTGTTTCAGGTTTTAGGGCAGTGCAGTGGTGTTCGGGCAGTGTAGGGGGTCGTGCAGGGGCTGGTGTTTCAGGTTTTAGGGCAGTGCAGTGGTGTTCGGGCAGTGTAGGGGGTCGTGCAGGGGCTGGTGTTTCAGGGTTTAGGGCAGTCTAGGGGTCCGTGCAGGGGCTGGTGTTTCAGGGTTTAGGGCAGAGCAGTGGTGTTCGGGGAGTGTAGGGGGTTGTGCAGGAGCTGGTGTTTCAGGGTATAGGGCAGTGCAGTGGTGTTCGGGCAGTGTAGGGGGTCGTGCAGAGGCTGGTTTTTCAGGGTTTAGGGCAGTGCAGTGGTGTTCAGGCAGTGTAGGGAGTCGTGCTGGGGCTCGTGTTTCAGGGTTTAGGGCAGTGCAGTTGTGTTCGGGCAGTGTAGGGGGTCGTGCTGGGGGTGGTGTTTCAGGGTTTAGGGCAGTGGTGTTCATGCAAGGTGTCGGGGGTCTTGCTGGGGCTGGTGTTTCAGGGTTTAGTGCAGTGCAGTGGTGTTAGGGCAGTGTGGAGGGTCGTGCAGGGGTGGTGTTTCAGGGTTTAGGACAGTGCAGTGGTGTTTAGGCAGTGTAGGGGCTTGTGCTGGGGCTGGTGGTTCAGGGTTTAGGGCGGTGCGTGGTGTTTCGGGCAGTGTAGGGGGTCATGCTTGGGATTATGTTTCAAGGTTTAGGGCAGTGCAGTGGTGTTCGGGGAGTGTAGGGGGTTGTGCAGGAGCTGGTGTTTCAGGGTATAGGGCAGTGCAGTGGTGTTCGGGCAGTGTAGGGGGTCGTGCAGAGGCTGGTTTTTCAGGGTTTAGGGCAGTGCAGTGGTGTTCAGGCAGTGTAGGGAGTCGTGCTGGGGCTCGTGTTTCAGGGTTTAGGGCAGTGCAGTTGTGTTCGGGCAGTGTAGGGGGTCTTGCTGGGGCTGGTGTTTCAGGGTTTAGGGCAGTCTAGGGGGCCGTGCAGGGGCTGGTGTTTCAGGGTTTAGGGCAGAGCAGTGGTGTTCGGGGAGTGTAGGGGGTTGTGCAGGAGCTGGTGTTTCAGGGTATAGGGCAGTGCAGTGGTGTTCGGGCAGTGTAGGGGGTCGTGCAGAGGCTGGTTTTTCAGGGTTTAGGGCAGTGCAGTGGTGTTCAGGCAGTGTAGGGAGTCGTGCTGGGGCTCGTGTTTCAGGGTTTAGGGCAGTGCAGTTGTGTTCGGGCAGTGTAGGGGGTCGTGCTGGGGGTGGTGTTTCAGGGTTTAGGGCAGTGGTGTTCATGCAAGGTGTCGGGGGTCTTGCTGGGGCTGGTGTTTCAGGGTTTAGTGCAGTGCAGTGGTGTTAGGGCAGTGTGGAGGGTCGTGCAGGGGTGGTGTTTCAGTGTTTAGGACAGTGCAGTGGTGTTTAGGCAGTGTAGGGGCTTGTGCTGGGGCTGGTGGTTCAGGGTTTAGGGCGGTGCGTGGTGTTCGGGCAGTGTAGGGGGTCATGCTTGGGATTATGTTTCAAGGTTTAGGGCAGTGCAGTGGTGTTCGGGCAGTGTAGGGGCCGTGCTGAGGGTGGTGTTTTAGAGTTTAGGGCAGTGCAGTGGTGTTCCGGCATTTTAGGGGGTCGTGCTGGGGGTGGTGTTTCAGGGTTTAGGGCAGTCTAGGGGGAAGTGCAGGGGCTGGTGTTTCAGGGTTTAGGGCAGTGCAGTGGTGTTCGGGCAGTGTAGGGAGTCGTGCTGGGGCTCGTGTTTCAGGGTTTAGGGCAGTGCAGTGGTGTTCGGGCAGTGCAGGGGGTCGTGCTGGGGCTGGTGTTTCAGGGTTTAGGGCAGTGCAGTGGTGTTCGGGCAGTGTAGGGGGTCGTGCAGGGGCTGGTGTTTCAGGTTTTAGGGCAGTGCAGTGGTGTTCGGGCAGTGTAGGGGGTCGTGCAGGGGCTGGTGTTTCAGGGTTTAGGGCAGTGCAGTGGTGTTCAGGCAGTGTAGGGGGCCGTGCTGGGGCTGGTGTTTCAGGGATTAGGGAAGTGCAGTGGTGTTCGGGCAGTGTAGGGGGTCTTGCTGGGGCTGGTGTTTCAGGGTTTAGGGCAGTAGTGTTCGGGCAGTGTATGGGGTCTTGCTTGAGATGATGTTTCAGGGTTTAAGGCAGTGCAGTAGTGTCCGGGCAGTGTAGGGGGTCATGCAGGGGCTGGTGTTTCAGGGTTTAGGGCAGAGCAGTGGTGTTCGGGGAGTGTAGGGGGTTGTGCAGGAGCTGGTGTTTCAGGGTATAGGGCAGTGCAGTGGTGTTCGGGCAGTGTAGGGGGTCGTGCAGAGGCTGGTGTTTCAGGGTTTAGGGCAGTGAAGTGGTGTTCGGGCAGTGTAGGGGGTCGTGCTGGGGCTGGTGTTTCAGGGTTTAGGGCAGTGAAGTGGTGGTTGGGCAGTGTAGGGGGTCATGCAGGGGGTGGTGTTTCAGAGTTTAGGGCAGTGCAGTGATGTTCCGGCAGTGTAGGGGGTCGTGCTGAGGGTGGTGTTTCAGGGTTTAGGGCAGTCTAGGGGGCCGTGCAGGGGCTGGTGTTTCAGGGTTTAGGGCAATGCAGTGGTTTTCGGGCAGTGTAGGGAGTCGTGCTGGGGCTCGTGTTTCAGGGTTTAGGGCAGTGCAGTGGTGTTCGGGCAGTGCAGGGGGTCGTGCTGGGGCTGGTGTTTCAGGGTTTAGGGCAGTGCAGTGGTGTTCGGGCAGTGTAGGGGGTCGTGCAGGGGCTGGTGTTTCTGGTTTTAGGGCTGTGCAGTGGTGTTCGGGCAGTGTAGGGGGTCATGCAGGGGCTGGTGTTTCAGGGTTTAGGGCAGTGCAGTGGTGTTCGGGACGTTTAGGGGGTCTTGCTGGGGCTGGTGATTCAGAGTTTGGGGCAGTGTAGTGGTGTTCGGGCAGTGTAGGGGGTCGTGCTGGGGCTGGTGTTTCAGGGTTTAGGGCAGTGCAGTGGTGTTCGGGCAGTGTAGGGGGTCGTGCAGGGGCTGGTGTTTCAGGGTTTAGGGCAGTGAAGTGGTGTTCGGGCAGTGTAGGGGGTCATGCTGGGGGTGGTGTTTCAGAGTTTAAGGCAGTGCAGTGATGTTCCGGCAGTGTAGGGGGTCGTGCTGGGGGTGGTGTTTCAGGGTTTAGGGCAGTCTAGGGGGCCGTGCAGGGGCTGGTGTTTCAGGGTTTAGGGCAATGCAGTGGTGTTCGGGCAGTGTAGGGAGTCGTGCTGGGGCTCGTGTTTCAGGGTTTAGGGCAGTGCAGGGGGTCTTGCTGGGGCTGGTGTTTCAGGGTTTAGGGCAGTGCAGTGGTGTTCGGGCAGTGTAGGGGGTCGTGCAGGGGCTGGTGTTTCTGGTTTTAGGGCAGTGCAGTGGTGTTTGGGCAGTGTAGGGTGTCGTGCAGGGGCTGGTGTTTCAGGGTTTAGGGCAGTGCAGTGGTGTTCGGGCCGTGTAGGGGGTCTTGCTGGGGCTGGTGATTCAGGGTTTGGGGCAGTGTAGTGGTGTTCGGGCAGTGTAGGGGGTCGTGCTGGGGCTGGTGTTTCAGGGTTTAGGGCAGTGCAGTGGTGTTCGGGCAGTGTAGAAGGTCGTGCAGGGGCTGGTGTTTCAGGTTTTCGGGCAGTGCAGTGGTGTTTGGGCAGTGTAGGGGGTCGTGCAGGGGCTGGTGTTTCAGGGTTTAGGGCAGTGCAGTGGTGTTCGGGCAGTGTAGGGGGTCGTGCTGGGGCTGGTGTTTCAGGGATTAGGGAAGTGCAGTGGTGTTCGGGCAGTGTAGGGGGTCTTGCTGGGGCTGGTGTTTCATGGTTTAGGGCAGTAGTGTTCGGGCAGTGTATGGGGTCTTGCTTGAGATGATGTTTCAGGGTTTAGGGCAGTGCAGTGATGTTCCGGTAGTGTAGGGGGTCGTGCTTGGGGTGGTGATTCAGGGTTTAGGGTAGTGTAGGGGGTCGTACAGGGGCTGGTGTTTCAGGGTATAGGGCAGTGCGGTGGTGTTCGGGCAGTGTAGGGGGTCATGTTGGGGCTGGTGTTTCAGTGTTTAGGGCAGTGCGGTGGTGTTCGGGCAGTGTAGGGGTCGTGTTGGGGCTGGTGGTTTAGGGCAGTGCAGTGGAGTTCGGGCAGTGTAGGGGGTCGTGCTGGGAGTGGTGTTTCAGGGTTTAGGGCAGTGCAGTGGTGTTCCGGCAGTATAGGGGGTTGTGCTGGGGGTAGTGTTTCAGGGTTTAGGGCAGTCTAGGGGGTCGTGCAGGGGCTGGTGTTTCAGGGTTTAGGGCATTGCAGTGGTGTTCAGGCAGTGCAGGGGGTCGTGCTGGGGCTGGTGTTTCAGGGTTTAGGGCAGTCCAGTGGTGTTCGGGCAGTGTAGGGGTCGTGCTGGGGCTGGTGTTTCAGGGTTTAGGGCAGTGCAGTGGTGTCCAGGCAGTGTAGGAGGTCATGCAGGGGCTGGTGTTTCAGGGTTTAGGGCAGAGCAGTGGTGTTTGGGGAGTGTAGGGGGCCATGCAGGGGCTGGTGTTTCAGGATTTAGGGCAGTGCAGTGGTGTTCGGGCAGTGTAGGGGGTCGTGCAGGGGCTGGTGTTTCAGGGTTGAGGGCAGTGAAGTGGTGTTCAGGCAGTGTAGGAGGTCGTGCTGGGGCTGGTGTTTCAGGGTTTAGGGAAGTGCAGTGGTGTTTGGTCAGTGTAGGTGGTCTTGCTGGGGCTGGTGTTTGAGGGTTTAGGGCAGTGCAGTGGTGTTCGGGCAGTGTAGGGGGTCGTGCTGGGGGTGGTGTTTTAGGGTTTAGGGCAGTAGTGTTCAGGCAGTGTACGGGGTCTTGCTTGGGATGATGTTTCAGGCTTTAGAGCAGTGCAGTAGTTTTCGGGCAGTGTAGGTGCTGATGCTGGGGGTGATGTTTCAGGATTTAGGGCAGTGGTGCTCGGGCAGTGTAGGGGTCGTGCTTGAGGTGATGAATCAGGGTTTAGGGCAGTGCAGTGGTGTTCGGGCAGTGTAGGGGGTCGTGCTGGGAGTGGTGTTTCAGGGTTTAGCGCAGTGCAGTGGTGTTCGGGCAGTGTAGGGGGTCTTGCTGGAGCTTGTGTTTTAGGATTTAGGTCTGTGCAGTGGTGTTCGAGCAGTGTAGGGGGTCTTGCTGGGGCTGATGTTTTAGGGTTTAGGGGAGTGCAGTGGGGTTCGGGCAGTATAGGGGCTTGTGCTGGGGGTGGTGTTTCAGGGTTTAGGCAGTGCAGTGGTGTTCGGGCAGTGTAGGGGGTGGTGCTGGGGCTGGTGTTTCAGGGATTAGGGCAGTGCAGTAGTGTTCGGGCAGTGTAGGTGGATGTGCTGGGGGTGGTGTTTCAGGGTTTAGGGCAGTATAGTGGTGTTAGGGTAGTGTAGGGGGTTGTGCTGGGGCTGGTGTTTCAGGGTTTAGGGCAGTGCAGTGGTGTTCGGGCAGTGTAGGGGGTCGTGCTGGGGCTGGTGTTTCAGGGTTAGGGGCAGTGCATTGGTGTTCGGGCAGTGCAGGGGTCGTGCTGGGGCTGGTGTTTCAGGGTTTAGGGCAGTGCAGTGGTGTTCGGGCAGTGTAGGGGGTCATGCAGGGGCTGGTGTTTCAGGGTTTAGGGCAGTGCAGTGGTGTTCGGGCAGTGTAGGGGGTTGTGCTGGGGGTGGTGTTTCAGGGTTTAGGGCAGTCTAGGGGGGCGTGCATGGGCTGGTGTTTCAGGGTTTAGGGCAGTGCAAAGGTGTTCGGGCAGTGTAGGGGTTCGTGCTGTGGGTGGTGTTTCAGGGATTAGGGCAGTGCAGTGGTGTTCGGGCAGTGTAGAGGGTCGTGCAGGGGTGGTGTTTCAGGGTTTAGGGCAGTGGTGTTCGGGCAGTGTAGGGGGTCGTGCTGGGGGTGGTGTTTCAGGGTTTAGGGTAGTGCAGTGGTGTTCCGGCAGTGTAGGGGGTCGTGCTGGGGGTGGTGTTTCAGGGTTTAGGGCAGTCTAGGGGGTCGTGCAGGGGCTGGTGTTTCAGGGTTTAGGGCAGTGCAGTGGTGTTCAGGAAGTGCAGGGGGTCGTGCTGGGGCTAGTGTTTCAGGGTTTAGGGCAGTGCAGTGGTATTCAGGCAGTGTAGGGGTCGTGCTGGGGCTTGTGTTTCAGGGTTTAGGGCAGTGCAGTGGTGTCCGGGCAGTGTAGGGGGTCGTGCAGGGGCTGGTGTTTCAGGGTTTAGGGCAGTCTAGGGGGTCGTGCAGGGGCTGGTGTTTCAGGGTTTAGGGCAGTGCAGTGGTGTTCAGGCAGTGCAGGGGGCCGTGCTGGGGCTAGTGTTTCAGGGTTTAGGGCAGTGCAGTGGTATTCAGGCAGTGTAGGGGTCGTGCTGGGGCTGGTGTTTCAGGGTTTAGGGCAGTGAAGTGGTGGTTGGGCAGTGTAGGGGGTCATGCAGGGGGTGGTGTTTCAGAGTTTAAGGCAGTGCAGTGATGTTCTGGCAGTGTAGGGGGTCGTGCTGGGGGTGGTGTTTCAGGGTTTAGGGCAGTCTAGGGGGCCGTGCAGGGGCTGGTGTTTCAGGGTTTAGGGCAATGCAGTGGTGTTCGGGCAGTGTAGGGAGTCGTGCTGGGGCTCGTGTTTCAGGGTTTAGGGCAGTGCAGTGGTGTTCGGGCAGTGCAGGGGGTCGTGCTGGGGCTGGTGTTTCAGGGTTTAGGGCAGTGCAGTGGTGTTTGGGCAGTGTAGGGGGTCGTGCAGGGGCTGCTGTTTCTGGTTTTAGGGCTGTGCAGTGGTGTTCGGGCAGTGTAGGGGGTCATGCAGGGGCTGGTGTTTCAGGGTTTAGGGCAGCGCAGTGGTGTTCGGGCCGTGTAGGGGGTCTTGCTGGGGCTGGTGATTCAGAGTTTGGGGCAGTGTAGTGGTGTTCGGGCAGTGTAGGGGGTCGTGCTGGGGCTGGTGTTTCAGGGTTTAGGGCAGTGCAGTGGTGTTCGGGCAGTGTAGGGGGTCGTGCAGGGGCTGGTGTTTCAGGGTTTAGGGCAGTGAAGTGGTGTTCGGGCAGTGTAGGGGGTCATGCTGGGGGTGGTGTTTCAGAGTTTAGGGCAGTGCAGTGATGTTCCGGCAGTGTAGGGGGTCGTGCTGGGGGTGGTGTTTCAGGGTTTAGGGCAGTCTAGGGGGCCGTGCAGGGGCTGGTGTTTCAGGGTTTAGGGCAATGCAGTGGTGTTCGGGCAGTGTAGGGAGTCGTGCTGGGGCTCGTGTTTCAGGGTTTAGGGCAGTATAGTGGTGTTAGGGCAGTGTAGGGGGTTGTGCTGGGGCTGGTGTTTCAGGGTTTAGGGCAGTGCAGTGGTGTTCGGGCAGTGTAGGGGGTCGTGCTGGGGCTGGTGTTTCAGGGTTAGGGGCAGTGCATTGGTGTTCGGGCAGTGAAGGGGTCGTGCTGGGGCTGGTGTTTCAGGGTTTAGGGCAGTGCAGTGGTGTTCGGGCAGTGTAGGGGGTCTTGCTGGAGCTTGTGTTTTAGGATTTAGGTCTGTGCAGTGGTGTTCGAGCAGTGTAGGGGGTCTTGCTGGGGCTGATGTTTTAGGGTTTAGGGGAGTGCAGTGGGGTTCGGGCAGTATAGGGGCTTGTGCTGGGGGTGGTGTTTCAGGGTTTAGGCAGTGCAGTGGTGTTCGGGCAGTGTAGGGGGTGGTGCTGGGGCTGGTGTTTCAGGGATTAGGGCAGTGCAGTAGTGTTCGGGCAGTGTAGGTGGATGTGCTGGGGGTGGTGTTTCAGGGTTTAGGGCAGTATAGTGGTGTTAGGGTAGTGTAGGGGGTTGTGCTGGGGCTGGTGTTTCAGGGTTTAGGGCAGTGCAGTGGTGTTCGGGCAGTGTAGGGGGTCGTGCTGGGGCTGGTGTTTCAGGGTTAGGGGCAGTGCATTGGTGTTCGGGCAGTGCAGGGGTCGTGCTGGGGCTGGTGTTTCAGGGTTTAGGGCAGTGCAGTGGTGTTCGGGCAGTGTAGGGGGTCATGCAGGGGCTGGTGTTTCAGGGTTTAGGGCAGTGCAGTGGTGTTCGGGCAGTGTAGGGGGTTGTGCTGGGGGTGGTGTTTCAGGGTTTAGGGCAGTCTAGGGGGGCGTGCATGGGCTGGTGTTTCAGGGTTTAGGGCAGTGCAAAGGTGTTCGGGCAGTGTAGGGGTTCGTGCTGTGGGTGGTGTTTCAGGGATTAGGGCAGTGCAGTGGTGTTCGGGCAGTGTAGAGGGTCGTGCAGGGGTGGTGTTTCAGGGTTTAGGGCAGTGGTGTTCGGGCAGTGTAGGGGGTCGTGCTGGGGGTGGTGTTTCAGGGTTTAGGGTAGTGCAGTGGTGTTCCGGCAGTGTAGGGGGTCGTGCTGGGGGTGGTGTTTCAGGGTTTAGGGCAGTCTAGGGGGTCGTGCAGGGGCTGGTGTTTCAGGGTTTAGGGCAGTGCAGTGGTGTTCAGGCAGTGCAGGGGGTCGTGCTGGGGCTAGTGTTTCAGGGTTTAGGGCAGTGCAGTGGTATTCAGGCAGTGTAGGGGTCGTGCTGGGGCTTGTGTTTCAGGGTTTAGGGCAGTGCAGTGGTGTCCGGGCAGTGTAGGGGGTCGTGCAGGGGCTGGTGTTTCAGGGTTTAGGGCAGTCCAGGGGGTCGTGCAGGGGCTGGTGTTTCAGGGTTTAGGGCAGTGCAGTGGTGTTCAGGCAGTGCAGGGGGCCGTGCTGGGGCTAGTGTTTCAGGGTTTAGGGCAGTGCAGTGGTATTCAGGCAGTGTAGGGGTCGTGCTGGGGCTGGTGTTTCAGGGTTTAGGGCAGTGAAGTGGTGGTTGGGCAGTGTAGGGGGTCATGCAGGGGGTGGTGTTTCAGAGTTTAAGGCAGTGCAGTGATGTTCTGGCAGTGTAGGGGGTCGTGCTGGGGGTGGTGTTTCAGGGTTTAGGGCAGTCTAGGGGGCCGTGCAGGGGCTGGTGTTTCAGGGTTTAGGGCAATGCAGTGGTGTTCGGGCAGTGTAGGGAGTCGTGCTGGGGCTCGTGTTTCAGGGTTTAGGGCAGTGCAGTGGTGTTCGGGCAGTGCAGGGGGTCGTGCTGGGGCTGGTGTTTCAGGGTTTAGGGCAGTGCAGTGGTGTTTGGGCAGTGTAGGGGGTCGTGCAGGGGCTGCTGTTTCTGGTTTTAGGGCTGTGCAGTGGTGTTCGGGCAGTGTAGGGGGTCATGCAGGGGCTGGTGTTTCAGGGTTTAGGGCAGTGCAGTGGTGTTCGGGCCGTGTAGGGGGTCTTGCTGGGGCTGGTGATTCAGAGTTTGGGGCAGTGTAGTGGTGTTCGGGCAGTGTAGGGGGTCGTGCTGGGGCTGGTGTTTCAGGGTTTAGGGCAGTGCAGTGGTGTTCGGGCAGTGTAGGGGGTCGTGCAGGGGCTGGTGTTTCAGGGTTTAGGGCAGTGAAGTGGTGTTCGGGCAGTGTAGGGGGTCATGCTGGGGGTGGTGTTTCAGAGTTTAGGGCAGTGCAGTGATGTTCCGGCAGTGTAGGGGGTCGTGCTGGGGGTGGTGTTTCAGGGTTTAGGGCAGTCTAGGGGGCCGTGCAGGGGCTGGTGTTTCAGGGTTTAGGGCAATGCAGTGGTGTTCGGGCAGTGTAGGGAGTTGTGCTGGGGCTCGTGTTTCAGGGTTTAGGGCAGTATAGTGGTGTTAGGGCAGTGTAGGGGGTTGTGCTGGGGCTGGTGTTTCAGGGTTTAGGGCAGTGCAGTGGTGTTCGGGCAGTGTAGGGGGTCGTGCTGGGGCTGGTGTTTCAGGGTTAGGGGCAGTGCATTGGTGTTCGGGCAGTGAAGGGGTCGTGCTGGGGCTGGTGTTTCAGGGTTTAGGGCAGTGCAGTGGTGTTCGGGCAGTGTAGGGGGTCATGCAGGGGCTGGTGTTTCAGGGTTTAGGGCAGTGCAGTGGTGTTCGGGCAGTGTAGGGGGTCGTGCAGGGGCTGGTGTTTCAGAGTTTAGGGCAGTGCAGTGATGTTCGGGCAGTGTAGGGGGTCTTCCAGGGGCTGGTGTTTCCGGGTTTAGGGCAGTGCAGTGGTGTTCGGGCAGTGTAGGGGGTCATGCTGGGGGTGGTGTTTCAGGGTTTAGGGCAGTCTAGGGGGCCGTGCAGGGGCTGGTGTTTCAGGGTTTAGGGCAGTGCAGTGGTGTTCGGGCAGTGTAGGGAGTTGTGCTGGGGCTCGTGTTTCAGGGTTTAGGGCAGTGCAGTTGTGTTCGGGCAGTGTAGGGGGTCGTGCTGGGGGTGGTGTTTCAGGGTTTAGGGCAGTGGTGTTCCTACAAGGTGTCGGGGGTCTTGCTGGGGCTGGTGTTTCAGGGTTTAGTGCAGTGCAGTGGTGTTAGGGCAGTGTAGAGGGTCGTGCAGGGGTGGTGTTTCAGGGATTAGGACAGTGCAGTGGTGTTGAGGCAGTGTAGGGGGTTGTTAGAAATGGGATTTCTGGTTGGCTAGGGCTCGCGCCAAAGCCAGACAGAAACCACCACTCTAGTCAGGGCTGGGGAGTTACACGCCAAAGATAACCCCTGCTCACCCCCTTGGTAGCTTGGCACGAGCAGTCAGGCTTATCCCTGAGGCGATGTGTAAAGCGTTTGCGCGCGCACCCAGCAACAACACCCAAGGCCCACCACAAAGGAAACTCCACACAAGGTATTCTATAAAAATAGCCTTTGTATTATACACAACACATTAGATAAAAACACACACTCTACAATGTGCCAACAGGCACGGGCAGAATTTACAAGGGATTATATATACAGGGGACAGGGCCACATGGACCACTGTCAGGAATTAGCACTTAGAACATAGCACAAATCACCAATAGTAAACGTAGAACATAACACAAAGTAACTGTAGAGCCCAGCCAGTCTCTACTGGCGCAATAATGACCTCAGCGTCATCACACTAGCATCAGGTATAAAACCTATCCTGTATCTATCACAGGGGCATAAATCACATTATGCAATTCTCATTGGTCTAACTCATTAGACCTAACCACCTAGGTATAACTATACTAGGGGCGCACATCGCACAGGGAAGTACATTCTCCCTACCATCAACCTAAGCAGGTAAAACAACCTTCTAGGCAGAAATAACCACATTTAGAGGTATACGACACAGGGTGCGCCAAACATACTATACACAGCACATTTCCTAGCACCAAAAGCATGAACACAGGGTGCGCAAAACATACTACACCGTACATTTCCTAGCACCCAAATCACATCAGAGTCCAGGTTGCGCCAGAACCTAAACGTAGCAGCTGCCCACTACTTGCTGGGCAGCTGGGGACAAGCACAGGGCCTAAACGCTGCAGCTGGCACTAAGTGCTGCGCAGCTGTGGAAGGCAAATAGGGGCCTGGGCTCTCAAAGGGCCCATGACACAATGTCACAACGTGGGAGCCCTCTAGGCTCTAGAAACAACATGTCCCCAAGTCCCCCTGGGACTTCTAAATATCAAATGGCCCCCAAAGCTGGAGCCTTTCCTGGCTCTAAAAATAAATATACCCCCGTTGGAGCGCACCAGCGCTCTAAAGCACACCTGCCCAGCGTTGGAGCCTCGGGGCTCTATAACAATTATGATCCTGGTTGGAGCGCACTCGCGCTCTAAAAGCCACACTGCCCCCATCGTTGGAGCGGCCCACTGCCATGTGGGGGCCGCTCTGGCAGGAAGCACCGGCACTGGTGCCTCGGTCCCCTCCCTTCGCCCCCTGCCCTCGTTACTCACCGGCAGGAGCGAAGGCTGGACTGGACTCTTCTCGCGGCGCGGGGCTTCCCTCACTCCTGGGAGCCCCGCGCTGCAGTCTCTACCCGGGACTTCTCTTCCTCAGCTCGCGGAGGCGGGGTGGGCTCCCGCCCTCCGGGAAGGGGTCCGCTTCGTTAAACCACGGTTTACCCGGTCCCCCATCTCGGGACCGGGACTCTGCAGATGGAGCCTGCGAGGCTCCGGGACTTCATCTCCTAGCAACGGCGGCACTTCCGCTTCCGTACCGCGGCCCCGCCCACAACCAGGCGGGCCGCGGGCTCGGCGGCGATTTTTAAATGCAGCTCGGGCCGCGGCGGTGATTTCTTTGGCGGGCAAGGTGCGGGGTGGGCACCCGCCCTTTTAAATAGGTAAATAAGCGGGGTAGGCACCCTTACTCAAGATGCAAGGCGGGGTGGCACCCGCCGGACACGGCCACCAATCGCGGGGTGGACTCCCGCCGCACATAGCAGATCGCGGGGTGGGCACCCGCTATTCCCACATAAAGATGAAGCGAGGTGGGCTCTCGCTCGACAAGGCAACATGGGGGGAATCCTCACGATGGGGATTCCCTCTCCCGGGGTGGCAGCACAGCGCTGCGCAGCCCCCAGGCTCTCCTCCTTTGAGGGGAAAGCAAGTCAAAGCGCTCCTAGTGCGCAGTAAAGACTGCACGAAGTCTTGGGCAAAGCCAAAGGGGGAAAACGGTCCCAGATGTCCTGGCACAAAGAAATGGAGCAACAAAGTTCCCAGCAAAGAGGCCCCTAGAAAGTAAGGGGCAATGGCCAAAAAGAACGGTCCCAGAAGTCCTCCGGCGTCCAGGGCATCCAGGGGCTGGGCAGGGCCCAGGGAGGCAAGCCTTCCCCTGGGCCCCAGCAGCAGCACACCCCTGGCAGATTCAAGTGCAGAACAAGAACATTTTGTAAGGGGACACAGCCCCTTTTTATACACCAAATCCCTTTGTTCTGGGTTCAGGGTGAGGGGGAAAACCAGTCGCAGCTGGTTGGGGAGCACCCTTGATGTGCTCAGCCCCTCACTCTATTCACTGGCAGGGCTAGGGTCGTCAGTCGCACCACAGGGGGCGGAGCCAGCAGTGTGTGGGGAAAACCCTGCCCTATTCAGGTCCAAGGTGCACTCCTCCCCAGCCATCAGCATGCTAATCTCACACTCACCACTGGGGCAGACCCAACCAGACTCCTGGAGCCAGGCTCACCAGCCAGCTCCAGCCAATCACACGCCAGACGCACTGCACACAGAAGTGCCCACTTCTAGAAGTGGCACTTCCACACTAGGTACATGCACGCCGCACACATCATCGCGCAGCATTCACTCCCACGAGTCCGCACATACCAAACTCGGGCCTGCACACCCCACGCATCAGGAACTACTAGGGACACATACATTCCCCATGCATTCCTATGGGAGGGCAGGCCTATCTCACCACATGCACTCAGAGCACGCACGCACTTTACCCTTACCAAAGTGCGCAGAAACCAAGAAAATCACCACACCAAGTCACCAATAAAAAAGCAAAAAGTTCAGGGGTGAACCTGCCAGAAGGGCCAAGTCCAACAGGGGTCATGCTTGGGATGATGTTTCAGGGTTTAGGGCAGTGCAGTGGTGTTCTGGCAGTGTAGGGGGTCGTGCTGAGGGTGGTGTTTTAGAGTTTAGGGCAGTGCAGTGGTGTTCCGGCATTGTAGGGGGTCGTGCTGGGGGTGGTGTTTCAGGGTTTAGGGCAGTCTAGGGGGAAGTGCAGGGGCTGGTGTTTCAGGGTTTAGGGCAGTGCAGTGGTGTTCGGGCAGTGTAGGGAGTCGTGCTGGGGCTCGTGTTTCAGGGTTTAGGGCAGTGCAGTGGTGTTCGGGCAGTGCAGGGGGTCGTGCTGGGGCTGGTGTTTCAGGGTTTAGGGCAGTGCAGTGGTGTTCAGGCAGTGTAGGGGGTCGTGCAGGGGTTGGTGTTTCAGGTTTTAGGGCAGTGCAGTGGTGTTCGGGCAGTGTAGGGGGTCGTGCAGGGGCTGGTGTTTCAGGGTTTAGGGCAGTGCAGTGGTGTTCGGGCAGTGTAGTGGGTCATGCTGGGGCTGGTGTTTCAGGGATTAGGGAAGTGCAGTGGTGTTCGGGCAGTGTAGAGGGTCTTGCTGGGGCTGGTGTTTCAGGGTTTGGGCAGTAGTGTTCGGGCAGTGTATGGGGTCTTGCTTGAGATGATGTTTCAGGGTTTAGGGCAGTGCAGTGGTGTCCGGGCAGTGTAGGGGGTCGTGCAGGGGCTGGTGTTTCAGGGTTTAGGGCAGTGAAGTGGTGTTCGGGCAGTGTAGGGGGTCGTGCTGGGACTGGTGTTTCAGGGTTTAGGGCAGTGAAGTGGTGTTCGGGCAGTGTAGGGGCTCATGCTGGGGGTGGTGTTTCAGAGTTTAGGGCAGTGCAGTGATGTTCCGGCAGTGTAGGGGGTCGTGCTGGGGGTGGTGTTTCAGGGTTTAGGGCAGTCTAGGGGGCCGTGCAGGGGCTGGTGTTTCAGGGTTTAGGGCAATGCAGTGGTGTTCGGGCAGTGTAGGGAGTCGTGCTGGGGCTCGTGTTTCAGGGTTTAGGGCAGTGCAGTGGTGTTCGGGCAGTGCAGGGGGTCATGCTGGGGCTGGTGGTTCAGGGTTTAGGGCAGTGCAGTGGTGTTCGGGCAGTGTAGGGGGTCGTGCAGGGGCTGGTGTTTCTGGTTTTAGGGCAGTGCAGTGGTGTTCGGGCAGTGTAGGGGGTCATGCAGGGGCTGGTGTTTCAGGGTTTAGGGCAGTGCAGTGGTGTTCGGGCCGTGTAGGGGGTCTTGCTGGGGCTGGTGATTCAGAGTTTGGGGCAGTGTAGTGGTGTTCGGGCAGTGTAGGGGGTCGTGCTGGGGCTGGTGTTTCAGGGTTTAGGGCAGTGCAGTGGTGTTCGGGCAGTGTAGGGGGTCATGCTGGGGCTGGTGTTTCAGGGATTAGGGAAGTGCAGTGGTGTTCGGGCAGTGTAGGGGGTCGTGCAGGGGCTGGTGTTTCAGGGTTTAGGGCAGTGCAGTGGTGTTCGGGCAGTGTAGGGGGTCATGCTGGGGCTGGTGTTTCAGGGATTAGGGAAGTGCAGTGGTGTTCAGGCAGTGTAGGGGGTCTTGCTGGGGCTGGTGTTTCAGGGTTTATGGCAGTAGTGTTCGGGCAGTGTATGGGGTCTTGCTTGAGATGATGTTTCAGGGTTTAGGGCAGTGCAGTGATGTTCCGGTAGTGTAGGGGGTTGTGCTCGGGGTGGTTATTCAGGGTTTAGGGTAGTGTAGGGGGTCATACAGGGGCTGGTGTTTCAGGGTATAGGGCAGTGCGGTGGTGTTCGGGGCAGTGTAGGGGGTCATGCTGGGGCTGGTGTTTCAGGGTTTAGGGCAGTGCGGTGGTGTTCGAGCAGTGTAGGGGTCGTGTTGGGGCTGGTGGTTTAGGGCAGTGCAGTGGAGTTCGGGCAGTGTAGGGGGTCGTGCTGGGAGTGGTGTTTCAGGGTTTAGGGCAGTGCAGTGGTGTTCTGGCAGTATAGGGGGTTGTGCTGGGGGTAGTGTTTCAGGGTTTAGGGCAGTCTAGGGGGTCGTGCAGGGGCTGGTGTTTCAGGGTTTATGGCATTGCAGTGGTGTTCAGGCAGTGCAGGGGGTCCTGCAGGGCCTGGTGTTTCAGGGTTTAGGGCAGTGCAGTGGTGTTCAGGCAGTGTAGGGGTCGTGCTGGGGCTGGTGTTTCAGGGTTTAGGGCAGTGCAGTGGTGTCCAGGCAGTGTAGGGGGTCATGCAGGGGATGGTGTTTCAGGGTTTAGGGCAGAGCAGTGGTGTTCGGGGAGTGTAGGGGGTCGTGCAGGGGCTGATGTTTCAGGATTTAGGGCAGTGCAGTGGTGTTCGGGCAGTGTAGGGGGTCGTGCAGGGGCTGGTGTTTCAGGGTTGAGGGCAGTGAAGTGGTGTTCAGGCAGTGTAGGGGGTCATGCTGGGGCTGGTGTTTCAGGGTTTAGGGCAGTGCAGTGGGGTTTGGTCAGTGTAGGTGGTCTTGCTGGGGCTGGTGTTTCAGGGTTTAGGGCAGTGCAGTGGTGTTCGGGCAGTGTAGGGGGTCGTGCTGGGGGTGGTGTTTCAGGGTTTAGTGCAGTAGTGTTCGGGCAGTGTACGGGGTCTTGCTTGGGATGATGTTTCAGGCTTTAGGGCAGTGCAGTAGTTTTCAGGCAGTGTAGGTGCTGATGCTGGGGGTGATGTTTCAGGGTTTAGGGCAGTGGTGTTCGGGCAGTGTAGGGGTCGTGCTCGGGGTGATGAATCAGGGTTTAGGGCAGTGCAGTGGTGTTCGGGCAGTGTAGGGGGTCATGCTGGGAGTGGTGTTTCAGGGTTTAGCGCAGTGCAGTGGTGTTCGGGAAGTGTAGGGGTCGTGCAGGGGCTGATGATTCAGGGTTTAGGGCAGTGCAGTGGTGTTCGGGCAGTGTAGGGGGTCTTGCTGGGGCTTGTGTTTTAGGGTTTAGGTCTGTGCAGTGGTGTTCGGGCAGTGTAGGGGGTCTTGCTGGGGCTGATGTTTTAGGGTTTAGGGCAGTGCAGTGGGGTTCGGGCAGTGTAGGGGCTTGTGCTGGGGGTGGTGTTTCAGGGTTTAGGCAGTGCAGTGGTGTTCGGGCAGTGTAGGGGGTCGTGCTGGGGCTGGTGTTTCAGGGTTTAGGGCAGTGCAGTAGTGTTCGGGCAGTGTAGGCGGATGTGCTGGGGGTGGTGTTTCAGGGTTTAGGGCAGTATAGTGGTGTTAGGGCAGTATAGGGGGTTGTGCTGGGGCTGGTGTTTCAGGGTTTAGGGCAGTGCAGTGGTGTTCGGGCAGTGTAGGAGGTCGTGCAGGGGCTGGTGTTTCAGGTTTTAGGGCAGTGCAGTGGTGTTCGGGCAGTGTAGGGGGTCGTGCAGGGGCTGGTGTTTCAGGGTTTAGGGCAGTGCAGTGGTGTTCGGGCAGTGGAGGGGGTCGTGCTGGGGCTGGTGTTTCAGGGTTTAGGGCAGTAGTGTTCGGGCAGTGTATGGGGTCTTGCTTGAGATGATGTTTCAGGATTTAGGGCAGTGCAGTGGTGTCCGGGCAGTGTAGGGGGTCGTGCAGGGGCTGGTGTTTCAGGGTTTAGGGCAGAGCAGTGGTGTTCGGGGAGTGTAGGGGGTTGTGCAGGAGCTGGTGTTTCAGGGTATAGGGCAGTGCAGTGGTGTTCGGGCAGTGTAGGGGGTCGTGCAGAGGCTGGTGTTTCAGGGTTTAGGGCAGTGAAGTGGTGTTCGGGCAGTGTAGGGGGTCGTGCTGGGGCTGGTGTTTCAGGGTTTAGGGCAGTGAAGTGGTGTTCCGGCAGTGTAGGGGGTCATGCTGGGGGTGGTGTTTCAGAGTTTAGGGCAGTGCAGTGATGTTCCGGCAGTGTAGGGGGTCGTGCTGGGGGTGGTGTTTCAGGGTTTAGGGCAGTCTAGGGGGCCGTGCAGGGGCTGGTGTTTCAGGGTTTAGGGCAATGCAGTGGTGTTCGGGCAGTGTAGGGAGTCGTGCTGGGGCTCGTGTTTCAGGGTTTAGGGCAGTGCAGTGGTGTTCGGGCAGTGCAGGGGGTCTTGCTGGGGCTGGTGTTTCAGGGTTTAGGGCAGTGCAGTGGTGTTCGGGCAGTGGAGGTGGTCGTGCAGGGGCTGGTGTTTCAGGGTTTAGGGCAGTGCAGTGGTGTTCGGGCAGTGTAGGGGGTCGTGCAGGGGCTGGTGTTTCAGGGATTAGGGAAGTGCAGTGGTGTTCGGGCAGTGTAGGGGGTCTTGCTGGGGCTGGTGTTTCAGGGTTTAGGGCAGTAGTGTTCGGGCAGTGTACGGGGTCTTGCTTGAGATGATGTTTCAGGGTTTAGGGCAGTGCAGTGGTGTTCCGGTAGTGTAGGGGGTCGTGCTCGGGGTGGTGATTCAGGGTTTAGGGTAGTGTAGGGGGTCGTACAGGGGCTGGTGTTTCAGGGTATAGGGCAGTGCGGTGGTGTTCGGGCAGTGTAGGGGGTCATGCTGGGGCTGGTGTTTCAGGGTTTAGGGCAGTGCGTTGGTGTTCGGACAGTGTAGGGGTCGTGTTGGGGCTGGTGGTTTAGGGCAGTGCAGTGGAGTTCGGGCAGTGTAGGGGGTCGTGCTGGGAGTGGTGTTTCAGGGTTTAGGGCAGTGCAGTGGTGTTCCTGCAGTATAGGGGGTTGTGCTGGGGTAGTGTTTCAGGGTTTAGGGCAGTCTAGGGGGTCGTGCAGGGGCTGGTGTTTCAGGGTTTAGGGCATTGCAGTGGTGTTCAGGCAGTGCAGGGGGTCGTGCTGGGGCTGGTGTTTCAGGGTTTAGGGCAGTGCAGTGGTGTTTGGGCAGTGTAGGGGTCATGCTGGGGCTGGTGTTTCAGGGTTTAGGGCAGTGCAGTGGTGTCCAGGCAGTGTAGGGGGTCATGCAGGGGCTGGTGTTTCAGGGTTTAGGGCAGAGCAGTGGTGTTCGGGGAGTGTAGGGGGTCGTGCAGTGGCTGGTGTTTCAGGATTTAGGGCAGTGCAGTGGTGTTCGGGCAGTGTAGGGGGTCGTGCAGGGGCTGGTGTTTCAGGGTTGAGGGCAGTGAAGTGGTGTTCAGGCAGCGTAGGGGGTCGTGCTGGGGCTGGTGTTTCAGGGTTTAGGGAAGTGCAGTGGTGTTTGGTCAGAGTAGGTGGTCTTGCTGGGGCTGGTGTTTCAGGGTTTAGGGCAGTGCAGTGGTGTTCGGGCAGTGTAGGGGGTCGTGCTGGGGGTGGTATTTTAGGGTTTAGGGCAGTAGTGTTCGGGCAGTGTACGGGGTCTTGCTTGGGATGATGTTTCAGGCTTTAGAGCAGTGCAGTAGTTTTCGGGCAGTGTAGGTGCTGATGCTGGGGGTGATGTTTCAGGATTTAGGGCAGTGGTGTTCGGGCAGTGTAGGGGTCGTGCTCGGGGTGATGAATCAGGGTTTAGGGCAGTGCAGTGGTGTTCGGGCAGTGTAGGGGGTCGTGCTGGGAGTGGTGTTTCAGGGTTTAGCGCAGTGCAGTGGTGTTCGGGAAGTGTAGGGGTCGTGCAGGGGCTGATGATTCAGGCTTTAGGGCAGTGCAGTGGTGTTCGGGCAGTGTAGGGGGTCTTGCTGGGGCTTGTGTTTTAGGGTTTAGGTCTGTGCAGTGGTGTTCGAGCAGTGTAGGGGGTCTTGCTGGGGCTGATGTTTTAGGGTTTAGGGCAGTGCAGTGGGGTTCGGGCAGTGTAGGGGCTTGTGCTGGGGGTGGTGTTTCAGGTTTAGGCAGTGCAGTGGTGTTCGGGCAGTGTAGGGGGTCATGCTGGGGCTGGTGTTTCAGGGTTTAGGGCAGTGCAGTAGTGTTCGGGCAGTGTAGGCGGATGTGCTGGGGTGGTGTTTCAGGGTTTAGGGCAGTATAGTGGTGTTAGGGCAGTGTAGGGGGTTGTGCTGGGGCTGGTGTTTCAGGGTTTAGGGCAGTGCAGTGGTGTTCGGGTAGTGTAGGGGGTCATGCTGGGGCTGGTGTTTCAGGGTTAGGGGCAGTGCATTGGTGTTCGGGCACTGTAGGGGTCGTGCTGGGGCTGGTGTTTCCGGGTTTAGGGCAGTGCAGTGGTGTTCGGGCAGTGTAGGGGGTCATGCAGGGGCTGGTGTTTCAGGGTTTAGGGCAGTGCAGTGGTGTTCGGGCAGTGTAGGGGTTCATGCAGGGGCTGGTGTTTCAGAGTTTAGGGCAGTGCAGTGATATTCGGGCAGTGTAGGGGGTCTTCCAGGGGCTGGTGTTTCCGGGTTTAGGGCAGTGCAGTGGTGTTCGGGCAGTGTAGGGGGTCGTGCTGGGGGTGGTGTTTCAGGGTTTAGGTTAGTCTAGGGGGCCGTGCAGGGGCTGGTGTTTCAGGGTTTAGGGCAGTGCAGTGGTGTTCGGGCAGTGTAGGGAGTCGTGCTGGGGCTCGTGTTTCAGGGTTTAGGGCAGTGCAGTTGTGTTCGGGCAGTGTAGGGGGTCGTGCTGGGGGTGGTGTTTCAGGGTTTAGGGCAGTGGTGTTCATGCAAGGTGTCGGGGGTCTTGCTGGGACTGGTGTTTCAGGGTTTAGTGCAGTGGTGTTAGGGCAGTGTAGAGGGTCGTGCAGGGGTGGTGTTTCAGGGTTTAGGACAGTGCAGTGGTGTTTAGGCAGTGTAGGGGGTCGTGCTGAGGGTGGTGTTTTAGAGTTTAGGGCAGTGCAGTGGTGTTCCGGCATTGTAGGGGGTCGTGCAGGCGGTGGTGTTTCAGGGTTTAGGGCAGTCTAGGGGGAAGTGCAGGGGCTGGTGTTTCAGGGTTTAGGGCAGTGCAGTGGTGTTCGGGCAGTGTAGGGATTCGTGCTGGGGCTCGTGTTTCAGGGTTTAGGGCAGTGCAGTGGTCTTCGGGCAGTGCAGGGGGTCGTGCTGGAGCTCGTGTTTCAGGGTTTAGGGCAGTGCAGTGGTGTTTGGGCAGTGCAGGGGGTCGTGCTGGGGCTGGTGTTTCAGGGTTTAGGGCAGTGCAGTGGTGTTCGGGCAGTGTAGGGGGTCGTGCAGGGGCTGGTGTTTCAGGTTTTAGGGCAGTGCAGTGGTGTTCGGGCAGTGTAGGGGGTCGTGCAGGGGCTGGTGTTTCAGGGTTTAGGGCAGTGCAGTGGTGTTCGGGCAGTGTAGGGGGTTGTGCTGGGGCTGGTGTTTCAGGGATTAGGGAAGAGCAGTGGTGTTCGGGCAGTGTAGGGGGTCTTGCTGGGGCTGGTGTTTTAGGGTTTAGGGCAGTCTAGGGGGCCGTGCAGGGGCTGGTGTTTCAGGGTTTAGGGCAGAGCAGTGGTGTTCGGGGAGTGTAGGGGGTTGTGCAGGAGCTGGTGTTTCAGGGTATAGGGCAGTGCAGTGGTGTTCGGGCAGTGTAGGGGGTCGTGCAGAGGCTGGTTTTTCAGGGTTTAGGGCAGTGCAGTGGTGTTCGGGCAGTGTAGGGAGTCGTGCTGGGGCTCGTGTTTCAGGGTTTAGGGCAGTGCAGTTGTGTTCGGGCAGTGTAGAGGGTCGTGCAGGGGTGGTGTTTCAGGGTTTAGGACAGTGCAGTGGTGTTTAGGCAGTGTAGGGGCTTGTGCTGGGGGTGGTGTTTCAGGGTTTAGGGCAGTGGTGTTCATGCAGGGTGTCGGGGGTCTTGCTGGGGCTGGTGTTTCAGGGTTTAGTGCAGTGCAGTGGTGTTAGGGCAGTGTAGAGGGTCGTGCAGGGGTGGTGTTTCAGGGTTTAGGACAGTGCAGTGGTGTTTAGGCAGTGTAGGGGCTTGTGCTGGGGCTGGTGGTTCAGGGTTTAGGGCGGTGCGTGGTGTTCGGGCAGTGTAGGGGGTCATGCTTGGGATGATGTTTCAAGGTTTAGGGCAGTGCAGTGGTGTTCGGGCAGTGTAGGGGGTCGTGCTGAGGGTGGTGTTTTAGAGTTTAGGGCAGTGCAGTGGTGTTCCGGCATTTTAGGGGGTCGTGCTGGGGGTGGTGTTTCAGGGTTTAGGGCAGTCTAGGGGGAAGTGCAGGGGCTGGTGTTTCAGGGTTTAGGGCAGTGCAGTGGTGTTCGGGCAGTGTAGGGAGTCGTGCTGGGGCTCGTGTTTCAGGGTTTAGGGCAGTGCAGTGGTGTTCGGGCAGTGCAGGGGGTCGTGCTGGGGCTGGTGTTTCAGGGTTTAGGGCAGTGCAGTGGTGTTCGGGCAGTGTAGGGGGTCGTGCAGGGGCTGGTGTTTCAGGTTTTAGGGCAGTGCAGTGGTGTTCGGGCAGTGTAGGGGGCCGTGCTGGGGCTGGTGTTTCAGGGATTAGGGAAGTGCAGTGGTGTTCGGGCAGTGTAGGGGGTCTTGCTGGGGCTGGTGTTTCAGGGTTTAGGGCAGTAGTGTTCGGGCAGTGTATGGGGTCTTGCTTGAGATGATGTTTCAGGGTTTAAGGCAGTGCAGTAGTGTCCGGGCAGTGTAGGGGGTCATGCAGGGGCTGGTGTTTCAGGGTTTAGGGCAGAGCAGTGGTGTTAGGGGAGTGTAGGGGGTTGTGCAGGAGCTGGTGTTTCAGGGTATAGGGCAGTGCAGTGGTGTTCGGGCAGTGTAGGGGGTCGTGCAGAGGCTGGTGTTTCAGGGTTTAGGGCAGTGAAGTGGTGTTCGGGCAGTGTAGGGGGTCGTGCTGGGGCTGGTGTTTCAGGGTTTAGGGCAGTGAAGTGGTGGTTGGGCAGTGTAGGGGGTCATGCAGGGGGTGGTGTTTCAGAGTTTAGGGCAGTGCAGTGATGTTCCGGCAGTGTAGGGGGTCGTGCTGGGGGTGGTGTTTCAGGGTTTAGGGCAGTCTAGGGGGCCGTGCAGGGGCTGGTGTTTCAGGGTTTAGGGCAATGCAGTGGTGTTCGGGCAGTGTAGGGAGTCGTGCTGGGACTCGTGTTTCAGGGTTTAGGGCAGTGCAGTGATGTTCGGGCAGTGCAGGGGGTCGTGCTGGGGCTGGTGTTTCAGGGTTTAGGGCAGTGCAGTGGTGTTCGGGCAGTGTAGGGGGTCGTGCAGGGGCTGGTGTTTCTGGTTTTAGGGCTGTGCAGTGGTGTTCGGGCAGTGTAGGGGGTCATGCAGGGGCTGGTGTTTCAGGGTTTAGGGCAGTGCAGTGGTGTTCGGGCCGTGTAGGGGGTCTTGCTGGGGCTGGTGATTCAGAGTTTGGGGCAGTGTAGTGGTGTTCGGGCAGTGTAGGGGGTCGTGCTGGGGCTGGTGTTTCAGGGTTTAGGGCAGTGCAGTGGTGTTCGGGCAGTGTAGGGGGTCATGCTTGGGATGATGTTTCAAGGTTTAGGGCAGTGCAGTGGTGTTCGGGCAGTGTAGGGGGTCATGCAGGGGGTGGTGTTTCAGAGTTTAAGGCAGTGATTTTCCGGCAGTGTAGGGGGTCGTACTGGGGGTGGTGTTTCAGGGTTTAGGGCAGTGCAGGGGGTCTTGCTGGGGCTGGTGTTTCAGGGTTTAGGGCAGTGCAGTGGTGTTCGGGCAGTGTAGGGGGTCGTGCAGGGGCTGGTGTTTCTGGTTTTAGGGCAGTGCAGTGGTGTTTGGGCAGTGTAGGGGGTCGTGCAGGGGCTGGTGTTTCAGGGTTTAGGGCAGTGCAGTGGTGTTCGGGCCGTGTAGGGGGTCTTGCTGGGGCTGGTGATTCAGGGTTTGGGGCAGTGTAGTGGTGTTCGGGCAGTGTAGGGGGTCGTGCTGGGGCTGGTGTTTCAGGGTTTAGGGCAGTGCAGTGGTGTTTGGGCAGTGTAGGGGGTCGTGCAGGGGCTGGTGTTTCAGGGTTTCGGGCAGTGCAGTGGTGTTTGGGCAGCGTAGGGGGTCGTGCAGGGGCTGGTGTTTCAGGGTTTAGGGCAGTGCAGTGGTGTTCGGGCAGTGTATGGGGTCGTGCTGGGGCTGGTGTTTCAGGGATTAGGGAAGTGCAGTGGTGTTCGGGCAGTGTAGGGGGTCTTGCTGGGGCTGGTGTTTCAGGGTTTAGGGCAGTAGTGTTCGGGCAGTGTATGAGGTCTTGCTTGAGATGATGTTTCAGGGTTTAGGGCAGTGCAGTGATGTTCCGGTAGTGTAGGGGGTCGTGCTCGGGGTGGTGATTCAGGGTTTAGGGTAGTGTAGGGGGTCGTACAGGGGCTGGTGTTTCAGGGTATAGGGCAGTGCGGTGGTGTTCGGGCAGTGTAGGGGGTCATGCTGGGGCTGGTGTTTCAGGGTTTAGGGCAGTGCGGTGGTGTTCGGGCAGTGTAGGGGTCGTGTTGGGGCTGGTGGTTTAGGGCAGTGCAGTGGAGTTCGGGCAGTGTAGGGGGTCGTGCTGGGAGTGGTGTTTCAGGGTTTAGGGCAGTGCAGTGGTGTTCCGGCAGTATAGGGGGTTGTGCTGGGGGTAGTGTTTCAGAGTTTAGGGCAGTCTAGGGGGTCGTGCAGGGGCTGGTGTTTCAGGGTTTAGGGCATTGCAGTGGTGTTCAGGCAGTGCAGGGGGTCGTGCTGGGGCTGGTGTTTCAGGGTTTAGGGCAGTGCAGTGGTGTTCGGGCAGTGTAGGGGTCATGCTGGGGCTGGTGTTTCAGGGTTTAGGGCAGTGCAGTGGTGTCCAGGCAGTGTAGGGGGTCATGCAGGGGCTGGTGTTTCAGGGTTTAGGACAGAGCAGTGGTGTTCGGGGAGTGTAGAGGGCCATGCAGGGGCTGGTGTTTCAGGATTTAGGGCAGTGCAGTGGTGTTCGGGCAGTGTAGGGGGTCGTGCAGGGGCTGGTGTTTCAGGGTTGAGGGCAGTGAAGCTGTATTCAGGCAGTGTAGGGGGTCGTGCTGGGGCTGGTGTTTCAGGGTTTAGGGAAGTGCAGTGGTGTTTGGTCAGTGTAGGTGGTCTTGCTGGGGCTGGTGTTTCAGGGTTTAGGGCAGTGCAGTGGTGTTTGGGCAGTGTAGGGGGTTGTGCTGGGGGTGGTGTTTTAGGGTTTAGGGCAGTAGTGTTCGGGCAGTGTACGGGGTCTTGCTTGGGATGATGTTTCAGGCTTTAGAGCAGTGCAGTAGTTTTCGGGCAGTGTAGGTGCTAATGCTGGGGGTGATGTTTCAGGATTTAGGGCAGTGGTGCTCGGGCAGTGTAGGGGTCGTGCTCGAGGTGATGAATCAGGGTTTAGGGCAGTGCAGTGGTGTTCGGGCAGTATAGGGGGTCGTGCTGGGAGTGGTGTTTCAGGGTTTAGCGCAGTGCAGTAGTGTTCGGGAAGTGTAGGGGTCGTGCAGGGGCTGATGATTCAGGCTTTAGGGCAGTGCAGTGGTGTTCGGGCAGTGTAGGGGGTCTTGCTGGAGCTTGTGTTTTAGGATTTAGGTCTGTGCAGTGGTGTTCGAGCAGTGTAGGGGGTCTTGCTGGGGCTGATGTTTTAGGGTTTAGGGCAGTGCAGTGGGGTTCGGGCAGTATAGGGGCTTGTGCTGGGGGTGGTGTTTCAGGGTTTAGGCAGTGCAGTGGTGTTCGGGCAGTGTAGGGGGTGGTGCTGGGGCTGGTGTTTCAGGGATTAGGGCAGTGCAGTAGTGTTCGGGCAGTGTAGGTGGATGTGCTGGGGGTGGTGTTTCAGGGTTTAGGGCAGTATAGTGGTGTTAGGGTAGTGTAGGGGGTTGTGCTGGGGCTGGTGTTTCAGGGTTTAGGGCAGTGCAGTGGTGTTCGGGCAGTGTAGGGGGTCGTGCTGGGGCTGGTGTTTCAGGGTTAGGGGCAGTGCATTGGTGTTCGGGCAGTGTAGGGGTCGTGCTGGGGCTGGTGTTTCAGGGTTTAGGGCAGTGCAGTGGTGTTCGGGCAGTGTAGGGGGACATGCAGGGGCTGGTGTTTCAGGGTTTAGGGCAGTGCAGTGGTGTTCGGGCAGTGTAGGGGGTTGTGCTGGGGGTGGTGTTTCAGGGTTTAGGGCAGTCTAGGGGGGCGTGCATGGGCTGGTGTTTCAGGGTTTAGGGCAGTGCAGTGGTGTTCGGGCAGTGTAGGGGTTCGTGCTGTGGGTGGTGTTTCAGGGATTAGGGCAGTGCAGTGGTGTTCGGGCAGTGTAGAGGGTCGTGCAGGGGTGGTGTTTCAGGGTTTAGGGCAGTGGTGTTCGGGCAGTGTAGGGGGTCGTGCTGGGGGTGGTGTTTCAGGGTTTAGGGTAGTGCAGTGGTGTTCCGGCAGTGTGGGGGTCGTGCTGGGGGTGGTGTTTCAGGGTTTAGGGCAGTCTAGGGGGTCGTGCAGGGGCTGGTGTTTCAGGGTTTAGGGCAGTGCAGTGGTGTTCAGGCAGTGCAGGGGGTCGTGCTGGGGCTAGTGTTTCAGGGTTTAGGGCAGTGCAGTAGTATTCAGGCAGTGCAGGGGTCGTGCTGGGGCTGGTGTTTCGGGGTTTAGGGCAGTGTAGTGGTGTCCGGGCAGTGTAGGGGGTCGTGCAGGGGCTGGTGTTTCAGGGTTTAGGGCAGTCTAGGGGGTCGTGCAGGGGCTGGTGTTTCAGGGTTTAGGGCAGTGCAGTGGTGTTCAGGCAGTGCAGGGGGTCGTGCTGGGGCTCGTGTTTCAGGGTTTAGGGCAGTGCAGTGGTGTTCGGGCAGTGCAGGGGGTCGTGCTGGGGCTGGTGTTTCAGGGTTTAGGGCAGTGCAGTGGTGTTCGGGCAGTGTAGGGGGTCGTGCAGGGGCTGGTGTTTCAGGTTTTAGGGCAGTGCAGTGGTGTTCGGGCAGTGTAGGGGGTCGTGCAGGGGCTGGTGTTTCAGGGTTTAGGGCAGTGCAGTGGTGTTCGGGCAGTGTAGGGGGTCGTGCTGGGGCTGGTGTTTCAGGGATTAGGGAAGAGCAGTGGTGTTCGGGCAGTGTAGGGGGTCTTGCTGGGGCTGGTGTTTCAGGGTTTAGGGCAGTCTAGGGGGCCGTGCAGGGGCTGGTGTTTCAGGGTTTAGGGCAGAGCAGTGGTGTTCGGGGAGTGTAGGGGGTTGTGCAGGAGCTGGTGTTTCAGGGTATAGGGCAGTGCAGTGGTGTTCGGGCAGTGTAGGGGGTCGTGCAGAGGCTGGTTTTTCAGGATTTAGGGCAGTGCAGTGGTGTTCGGGCAGTGTAGGGAGTCGTGCTGGGGCTCGTGTTTCAGGGTTTAGGGCAGTGCAGTTGTGTTCGGGCAGTGTAGGGGGTCGTGCTGGGGGTGGTGTTTCAGGGTTTAGGGCAGTGGTGTTCATGCAAGGTGTCGGGGGTCTTGCTGGGGCTGGTGTTTCAGGGTTTAGTGCAGTGCAGTGGTGTTAGGGCAGTGTAGAGGGTCGTGCAGGGGTGGTGTTTCAGGGTTTAGGACAGTGCAGTGGTGTTTAGGCAGTGTAGGGGCTTGTGCTGGGGCTGGTGGTTCAGGGTTTAGGGTGGTGCGTGGTGTTCGGGCAGTGTAGGGGGTCATGCTTGGGATGATGTTTCAAGGTTTAGGGCAGTGCAGTGGTGTTCGGGCAGTGTAGGGGGTTGTGCTGAGGGTGGTGTTTTAGAGTTTAGGGCAGTGCAGTGGTGTTCCGGCATTTTAGGGGGTCGTGCTGGGGGTGGTGTTTCAGGGTTTAGGGCAGTCTAGGGGGAAGTGCAGGGGCTGGTGTTTCAGGGTTTAGGGCAGTGCAGTGGTGTTCGGGCAGTGTAGGGAGTCGTGCTGGGGCTCGTGTTTCAGGGTTTAGGGCAGTGCAGTGGTGTTCAGGCAGTGCAGGGGGTCGTGCTGGGGCTGGTGTTTCAGGGTTTAGGGCAGAGCAGTGGTGTTCGGGCAGTGTAGGGGGTCGTGCAGGGGCTGGTGTTTCAGGTTTTAGGGCAGTGCAGTGGTGTTCGGGCAGTGTAGGGGGCCGTGCTGGGGCTGGTGTTTCAGGGATTAGGGAAGTGCAGTGGTGTTCGGGCAGTGTAGGGGGTCTTGCTGGGGCTGGTGTTTCAGGGTTTAGGGCAGTAGTGTTCGGGCAGTGTATGGGGTCTTGCTTGAGATGATGTTTCAGGGTTTAAGGCAGTGCAGTAGTGTCCGGGCAGTGTAGGGGGTCATGCAGGGGCTGGTGTTTCAGGGTTTAGGGCAGAGCAGTGGTGTTCGGGGAGTGTAGGGGGTTGTGCAGGAGCTGGTGTTTCAGGGTATAGGGCAGTGCAGTGGTGTTCGGGCAGTGTAGGGGGTCGTGCAGAGGCTGGTGTTTCAGGGTTTAGGGCACTGAAGTGGTGTTCGGGCAGTGTAGGGGGTCGTGCTGGGGCTGGTGTTTCAGGGTTTAGGGCAGTGAAGTGGGTGTTGGGCAGTGTAGGGAGTCATGCAGGGGGTGGTGTTTCAGAGTTTAGGGCTGTGCAGTGATGTTCCGGCAGTCTAGGGGGTCGTGCTGGGGGTGGTGTTTCAGGGTTTAGGGCAGTCTAGGGGGCCGTGCAGGGGCTGGTGTTTCAGGGTTTAGGGTAATGCAGTGGTGTTCGGGCAGTGTAGGGAGTCGTGCTGGGGCTCGTGTTTCAGGGTTTAGGGCAGTGCAGTGGTGTTCGGGCAGTGCAGGGGGTCGTGCTGGGGCTGGTGTTTCAGGGTTTAGGGCAGTGCAGTGGTGTTCGGGCAGTGTAGGGGGTCGTGCAGGGGCTGGTGTTTCTGGTTTTGGGGCAATGCAGTGGTGTTCGGGCAGTGTAGGGAGTCGTGCTGGGGCTCGTGTTTCAGGGTTTAGGGCAGTGCAGGGGGTCTTGCTGGGGCTGGTGTTTCAGGGTTTAGGGAAGTGCAGTGGTGTTCGGGCAGTGTAGGGGGTCGTGCTGAGGGTGGTGTTTTAGAGTTTAGGGCAGTGCAGTGGTGTTCCGGCATTGTAGGGGGTCGTGCAGGCGGTGGTGTTTCAGGGTTTAGGGCAGTCTAGGGGGAAGTGCAGGGGCTGGTGTTTCAGGGTTTAGGGCAGTGCAGTGGTGTTCGGGCAGTGTAGGGAGTCGTGCTGGGGCTTGTGTTTCAGGGTTTAGGGCAGTGCAGTGGTCTTCGGGCAGTGCAGGGGGTCGTGCTGGGGCTCGTGTTTCAGGGTTTAGGGCAGTGCAGTGGTGTTCGGGCAGTGCAGGGGGTCGTGCTGGGGCTGGTGTTTCAGGGTTTAGGGCACTGCAGTGGTGTTCGGGCAGTGTAGGGGGTCGTGCAGGGGCTGGTGTTTCAGGTTTTAGGGCAGTGCAGTGGTGTTCGGGCAGTGTAGGGGGTCGTGCAGGGGCTGGTGTTTCAGGGTTTAGGGCAGTGCAGTGGTGTTCGGGCAGTGTAGGGGGTCGTGCTGGGGCTGGTGTTTCAGGGATTAGGGAAGAGCAGTGGTGTTCGGGCAGTGTAGGGGGTCTTGCTGGGGCTGGTGTTTCAGGGTTTAGGGCAGTCTAGGGGGCCGTGCAGGGGCTGGTGTTTCAGGGTTTAGGGCAGAGCAGTGGTGTTCGGGGAGTGTAGGGGGTTGTGCAGGAGCTGGTGTTTCAGGGTATAGGGCAGTGCAGTGGTGTTCGGGCAGTGTAGGGGGTCGTGCAGAGGCTGGTTTTTCAGGGTTTAGGGCAGTGCAGTGGTGTTCGGGCAGTGTAGGGAGTCGTGCTGGGGCTCGTGTTTCAGGGTTTAGGGCAGTGCAGTTGTGTTCGGGCAGTGTAGGGGGTCGTGCTGGGGGTGGTGTTTCAGGGTTTAGGGCAGTGGTGTTCATGCAAGGTGTCGGGGGTCTTGCTGGGGCTGGTGTTTCAGGGTTTAGTGCAGTGCAGTGGTGTTAGGGCAGTGTAGAGGGTCGTGCAGGGGTGGTGTTTCAGGGTTTAGGACAGTGCAGTGATGTTTAGGCAGTGTAGGGGCTTGTGCTGGGGCTGGTGGTTCAGGGTTTAGGGCGGTGCGTGGTGTTCGGGCAGTGTAGGGGGTCATGCTTGGGATGATGTTTCAAGGTTTAGGGCAGTGCAGTGGTGTTCGGGCAGTGTAGGGGGTCGTGCTGAGGGTGGTGTTTTAGAGTTTAGGGCAGTGCAGTGGTGTTCCGGCATTTTAGGGGGTCGTGCTGGGGGTGGTGTTTCAGGGTTTAGGGCAGTCTAGGGGGAAGTGCAGGGGCTGGTGTTTCAGGGTTTAGGGCAGTGCAGTGGTGTTCGGGCAGTGCAGGGGGTCGTGCTGGGGCTGGTGTTTCAGGGTTTAGGGCAGTGCAGTGGTGTTCGGGCAGTGCAGGGGGTCGTGCTGGGGCTGGTGTTTCAGGGTTTAGGGCAGTGCAGTGGTGTTCGGGCAGTGTAGGGGGTCGTGCAGGGGCTGGTGTTTCAGGTTTTAGGGCAGTGCAGTGGTGTTCGGGCAGTGTAGGGGGCCGTGCTGGGGCTGGTGTTTCAGGGATTAGGGAAGTGCAGTGGTGTTCGGGCAGTGTAGGGGGTCTTGCTGGGGCTGGTGTTTCAGGGTTTAGGGCAGTAGTGTTCGGGCAGTGTATGGGGTCTTGCTTGAGATGATGTTTCAGGGTTTAAGACAGTGCAGTAGTGTCCGGGCAGTGTAGGGGGTCATGCAGGGGCTGGTGTTTCAGGGTTTAGGGCAGAGCAGTGGTGTTCGGGGAGTGTAGGGGGTTGTGCAGGAGCTGGTGTTTCAGGGTATAGGGCAGTGCAGTGGTGTTCGGGCAGTGTAGGGGGTCGTGCAGAGGCTGGTGTTTCAGGGTTTAGGGCAGTGAAGTGGTGTTCGGGCAGTGTAGGGGGTCGTGCTGGGGCTGGTGTTTCAGGGTTTAGGGCAGTGAAGTGGTGGTTGGGCAGTGTAGGGGGTCGTGCTGGGGGTGGTGTTTCAGGGTTTAGAGCAGTCTAGGGGGCCGTGCAGGGGCTGGTGTTTCAGGGTTTAGGGCAATGCAGTGGTGTTCGGGCAGTGTAGGGAGTCGTGCTGGGGCTCGTGTTTCAGGGTTTAGGGCAGTGCAGTGGTGTTCGGGCAGTGCAGGGGGTCGTGCTGGGGCTGGTGTTTCAGGGTTTAGGGCAGTGCAGTGGTGTTCGGGCAGTGTAGGGGGTCGTGCAGGGGCTGGTGTTTCTGGTTTTAGGGCTGTGCAGTGGTGTTCGGGCAGTGTAGGGGGTCATGCAGGGGCTGGTGTTTCAGGGTTTAGGGCAGTGCAGTGGTGTTCGGGCCGTGTAGGGGGTCTTGCTGGGGCTGGTGATTCAGAGTTTGGGGCAGTGTAGTGGTGTTCGGGCAGTGTAGGGGGTCGTGCTGGGGCTGGCGTTTCAGGGTTGAGGGCAGTGCAGTGGTGTTCGGGCAGTGTAGGGGGTCGTGCAGGGGCTGGTGTTTCAGGGTTTAGGGCAGTGAAGTGGTGTTCGGGCAGTGTAGGGGGTCATGCTGGGGGTGGTGTCAGAGTTTAGGGCAGTGCAGTGATGTTCCGGCAGTGTAGGGGGTCGTGCTGGGGGTGGTGTTTCAGGGTTTAGGGCAGTCTAGGGGGCCGTGCAGGGGCTGGTGTTTCAGGGTTTAGGGCAATGCAGTGGTGTTCGGGCAGTGTAGGGAGTCGTGCTGGGGCTCGTGTTTCAGGGTTTAGGGCAGTGCAGGGGGTCTTGCTGGGGCTGGTGTTTCAGGGTTTAGGGCAGTGCAGTGGTGTTCGGGCAGTGTAGGGGGTCGTGCAGGGGCTGGTGTTTCTGGTTTTAGGGCAGTGCAGTGGTGTTTGGGCAGTGTAGGGGGTCGTGCAGGGGCTGGTGTTTCAGGGTTTAGGGCAGTGCAGTGGTGTTCGGGCCGTGTAGGGGGTCTTGCTGGGGCTGGTGATTCAGGGTTTGGGGCAGTGTAGTGGTGTTCGGGCAGTGTAGGGGGTCGTGCTGGGGCTGGTGTTTCAGGGTTTAGGGCAGTGCAGTGGTGTTTGGGCAGTGTAGGGGGTCGTGCAGGGGCTGGTGTTTCAGGGTTTCGGGCAGTGCAGTGGTGTTTGGGCAGTGTAGGGGGTCGTGCAGGGGCTGGTGTTTCAGGGTTTAGGGCAGTGCAGTGGTGTTCGGGCAGTGTAGGGGGTCGTGCTGGGGCTGGTGTTTCAGGGATTAGGGAAGTGCAGTGGTGTTCGGGCAGTGTAGGGGGTCTTGCTGGGGCTGGTGTTTCAGGGATTAGGGCAGTAGTGTTCGGGCAGTGTATGGGGTCTTGCTTGAGATGATGTTTCAGGGTTTAGGGCAGTGCAGTGATGTTCCGGTAGTGTAGGGGGTCGTGCTCGGGGTGGTGATTCAGGGTTTAGGGTAGTGTAGGGGGTCGTACAGGGGCTGGTGTTTCAGGGTATAGGGCAGTGCGGTGGTGTTCGGGCAGTGTAGGGGGTCATGCTGGGGCTGGTGTTTCAGGGTTTAGGGCAGTGCGGTGGTGTTCGGGCAGTGTAGGGGTCGTGTTGGGGCTGGTGGTTTAGGGCAGTGCAGTGGAGTTCGGGCAGTGTAGGGGGTCGTGCTGGGAGTGGTGTTTCAGGGTTTAGGGCAGTGCAGTGGTGTTCCGGCAGTATAGGGGGTTGTGCTGGGGGTAGTGTTTCAGGGTTTAGGGCAGTCTAGGGGGTCGTGCAGGGGCTGGTGTTTCAGGGTTTAGGGCATTGCAGTGGTGTTCAGGCAGTGCAGGGGGTCGTGCTGGGGCTGGTGTTTCAGGGTTTAGGGCAGTGCAGTGGTGTTCGGGCAGTGTAGGGGTCGTGCTGGGGCTGGTGTTTCAGGGTTTAGGGCAGTGCAGTGGTGTCCAGGCAGTGTAGGGGGTCATGCAGGGGCTGGTGTTTCAGGGTTTAGGGCAGAGCAGTGGTGTTCGGGGAGTGTAGGGGGCCATGCAGGGGCTGGTGTTTCAGGATTTAGGGCAGTGCAGTGGTGTTCGGGCAGTGTAGGGGGTCGTGCAGGGGCTGGTGTTTCAGGGTTGAGGGCAGTGAAGCTGTGTTCAGGCAGTGTAGGGGGTCGTGCTGGGGCTGGTGTTTCAGGGTTTAGGGAAGTGCAGTGGTGTTTGGTCAGTGTAGGTGGTCTTGCTGGGGCTGGTGTTTCAGGGTTTAGGGCAGTGCAGTGGTGTTCGGGCAGTGTAGGGGGTTGTGCTGGGGGTGGTGTTTTAGGGTTTAGGGCAGTAGTGTTCGGGCAGTGTACGGGGTCTTGCTTGGGATGATGTTTCAGGCTTTAGAGCAGTGCAGTAGTTTTCGGGCAGTGTAGGTGCTGATGCTGGGGGTGATGTTTCAGGATTTAGGGCAGTGGTGCTCGGGCAGTGTAGGGGTCGTGCTCGAGGTGATGAATCAGGGTTTAGGGCAGTGCAGTGGTGTTCGGGCAGTGTAGGGGGTCATGCTGGGAGTGGTGTTTCAGGGTTTAGCGCGGTGCAGTAGTGTTCGGGAAGTGTAGGGGTCGTGCAGGGGCTGATGATTCAGGCTTTAGGGCAGTGCAGTGGTGTTCGGGCAGTGTAGGGGGTCTTGCTGGAGCTTGTGTTTTAGGATTTAGGTCTGTGCAGTGGTGTTCGAGCAGTGTAGGGGGTCTTGCTGGGGCTGATGTTTTAGGGTTTAGGGCAGTGCAGTGGGGTTCGGGCAGTATAGGGGCTTGTGCTGGGGGTGGTGTTTCAGGGTTTAGGCAGTGCAGTGGTGTTCGGGCAGTGTAGGGGTGGTGCTGGGGCTGGTGTTTCAGGGATTAGGGCAGTGCAGTAGTGTTCGGGCAGTGTAGGTGGATGTGCTGGGGGTGGTGTTTCAGGGTTTAGGGCAGTATAGTGGTGTTAGGGTAGTGTAGGGGGTTGTGCTGGGGCTGGTGTTTCAGGGTTTAGGGCAGTGCAGTGGTGTTCGGGCAGTGTAGGGGGTCGTGCTGGGGTTGGTGTTTCAGGGTTAGGGGCAGTGCATTGGTGTTCGGGCAGTGTAGGGGTCGTGCTGGGGCTGGTGTTTCAGGGTTTAGGGCAGTGCAGTGGTGTTCGGGCAGTGTAGGGGGACATGCAGGGGCTGGTGTTTCAGGGTTTAGGGCAGTGCAGTGGTGTTCGGGCAGTGTAGGGGGTTGTGCTGGGGGTGGTGTTTCAGGGTTTAGGGCAGTCTAGGGGGGCGTGCATAGGCTGGTGTTTCAGGGTTTAGGGCAGTGCAGTGGTGTTCGGGCAGTGTAGGGGTTCGTGCTGTGGGTGGTGTTTCAGGGATTAGGGCAGTGCAGTGGTGTTCGGGCAGTGTAGAGGGTCGTGCAGGGGTGGTGTTTCAGGGTTTAGGGCAGTGGTGTTCGGGCAGTGTAGGGGGTCGTGCTGGGGGTGGTGTTTCAGGGTTTAGGGTAGTGCAGTGGTGTTCCGGCAGTGTGGGGGTCGTGCTGGGGGTGGTGTTTCAGGGTTTAGGGCAGTCTAGGGGGTCGTGCAGGGGCTGGTGTTTCAGGGTTTAGGGCAGTGCAGTGGTGTTCAGGCAGTGCAGGGGGTCGTGCTGGGGCTAGTGTTTCAGGGTTTAGGGCAGTGCAGTAGTATTCAGGCAGTGTATGGGTCGTGCTGGGGCTGGTGTTTCAGGGTTTAGGGCAGTGCAGTGGTGTCCGGGCAGTGTAGGGGGTCGTGCAGGGGCTGGTGTTTCAGGGTTTAGGGCAGTCTAGGGGGTCGTGCAGGGGCTGGTGTTTCAGGGTTTAGGGCAGTGCAGTGGTGTTCAGGCAGAGCAGGGGGTCGTGCTGGGGATAGTGTTTCAGGGTTTAGGGCAGTGCAGTGGTATTCAGGCAGTGTAGGGGTCGTGCTGGGGCTGGTGTTTCAGGGTTTAGGGCAGTGAAGTGGTGGTTGGGCAGTGTAGGGGGTCATGCAGGGGGTGGTGTTTCAGAGTTTAAGGCAGTGCAGTGATGTTCCGGCAGTGTAGGGGGTCGTACTGGGGGTGGTGTTTCAGGGTTTAGGGCAGTCTAGGGGGCCGTGCAGGGGCTGGTGTTTCAGGGTTTAGGGCAATGCAGTGGTGTTCGGGCAGTGTAGGGAGTCGTGCTGGGGCTCGTGTTTCAGGGTTTAGGGCAGTGCAGTGGTCTTCGGGCAGTGCAGGGGGTCGTGCTGGGGCTCATGTTTCAGGGTTTAGGGCAGTGCAGTGGTGTTCGGGCAGTGCAGGGGGTCGTGCTGGGGCTGGTGTTTCAGGGTTTAGGGCAGTGCAGTGGTGTTCGGGCAGTGTAGGGGGTCGTGCAGGGGCTGGTGTTTCAGGTTTTAGGGCAGTGCAGTGGTGTTCGGGCAGTGTAGGGGGTCGTGCAGGGGCTGGTGTTTCAGGGTTTAGGGCAGTGCAGTGGTGTTCGGGCAGTGTAGGGGGTCGTGCTGGGGCTGGTGTTTCAGGGATTAGGGAAGAGCAGTGGTGTTCGGGCAGTGTAGGGAGTCTTGCTGGGGCTGGTGTTTCAGGGTTTAGGGCAGTCTAGGGGGCCGTGCAGGGGCTGGTGTTTCAGGGTTTAGGGCAGAGCAGTGGTGTTCGGGGAGTGTAGGGGGTTGTGCAGGAGCTGGTGTTTCAGGCATTAGGGCAGTGCAGTGGTGTTCGGGCAGTGTAGGGGGTCGTGCAGAGGCTGGTTTTTCAGGGTTTAGGGCAGTGCAGTGGTGTTCTGGCAGTGTAGGGAGTCGTGCTGGGGCTCGTGTTTCAGGGTTTAGGGCAGTGCAGTTTTGTTCGGGCAGTGTAGGGGGTCGTGCTGGGGGTGGTGTTTCAGGGTTTAGGGCAGTGGTGTTCATGCAAGGTGTCGGGGGTCTTGCTGGGGCTGGTGTTTCAGGGTTTAGTGCAGTGCAGTGGTGTTAGGGCAGTGTAGAGGGTCGTGCAGGGGTGGTGTTTCAGGGTTTAGGACAGTGCAGTGGTGTTTAGGCAGTGTAGGGGCTTGTGCTGGGGCTGGTGGTTCAGGGTTTAGGGCGGTGCGTGGTGTTCGGGCAGTGTAGGGGGTCATGCTTGGGATGATGTTTCAAGGTTTAGGGCAGTGCAGTGGTCTTCGGGCAGTGCAGGGGGTCGTGCTGGGGCTCGTGTTTCAGGGTTTAGGGCAGTGCAGTGGTGTTCGGGCAGTGCAGGGGGTCGTGCTGGGGCTCGTGTTTCAGGGTTTAGGGCAGTGCAGTGGTGTTCGGGCAGTGTAGGGGGTCGTGCAGGGGCTGGTGTTTCAGGTTTTAGGGCAGTGCAGTGGTGTTCGGGCAGTGTAGGGGGTCGTGCAGGGGCTGGTGTTTCAGGGTTTAGGGCAGTGCAGTGGTGTTCGGGCAGTGTAGGGGGTCGTGCTGGGGCTGGTGTTTCAGGGATTAGGGAAGAGCAGTTGTGTTCGGGCAGTGTAGGGGGTCTTGCTGGGGCTGGTGTTTCAGGGTTTAGGGCAGTCTAGGGGGCCGTGCAGGGGCTGGTGTTTCAGGGTTTAGGGCAGAGCAGTGGTGTTCGGGGAGTGTAGGGGGTTGTGCAGCAGCTGGTGTTTCAGGATATAGAGCAGTGCAGTGGTGTTCGGGCAGTGTAGGGGGTCGTGCAGAGGCTGGTTTTTCAGGGTTTAGGGCAGTGCAGTGGTGTTCGGGCAGTGTAGGGAGTCGTGCTGGGGCTCGTGTTTCAGGGTTTAGGGCAGTGCAGTTGTGTTCGGGCAGTGTAGGGGGTCGTGCTGGGGGTGGTGTTTCAGGGTTTAGGGCAGTGGTGTTCATGCAAGGTGTCGGGGGTCTTGCTGGGGCTGGTGTTTCAGGGTTTAGTGCAGTGCAGTGGTGTTAGGGCAGTGTAGAGGGTCGTGCAGGGGTGGTGTTTCAGGGTTTAGGACAGTGCAGTGGTGTTTAGGCAGTGTAGGGGCTTGTGCTGGGGCTGGTGGTTCAGGGTTTAGGGCGGTGCGTGGTGTTCGGGCAGTGCAGGGGGTCGTGCTGGGGCTGGTGTTTCAGGGTTTAGGGCAGAGCAGTGGTGTTCGGGCAGTGTAGGGGGTCGTGCAGGGGCTGGTTTTCAGGTTTTAGGGCAGTGCAGTGGTGTTCGGGCAGTGTAGGGGGCCGTGCTGGGGCTGGTGTTTCAGGGATTAGGGAAGTGCAGTGGTGTTCGGGCAGTGTAGGGGGTCTTGCTGGGGCTGGTGTTTCAGGGTTTAGGGCAGTAGTGTTCGGGCAGTGTATGGGGTCTTGCTTGAGATGATGTTTCAGGGTTTAAGGCAGTGCAGTAGTGTCCGGGCAGTGTAGGGGGTCATGCAGGGGCTGGTGTTTCAGGGTTTAGGGCAGAGCAGTGGTGTTCGGGGAGTGTAGGGGGTTGTGCAGGAGCTGGTGTTTCAGGGTATAGGGCAGTGCAGTGGTGTTCGGGCAGTGTAGGGGGTCGTGCAGAGGCTGGTGTTTCAGGGTTTAGGGCAGTGAAGTGGTGTTCGGGCAGTGTAGGGGGTCGTGCTGGGGCTGGTGTTTCAGGGTTTAGGGCAGTGAAGTGGTGGTTGGGCAGTGTAGGGGGTCATGCAGGGGGTGGTGTTTCAGAGTTTAGGGCAGTGCAGTGATGTTCCGGCAGTGTAGGGGGTCGTGCTGGGGGTGGTGTTTTAGGGTTTAGGGCAGTCTAGGGGGCCGTGCAGGGGCTGGTGTTTCAGGGTTTAGGGTAATGCAGTGGTGTTCGGGCAGTGTAGGGAGTCGTGCTGGGGCTCGTGTTTCAGGGTTTAGGGCAGTGCAGTGGTGTTCGGGCAGTGCAGGGGGTCGTGCTGGGGCTGGTGTTTCAGGGTTTAGGGCAGTGCAGTGGTGTTCGGGCAGTGTAGGGGGTCGTGCAGGGACTGGTGTTTCTGGTTTTAGGGCAATGCAGTGGTGTTCGGGCAGTGTAGGGAGTCGTGCTGGGGCTCGTGTTTCAGGGTTTAGGGCAGTGCAGGGGGTCTTGCTGGGGCTGGTGTTTCAGGGTTTAGGGCAGTGCAGTGGTGTTCGGGCAGTGTAGGGGGTCGTGCAGGGGCTGGTGTTTCTGGTTTTAGGGCAGTGCAGTGGTGTTTGGGCAGTGTAGGGGGTCGTGCAAGGGCTGGTGTTTCAGGGTTTAGGGCAGTGTAGTGGTGTTCGGGCCGTGTAGGGGGTCTTGCTGGGGCTGGTGATTCAGGGTTTGGGGCAGTGTAGTGGTGTTCGGGCAGTGTAGGGGGTTGTGCTGGGGCTGGTGTTTCAGGGTTTAGGGCAGTGCAGTGGTGTCCGGGCAGTGTAGGGGGTCGTGCAGGGGCTGGTGTTTCAGGGTTTAGGGCAGTCTAGGGGGTCTTGCAGGGGCTGGTGTTTCAGGGTTTAGGGCAGTGCAGTGGTGTTCAGGCAGTGCAGGGGGTCGTGCTGGGGATAGTGTTTCAGGGTTAGGGGCAGTGCATTGGTGTTCGGGCACTGTAGGGGTCGTGCTGGGGCTGGTGTTTCAGGGTTTAGGGCAGTGCAGTGGTGTTCGGGCAGTGTAGGGGGTCATGCAGGGGCTGTGTTTCAGGGTTTAGGGCAGTGCAGTGGTGTTCGGGCAGTGTAGGGGGTCGTGCAGGGGCTGGTGTTTCAGAGTTTAGGGCAGTGCAGTGATATTCGGGCAGTGTAGGGGGTCTTCCAGGGGCTGGTGTTTCCGGGTTTAGGGCAGTGCAGTGGTGTTCGGGCAGTGTAGGGGGTCGTGCTGGGGGTGGTGTTTCAGGGTTTAGGTTAGTCTAGGGGGCCATGCAGGGGCTGGTGTTTCAGGGTTTAGGGCAGTGCAGTGGTGTTCGGGCAGTGTAGGGAGTCGTGCTGGGGCTCGTGTTTCAGGGTTTAGGGCAGTGCAGTTGTGTTCGGGCAGTGTAGGGGGTCGTGCTGGGGGTGGTGTTTCAGGGTTTAGGGCAGTGGTGTTCATGCAAGGTGTCGGGGGTCTTGCTGGGGCTGGTGTTTCAGGGTTTAGTGCAGTGCAGTGGTGTTCGGGCAGTGTAGGAGGTCATGAAGGGGCTGGTGTTTCAGGGTTTAGGGCAGTTCAGTGGTGTCCGGGCAGTGTAGGGGGTCGTGCAGGGGCTGGTGTTTCAGGGTTTAGGGCAGTGTAGAGGGTCGTGCAGGGGTGGTGTTTCAGGGTTTAGGACAGTGCAGTGGTGTTCGGGCAGTGTAGGAGGTCATGCAGGGGCTGGTGTTTCAGGGTTTAGGGCAGTGCAGTGGTGTCCGGGCAGTGTAGGGGGTCGTGCAGGGGCTGGTGTTTCAGGGTTTAGGGCAGTGTAGAGGGTCGTGCAGGGGTGGTGTTTCAGGGTTTAGGACAGTGCAGTGGTGTTTAGGCAGTGTAGGGGCTTGTGCTGGGGCTGGTGTTTCAGGGTTTAGGGCGGTGCATGGTGTTCGGGCAGTGTAGGGGGTCATGCTTGGGATGATGTTTCAGGGTTTCGGGCAGTGCAGTGGTGTTCGGGCAGTGTAGGGGGTCGTGCTGAGGGTGGTGTTTTAGAGTTTAGGGCAGTGCAGTGGTGTTCCGGCATTGTAGGGGGTCGTGCAGGCGGTGGTGTTTCAGGGTTTAGGGCAGTCTAGGGGGAAGTGCAGGGGCTGGTGTTTCAGGGTTTAGGGCAGTGCAGTGGTGTTCGGGCAGTGTAGGGAGTCGTTCTGGGGCTCGTGTTTCAGGGTTTAGGGCAGTGCAGTGGTCTTCGGGCAGTGCAGGGGGTCGTGCTGGGGCTCGTGTTTCAGGGTTTAGGGCAGTGCAGTGGTGTTCGGGCAGTGCAGGGGGTCGTGCTGGGGCTGGTGTTTCAGGGTTTAGGGCAGTGCAGTGGTGTTCGGGCAGTGTAGGGGGTCGTGCAGGGGCTGGTGTTTCAGGTTTTAGGGCAGTGCAGTGGTGTTCGGGCAGGGTAGGGGGTCGTGCTGGGGGTGGTGTTTCAGGGTTTAGGGCAGTGGTGTTCATGCAAGGTGTCGGGGGTCTTGCAGGGGCTGGTGTTTCTGGTTTTAGGGCTGTGCAGTGGTGTTCGGGCAGTGTAGGGGGTCATGCAGGGGCTGGTGTTTCAGGGTTTAGGGCAGTGCAGTGGTGTTTGGGCCGTGTAGGGGGTCTTGCTGGGGCTGGTGATTCAGAGTTTGGGGCAGTGTAGTGGTGTTCGGGCAGTGTAGGGGGTCGTGCTGGGGCTGGTGTTTCAGGGTTTAGGGCAGTGCAGTGGTGTTCGGGCAGTGTAGGGGGTCGTGCTGGGGCTGGTGTTTCAGGGATTAGGGAAGAGCAGTGGTGTTCGGGCAGTGTAGAGGGTCTTGCTGGGGCTGGTGTTTCAGGGTTTAGGGCAGTCTAGGGGGCCGTGCAGGGGCTGGTGTTTCAGGGTTTAGGGCAGAGCAGTGGTGTTCGGGGAGTGTAGGGGGTTGTGCAGGAGCTGGTGTTTCAGGGTATAGGGCAGTGCAGTGGTGTTCGGGCAGTGTAGGGGGTCGTGCAGAGGCTGGTTTTTCAGGGTTTAGGGCAGTGCAGTGGTGTTCGGGCAGTGTAGGGAGTCGTGCTGGGGCTCGGTTTTCATGGTTTAGGGCAGTGCAGTTGTGTTCGGGCAGTGTAGGGGGTCGTGCTGGGGGTGGTGTTTCAGGGTTTAGGGCAGTGGTGTTCATGCAAGGTGTCGGGGGTCTTGCAGGGGCTGGTGTTTCTGGTTTTAGGGCTGTGCAGTGGTGTTCGGGCAGTGTAGGGGGTCATGCAGGGGCTGGTGTTTCAGGGTTTAGGGCAGTGCAGTGGTGTTTGGGCCGTGTAGGGGGTCTTGCTGGGGCTGGTGATTCAGAGTTTGGGGCAGTGTAGTGGTGTTCGGGCAGTGTAGGGGGTCGTGCTGGGGCTGGTGTTTCAGGGTTTAGGGCAGTGCAGTGGTGTTCGGGCAGTGTAGGGGGTCGTGCAGGGGCTGGTGTTTCAGGGTTTAGGGCAGTGAAGTTGTGTTCGGGCAGTGTAGGGGGTCATGCTGGGGGTGGTGTTTCAGAGTTTAGGGCAGTGCAGTGATGTTCCGGCAGTGTAGGGGGTCGTGCTGGGGGTGGTGTTTCAGGGTTTAGGGCAGTCTAGGGGGCCGTGCAGGGGCTGGTGTTTCAGGGTTTAGGGCAATGCAGTGGTGTTCGGGCAGTGTAGGGTGTCGTGCTGGGGCTCGTGTTTCAGGGTTTAGGGCAGTGCAGGGGGTCTTGCTGGGGCTGGTGTTTCAGGGTTTAGGGCAGTGCATTGGTGTTCGGGCAGTGTAGGGGGTCGTGCTGGGGCTGGTGTTTCAGGGTTTAGGGCAGTGCAGTGGTGTTCGGGCAGTGTAGGGGGTCGTGCAGGGGCTGGTGTTTCAGGGTTTCGGGCAGTGCAGTGGTGTTTGGGCAGTGTAGGGGGTCGTGCAGGGGCTGGTGTTTCAGGGTTTAGGGCAGTGCAGTGGTGTTCGGGCAGTGTAGGGAGTCGTGCTGGGGCTCGTGTTTCAGGGTTTAGGGCAGTGCAGTGGTCTTCGGGCAGTGCAGGGGGTCGTGCTGGGGCTCGTGTTTCAGGGTTTAGGGCAGTGCAGTGGTGTTCGGGCAGTGCAGGGGGTCGTGCTGGGGCTGGTGTTTCAGGGTTTAGGGCAGTGCAGTGGTGTTCGGGCAGTGTAGGGGGTCGTGCAGGGGATGGTGTTTCAGGTTTTAGGGCAGTGCAGTGGTGTTCGGGCAGTGTAGGGGGTCGTGCAGGGGCTGGTGTTTCAGGGTTTAGGGCAGAGCAGTGGTGTTCAGGCAGTGTAGGGGGTCGTGCTGGGGCTGGTGTTTCAGGGTTTAGGGCAGTGCAGTGGTGTTCGGGCAGTGTAGGGGGTCGTGCAGGGGCTGGTGTTTCAGGGTTTCGGGCAGTGCAGTGGTGTTTGGGCAGTGTAGGGGGTCGTGCAGGGGCTGGTGTTTCAGGGTTTAGGGCAGTGCAGTGGTGTTCGGGCAGTGTAGGGAGTCGTGCTGGGGCTCGTGTTTCAGGGTTTAGGGCAGTGCAGTGGTCTTCGGGCAGTGCAGGGGGTCGTGCTGGGGCTCGTGTTTCAGGGTTTAGGGCAGTGCAGTGGTGTTCGGGCAGTGCAGGGGGTCGTGCTGGGGCTGGTGTTTCAGGGTTTAGGGCAGTGCAGTGGTGTTCGGGCAGTGTAGGGGGTCGTGCAGGGGATGGTGTTTCAGGTTTTAGGGCAGTGCAGTGGTGTTCGGGCAGTGTAGGGGGTCGTGCAGGGGCTGGTGTTTCAGGGTTTAGGGCAGAGCAGTGGTGTTCAGGCAGTGTAGGGGGTCGTGCTGGGGCTGGTGTTTCAGGGATTAGGGAAGAGCAGTGGTGTTCGGGCAGTGTAGAGGGTCATGCTGGGGCTGGTGTTTCAGGGTTTAGGGCAGTCTAGGGGGCCGTGCAGGGGCTGGTGTTTCAGGGTTTAGGGCAGAGCAGTGGTGTTCGGGGAGTGTAGGGGGTTGTGCAGGAGCTGGTGTTTCAGGGTATAGGGCAGTGCAGTGGTGTTCGGGTAGTGTAGGGGGTCGTGCAGAGGCTGGTTTTTCAGGGTTTAGGGCAGTGCAGTGGTGTTCGGGCAGTGTAGGGAGTCGTGCTGGGGCTCGTGTTTCAGGGTTTAGGGCAGTGCAGTTGTGTTCGGGCAGTGTAGGGGGTCGTGCTGGGGGTGGTGTTTCAGGGTTTAGGGCAGTGGTGTTCATGCAAGGTGTCGGGGGTCTTGCTGGTGCTGGTGTTTCAGGGTTTAGTGCAGTGCAGTGGTGTTAGGGCAGTGTAGAGGGTCGTGCAGGGGTGGTGTTTCAGGGTTTAGGACAGTGCAGTGGTGTTCGGGCAGTGTAGGGGGTCGTGCAGGGGCTGGTGTTTCTGGTTTTAGGGCTGTGCAGTGGTGTTCGGGCAGTGTAGGGGGTCATGCAGGGGCCGGTGTTTCAGGGTTTAGGGCAGTGCAGTGGTGTTTGGGCCGTGTAGGGGGTCTTGCTGGGTCTGGTGATTCAGAGTTTGGGGCAGTGTAGTGGTTTTCGGGCAGTGTAGGGGGTCGTGCTGGGGCTGGTGTTTCAGGGTTTAGGGCAGTGCAGTGGTGTTCGGGCAGTGTAGGGGGTCATGCAGGGGCTGGTGTTTCAGGGTTTAGGGCAGTGAAGTGGTGTTCGGGCAGTGTAGGGGGTCATGCTGGGGGTGGTGTTTCAGAGTTTAGGGCAGTGCAGTGATGTTCCGGCAGTGTAGGGGGTCGTGCTGGGGGTGGTGTTTCAGGGTTTAGGGCAGTCTAGGGGGCCGTGCAGGGGCTGGTGTTTCAGGGTTTAGGGCAATGCAGTGGTGTTCTGGCAGTGTAGGGAGTCGTGCTGGGGCCCGTGTTTCAGGGTTTAGGGCAGTGCAGGGGGTCTTGCTGGGGCTGGTGTTTCAGGGTTTAGGGCAGTGCATTGGTGTTCGGGCAGTGTAGGGGGTCGTGCAGGGGCTGGTGTTTCTGGTTTTAGGGCAGTGCAGTGGTGTTTGGGCAGTGTAGGGGGTCGTGCAGGGGCTGGTGTTTCAGGGTTTAGGGCAGTGCAGTGGTGTTCGGGCCGTGTAGGGGGTCTTGCTGGGGCTAGTGATTCAGGGTTTGGGGCAGTGTAGTGGTGTTCGGGCAGTGTAGGGGGTCGTGCTGGGGCTGGTGTTTCAGGGTTTAGGGCAGTGCAGTGGTTTTCGGGCAGTGTAGGGGGTCGTGCAGGGGCTGGTGTTTCAGGGTTTCGGGCAGTGCAGTGGTGTTCGGGCAGTGTAGGGGGTCGTGCAGGGGCTGGTGTTTCAGGGTTTAGGGCAGTGCAGTGGTGTTCGGGCAGTGTAGGGGGTCGTGCTGGGGCTGGTGTTTCAGGGATTAGGGAAGTGCAGTGGTGTTCGGGCAGTGTAGGGGGTCTTGCTGGGGCTGGTGTTTCAGGGTTTAGGGCAGTAGTGTTCGGGCAGTGTATGGGGTCTTGCTTGAGATGATGTTTCAGGGTTTAGGGCAGTGCAGTGATGTTCCGGTAGTGTAGGGGGTCGTGCTCGGGGTGGTGATTCAGGGTTTAGGGTAGTGTAGGGGGTCGTACAGGGGCTGGTGTTTCAGGGTATAGGGCAGTGCGGTGGTGTTCGGGCAGTGTAGGGGGTCATGCTGGGGCTGGTGTTTCAGGGTTTAGGGCAGTGCGGTGGTGTTCGGGCAGTGTAGGGGTCGTGTTGGGGCTGGTGGTTTAGGGCAGTGCAGTGGAGTTCGGGCAGTGTAGGGGGTCGTGCTGGGAGTTGTGTTTCAGGGTTTAGGGCAGTGCAGTGGTGTTCCGGCAGTATAGGGGGTTGTGCTGGGGGTAGTGTTTCAGGGTTTAGGGCAGTCTAGGGGGTCGTGCAGGGGCTGGTGTTTCAGGGTTTAGGGCATTGCAGTGGTGTTCAGGCAGTGCAGGGGGTCGTGCTGGGGCTGGTGTTTCAGGGTTTAGGGCAGTGCAGTGGTGTTCGGGCAGTGTAGGGGTCGTGCTGGGGCTGGTGTTTCAGGGTTTAGGGCAGTGCAGTGGTGTCCAGGCAGTGTAGGGGGTCATGCAGGGGCTGGTGTTTCAGGGTTTAGGGCAGAGCAGTGGTGTTCGGGGAGTGTAGGGGGCCATGCAGGGGCTGGTGTTTCAGGATTTAGGGCAGTGCAGTGGTGTTCGGGCAGTGAAGGGGGTCGTGCAGGGGCTGGTGTTTCAGGGTTGAGGGCAGTGAAGCTGTGTTCAGGCAGTGTAGGGGGTCGTGCTGGGGCTGGTGTTTCAGGGTTTAGGGAAGTGCAGTGGTGTTTGGTCAGTGTAGGTGGTCTTGCTGGGGCTGGTGTTTCAGGGTTTAGGGCAGTGCAGTGGTGTTCGGGCAGTGTAGGGGGTCGTGCTGGGGGTGGTGTTTTAGGGTTTAGGGCAGTAGTGTTCGGGCAGTGTACGGGGTCTTGCTTGGGATGATGTTTCAGGCTTTAGAGCAGTGCAGTAGTTTTCGGGCAGTGTAGGTGCTGATGCTGGGGGTGATGTTTCAGGATTTAGGGCAGTGGTGCTCGGGCAGTGTAGGGGTCGTGCTCGAGGTGATGAATCAGGGTTTAGAGGCAGTGCAGTGGTGTTCGGGCAGTGTAGGGGGTCGTGCTGGGAGAGGTGTTTCTGGGTTTAGCGCAGTGCAGTAGTGTTCGGGAAGTGTAGGGGTCGTGCAGGGGCTGATGATTCAGGCTTTAGGGCAGTGCAGTGGTGTTCGGGCAGTGTAGGGGGTCTTGCTGGAGCTTGTGTTTTAGGATTTAGGTCTGTGCAGTGGTGTTCGAGCAGTGTAGGGGGTCTTGCTGGGGCTGATGTTTTAGGGTTTAGGGCAGTGCAGTGGGGTTCGGGCAGTATAGGGGCTTGTGCTGGGGGTGGTGTTTCACGGTTTAGGCAGTGCAGTGGTGTTCGGGCAGTGTAGGGGGTGGTGCTGGGGCTGGTGTTTCAGGGATTAGGGCAGTGCAGTAGTGTTCGGGCAGTGTAGGTGGATGTGCTGGGGGTGGTGTTTCAGGGTTTAGGGCAGTATAGTGGTGTTAGGGTAGTATAGGGGGTTGTGCTGGGGCTGGTGTTTCAGGGTTTAGGGCAGTGCAGTGTTGTTCGGGCAGTGTAGGGGGTCGTTCTGGGGCTGGTGTTTCAGGGTTAGGGGCAGTGCATTGGTGTTCGGGCAGTGTAGGGGTCGTGCTGGGGCTGGTGTTTCAGGGTTTAGGGCAGTGCAGTGGTGTTCGGGCAGTGTAGGGGGACATGCAGGGGCTGGTGTTTCAGGGTTTAGGGCAGTGCAGTGGTGTTCGGGCAGTGTAGGGGGTTGTGCTGGGGGTGGTGTTTCAGGGTTTAGGGCAGTCTAGGGGGGCGTGCATGGGCTGGTGTTTCAGGGTTTAGGGCAGTGCAGTGGTGTTCGGGCAGTGTAGGGGTTCGTGCTGTGGGTGTTGTTTCAGGGATTAGGGCAGTGCAGTGGTGTTCGGGCAGTGTAGAGGGTCGTGCAGGGGTGGTGTTTCAGGTTTTAGGGCAGTGGTGTTCGGGCAGTGTAGGGGGTCGTGCTGGGGGTGGTGTTTCAGGGTTTAGGGTAGTGCAGTGGTGTTCCGGCAGTGTGGGGGTCGTGCTGGGGTGGTGTTTCAGGGTTTAGGGCAGTCTAGGGGGTCGTGCAGGGGCTGGTGTTTCAGGGTTTAGGGCAGTGCAGTGGTGTTCAGGCAGTGCAGGGGGTCGTGCTGGGGCTAGTGTTTCAGGGTTTAGGGCAGTGCAGTAGTATTCAGGCAGTGTAGGGGTCGTGCTGGGGCTGGTGTTTCAGGGTTTAGGGCAGTGCAGTGGTGTCCGGGCAGTGTAGGGGGTCGTGCAGGGGCTGGTGTTTCAGGGTTTAGGGCAGTCTAGGGGGTCGTGCAGGGGCTGGTGTTTCAGGGTTTAGGGCAGTGCAGTGGTGTTCAGGCAGTGCAGGGGGTCGTGCTGGGGATAGTGTTTCAGGGTTTAGGGCAGTGCAGTGGTATTCAGGCAGTGTAGGGGTCGTGCTGGGGCTGGTGTTTCAGGGTTTAGGGCAATGAAGTGGTGTTTGGGCAGTGTAGGGGGTCATGCAGGGGGTGGTGTTTCAGAGTTTAAGGCAGTGCAGTGATGTTCCGGCAGTGTAGGGGGTCGTACTGGGGGTGGTGTTTCAGGGTTTAGGGCAGTCTAGGGGGCCGTGCAGGGGCTGGTGTTTCAGGGTTTAGGGCAATGCAGTGGTGTTCGGGCAGTGTAGGGAGTCGTGCTGGGGCTCGAGTTTCAGGGTTTAGGGCAGTGCAGTGGTCTTCGGGCAGTGCAGGGGGTCGTGCTGGGGCTCGTGTTTCAGGGTTTAGGGCAGTGCAGTGGTGTTCGGGCAGTGCAGGGGGTCGTGCTGGGGCTGGTGTTTCAGGGTTTAGGGCAGTGCAATGGTGTTCGGGCAGTGTAGGGGGTCGTGCAGGGGCTGGTGTTTCAGGTTTTAGGGCAGTGCAGTGGTGTTCGGGCAGTGTAGGGGGTCGTGCAGGGGCTGGTGTTTCAGGGTTTAGGGCAGTGCAGTGGTGTTCGGGCAGTGTAGGGGGTCGTGCTGGGGCTGGTGTTTCAGGGATTAGGGAAGAGCAGTGGTGTTCGGGCAGTGTAGGGGGTCTTGCTGGGGCTGGTGTTTCAGGGTTTAGGGCAGTCTAGGGGGCCATGCAGGGGCTGGTGTTTCAGGGTTTAGGGCAGAGCAGTGGTGTTCGGGGACTGTAGGGGGTTGTGCAGGAGCTGGTGTTTCAGGGTATAGGGCAGTGCAGTGGTGTTCGGGCAGTGTAGGGGGTCGTGCAGAGGCTGGTTTTTCAGGGTTTAGGGCAGTGCAGTGGTGTTCGGGCAGTGTAGGGAGTCGTGCTGGGGCTCGTGTTTCAGGGTTTAGGGCAGTGCAGTTGTGTTCGGGCAGTGTAGGGGGTCGTGCTGGGGTTGGTGTTTCAGGGTTTAGGGCAGTGGTGTTCATGCAAGGTGTCGGGGGTCTTGCTGGGGCTGGTGTTTCAGGGTTTAGTGCAGTGCAGTGGTGTTAGGGCAGTGTAGAGGGTCGTGCAGGGGTGGTGTTTCAGGGTTTAGGACAGTGCAGTGGTGTTTAGGCAGTGTAGGGGCTTGTGCTGGGGCTGGTGGTTCAGGGTTTAGGGCGGTGCGTGGTGTTCGGGCAGTGTAGGGGGTCATGCTTGGGATGATGTTTCAAGGTTTAGGGCAGTGCAGTGGTGTTCGGGCAGTGTAGGGGGTCGTGCTGAGGGTGGTGTTTTAGAGTTTAGGGCAGTGCAGTGGTGTTCCGGCATTTTAGGGGGTCGTGCTGGGGGTGGTGTTTCAGGGTTTAGGGCAGTCTAGGGGGAAGTGCAGGGGCTGGTGTTTCAGGGTTTAGGGCAGTGCAGTGGTGTTCGGGCAGTGTAGGGAGTCGTGCTGGGGCTCGTGTTTCAGGGTTTAGGGCAGTGCAGTGGTGTTCGGGCAGTGCAGGGGGTGGTGCTGGGGCTGGTGTTTCAGGGTTTAGGGCAGAGCAGTGGTGTTTGGGCAGTGTAGGGGGTCGTGCAGGGGCTGGTGTTTCAGGTTTTAGGGCAGTGCAGTGGTGTTCGGGCAGTGTAGGGGGCCGTGCTGGGGCTGGTGTTTCAGGGATTAGGGAAGTGCAGTGGTGTTCGGGCAGTGTAGGGGGTCTTGCTGGGGCTGGTGTTTCAGGGTTTAGGGCAGTAGTGTTCGGGCAGTGTATGGGGTCTTGCTTGAGATGATGTTTCAGGGTTTAAGGCAGTGCAGTAGTGTCCGGGCAGTGTAGGGGGTCATGCAGGGGCTGGTGTTTCAGGGTTTAGGGCAGAGCAGTGGTGTTCGGGGAGTGTAGGGGGTTGTGCAGGAGCTGGTGTTTCAGGGTCTAGGGCAGTGCAGTGGTGTTCGGGCAGTGTAGGGGGTCGTGCAGAGGCTGGTGTTTCAGGGTTTAGGGCAGTGAAGTGGTGTTCGGGCAGTGTAGGGGGTCGTGCTGGGGCTGGTGTTTCAGGGTTTAGGGCAGTGAAGTGGTGGTTGGGCAGTGTAGGGGGTCATGCAGGGGGTGGTGTTTCAGAGTTTAAGGCAGTGCAGTGATGTTCCGGCAGTGTAGGGGGTCGTGCTGGGGGTGGTGTTTCAGGGTTTAGGGCAGTCTAGGGGGCCGTGCAGGGGCTGGTGTTTCAGGGTTTAGGGTAATGCAGTGGTGTTCGGGCAGTGTAGGGAGTCATGCTGGGGCTCGTGTTTCAGGGTTTAGGGCAGTGCAGTGGTGTTCGGGCAGTGCAGGGGGTCGTGCTGGGGCTGGTGTTTCAGGGTTTAGGGCAGTGCAGTGGTGTTCGGGCAGTGTAGGGGGTCGTGCAGGGGCTGGTGTTTCTGGTTTTAGGGCAATGCAGTGGTGTTCGGGCAGTGTAGGGAGTCGTGCTGGGGCTGGTGTTTCAGGGTTTAGGGCAGTGCAGTGGTGTTCGGGCAGTGTAGGGGGTCGTGCAGGGGCTGGTGTTTCTGGTTTTAGGGCAGTGCAGTGGTGTTTGGGCAGTGTAGGGGGTCGTGCAGGGGCTGGTGTTTCAGGGTTTAGGGCAGTGCAGTGGTGTTCGGGCCGTGTAGGGGGTCTTGCTGGGGCTGGTGATTCAGGGTTTGGGGCAGTGTAGTGGTGTTCGGGCAGTGTAGGGGGTCGTGCTGGGGCTGGTGTTTCAGGGTTTAGGGCAGTGCAGTGGTGTTCGGGCAGTGTAGGGGGTCGTGCAGGGGCTGGTGTTTCAGGTTTTCGGGCAGTGCAGTGGTGTTTGGGCAGTGTAGGGGTCGTGCAGGGGCTGGTGTTTCAGGGTTTAGGGCAGTGCAGTGGTGTTCGGGCAGTGTAGGGGGTCGTGCTGGGGCTGGTGTTTCAGGGATTAGGGAAGTGCAGTGGTGTTCGGGCAGTGTAGGGGGTCTTGCTGGGGCTGGTGTTTCAGGGTTTAGGGCAGTAGTGTTCGAGCAGTGTATGGGGTCTTGCTTGAGATGATGTTTCAGGGTTTAGGGCAGTGCAGTGGTGTTCCGGCATTTTAGGGGGTCGTGCTGGGGGTGGTGTTTCAGGGTTTAGGGCAGTCTAGGGGGAAGTGCAGGGGCTGGTGTTTCAGGGTTTAGGGTAGTGCAGTGGTGCTCGGGCAGTGTAGGGAGTCGTGCTGGGGCTAGTGTTTCAGGGTTTAGGGCAGTGCAGGTGTGTTCGGGCAGTGCAGGGGGTCGTGCTGGGGCTGGTGTTTCAGGGTTTAGGGCAGTGCAGTGGTGTTCGGGCAGTGTAGGGGGTCATGCAGGGGCTGGTGTTTCAGGTTTTAGGGCAGTGCAGTGGTATTCGGGCAGTGTAGGGGGCCGTGCTGGGGCTGGTGTTTCAGGGATTAGGGAAGTGCAGTGGTGTTCGGGCAGTGTAGGGGGTCTTGCTGGGGCTGGTGTTTCAGGGTTTAGGGCAGTAGTGTTCGGGCAGTGTATGGGGTCTTGCTTGAGATGATGTTTCAGGGTTTAAGGCAGTGCAGTAGTGTCCGGGCAGTGTAGGGGTCATGCAGGGGCTGGTGTTTCAGGGTTTAGGGCAGAGCAGTGGTGTTCGGGGAGTGTAGGGGGTTGTGCAGGAGCTGGTGTTTCAGGGTATAGGGCAGTGCAGTGGTGTTCGGGCAGTGTAGGGGGTCGTGCAGAGGCTGGTGTTTCAGGGTTTAGGGCAGTGAAGTGGTGTTCGGGCAGTGTAGGGGGTCGTGCTGGGGGTGGTGTTTCAGGGTTTAGGGCAGTGAAGTGGTGGTTGGGCAGTGTAGGGGGTCATGCAGGGGGTGGTGTTTCAGAGTTTAGGGCAGTGCAGTGATGTTCCGGCAGTGTAGGGGGTCGTGCTGGGGGTGGTGTTTCAGGGTTTAGGGCAGTCTAGGGGGCCGTGCAGGGGCTGGTGTTTCAGGGTTTAGGGCAATGCAGTGGTGTTCGGGCAGTGTAGGGAGTCGTGCTGGGGCTCGTGTTTCAGGGTTTAGGGCAGTGCAGTGGTGTTCGGGCAGTGTAGGGAGTCGTGCTGGGGCTCGTGTTTCAGGGTTTAGGGCAGTGCAGTGGTGTTCGGGCAGTGCAGGGGGTCGTGAAGGGGCTGGTGTTTCAGGGTTTAGGGCAGTGCAGTGGTGTTCGGGCCGTGTAGGGGGTCTTGCTGGGGCTAGTGATTCAGGGTTTGGGGCAGTGTAGTGGTGTTCGGGCAGTGTAGGGGGTCGTGCTGGGGCTGGTGTTTCAGGGTTTAGGGCAGTGCAGGGGGTCTTGCTGGGGCTGGTGTTTCAGGTTTTAGGGCAGTGCATTGGTGTTCGGGCAGTGTAGGGGGTCGTGCAGGGGCTGGTGTTTCTGGTTTTAGGGCAGTGCAGTGGTGTTTGGGCAGTGTAGGGGGTCGTGCAGGGGCTGGTGTTTCAGGGTTTAGGGCAGTGCAGTGGTGTTCGGGCCGTGTAGGGGGTCTTGCTGGGGCTAGTGATTCAGGGTTTGGGGCAGTGTAGTGGTGTTCGGGCAGTGTAGGGGGTCGTGCTGGGGCTGGTGTTTCAGGGTTTAGGGCAGTGCAGTGGTTTTCGGGCAGTGTAGGGGGTCGTGCAGGGGCTGGTGTTTCAGGGTTTCGGGCAGTGCAGTGGTGTTCGGGCAGTGTAGGGGGTCGTGCAGGGGCTGGTGTTTCAGGGTTTAGGGCAGTGCAGTGGTGTTCGGGCAGTGTAGGGGGTCGTGCTGGGGCTGGTGTTTCAGGGATTAGGGAAGTGCAGTGGTGTTCGGGCAGTGTAGGGGGTCTTGCTGGGGCTGGTGTTTCAGGGTTTAGGGCAGTAGTGTTCGGGCAGTGTATGGGGTCTTGCTTGAGATGATGTTTCAGGGTTTAGGGCAGTGCAGTGATGTTCCGGTAGTGTAGGGGGTCGTGCTCGGGGTGGTGATTCAGGGTTTAGGGTAGTGTAGGGGGTCGTACAGGGGCTGGTGTTTCAGGGTATAGGGCAGTGCGGTGGTGTTCGGGCAGTGTAGGGGGTCATGCTGGGGCTGGTGTTTCAGGGTTTAGGGCAGTGCGGTGGTGTTCGGGCAGTGTAGGGGTCGTGTTGGGGCTGGTGGTTTAGGGCAGTGCAGTGGAGTTCGGGCAGTGTAGGGGGTCGTGCTGGGAGTTGTGTTTCAGGGTTTAGGGCAGTGCAGTGGTGTTCCGGCAGTATAGGGGGTTGTGCTGGGGGTAGTGTTTCAGGGTTTAGGGCAGTCTAGGGGGTCGTGCAGGGGCTGGTGTTTCAGGGTTTAGGGCATTGCAGTGGTGTTCAGGCAGTGCAGGGGGTCGTGCTGGGGCTGGTGTTTCAGGGTTTAGGGCAGTGCAGTGGTGTTCGGGCAGTGTAGGGGTCGTGCTGGGGCTGGTGTTTCAGGGTTTAGGGCAGTGCAGTGGTGTCCAGGCAGTGTAGGGGGTCATGCAGGGGCTGGTGTTTCAGGGTTTAGGGCAGAGCAGTGGTGTTCGGGGAGTGTAGGGGGCCATGCAGGGGCTGGTGTTTCAGGATTTAGGGCAGTGCAGTGGTGTTCGGGCAGTGAAGGGGGTCGTGCAGGGGCTGGTGTTTCAGGGTTGAGGGCAGTGAAGCTGTGTTCAGGCAGTGTAGGGGGTCGTGCTGGGGCTGGTGTTTCAGGGTTTAGGGAAGTGCAGTGGTGTTTGGTCAGTGTAGGTGGTCTTGCTGGGGCTGGTGTTTCAGGGTTTAGGGCAGTGCAGTGGTGTTCGGGCAGTGTAGGGGGTCGTGCTGGGGGTGGTGTTTTAGGGTTTAGGGCAGTAGTGTTCGGGCAGTGTACGGGGTCTTGCTTGGGATGATGTTTCAGGCTTTAGAGCAGTGCAGTAGTTTTCGGGCAGTGTAGGTGCTGATGCTGGGGGTGATGTTTCAGGATTTAGGGCAGTGGTGCTCGGGCAGTGTAGGGGTCGTGCTCGAGGTGATGAATCAGGGTTTAGAGGCAGTGCAGTGGTGTTCGGGCAGTGTAGGGGGTCGTGCTGGGAGAGGTGTTTCTGGGTTTAGCGCAGTGCAGTAGTGTTCGGGAAGTGTAGGGGTCGTGCAGGGGCTGATGATTCAGGCTTTAGGGCAGTGCAGTGGTGTTCGGGCAGTGTAGGGGGTCTTGCTGGAGCTTGTGTTTTAGGATTTAGGTCTGTGCAGTGGTGTTCGAGCAGTGTAGGGGGTCTTGCTGGGGCTGATGTTTTAGGGTTTAGGGCAGTGCAGTGGGGTTCGGGCAGTATAGGGGCTTGTGCTGGGGGTGGTGTTTCACGGTTTAGGCAGTGCAGTGGTGTTCGGGCAGTGTAGGGGGTGGTGCTGGGGCTGGTGTTTCAGGGATTAGGGCAGTGCAGTAGTGTTCGGGCAGTGTAGGTGGATGTGCTGGGGGTGGTGTTTCAGGGTTTAGGGCAGTATAGTGGTGTTAGGGTAGTATAGGGGGTTGTGCTGGGGCTGGTGTTTCAGGGTTTAGGGCAGTGCAGTGTTGTTCGGGCAGTGTAGGGGGTCGTTCTGGGGCTGGTGTTTCAGGGTTAGGGGCAGTGCATTGGTGTTCGGGCAGTGTAGGGGTCGTGCTGGGGCTGGTGTTTCAGGGTTTAGGGCAGTGCAGTGGTGTTCGGGCAGTGTAGGGGGACATGCAGGGGCTGGTGTTTCAGGGTTTAGGGCAGTGCAGTGGTGTTCGGGCAGTGTAGGGGGTTGTGCTGGGGGTGGTGTTTCAGGGTTTAGGGCAGTCTAGGGGGGCGTGCATGGGCTGGTGTTTCAGGGTTTAGGGCAGTGCAGTGGTGTTCGGGCAGTGTAGGGGTTCGTGCTGTGGGTGGTGTTTCAGGGATTAGGGCAGTGCAGTGGTGTTCGGGCAGTGTAGAGGGTCGTGCAGGGGTGGTGTTTCAGGTTTTAGGGCAGTGGTGTTCGGGCAGTGTAGGGGGTCGTGCTGGGGGTGGTGTTTCAGGGTTTAGGGTAGTGCAGTGGTGTTCCGGCAGTGTGGGGGTCGTGCTGGGGTGGTGTTTCAGGGTTTAGGGCAGTCTAGGGGGTCGTGCAGGGGCTGGTGTTTCAGGGTTTAGGGCAGTGCAGTGGTGTTCAGGCAGTGCAGGGGGTCGTGCTGGGGCTAGTGTTTCAGGGTTTAGGGCAGTGCAGTAGTATTCAGGCAGTGTAGGGGTCGTGCTGGGGCTGGTGTTTCAGGGTTTAGGGCAGTGCAGTGGTGTCCGGGCAGTGTAGGGGGTCGTGCAGGGGCTGGTGTTTCAGGGTTTAGGGCAGTCTAGGGGGTCGTGCAGGGGCTGGTGTTTCAGGGTTTAGGGCAGTGCAGTGGTGTTCAGGCAGTGCAGGGGGTCGTGCTGGGGATAGTGTTTCAGGGTTTAGGGCAGTGCAGTGGTATTCAGGCAGTGTAGGGGTCGTGCTGGGGCTGGTGTTTCAGGGTTTAGGGCAATGAAGTGGTGTTTGGGCAGTGTAGGGGGTCATGCAGGGGGTGGTGTTTCAGAGTTTAAGGCAGTGCAGTGATGTTCCGGCAGTGTAGGGGGTCGTACTGGGGGTGGTGTTTCAGGGTTTAGGGCAGTCTAGGGGGCCATGCAGGGGCTGGTGTTTCAGGGTTTAGGGCAATGCAGTGGTGTTCGGGCAGTGTAGGGAGTCGTGCTGGGGCTCGAGTTTCAGGGTTTAGGGCAGTGCAGTGGTCTTCGGGCAGTGCAGGGGGTCGTGCTGGGGCTCGTGTTTCAGGGTTTAGGGCAGTGCAGTGGTGTTCGGGCAGTGCAGGGGGTCGTGCTGGGGCTGGTGTTTCAGGGTTTAGGGCAGTGCAATGGTGTTCGGGCAGTGTAGGGGGTCGTGCAGGGGCTGGTGTTTCAGGTTTTAGGGCAGTGCAGTGGTGTTCGGGCAGTGTAGGGGGTCGTGCAGGGGCTGGTGTTTCAGGGTTTAGGGCAGTGCAGTGGTGTTCGGGCAGTGTAGGGGGTCGTGCTGGGGCTGGTGTTTCAGGGATTAGGGAAGAGCAGTGGTGTTCGGGCAGTGTAGGGGGTCTTGCTGGGGCTGGTGTTTCAGGGTTTAGGGCAGTCTAGGGGGCCATGCAGGGGCTGGTGTTTCAGGGTTTAGGGCAGAGCAGTGGTGTTCGGGGACTGTAGGGGGTTGTGCAGGAGCTGGTGTTTCAGGGTATAGGGCAGTGCAGTGGTGTTCGGGCAGTGTAGGGGGTCGTGCAGAGGCTGGTTTTTCAGGGTTTAGGGCAGTGCAGTGGTGTTCGGGCAGTGTAGGGAGTCGTGCTGGGGCTCGTGTTTCAGGGTTTAGGGCAGTGCAGTTGTGTTCGGGCAGTGTAGGGGGTCGTGCTGGGGTTGGTGTTTCAGGGTTTAGGGCAGTGGTGTTCATGCAAGGTGTCGGGGGTCTTGCTGGGGCTGGTGTTTCAGGGTTTAGTGCAGTGCAGTGGTGTTAGGGCAGTGTAGAGGGTCGTGCAGGGGTGGTGTTTCAGGGTTTAGGACAGTGCAGTGGTGTTTAGGCAGTGTAGGGGCTTGTGCTGGGGCTGGTGGTTCAGGGTTTAGGGCGGTGCGTGGTGTTCGGGCAGTGTAGGGGGTCATGCTTGGGATGATGTTTCAAGGTTTAGGGCAGTGCAGTGGTGTTCGGGCAGTGTAGGGGGTCGTGCTGAGGGTGGTGTTTTAGAGTTTAGGGCAGTGCAGTGGTGTTCCGGCATTTTAGGGGGTCGTGCTGGGGGTGGTGTTTCAGGGTTTAGGGCAGTCTAGGGGGAAGTGCAGGGGCTGGTGTTTCAGGGTTTAGGGCAGTGCAGTGGTGTTCGGGCAGTGTAGGGAGTCGTGCTGGGGCTCGTGTTTCAGGGTTTAGGGCAGTGCAGTGGTGTTCGGGCAGTGCAGGGGGTGGTGCTGGGGCTGGTGTTTCAGGGTTTAGGGAAGTGCAGTGGTGTTTGGTCAGTGTAGGTGGTCTTGCTGGGGCTGGTGTTTCAGGGTTTAGGGCAGAGCAGTGGTGTTTGGGCAGTGTAGGGGGTCGTGCAGGGGCTGGTGTTTCAGGTTTTAGGGCAGTGCAGTGGTGTTCGGGCAGTGTAGGGGGCCGTGCTGGGGCTGGTGTTTCAGGGATTAGGGAAGTGCAGTGGTGTTCGGGCAGTGTAGGGGGTCTTGCTGGGGCTGGTGTTTCAGGGTTTAGGGCAGTAGTGTTCGGGCAGTGTATGGGGTCTTGCTTGAGATGATGTTTCAGGGTTTAAGGCAGTGCAGTAGTGTCCGGGCAGTGTAGGGGGTCATGCAGGGGCTGGTGTTTCAGGGTTTAGGGCAGAGCAGTGGTGTTCGGGGAGTGTAGGGGGTTGTGCAGGAGCTGGTGTTTCAGGGTCTAGGGCAGTGCAGTGGTGTTCGGGCAGTGTAGGGGGTCGTGCAGAGGCTGGTGTTTCAGGGTTTAGGGCAGTGAAGTGGTGTTCAGGCAGTGTAGGGGGTCGTGCTGGGGCTGGTGTTTCAGGGTTTAGGGCAGTGAAGTGGTGGTTGGGCAGTGTAGGGGGTCATGCAGGGGGTGGTGTTTCAGAGTTTAAGGCAGTGCAGTGATGTTCCGGCAGTGTAGGGGGTCGTGCTGGGGGTGGTGTTTCAGGGTTTAGGGCAGTCTAGGGGGCCGTGCAGGGGCTGGTGTTTCAGGGTTTAGGGTAATGCAGTGGTGTTCGGGCAGTGTAGGGAGTCATGCTGGGGCTCGTGTTTCAGGGTTTAGGGCAGTGCAGTGGTGTTCGGGCAGTGCAGGGGGTCGTGCTGGGGCTGGTGTTTCAGGGTTTAGGGCAGTGCAGTGGTGTTCGGGCAGTGTAGGGGGTCGTGCAGGGGCTGGTGTTTCTGGTTTTAGGGCAATGCAGTGGTGTTCGGGCAGTGTAGGGAGTCGTGCTGGGGCTGGTGTTTCAGGGTTTAGGGCAGTGCAGTGGTGTTCGGGCAGTGTAGGGGGTCGTGCAGGGGCTGGTGTTTCTGGTTTTAGGGCAGTGCAGTGGTGTTTGGGCAGTGTAGGGGGTCGTGCAGGGGCTGGTGTTTCAGGGTTTAGGGCAGTGCAGTGGTGTTCGGGCCGTGTAGGGGGTCTTGCTGGGGCTGGTGATTCAGGGTTTGGGGCAGTGTAGTGGTGTTCGGGCAGTGTAGGGGGTCGTGCTGGGGCTGGTGTTTCAGGGTTTAGGGCAGTGCAGTGGTGTTCGGGCAGTGTAGGGGGTCGTGCAGGGGCTGGTGTTTCAGGTTTTCGGGCAGTGCAGTGGTGTTTGGGCAGTGTAGGGGTCGTGCAGGGGCTGGTGTTTCAGGGTTTAGGGCAGTGCAGTGGTGTTCGGGCAGTGTAGGGGGTCGTGCTGGGGCTGGTGTTTCAGGGATTAGGGAAGTGCAGTGGTGTTCGGGCAGTGTAGGGGGTCTTGCTGGGGCTGGTGTTTCAGGGTTTAGGGCAGTAGTGTTCGAGCAGTGTATGGGGTCTTGCTTGAGATGATGTTTCAGGGTTTAGGGCAGTGCAGTGGTGTTCCGGCATTTTAGGGGGTCGTGCTGGGGGTGGTGTTTCAGGGTTTAGGGCAGTCTAGGGGGAAGTGCAGGGGCTGGTGTTTCAGGGTTTAGGGTAGTGCAGTGGTGCTCGGGCAGTGTAGGGAGTCGTGCTGGGGCTAGTGTTTCAGGGTTTAGGGCAGTGCAGGTGTGTTCGGGCAGTGCAGGGGGTCGTGCTGGGGCTGGTGTTTCAGGGTTTAGGGCAGTGCAGTGGTGTTCGGGCAGTGTAGGGGGTCATGCAGGGGCTGGTGTTTCAGGTTTTAGGGCAGTGCAGTGGTATTCGGGCAGTGTAGGGGGCTGTGCTGGGGCTGGTGTTTCAGGGATTAGGGAAGTGCAGTGGTGTTCGGGCAGTGTAGGGGGTCTTGCTGGGGCTGGTGTTTCAGGGTTTAGGGCAGTAGTGTTCGGGCAGTGTATGGGGTCTTGCTTGAGATGATGTTTCAGGGTTTAAGGCAGTGCAGTAGTGTCCGGGCAGTGTAGGGGTCATGCAGGGGCTGGTGTTTCAGGGTTTAGGGCAGAGCAGTGGTGTTCGGGGAGTGTAGGGGGTTGTGCAGGAGCTGGTGTTTCAGGGTATAGGGCAGTGCAGTGGTGTTCGGGCAGTGTAGGGGGTCGTGCAGAGGCTGGTGTTTCAGGGTTTAGGGCAGTGAAGTGGTGTTCGGGCAGTGTAGGGGGTCGTGCTGGGGGTGGTGTTTCAGGGTTTAGGGCAGTGAAGTGGTGGTTGGGCAGTGTAGGGGGTCATGCAGGGGGTGGTGTTTCAGAGTTTAGGGCAGTGCAGTGATGTTCCGGCAGTGTAGGGGGTCGTGCTGGGGGTGGTGTTTCAGGGTTTAGGGCAGTCTAGGGGGCCGTGCAGGGGCTGGTGTTTCAGGGTTTAGGGCAATGCAGTGGTGTTCTGGCAGTGTAGGGAGTCGTGCTGGGGCCCGTGTTTCAGGGTTTAGGGCAGTGCAGGGGGTCTTGCTGGGGCTGGTGTTTCAGGTTTTAGGGCAGTGCATTGGTGTTCGGGCAGTGTAGGGGGTCGTGCAGGGGCTGGTGTTTCTGGTTTTAGGGCAGTGCAGTGGTGTTTGGGCAGTGTAGGGGGTCGTGCAGGGGCTGGTGTTTCAGGGTTTAGGGCAGTGCAGTGGTGTTCGGGCCGTGTAGGGGGTCTTGCTGGGGCTAGTGATTCAGGGTTTGGGGCAGTGTAGTGGTGTTCGGGCAGTGTAGGGGGTCGTGCTGGGGCTGGTGTTTCAGGGTTTAGGGCAGTGCAGTGGTTTTCGGGCAGTGTAGGGGGTCGTGCAGGGGCTGGTGTTTCAGGGTTTCGGGCAGTGCAGTGGTGTTCGGGCAGTGTAGGGGGTCGTGCAGGGGCTGGTGTTTCAGGGTTTAGGGCAGTGCAGTGGTGTTCGGGCAGTGTAGGGGGTCGTGCTGGGGCTGGTGTTTCAGGGATTAGGGAAGTGCAGTGGTGTTCGGGCAGTGTAGGGGGTCTTGCTGGGGCTGGTGTTTCAGGGTTTAGGGCAGTAGTGTTCGGGCAGTGTATGGGGTCTTGCTTGAGATGATGTTTCAGGGTTTAGGGCAGTGCAGTGATGTTCCGGTAGTGTAGGGGGTCGTGCTCGGGGTGGTGATTCAGGGTTTAGGGTAGTGTAGGCGGTCGTACAGGGGCTGGTGTTTCAGGGTATAGGGCAGTGCGGTGGTGTTCGGGCAGTGTAGGGGGTCATGCTGGGGCTGGTGTTTCAGGGTTTAGGGCAGTGCGGTGGTGTTCGGGCAGTGTAGGGGTCGTGTTGGGGCTGGTGGTTTAGGGCAGTGCAGTGGAGTTCGGGCAGTGTAGGGGGTCGTGCTGGGAGTTGTGTTTCAGGGTTTAGGGCAGTGCAGTGGTGTTCCGGCAGTATAGGGGGTTGTGCTGGGGGTAGTGTTTCAGGGTTTAGGGCAGTCTAGGGGGTCGTGCAGGGGCTGGTGTTTCAGGGTTTAGGGCATTGCAGTGGTGTTCAGGCAGTGCAGGGGGTCGTGCTGGGGCTGGTGTTTCAGGGTTTAGGGCAGTGCAGTGGTGTTCGGGCAGTGTAGGGGTCGTGCTGGGGCTGGTGTTTCAGGGTTTAGGGCAGTGCAGTGGTGTCCAGGCAGTGTAGGGGGTCATGCAGGGGCTGGTGTTTCAGGGTTTAGGGCAGAGCAGTGGTGTTCAAGGAGTGTAGGGGGCCATGCAGGGGCTGGTGTTTCAGGATTTAGGGCAGTGCAGTGGTGTTCGGGCAGTGTAGGGGGTCGTGCAGGGGCTGGTGTTTCAGGGTTGAGGGCAGTGAAGCTGTGTTCAGGCAGTGTAGGGGGTCGTGCTGGGGCTGGTGTTTCAGGGTTTAGGGAAGTGCAGTGGTGTTTGGTCAGTGTAGGTGGTCTTGCTGGGGCTGGTGTTTCAGGGTTTAGGGCAGTGCAGTGGTGTTCGGGCAGTGTAGGGGGTCGTGCTGGGGGTGGTGTTTTAGGGTTTAGGGCAGTAGTGTTCGGGCAGTGTACGGGGTCTTGCTTGGGATGATGTTTCAGGCTTTTGAGCAGTGCAGTAGTTTTCGGGCAGTGTAGGTGCTGATGCTGGGGGTGATGTTTCAGGATTTAGGGCAGTGGTGCTCGGGCAGTGTAGGGGTCGTGCTCGAGGTGATGAATCAGGGTTTAGAGGCAGTGCAGTGGTGTTCGGGCAGTGTAGGGGGTCGTGCTGGGAGAGGTGTTTCTGGGTTTAGCGCAGTGCAGTAGTGTTCGGGAAGTGTAGGGGTCGTGCAGGGGCTGATGATTCAGGCTTTAGGGCAGTGCAGTGGTGTTCGGGCAGTGTAGGGGGTCTTGCTGGAGCTTGTGTTTTAGGATTTAGGTCTGTGCAGTGGTGTTCGAGCAGTGTAGGGGGTCTTGCTGGGGCTGATGTTTTAGGGTTTAGGGCAGTGCAGTGGGGTTCGGGCAGTATAGGGGCTTGTGCTGGGGGTGGTGTTTCACGGTTTAGGCAGTGCAGTGGTGTTCGGGCAGTGTAGGGGGTGGTGCTGGGGCTGGTGTTTCAGGGATTAGGGCAGTGCAGTAGTGTTCGGGCAGTGTAGGTGGATGTGCTGGGGGTGGTGTTTCAGGGTTTAGGGCAGTATAGTGGTGTTAGGGTAGTATAGGGGGTTGTGCTGGGGCTGGTGTTTCAGGGTTTAGGGCAGTGCAGTGGTGTTCGGGCAGTGTAGGGGTCGTGCTGGGGCTGGTGTTTCAGGGTTTAGGGCAGTGCAGTGGTGTTCGGGCAGTGTAGGGGGACATGCAGGGGCTGTGGTTTCAGGGTTTAGGGCAGTGCAGTGGTGTTCGGGCAGTGTAGGGGGTTGTGCTGGGGGTGGTGTTTCAGGGTTTAGGGCAGTCTAGGGGGGCGTGCATGGGCTGGTGTTTCAGGGTTTAGGGCAGTGCAGTGGTGTTCGGGCAGTGTAGGGGTTCGTGCTGTGGGTGGTGTTTCAGGGATTAGGGCAGTGCAGTGGTGTTCGGGCAGTGTAGAGGGTCGTGCAGGGGTGGTGTTTCAGGTTTTAGGGCAGTGGTGTTCGGGCAGTGTAGGGGGTCGTGCTGGGGGTGGTGTTTCAGGGTTTAGGGTAGTGCAGTGGTGTTCCGGCAGTGTGGGGGTCATGCTGGGGTGGTGTTTCAGGGTTTAGGGCAGTCTAGGGGGTCGTGCAGGGGCTGGTGTTTCAGGGTTTAGGGCAGTGCAGTGGTGTTCAGGCAGTGCAGGGGGTCGTGCTGGGGCTAGTGTTTCAGGGTTTAGGGCAGTGCAGTAGTATTCAGGCAGTGTAGGGGTCGTGCTGGGGCTGGTGTTTCAGGGTTTAGGGCAGTGCAGTGGTGTCCGGGCAGTGTAGGGGGTCGTGCAGGGGCTGGTGTTTCAGGGTTTAGGGCAGTCTAGGGGGTCGTGCAGGGGCTGGTGTTTCAGGGTTTAGGGCAGTGCAGTGGTGTTCAGGCAGTGCAGGGGGTCGTGATGGGGATAGTGTTTCAGGGTTTAGGGCAGTGCAGTGGTATTCAGGCAGTGTAGGGGTCGTGCTGGGGCTGGTGTTTCAGGGTTTAGGGCAATGAAGTGGTGTTTGGGCAGTGTAGGGGGTCATGCAGGGGGTGGTGTTTCAGAGTTTAAGGCAGTGCAGTGATGTTCCGGCAGTGTAGGGGGTCGTACTGGGGGTGGTGTTTCAGGGTTTAGGGCAGTCTAGGGGGCCGTGCAGGGGCTGGTGTTTCAGGGTTTAGGGCAATGCAGTGGTGTTCGGGCAGTGTAGGGAGTCGTGCTGGGGCTCGAGTTTCAGGGTTTAGGGCAGTGCAGTGGTCTTCGGGCAGTGCAGGGGGTCGTGCTGGGGCTCGTGTTTCAGGGTTTAGGGCAGTGCAGTGGTGTTCGGGCAGTGCAGGGGGTCGTGCTGGGGCTGGTGTTTCAGGGTTTAGGGCAGTGCAATGGTGTTCGGGCAGTGTAGGGGGTCGTGCAGGGGCTGGTGTTTCAGGTTTTAGGGCAGTGCAGTGGTGTTCGGGCAGTGTAGGGGGTCGTGCAGGGGCTGGTGTTTCAGGGTTTAGGGCAGTGCAGTGGTGTTCGGGCAGTGTAGGGGGTCGTGCTGGGGCTGGTGTTTCAGGGATTAGGGAAGAGCAGTGGTGTTCGGGCAGTGTAGGGGGTCTTGCTGGGGCTGGTGTTTCAGGGTTTAGGGCAGTCTAGGGGGCCATGCAGGGGCTGGTGTTTCAGGGTTTAGGGCAGAGCAGTGGTGTTCGGGGACTGTAGGGGGTTGTGCAGGAGCTGGTGTTTCAGGGTATAGGGCAGTGCAGTGGTGTTCGGGCAGTGTAGGGGGTCGTGCAGAGGCTGGTTTTTCAGGGTTTAGGGCAGTGCAGTGGTGTTCGGGCAGTGTAGGGAGTCGTGCTGGGGCTCGTGTTTCAGGGTTTAGGGCAGTGCAGTTGTGTTCGGGCAGTGTAGGGGGTCGTGCTGGGGTTGGTGTTTCAGGGTTTAGGGCAGTGGTGTTCATGCAAGGTGTCGGGGGTCTTGCTGGGGCTGGTGTTTCAGGGTTTAGTGCAGTGCAGTGGTGTTAGGGCAGTGTAGAGGGTCGTGCAGGGGTGGTGTTTCAGGGTTTAGGACAGTGCAGTGGTGTTTAGGCAGTGTAGGGGCTTGTGCTGGGGCTGGTGGTTCAGGGTTTAGGGCGGTGCGTGGTGTTCGGGCAGTGTAGGGGGTCATGCTTGGGATGATGTTTCAAGGTTTAGGGCAGTGCAGTGGTGTTCGGGCAGTGTAGGGGGTCGTGCTGAGGGTGGTGTTTTAGAGTTTAGGGCAGTGCAGTGGTGTTCCGGCATTTTAGGGGGTCGTGCTGGGGGTGGTGTTTCAGGGTTTAGGGCAGTCTAGGGGGAAGTGCAGGGGCTGGTGTTTCAGGGTTTAGGGCAGTGCAGTGGTGTTCGGGCAGTGTAGGGAGTCGTGCTGGGGCTCGTGTTTCAGGGTTTAGGGCAGTGCAGTGGTGTTCGGGCAGTGCAGGGGGTGGTGCTGGGGCTGGTGTTTCAGGGTTTAGGGCAGAGCAGTGGTGTTTGGGCAGTGTAGGGGGTCGTGCAGGGGCTGGTGTTTCAGGTTTTAGGGCAGTGCAGTGGTGTTCGGGCAGTGTAGGGGGCCGTGCTGGGGCTGGTGTTTCAGGGATTAGGGAAGTGCAGTGGTGTTCGGGCAGTGTAGGGGGTCTTGCTGGGGCTGGTGTTTCAGGGTTTAGGGCAGTAGTGTTCGGGCAGTGTATGGGGTCTTGCTTGAGATGATGTTTCAGGGTTTAAGGCAGTGCAGTAGTGTCCGGGCAGTGTAGGGGGTCATGCAGGGGCTGGTGTTTCAGGGTTTAGGGCAGAGCAGTGGTGTTCGGGGAGTGTAGGGGGTTGTGCAGGAGCTGGTGTTTCAGGGTCTAGGGCAGTGCAGTGGTGTTCGGGCAGTGTAGGGGGTCGTGCAGAGGCTGGTGTTTCAGGGTTTAGGGCAGTGAAGTGGTGTTCGGGCAGTGTAGGGGGTCGTGCTGGGGCTGGTGTTTCAGGGTTTAGGGCAGTGAAGTGGTGGTTGGGCAGTGTAGGGGGTCATGCAGGGGGTGGTGTTTCAGAGTTTAAGGCAGTGCAGTGATGTTCCGGCAGTGTAGGGGGTCGTGCTGGGGGTGGTGTTTCAGGGTTTAGGGCAGTCTAGGGGGCCGTGCAGGGGCTGGTGTTTCAGGGTTTAGGGTAATGCAGTGGTGTTCGGGCAGTGTAGGGAGTCATGCTGGGGCTCGTGTTTCAGGGTTTAGGGCAGTGCAGTGGTGTTCGGGCAGTGCAGGGGGTCGTGCTGGGGCTGGTGTTTCAGGGTTTAGGGCAGTGCAGTGGTGTTCGGGCAGTGTAGGGGGTCGTGCAGGGGCTGGTGTTTCTGGTTTTAGGGCAATGCAGTGGTGTTCGGGCAGTGTAGGGAGTCGTGCTGGGGCTGGTGTTTCAGGGTTTAGGGCAGTGCAGTGGTGTTCGGGCAGTGTAGGGGGTCGTGCAGGGGCTGGTGTTTCTGGTTTTAGGGCAGTGCAGTGGTGTTTGGGCAGTGTAGGGGGTCGTGCAGGGGCTGGTGTTTCAGGGTTTAGGGCAGTGCAGTGGTGTTCGGGCCGTGTAGGGGGTCTTGCTGGGGCTGGTGATTCAGGGTTTGGGGCAGTGTAGTGGTGTTCGGGCAGTGTAGGGGGTCGTGCTGGGGCTGGTGTTTCAGGGTTTAGGGCAGTGCAGTGGTGTTCGGGCAGTGTAGGGGGTCGTGCAGGGGCTGGTGTTTCAGGTTTTCGGGCAGTGCAGTGGTGTTTGGGCAGTGTAGGGGTCGTGCAGGGGCTGGTGTTTCAGGGTTTAGGGCAGTGCAGTGGTGTTCGGGCAGTGTAGGGGGTCGTGCTGGGGCTGGTGTTTCAGGGATTAGGGAAGTGCAGTGGTGTTCGGGCAGTGTAGGGGGTCTTGCTGGGGCTGGTGTTTCAGGGTTTAGGGCAGTAGTGTTCGAGCAGTGTATGGGGTCTTGCTTGAGATGATGTTTCTGGGTTTAGGGCAGTGCAGTGGTGTTCCGGCATTTTAGGGGGTCGTGCTGGGGGTGGTGTTTCAGGGTTTAGGGCAGTCTAGGGGGAAGTGCAGGGGCTGGTGTTTCAGGGTTTAGGGTAGTGCAGTGGTGCTCGGGCAGTGTAGGGAGTCGTGCTGGGGCTAGTGTTTCAGGGTTTAGGGCAGTGCAGTGGTGTTCGGGCAGTGCAGGGGGTCGTGCTGGGGCTGGTGTTTCAGGGTTTAGGGCAGGGCAGTGGTGTTCGGGCAGTGTAGGGGGTCATGCAGGGGCTGGTGTTTCAGGTTTTAGGGCAGTGCAGTGGTATTCGGGCAGTGTAGGGGGCCGTGCTGGGGCTGGTGTTTCAGGGATTAGGGAAGTGCAGTGGTGTTCGGGCAGTGTAGGGGGTCTTGCTGGGGCTGGTGTTTCAGGGTTTAGGGCAGTAGTGTTCGGGCAGTGTATGGGGTCTTGCTTGAGATGATGTTTCAGGGTTTAAGGCAGTGCAGTAGTGTCCGGGCAGTGTAGGGGTCATGCAGGGGCTGGTGTTTCAGGGTTTAGGGCAGAGCAGTGGTGTTCGGGGAGTGTAGGGGGTTGTGCAGGAGCTGGTGTTTCAGGGTATAGGGCAGTGCAGTGGTGTTCGGGCAGTGTAGGGGGTCGTGCAGAGGCTGGTGTTTCAGGGTTTAGGGCAGTGAAGTGGTGTTCGGGCAGTGTAGGGGGTCGTGCTGGGGGTGGTGTTTCAGGGTTTAGGGCAGTGAAGTGGTGGTTGGGCAGTGTAGGGGGTCATGCAGGGGGTGGTGTTTCAGAGTTTAGGGCAGTGCAGTGATGTTCCGGCAGTGTAGGGGGTCGTGCTGGGGGTGGTGTTTCAGGGTTTAGGGCAGTCTAGGGGGCCGTGCAGGGGCTAATGTTTCAGGGTTTAGGGCAATGCAGTGGTGTTCGGGCAGTGTAGGGAGTCGTGCTGGGGCTCGTGTTTCAGGGTTTAGGGCAGTGCAGTGGTGTTCGGGCAGTGTAGGGAGTCGTGCTGGGGCTCGTGTTTCAGGGTTTAGGGCAGTGCAGTGGTGTTCGGGCAGTGTAGGGGGTCGTGCAGGGGCTGGTGTTTCAGGTTTTCGGGCAGTGCAGTGGTGTTTGGGCAGTGTAGGGGTCGTGCAGGGGCTGGTGTTTCAGGGTTTAGGGCAGTGCAGTGGTGTTCGGGCAGTGTAGGGGGTCGTGCTGGGGCTGGTGTTTCAGGGATTAGGGAAGTGCAGTGGTGTTCGGGCAGTGTAGGGGGTCTTGCTGGGGCTGGTGTTTCAGGGTTTAGGGCAGTAGTGTTCGAGCAGTGTATGGGGTCTTGCTTGAGATGATGTTTCAGGGTTTAGGGCAGTGCAGTGGTGTTCCGGCATTTTAGGGGGTCGTGCTGGGGGTGGTGTTTCAGGGTTTAGGGCAGTCTAGGGGGAAGTGCAGGGGCTGGTGTTTCAGGGTTTAGGGTAGTGCAGTGGTGTTCGGGCAGTGTAGGGGGTTGTGCTGGGGCTGGTGTTTCAGGGTTTAGGGCAGTGCAGTGGTGTTCGGGCAGTGTAGGGGGTCGTGCTGGGGCTGGTGTTTCAGGGTTAAGGGCAGTGCATTGGTGTTCGGGCAGTGTAGGGGTCGTGCTGGGGCTGGGATTTCAGGGTTTAGGGCAGTGCAGTGGTCTTCGGGCAGTGTAGGGGGTCGTGCTGGGGGTGGTGTTTCAGGGTTTAGGGCAGTGAATTGGTGTTCTGGCAGTGTAGGGGGTCGTGCTGGGGGTAGTGTTTCAGGGTTTAGGGCAGTCTAGGGGGTCGTGCAGGGGCTGGTGTTTCAGGGTTTATGGCATTGCAGTGGTGTTCAGGCAGTGCAGGGGGTCGTGCTGGGGCTGGTGTTTCTGGGTTTAGGGCAGTGCAGTGGTGTCCGGGCAGTGTAGGGGTCGTGCTGGGGCTGGTGTTTCAGGGTTTAGGGCAGTGCAGTGGTGTCCGGGCAGTGTAGGGGGTCATGCAGGGCTGGTGTTTCAGGGTTTAGGGCAGAGCAGTGGTGTTCGGGGAGTGTAGGGGGTCGTGCAGGGGCTGGTGTTTCAGGATTTAGGGCAGTGCAGTAGTATTCGGGCAGTGTAGGGGGTCGTGCAGGGGCTAGTGTTTCAGGGTTGAGGGCTGTGAAGTGGTGTTTGGGCAGTGTAGGGGGTCGTGCTGGGGCTGGTGTTTCAGGGTTTAGGGAAGTGCAGTGGTGTTCGGTCAGTGTAGGTGGTCTTGCTGGGGGTGGTGTTTCAGGGTTTCGGGCAGTAGTGTTCGGGCAGTGTAGGGGTCTTGCTTGGGATGATGTTTCAGGGTTTAGGGCAGTGCAGTAGTTATCGGGCAGTGTAGGTGCTCATGCTGGGGGTGATGTTTCAGGGTTTAGGGCAGTGGTGTTTGGGCAGTGTAGGGGTCGTGCTCGGGGTGATGAATCAGGGTTTAGGGCAGTGCAGTGGTGTTCGGGCAGTGTAGGGGGTCGTGCTAGGGGTGGTGTTTCAGGGTTTAGCGCAGTGCAGTGGTGTTCGGGCAGTGTAGGGGTCGTGCAGGGGCTGATGATTCAGGGTTTAGGGCAGTGCAGTGGTGTTCGGGCAGTGTAGGGGGTCGTGCAGGGGCTGGTGTTTCAGGTTTTAGGGCAGTGCAGTGGTGTTCGGGCAGTGTAGGGGGTCGTGCAGGGGCTGGTGTTTCAGGGTTTAGGGCAGTGCAGTGGTGTTCGGGCAGTGTAGGGGGTCGTGCTGGGGCTGGTGTTTCAGGGATTAGGGAAGTGCAGTGGTGTTCGGACAGTGTAGAGGGTCTTGCTGGGGCTGGTGTTTCAGGGTTTGGGCAATAGTGTTCGGGCAGTGTATGGGGTCTTGCTTGAGATGATGTTTCAGGGTTTAGGGCAGTGCAGTGGTGTCCGGGCAGTGTAGGGGGTCGTACAGGGGCTGGTGTTTCAGGGTTTAGGGCAGAGCAGTGGTGTTCGGGGAGTGTAGGGGGTTGTGCAGGAGCTGGTGTTTCAGGGTATAGGGCAGTGCAGTGGTGTTCGGGCAGTGTAGGGGGTCGTGCAAAAGCTGGTGTTTCAGGGTTTAGGGCAGTGAAGTGGTGTTCGGGCAGTGTAGGGGCTCATGCTGGGGGTGGTGTTTCAGAGTTTAGGGCACTGCAGTGATGTTCCGGCAGTGTAGGGGGTCGTGCTGGGGCTGGTGTTTCAGGGTTTAGGGCTGTGCAGTGGGGTTCAGGCAGTGTAGGGGGTTGTGCTGGGGTGGTGTTTCAGGGTTTAGGCAGTGCAGTGGTGTTCGGGCAGTGTAGCGGGTCGTGCTGGGGCTGGTGTTTCAGGGTTTAGGGCAGTGCAGTAGTGTTCGGGCAGTGTAGGCGGATGTGCTGGGGGTGGTGTTTCAGGGTTTAGGGCAGTATAGTGGTGTTAGGGCAGTGTAGGGGGTTGTGCTGGGGCTGGTGTTTCAGGGTTTAGGGCAGTGCAGTGGTGTTCGGGCAGTGTAGGGGGTCGTGCTGGGGCTGGTGTTTCAGGGTTAAGGGCAGTGCATTGGTGTTCGGGCAGTGTAGGGGTCGTGCTGGGGCTGGGATTTCAGGGTTTAGGGCAGTGCAGTGGTCTTCGGGCAGTGTAGGGGGTCATGCAGGGGCTGGTGTTTCAGGGTCTAGGGCAGTGCAGTGGTGTTCGGGCAGTGTAGGGGGTCGTGCAGGGGCTGGTGTTTCAGAGTTTAGGGCAGTGCAGTGGTGTTCGGGCAGTGTAGGGGGTCTTCCAGAGGATGGTGTTTCCGGGTTTAGGGCAGTGCAGTGGTGTTCAGGCAGTGTAGGGGGTCGTGCTGGGGGTGGTGTTTCAGGGTTTAGGGCAGTGCAGTTGTGTTCGGGCAGTGTAGAGGGTCGTGCTGGGGGTGGTGTTTCAGGGTTTAGGGCAGTGGTGTTCAGGCACTGTACGGGGTCTTGCTTGGGATGATGTTTCAGGGTTTAGGGCAGTGCAGTGGTGTTCGGGCAGTGTAGGGGGTCGTGCTGGGGGTGGAGTTTCAGGGTTTAGGACAGTGCAGTGGTCTTTCGGCAGTGTAGGGGGTCGTGATGGGGGTGGTGTTTCAGGGTTTAGGGCAGTGTAGGGGGTCGTACAGGGGCTGGTATTTCAGCGTTTAGGGCAGTGTGGTGGTGTTCAGGCAGTGTAGAGGTCATGCTGGGGCCGGTGTTTCAGGGTTTAGTGGAGTGAGGAGGTGTTCGCGCAGTATAGGGGTCGTGCTGTGGCTGGTGTTTCAGGGTTTAGGGCACTGCAGTGGTGTTCGGGCAGTGTAGGGGGTCGTGCTGGGGCTGGTGTTTTAGGGTTTATGGCATTGCAGTGGTGTTCAGGCAGTGCAGGGGGTCGTACTGGGGCTGGTGTTTCAGGGTTTAGGGCAGTGCAGTGGTGGTCGGGCAGTGTAGGGGTCGTGCTGGGGCTGGCGTTTCAGGGTTTAGGGCAGTGCAGTGGTGTCCGGGCAGTGTAGGGGGTCATGCAGGGCCTGGTGTTTCAGGGTTCAGGGCAGAGCAGTGGTGTTCGGGGAGTGTAGGGGGTCGTGCAGGGGCTGGTGTTTCAGGATTTAGGGCAGTGCAGTGGTGTTTGGGCAGTGTAGGGGGTCGTGCAGGGGCTGGTGTTTCAGGGTTGAGGGCAGTGAAGTGGTGTTCGGGCAGTGTAGGGGGTTGTGCTGGGGCTGGTGTTTCAGGGTTTAGGGAAGTGCAGTGGTGTTTGGTCAGTGTAGGTGGTCTTGCTGAGGGTGGTGTTTCAGGGTTTAGGGCAGTAGTGTTCGGGCAGTGTACGGGGTCTTGCTTGGGATGATGTTTCAGGGTTTAGGGCAGTGCACTAGTTTTCGGGCAGTGTAGGTGCTCATGCTGGGGGTGATGTTTCAGGGTTTAGGGCAGTGGTGTTCGGGCAGTGTAGGGGTCGTGCTCGGGGTGATGAATCAGGGTTTAGGGCAGTGCAGTGGTGTTCGGGCAGTGTAGGGGGTCATGCTAGGGGTGGTGTTTCAGGGTTTAGCGCAGTGCAGTGGTGTTCGGGCGGTGTAGGGGCCGTGCAGGGGCTGATGATTCAGGGTTTAGGGCAGTGCAGTGGTGTTCGGGCAGTGTAGGGGGTCTTGCTGGGGCTTGTGTTTTAGGGTTTAGGTCTGTGCAGTGGTGTTCAGGCAGTGTAGGGGGTCTTGCTGGGGCTGATGTTTTAGGGTTTAGGGCAGTGCAGTGGAGTTCGGGCAGTGTAGGGGGTTGTGCTGGGGGTGGTGTTTCAGGGTTTAGGCAGTGCAGTGGTGTTTGGGCAGTGTAGGGGGTCGTGCTGGGGCTGGTGTTTCAGGGTTTAGGGCAGTGCAGTAGTGTTCGGGCAGTGTAGGCGGATGTGCTGGGGGTGGTGTTTCAGGGTTTAGGGCAGTATAGTGGTGTTAGGGCAGTGTAGGGGGTTGTGCTGGGGCTGGTGTTTCAGGGTTTAGGGCAGTGCAGTGGTGTTCGGGCAATGTAGGGGGTCGTGCTGGGGCTGGTGTTTCAGGGTTAAGGGCAGTGCATTGGTGTTCGGGCAGGGTAGGGGTCATGCTGGGGCTGGGGTTTCAGGTTTTAGGGCAATGCAGTGGTGTTCGGACAGTGTAGGGGTCGTGCTGGGGCTGGTGTTTCAGGGTTTAGGGCAGTGCAGTGGTGTTCGGGCAGTGTAGGGGGACGTGCTGGGGCTGGTGTTTCAGGGTTAAGGGCAGTGCATTGGTGTTCGGGCAGTGTAGGGGTCGTGCTGGGGCTGGGGTTTCAGGGTTTAGGGCAGTGCATTGGTGTTCGGGCAGTGTAGGGGTCGTGCTGGGGCTGGTGTTTCAGGGTTTAGGGCAGTGCAGTGGTGTTTGGGCAGTTTAGGGGGTCATGCAGGGGCTGGTGTTTCAGGGTTTAGGGCAGTGCAGTGGTGTTCGGGCAGTGTAGGGGGTCGTGCAGGGCCTGGTGTTTCAGAGTTTAGGGCAGTGCAGTGGTGTTCGGGCAGTGTAGGGGTCTTCCAGGGGCTGGTGTTTCCGGGTTTAGGGCAGTGCAGTGGTGTTCGGGCACTGTAGGGGGTCGTGCTGGGGGTGGTGTTTTAGGGTTTAGGGCAGTCTAGGGGGCCGTGCAGGGGCTGGTGTTTCAGGGTTTAGGGCAGTGCAGTGGTGTTCGGGCAGTGTAGGAACTCATGCTGGGGCTCGTGTTTCAGGGTTTAGGGCAGTGCAGTTGTGTTCGGGCAGTGTAGGGGGTCGTGCTGGGGGTGGTGTTTCAGGGTTTAGGGCAGTGGTGTTCATGCAAGGTGTCGGGGGTCTTGCTGGGGCTGGTGTTTCAGGGTTTAGGGCAGTGCAGTGGTGTTAGGGCAGTGTAGAGGGTCGTGCAGGGGTGGTGTTTCAGGGTTTAGGACAGTGCAGTGGTGTTTGGGCAGTGTAGGGGCTTGTGCTGGGGCTGGTGTTTCAGGGTTTAGGGCTGTGCGTGGTGTTCAGGCAGTGTAGGGGGTCATGCTTGGGATGATGTTTCAGGGTTTAGGGCAGTGCAGTGGTGTTCGGGCAGTGTAGGGGGTCATGCTGGGGGTTGTGTTTTAGAGTTTAGGGCAGTGCAGTTGTGTTCCGGCATTGTAGGGGGTCGTGCTGGGGGTGGTGTTTCAGGGTTTAGGGCAGTGTAGGGGGAAGTGCAGGGGCTGGTGTTTCAGGGTTTAGGGCAGTGCAGTGGTGTTCGGGCAGTGTAGGGACTCGTGCTGGGGCTCGTGTTTCAGGGTTTAGGGCAGTGCAGTGGTGTTCGGGCAGTGCAGGAGGTCATTCTGGGGCTGGTGTTTCAGGGTTTAGGGCAGTGCAGTGGTGTTCGGGCAGTGTAGGGGGTCGTGCAGGGGCTGGTGTTTCAGGGTTTAGGGCAGTTCAGTGGTGTTCAGGCAGTGTAGGGGGTCGTGCTGGGGCTGGTGTTTCAGGGATTAGGGAAGTGCAGTAGTGTTCGGGCAGTGTATGGGGTCTTGCTTGAGATGATGTTTCAGGGTTTAGGGCAGCGCAGTGATGTTCCGGTAGTGTAGGGGGTCATGCTCGGGGTGGTGATTCAGGGTTTAGGGTAGTGTAGGGGGTCGTACAGGGGCTGGTGTTTCAGGGTATAGGGCAGTGCGGTGGTGTTCGGGCAGTGTAGGGGGTCATGCTGGGGCTGTTGTTTCAGGGTTTAGGGCAGTGCAGTGGTGTTCGGGCAGTGTAGGGGTCGTGTTGGTGCTGGTGGTTTAGGGCAGTGCAGTGGAGTTCGGGCAGTGTAGGGGGTCGTGCTGGGAGTGGTGTTTCAGGGTTTAGGGCAGTGAATTGGTGTTCTGGCAGTGTAGGGTGTCATGCTGGGGGTAGTGTTTCAGGGTTTAGGGCAGTCTAGGGGGTCGTGCAGGGGCTGGTGTTTCAGGGTTTATGGCATTGCAGTGGTGTTCAGGCAGTGCAGGGGGTCGTACTGGGGCTGGTGTTTCAGGGTTTAGGGCAGTGCAGTGGTGTTTAGGCAGTGTAGGGGTCGTACTGGGGCTGGTGTTTCAGGGTTTAGGGCAGTGCAGTGGTGTCCGGGCAGTGTAGGGGGTCATGCAGGGGCTGGTGTTTCAGGGTTTAGGGCAGAGCAGTGGTGTTCGGGGAGTGTAGGGGGTCGTGCAGGGGCTGGTGTTTCAGGATTTAGGGCAGTGCAGTGGTGTTCGGGCAGTGTAGGGGGTCGTGCAGGGGCTGGTGTTTCAGGGATGAGGGCAGTGAAGTGGTGTTCGGGCAGTGTAGGGGGTCGTGGTGGGGCTGGTGTTTCAGGGTTTAGGGAAGTGCAGTGGTATTCGGGCAGTGTAGGGGTCGTGCTGGGGCTGGAGTTTCAGGGTTTAGGGCAGTGCAGTGGTGTTCGGGCAGTGTAGGGGGTCATGCAGGGGCTGGTGTTTCAGGGTTTAGGGCAGTGCAGTGGTGTTCGGGCAGTGTAGGGGGTCGTGCAGGGGCTGGTGTTTCAGAGTTTAGGGCAGTGCAGTGGTGTTCGGGCAGTGTAGGGGGTCTTCCAGGGGCTGGTGTTTCCGGGTTTAGGGCAGTGCAGTGGTGTTCGGGCACTGTAGGGGGTCGTGCTGGGGGTGGTGTTTCAGGGTTTAGGGCAGTCTAGGGGGCCGTGCAGGGGCTGGTGTTTCAGGGTTTAGGGCAGTGAAGTTGTGTTCGGGCAGTGTAGAGAGTCATGCTGGGGCTCGTGTTTCAGGGTTTAGGGCAGTGCAGTTGTGTTCGGGCAGTGTAGGGGGTCATGCTGGGGGTGGTGTTTCAGGGTTTAGGGCAGTGGTGTTCATGCAAGGTGTCGGGGGTCTTGCTGGAGCTGGTGTTTCAGGGTTTAGGGCAGTGCAGTGGTGTTTGGGCAGAGTAGAGGGTCGTGCAGGGGTGGTGTTTCAGGGTTTAGGACAGTGCAGTGGTGTTTGGGCAGTGTAGGGGCTTGTGCTGGGGCTGGTGTTTCAGGGTTTAGGGTGGTGCGTGGTGTTCGGGCAGTGTAGGGGGTCATGCTTGGGATGATGTTTCAGGGTTTAGGGCAGTGCAGTGGTGTTCCTGGCAGTGTAGGGGGTCGTGCAGGGGCTGGTGTTTCAGGTTTTAGGGCAGTGCAGTGGTGTTCGGGCAGTGTAGGGGTTCGTGCTGGGGGTAGTGTATTAGAGTTTAGGGCAGTGCAGTGGTGTTCCGGCATTGTAGGGGGTCGTGCTGGGGGTGGTGTTTCAGGGTTTAGGGCAGTCTAGGGGGAAGTGCAGGGGCTGGTGTTTCAGGGTTTAGGGCAGTGCAGTGGTGTTCGGGCAGTGTAGGGAGTCGTGCTGGGGCTCGTGTTTCAGGGTTTAGGGCAGTGCAGTGGTGTTCGGGCAGTGCAGGGGGTCATGCTGGGGCTGATGTTTCAGGGTTTAGGGCAGTGCAGTGGTGTTCCTGGCAGTGTAGGGGGTCGTGCAGGGGCTGGTGTTTCAGGTTTTAGGGCAGTGCAGTGGTGTTCGGGCAGTGTAGGGGGTCGTGCAGGGGCTGGTGTTTCAGGGTTTAGGGCAGTGCAGTGGTGTTCGGGCAGTGTAGGGGTCGTGCTGGGGCTGGTGTTTCAGGGATTAGGGAAGTGCAGTGGTGTTCGGGCAGTGTAGGGGGTCTTGCTGGGGCTGGTGTTTCAGGGTTTAGGGCAGTAGTGTTCGGGCAGTGTATGGGGTCTTGCTTGAGATGATGTTTCAGGGTTTAGGGCAGTGCAGTGATATTCCGGTAGTATAGGGGGTCGTGCTCGGGGTGGTGATTCAGGGTTTAGGGTAGTGTAGGGGGTCGTACAGGGGCTGGTGTTTCAGGGTATAGGGCAGTGCGGTGGTGTTCGGGCAGTGTAGGGGGTCATGCTGGGGCTGGTGTTTCAGGGTTTAGGGCAGTGCAGTGGTGTTCGGGCAGTGTAGGGGTCGTGTTGGGGCTGGTGGTTTAGGGCAGTGCAGTGGAGTTCAGGCAGTGTAGGGGGTCGTGCTGGGAGTGGTGTTTCAGGGTTTAGGGCAGTGAATTGGTGTTCTGGCAGTGTAGGGGGTCGTGCTGGGGGTAGTGTTTTAGGGTTTAGGGCAGCCTAGGGGGCCGTGCAGGGGCTGGTGTTTCAGGGTTTATGGCATTGCAGTGGTGTTCAGGCAGTGCAGGGGGTCGTGCTGGAGCTGGTGTTTCAGGGTTTAGGGCAGTGCAGTGGTGTTAAGGCAGTGTAGGGGTCGTGCTGGGGCTGGTGTTTCAGGGTTTAGGGTAGTGCAGTGGTGTCCGGGCAGTGTAGGGGGTCATGCAGGGGCTGGTGTTTCAGGGTTTAGGGCTGAGCAGTGGTGTTCAGGGAGTGTAGGGGATCGTGCAGGGGCTGGTGTTTCAGGATTTAGGGCAGTGTAGTGGTGTTCGGGCAGTGTAGGGGGTCGTGCAGGGGCTGGTGTTTCAGGGTTGAGGGCAGTGAAGTGGTGTTCGGGCAGTGTAGGGGGTCGTGCTGGGGCTGGTGTTTCAGGGTTTAGGGAAGTGCAGTGGTGTTTGATCAGTGTAGGTGGTCTTGCTGGGGGTGGTGTTTCAGAGTTTAGGGCAGTAGTGTTCGGGCAGTGTACGGGGTCTTGCTTGGGATGATGTTTCAGGGTTCAGGGCAGTGCAGTAGTTTTCGGGCAGTGTAGGTGCTCATGCTGGGGGTGATGTTTCAGGGTTTAGGGCAGTGGTGTTTGGGCAGTGTAGGGGTCGTGCTCGGGGTGATGAATCAGGGTTTAGGGCAGTGCAGTGGTGTTCGGGCAGTGTAGGGGGTCGTGCTAGGGGTGGTGTTTCAGGGTTTAGCTCAGTGCAGTGGTGTTCGGGCAGTGTAGGGGTCGTGCAGGGGCTGTTGATTCAGGGTTTAGGGCAGTGCAGTGGTGTTCGGGCAGTGTAGGGGGTCTTGCTGGGGCTTGTGTTTTAGGGTTTAGGTCTGTGCAGTGGTGTTCGGGCAGTGTAGGGGGTCTTGCTGGGGCTGATGTTTTAGGGTTTAGGGCTGTGCAGTGGGGTTCAGGCAGTGTAGGGGGTTGTGCTGGGAGTGGTGTTTCAGGGTTTAGGCAGTGCAGTGGTGTTCGGGCAGTGTAGCGGGTCGTGCTGGGGCTGGTGTTTCAGGGTTTAGGGCAGTGCAGTAGTGTTCGGGCAGTGTAAGCGGATGTGCTGGGGGTGGTGTTTCAGGGTTTAGGGCAGTATAGTGGTGTTAGGGCAGTGTAGGGGGTTGTGCTGGGGCTGGTGTTTCAGGGTTTAGGGCAGTGCAGTGGTGTTCGGGCAGTGTAGGGGGTCGTGCTGGGGCTGGTGTTTCAGGGTTAAGGGCAGTGCATTGGTGTTCGGGCAGTGTAGGGGTCGTGCTGGGGCCGGGATTTCAGGGATTAGGGCAGTGCAGTGGTGTTTGGGCAGTGTCGGGGGTCATGCAAGGGCTGGTGTTTCAGGGTCTAGGGCAGTGCAGTGGTGTTCGGGCAGTGTAGGGGGTCGTGCAGGGGCTGGTGTTTCAGAGTTTAGGGCAGTGCAGTGGTCTTCGGGCAGTGTAGGGGGTCTTCCAGGGGATGGTGTTTACGGGTTTAGGGCAGTGCAGTGGTGTTCGGGCAATGTAGGGGGTCGTGCTTGGGGTGGTGTTTCATGGTTTAGGGCAGTGCAGTTGTGTTCGGGCAGTGTAGGGGGTTGTGCTGGGGGTGGTGTTTCAGGGTTTAGGGCAGTGGTGTTCAGGCAGTGTACGGGGTCTTGCTTGGGATGATGTTTCAGGGTTTAGGACAGTGCAGTGGTCTTTCGGCAGTGTAGGGGGTCGTGCTGGGGGTGGTGTTTCAGGGTTTAGGGCAGTGTAGGGGGTCGTACAGGGGCTGGTATTTCAGGGTTTAGGGCAGTGCGGTGGTGTTCAGGCAGTGTAGAAGTCATGCTGGGGCCGGTGTTTCAGGGTTTAGTGGAGTGAGGTGGTGTTCGCGCAGTATAGGGGTCGTGCTGTGGCTGGTGTTTCAGGGTTTATGGCACTGCAGTGGTGTTCGGGCAGTGTAGGGGGTCCAGCTGGGGCTGGTGTTTCAGGGTTTTGGGCAGTGCAGTGGTGTTTGGGCAGTGTAGGGGTCGTGCTGGGGGTGGTGTTTCAGGGTTTAGGGCAGTGCAGTGGTGTTTGGGCAGTGTAGGGGGTCGTGCAGGGGGTGGTGTTTCAAGGTTTGGGGGAGTGCAGTGGTGTTCGTGCAGTGTAGGGGTCTTGCTGGGGGTGGTGTTTCAGGGTTTAGTGCAGTGGTGTTAGTGCAGTGGTGTTCAGGCAGTGTAGGGGGTCTTGCTGGGGCTGGTGTTTCAGGGTTTAGCGCAGTGCAGTGGTGTTCGGGCAGTGTAGGGGTCGTGCAGGGGCTGATGATTCAGGGTTTAGGGCAGTGCAGTGGTGTTCGGGCAGTGTAGGGGGTCTTGCTGGGGCTTGTGTTTTAGGGTTTAGGTCTGTGCAGTGGTGTTCGGGCAGTGTAGGGGATCTTGTTGGGGCTGATGTTTTAGGGTTTAGGGCAGTGCAGTGGGGTTCGGGCAGTGTAGGGGGTTGTGCTGGGGGTGGTGTTTCAGGGTTTAGGCAGTGCAGTGGTGTTCGGGCTGTGTAGGGGGTCGTGCTGGGGCTGGTGTTTCAGCGTTTAGGGCAGTGCAGTAATGTTCGGGCAGTGTAGGCGGATGTGCTGGGGGTGGTGTTTCAGGGTTTAGGGTAGTGCAGTGGTGTTCGGGCAGTGTAGAGGGTCTTGCTGGGGCTGGTGTTTCAGGGTTTAGGGCAGTGCAGTGATGTTCGGGCAGTGTAGGGGGTCTTGCTGCGGCTGGTGTTTCAGGGTTTGGGGCAGTGCAGTGTTGTTCGGGCAGTGTCAGGGGTCTTGCTGGGGCTGGTGTTTCAGGGTTTAGGGCAGTGCAGTTGTGTTCGGGCAGTGTAGGGGGTCGTGCTGGGGGTGGTGTTTCAGGGTTTAGGGCAGTGGTGTTCAGGCAGTGTACGGGGTCTTGCTTGGGATGATGTTTCAGGGTTTAGGGCAGTGCAGTGGTGTTCGGGCAGTGTAGGGGGTCGTGCTGGGGGTGGAGTTTCAGGGTTTAGGACAGTGCAGTGGTCTTTCGGCAGTGTAGGGGGTCGTGCTGGGGGTGGTGTTTCAGGGTTTAGGGCAGTGCAGTGGTGTTCGGGCAGTGTAGCGGGTCCAGCTGGGGCTGGTGTTTCAGGGTTTTGGACAGTGCAGTGGTGTTTGGGAAGTGTAGGGGGTCGTGCTGGGGGTGGTGTTTCAGGGTTTAGGGCAGTGCAGTGGTGTTTGGGCAGTGTAGGGGGTCGTGCAGGGGGTGGTGTTTCAAGGTTTAGGGGAGTGCAGTGGTGTTCGGGCAGTGTAGGGGTCTTGCTGGGGGTGGTGTTTCAGGGTTTAGTGCAGTGGTGTTAGTGCAGTGGTGTTCAGGCAGTGTAGGGGGTCTTGCTGGGGCTGGTGTTTCAGGGTTTAGGGCAGTGCAGTGGTGTTCGGGCAGTGTAGGGGGTTGTGCAGGGGGTGGTGTTTCAGGGTCAAGGGCAGTGCAGTGGTGTTCGGGCAGTGTAGAGGGTCGTGCAGGGGGTGGTGTTTCAGGGTTTAGGGCAGTGCAGTAGTGTTTGGGCAGTCTAGGGGGTCTTGCTGGGTGTGGTGTTTCAGGATTTAGTGCAGTGGGGTTAGGCAGTGTAGGGGGTCTTGCTGGGGCTGGTGTTTCAGGGTTTAGGGCAGTGCATTGGTGTTCAGGCAGTGTAGGGGGTCGTGCTGGGGATGGTTTTTCAGGGTTTAGGGCAGTGGTGTTCGGGCAGTGTAGGGGGTCTTGCTGGGGATGATGTTTCAGGGTTTAGGGCAGTGCAGTGGTGTTCGGGCAGTGTAAAGGGTCATGCAGGGGATGGTGTTTCAGGGTTTAGGGCAGTGCAGTGGTGTTCGGGCAGTGTAGGGGGTCTTGCTGGGGGTGGTGTTTCAGGGTTTAGTGCAGTGGTGTTTGGGCAGTGTAGGGGGTCTTGCTGGGGCTGGTGTTTCAGGGTATAGGTTTGTGCAGTGGTGTTTGGGCAGTGTAGGGGGTCTTGCTGGGGCTGGTGTTTCAGGGTTTAGGGGAGTGCAGTGGTGTTCGGGCAGTGTAGGGGTCATGCTGGGGCTGGTGTTTCAGGGTTTAGGGCAGTGTAGTTGTGTTTGGGCAGTGTAGGGGGCTGTGCTGGGGTGGTGTTTCAGGGTTTAGGGCAGTGCAGTGGTGTTCGGGCAGTGTAGGGGGTCGTGCTAGGGGTGGAGTTTCAGGGTTTAGGACAGTGCAATGGTCTTTCGGCAGTGTAGGGGGTCGTGCTGGGGGTGGTGTTTCAGGGTTTAGAGCAGTGTAGGGGGTCGTACAGGGGCTGGTATTTCAGGGTTTAGGGCAGTGCGGTGGTGTTCAGGCAGTGTAGAGGTCATGCTGGGGCCGGTGTTTCAGGGTTTAGTGGAGTGCGGTGGTGTTCGGGCAGTATAGGGGTCGGGCTGTGGCTGGTGTTTCAGGGTTTAGGGCACTGCAGTGGTGTTCGGGCAGTGTAGGGGGTCGTGCTGGGGCTGGTGTTTCAGGGTTTAGGGCAGTGCAGTGGTGTTCGGGCAGTGTAGCGGGTCCAGCTGGGGCTGGTGTTTCAGGGTTTTGGACAGTGCAGTGGTGTTTGGGAAGTGTAGGGGGTCGTGCTGGGGGTGGTGTTTCTGGGTTTAGGGCAGTGCAGTGGTGTTTGGGCAGTGTAGGGGGTCGTGCAGGGGGTGGTGTTTCAAAGTTTAGGGGAGTGCAGTGGTGTTCGGGCAGTGTAGGGGTCTTGCTGGGGGTGGTGTTTCAGGGTTTAGTGCAGTGGTGTTAGTGCAGTGGTGTTCAGGCAGTGTAGGGGGTCTTGCTGGGGCTGGTGTTTCAGGGTTTAGGGCAGTGCAGTGGTGTTCGGGCAGTGTAGGGGGTTGTGCAGGGGGTGGTGTTTCAGGGTCAAGGGCAGTGCAGTGGTGTTCGGGCAGTGTAGAGGGTCGTGCAGGGGGTGGTGTTTCAGGGTTTAGAGCAGTGCAGTGGTGTTTGGACAGTCTAGGGGGTGTTGCTGGGTGTGGTGTTTCAGGATTTAGTGCAGTGGTGTTAGGCAGTGTAGGGGGTCTTGCTGGGGCTGGTGTTTCAGGGTTTAGGGCAGTGCATTGGTGTTCAGGCAGTGTAGGGGGTCGTGCTGGGGATGGTTTTTCAGGGTTTAGGGCAGTGGTGTTCGGGCAGTGTAGGGGGTCTTGCTGGGGGTGGTGTTTTAGGGTTTAGTGCAGTGGTGTTTGGGCAGTGTAGGGGGTCTTGCTGGGGCTGGTTTTTCAGGGTATATGTTGGACTTGGCCCATCTGGCAGGTTCACCCCTGGACTTTTTGGCTTTTTATTGGTGACTTGGTATGGTGATTGTTTGGTCTCTGCGCCCTTTCCCTGTGTCCCATTGTAAAGTGCGTGCGTGCTCTGAGTGCATGTGGTGAGATAGGCCTGCCCTCCCATAGGAATGCATGGGGAATGTATGTGTCCCTAATAGTTCCTGATGCGTGGGGTGTGCAGGCCCGAGTTTGGTATGTGCGGACTCGTGGGAGTGAATGCTGCGCGATGATGTGTGCGGCGTGCATGTACCTAGTGTGGAAGTGCCACTTCTAGAAGTGGGCACTTCTGTGTGCAGTGTGTCTGTCGCGTGATTGGCTGGTCGTGTCATGTGACGGGCTAGGGATTCCCCAGAGTCAGGATGAGTCACCCAGTGGTGAATGGGGAGATCAGCAGCTAGATGGGTGGGAAGAGTACACCTGGGTCCTGAATAGGACAGGGTTTTCCACACACAATGCTGGCCCCGCCCCCTGTGGTGCGACTGACGACCCTAGCCCTGCCAGTGAATAGAGTGAGGGGCTGAGCACATCAAGGGTGCTCCCCAACCAGCTGCGACTGGTTTTCCCCCTCACCCTGAACCCAGAACAAAGGGGTTTGCTGTATAAAAATGGGGCTGTGTCCCCACAGAAACTGTTGTCTGCCAGGATCTTACCTGAGGGGGGCTGCTGCTGCTGCCGCTGGACCAGAGGACCGCCACTTGGACTACCTCCCTGCCTGGAGGCCCAGTGAGCTGGCTCTGGGTCCAGCCTTGCCCCCCACCCCTGCCCTGCTGCATGCAGGGAAGAACTTGCTGGACTTTGTGGTGCTTTTGATGCTTTAGCGCTGAGAGCGCTTTCACTTTGGATCCCTAGCGCTAGGAGCGCTTTATTTCTGCTAGCCGGTGCCCACCCGGCGTTTGCCCCGTTTTCTGCCGATTCTAGGGTCTCCTGGCAGGTGCCCACCCTGCCAGGGACATTGCTGAGGCTGTAAGCGGGTGCCCACCCCGCTTATTTGCTTATCGCTGCGGCGGGTGCCTACCCCGCCGAGGATTGCATGTACGAGGGAGCCTACCCCTCTTATTGCGGAGGGTTCCGATCACCGCTGCAGCCCGGGCCGAGGAAACCCGGAAGTCAGGCAGCCTTCGTGGAGACGGGGGCGGAACTTGGAAACAGGAAGCGGACGGGAGCCTACCCCGCGCTCCTGTGCAGCGAGGAGAAGTGCCTGGGAAGAGTGAAGGTCCAGGCGGGAGCCCACCCTGCGCTGGACTGTGAGAGGAGCACGGCCGGAGCTTGTGCGGAGGGGGCGCGAGGCACGTTGTCGGTGCCTGCCCCTTTCGCGGTGTCAAGAAGCCTCGGAGCCTTCCCCGGAGAGCGGAGACGACGCGGGAGTCCCCCGAGCAGCCGGTGAGTGCCTAGAGGGCTGGGGGACTCCGCGCATCTGCTGGGGGGTGCAGGGGGCTGTGCTCACGAGCCCCGTGAGGCTCCAACGACGGGGGCTGGGAGTAGTAGAGCCTGTGAGGCTCCCAGAAGGCATTGTTCGTTCAGAGCCGGTTGAGGCTCCAACGAGGGGCGCTATATTTCCTCAGAGTCCAGTGTGACTCCAACGTTACGGGGGCAATTATTTGTCAATCGCGAGTCCCCCGAGAGGGACTCCAACGACGGCGCATTTGTTTGGCTGAGCCCACGAGGCGCCCCTATTGTTGTGGTCCAGAGGGGGCTCCACAGGCACAGCCGTGCCCACGCTCATTTCTCTCCAGCTGCCCAGCACTTAGTGGGCAGCTGCATCGTTTAGGTTGGGGCCCTCGGAGCTTTGGACTGCGCCTCCTGCGCAGCCTTGCCCCTGACTTGTTGAACGCAGGGCGTCCTAGCCCCTTCCAGGCCAGTTGGCCCAGGGACTGCCACAGGTGGTGGCATAGGAGTTTTGCGCAATTGGGTTCCTACTTGCACCTCTGAATGTGTGTTGATGCATCATGTGCCATTGCTTTTACACCTCTGAATGTTTTATGCATCATGTGTGTTCCTTCCATGCACCTCTGAATGTGTGTTTATGCGTCATGTGCTTTGCTTTACACCTCTGAATGTTATGCATCATGTGTTTATGTGCTTAGACCCCTACAGGTATTGTGATACTTAGGTGGTTGTTTTCTCCCTAGTACAGGTGGTGCTAGTGAGGTCCTGATTCCCTGCGCAATACTGTCCTAAGGTGGTTAGGGTTGCGTAGGTGGTACTTACCTGATACCAGTAGTGACTGGTTGTGTGCTAGGTGTAATTTTGTGCAACAGTAATTTTATTTCCTATGTTCCAAGTGCTATGTTCTAAGAGTGCTAATTCCGGACAGCGGTCCATGTGGCCCTGTCCCCTGTACATATAATCCCTTGTAAATTCTGCCCGTGCCTGTTGGCACATTGTAGAGTGTGTGTTTTTATCTAATGTGTTGTGTATAATACAAAGGTTATTTTTATAGAATACCTTGTGTGGAGTTTCCTTTGTGGTGGGCCTTGGGTGTTGTTGCTGGGTGCGCGCGCAAACGCTTTACACATCGCCTCAGGGATAAGCCTGTCTGCTCGTGCCAAGCTACCAAGGGGGTGAGCAGGGGTTATCTTTGGCGTGTAACTCCCCAGCCCTGACTAGAGTGGTGGTTTCTGCCTGACTTTGGCGCAAGCCTTAGCCAACCAGAAATCCCATTTCTAACATTGGTGATCAGCGGTGGGATTTGGACTTGCGTTTGCGCTGTACCGCAGCGGCAACTGGCCGCACTACAAAACTCTGCATTTAGATAAATCACATGGTATAGGGATTATTGTTTTAAAATTGTTTTTAATTGTCATTTCTTTGGAAATGTGGTTTTGTGCACTGTGAGTTAGGTGTCCCTAGCTCGGGAGGGTAGATCATCCCCCTAAGTGCATTGTGTTTCTGGATTCACCAGAGGGTGGGATCCAGTGGTGGCAGCGTAATAGTGTCCAGTACATTTGTCCCCCGCCCTGCGCCCAGAGTTGGTACCTGTGTCACGTGGTGGTCAGGTTGAGGAATCAGGGGTGGTAGAAACTGCCTTACCAGTCCGAGGGGAGGGTTGTGTGTGGATGAGTGGTGAGTGGCACTAGGCAAGTGAGTGTGAGTTCTCTGGGTTAGAGAGCTTGCTGAATCTTTTTGTGAATTGTGTGCTCCTGTGTGAAACTCAGACCCCTAGGTTCCCTGTATAATTGTTACCATAACGTCCGCCAGAATGGAGCCTGCTTGTGATCCCTATGAGCTAGCTTGGCGCCAGAGGCAGGAGTTAGAAAGGTACTGTACAGAGGAAGAGTCAGAAGAGGAGGTAGAGGATGACAATACCTGGACGCCAGTAGAGAGTGAGGACCCCATAGGTAGGGCGTCCCTTGCTGGGTCCAGCGTAGGAGGCAGCGCCTCATCCCTTTCCCTGTCCCCAGAGGAGTGGGAAGATAGGAGGAAAGAAAGGGAGCACCAGCTGGCGTTAGAGAAGCTCAGGTTAGAGCATGCTCAGGCTATGGCGCAGCTGGAGGCCAGGAAGCAACAGCGAGAGACTGAGTGGGTCTTGGCGCGGGAGAGGGTAGAGGAGGCTGAGAGGGCCTCCACCAGAGGCAAAGTAGCTCTGGAGGGTAGACTATCCCCTGCGCGCAGTTTTAATTTTCTGGGCTCCCCAGGGAGGGTTGAGTCCAGTGGTAGTAGCGATGTAGATTCCAGTGTAGGAAATCCCAATCCCAGTCCCCCCAGTCTGGTACCTGTTCCCCAGGAGGAGGAGTTAAGGTTGAAATTCAGGGGCAGTAGGAAGCTGTCTCACCAGTCTTGGGAGGAGTTTGTGGATGACTGTCAGGATGCACTGGTGGAATGGCTGATGGTTAACCCGGAAGAGGATTTGAAGGCAGTGATCAAAATGATTATCAAAGAGCAGATGCTCAGTAGTTGTTCTCCAGGGTTGCGCCAACACCTGCAGAGGTACGACTCTTTTTGTCCTTGGGAGCTTGCAGAGGAAGCAGAGCACTGGGAAAGGGCTAGAGGTTCTCTAGAGTCATTAGGGAGTGACTCCAAAAGTAGTGGGTCAGGTATCTTCCAGCCCAGCGTGGTGGAAGAGGCTCAGTGTAGCCCAGCTAGGTCCCAGGATAGCGAGGAGGGTGTAGGGGCTCACTGCCTGGCTCAGTGGAGCAGGAGTGAGAGGGTGACCGAGGGTCCCCGGACGTACGAAACCCTGCCTCAGGACTTGGATGGTTCCATGAGGGAACACCAAGTTGGGGACCTAGGCTGTCCTGTTAGCCCATTTGAGGGAGATCTCCTGGTGAGTAGAGGACCTGGAGCACCTGTAACCAGGGCTCCTGTGGTTCTAGAGTCTGGCAGTACCGCTCCGGTAGGGAGGGTACAGGAGTCCAGTGTGAGGAGTGATTGGGGGATGAGTTTCCCAGTGGAAGAGCCTGTGGGTCAGGGACTACCCAGTTGGGCTAGGATCCCGTGTAGTGACCAGGGTGGCACCACTTCTGTTCTGGGGGATCTCCGCGCACTGTCAGGTGGACAGGGGACGGGAGATCAGCGCCAGACAGACAGTCGCTCGACATATGTGTCCTTTGATAGCCTCAGGGGGATGGAGTGGAAATCCCCAGAAGTCCTGGAGTGCCAGGCAATTATTCCACCAAAGGTTCTAGGCCGGAGGTTGGAAGGCCAGGTTCGGGATCAGCCTGACCTGAGGGGTGGGACGTCTGTAACCAGCGTCCCGACCAGTTCTTCTTCCAGAGGTACCGCCCCAGTTGGTAGGGAGCAGGGCTCTGGAAGGGGGTGCAGAGGGTGGGAGAGCCCACCTCTGCCCCCGGTACAACCTGAGGGGTTAAACCCTGGGTTGGGATGGCGTTCTAGGTGTACCCCTCGCCAGAGGGAGAGGAACCCTAGGAGAAGGGGTAGGGGGAGGAGAGCTTTCCCTGAGACTCCTGGTCCGCCTGAGGGTGTAGACCCTAGGCTGGAGAACCAGTGGCAGTCTAGTCCTGTCTTTCAGAGAGGAAGAGTGGAGAATGGCCGCTATGTGCCAGGGGTTACTACCCCCCACTCTGTGGTTAGGCAAAGACCAGTGGCACCTGGGTGGCCTAGGGCCTGGTCTTGGCCGCGGACAGCTTGGGAGTACCAGTGGGGTAGCCCAGTTGGTCCAGACAGTGGTGTTAAAAAGAATTCCATGGGTTCACCGTGGCGTAGAACCGGAGGGTGTCCATGCAGTTGCAGGCCCGCGTCCGTGTTCTATCGCCCCAAGCAGGGAAGTCCATCACGGTGGTGATTGGTCTGCCCTGCGTTTTGGCTGGAAGGGGGTTGTGTTGGACTTGGCCCTTCTGGCAGGTTCACCCCTGGACTTTTTTGCTTTTTTGGTGACTTGGTATGGTGATTGTTTGGTCTCTGCGCCCTTTCCCTGTGTCCCAGGGTAAAGTGCGTGCGTGCTCTGAGTGCATGTGGTGAGATAGGCCTGCCCTCCCATAGGAATGCATGGGGAATGTATGTGTCCCTAGTAGTTCCTGATGCGTGGGGTGTGCAGGCCCGAGTTTGGTATGTGCGGACTCGTGGGAGTGAATGCTGCGCGATGATGTGTGCGGCGTGCATGTACCTAGTGTGGAAGTGCCACTTCTAGAAGTGGGCACTTCTGTGTGCAGTGTGTCTGTCGCGTGATTGGCTGGTCGTGTCATGTGACGGGCTAGGGATTCCCCAGAGTCAGGATGAGTCACCCAGTGGTGAATGGGGAGATCAGCAGCTAGATGGGTGGGAGGAGTACACCTGGGTCCTGAATAGGACAGGGTTTTCCACACACAATGCTGGCCCCGCCCCCTGTGGTGCGACTGACGACCCTAGCCCTGCCAGTGAATAGAGTGAGGGGCTGAGCACATCAAGGGTGCTCCCCAACCAGCTGCGACTGGTTTTCCCCCTCACCCTGAACCCAGAACAAAGGGTTTGCCTGTATAAAAATGGGGCTGTGTCCCCACAGAAACTGTTCTCTACCAGGATCCTACCTGAGGGGGGCTGCTGCTGCTGCTGGACCAGAGGACCGCCACTTGGACTACCTCCCTGCCTGGAGGCCCAGTGAGCTGGCTCTGGGTCCAGCCTTGCCCCCCACCCCTGCCCTGCTGCCTGCAGGGAAGGACTTTGCTGGACTGAGTGTGGTTTCCTCCGTTAAGCGCTGGGAGCGCTTTCATTTTCACCCCTAAGCGCCTGGAAGCGCTTTTTGTTGGCCTTTAGCGCTCAGGAGCGCTTTGCTTTTGGAAGCCGGTGCCCACCCGGCGTTTGCCCGGTCCTTGCCGATCCCCACGTCCACTGGCAGGTGCCCACCCTGCCAGGGACATTGCTGAGCGTGTTAGCGGGTGCCCACCCCGCTTTATTGAAGGATTATTACCCCTAGCGGGTGCCCACCCCGCCAGGGGCTTTTCCGCGTTGGTCTTGGTGACCCCCCCATAGCGGGTGCCCACCCCGCATCACCGCGACAACAAGATCACCGCCGCAGCCCGGAGTCCCGGCCGCGTCATCCCCCTGCCGCGCTGGGATTGGTCCAGCGGGAGGGGGTGTGGCCCACGTGATCGGGGCCTCGACGACGAAGCCGCGTCCGAAGCCGGGAAGCGGAAGAAGCTGGTGTCTCCCACCGGGGCTCCCGAGAGCGAGGGAGAGCCCCGGGTGACCAGCGGAACTCCGGTGAGTGGGGCTCTGGCCTGGAGGGTGCAGGGAGCAGCCGGGTTGGCTGCAGAGCGCGAGTACGCTCCGATGGGGCCAGCATCATTTGTGTAGAGCGCTGGTGTGCTCCACCGGTCCGCAGTATTCTCGAGCGGCCCCACTTGGCAGCGGGCCGCTCCAACGAGGCTCGCCTCTCCGTGGTGGAGGGGGCAGCGACTTGGGGGCAATTTGGTTAAAGAGCCTGTGAGGCTCCACCACGCGGGCCACAGTGTTTAAAGAGTCCCAGAGGGCTCCATCGTACGGGGGCATTCTGTGCTAATTAGAGCGGCCCCGGAAGGCAGCGGGCCGCTCCAACAACGGGGGCAGTATTTTGTAGAGTCCAGAGGGACTCCCACGAGCCACATTGTGTCTAGAGCCCCGTGGCTCCAACGTGGTGGCAGTGTCCACGAGCCCTGTGAGGCTCCCACGAGGCGCATTTCTTGATCATAGCCTGCGAGGCTCAGGGGGCCACAAGGGTTTTCTTAGAGCCCCGAGGGGCCCCACGTGACTGTGATTTGTGTAGGAGGGCACAGTGGTGCCCACGCTCATTCCTCCAGCTGCCCAGCACTTAGTGGGCAGCTGCAACGTTTAGGTTGTGGCCTCTGCGTTTTGGTTTACGCTTTGCCCTGACTGCGTGCGCAGTCTTGCCCTGACTTTTCTGGACGCAGGGCGTCCTTGCCCCGACAAGGCCAGTTGGCCTAGGGACTGCCACAGATAGTGGCTAATGTGAGTTTTTGCGCCCTTGTTCCTTTCCTGCACCTCTGAATGTGTTTATGCGTCATGTGCTTTGCTTTACACCTCTGAATGTTATGCATCATGTGTTTATGTGCTTAGACCCCTACAGGTATTGTGATACTTAGGTGGTTGTTTTCTCCCTAACACAGGTGGTGCTAGTGAGGTCCTGATTCCCTGCGCAATATTTTCCTAAGGTGGTTAGGGTTGCGTAGGTGGTACTTACCTGATACCAGTAGTTACTGGTTGTGTGCTACATATGTTATTTTGTACTACAGTATTATTCCTATGTTCTAAAAAGTGCTAATTCCTGACAGTGGTCCAGGTGGCCCTGTCCCCTGTATATATAATCCCTTGTAAATTCTGCCCGTGCCTGTTGGCACATTGTAGAGTGTGTGTTTTTATCTAATGTGTTGTGTATAATACAAAGGCTATTTTTATAGAATACCTTGTGTGGAGTTTCCTTTGTGGTGGGCCTTGGGTGTTGTTGCTGGGTGCGCGCGCAAACGCTTTACACATCGCCTCAGGGATAAGCCTGACTGCTCGTGCCAAGCTACCAAGGGGGTGAGCAGGGGTTATCTTTGGCGTGTAACTCCCCAGCCCTGACTAGAGTGGTGGTTTCTGTCTGGCTTTGGCGCAAGCCCTGGCCAACCAGAAATCCCATTTCTAACACTGGTGTTTCAGGGTTTAGGGCAGTGCATTGGTGTTCAGGCAGTGTAGGGGGTCGTGCTGGAGATGGTTTTTCAGGGTTTAGGGCAGTGGTGTTCGGACAGTGTAGGGGGTCTTGCTGGGGATGATGTTTCAGGGTTTAGGGCAGTGCAGTGGTGTTCGGGTAGTGTAAAGGGTCATGCAGGGGATGGTGTTTCAGGGTTTAGGGCAGTGCAGTGGTGTTCGGGCAGTGTAGGGGGTCTTGCTGGGGGTGGTGTTTCAGGGTTTAGTGCAGTGGTGTTCGGGCAGTGTAGGGGGTCTTGCTGGGACTGGTGTTTCAGGGTATAGGTTTGTGCAGTGGTGTTTGGGCAGTGTAGGGGGTCTTGCCGGGGCTGGTGTTTCAGGGTTTAGGGGAGTGCAGTGGTGTTCGGGCAGTGTAGGGATCTTGCTGGGGCTGGTGTTTCAGGGTTTAGGGCAGTGTAGTTGGGTTCGGGCAGTGTAGGGGGTTGTGCTGGGGTGGTGTTTCAGGGTTTACGGCTGTGGTGTTCGGGCAGTGTAGGGGGTCTTGCTGGGGATGATGTTTCATGGTTTAGGGCAGTACAGTGGTGTTCGGGCAGTGTAGGGGGTCGTGCAGGGGGTGGTGTTTCAGGGATTAGGGCAGTGCAGTGGTGTTCGGGCAGTGTAGAGGGTCGTGCAGGGGTGGTGTTTCAGGGTTTAGGGCAGTGCAGTGGTGTTTGGGCAGTGTAGGGGCTTGTGCTGGGGCTGGTGTTTCAGGGTTTAGGGCAGTGCAGTGGTGTCCGGGCATTGTAGGGGGTCGTGCAGGGGCTGGTGTTTCAGGGTTTAGGGCAGTGCAGTGGTGTTCGGGCAGTGTAGGGGGTCGTGCAGGGGCTGTTGTTTCAGGGTTTAGGGCAGTGCAGTGGTGTTCGGGCAGTGTAGGGGGTCGTGCAGGGGCTGGTGTTTCAGGGTTTAGGGCAGTGCAGTGGTGTTCGGGCAGTGTAGGGGGTCTTGCTGGGGCTGGTGATTCAGGGTTAGGGGCAGTGCAGTGGTGTTCGGGCAGTGTAGGGTGTCTTACTGGGGCTGGTGTTTCAGGGTTTAGGGCAGTAGTGTTCGGGCAGTGTACGGGGTCTTGCTTGGGATGATGTTTCAGGGTTTGGGGCAGTGCAGTGGTGTTCCGGTAGTGTAGGGGGTCGTGCTGGGGGTGGTGTTTCAGGGTTTAGGGTAGTGTAGGGGGTCATACAGGGGCTGGTGTTTCAGGGTATAGGGCAGTGCAGTGGTGTTCGGGCGGTGTAGGGGGTCATGCTGGGGCTGGTGTTTCAGGGTTTAGGGCAGTGCGGTGGTGTTCGGGCAGTGTAGCGGGTCCAGCTGGGGCTGGTGTTTCAGGGTTTTGGACAGTGCAGTGGTGTTTGGGCAGTATAGGGGTCGTGCTGGGGGTGGTGTTTCAGGGTTTAGTGTAATATATCAATGGGGGGAGGGAAAAAGAAGCAGAGGTCCATTCGGCTTCCAGGGGTTAGTACAAAGATATCAGGGTGGGGGAATGGACCACTTGTCCTGTGTACCAGGGTCTTTTAATTTACGTGGTTGGGCATCCTTAAAAAACCCTCATATACGTACACTGGCGTTAGGCGGTATATCTTGATTCTCCGCCGTAGTGTATCGTGATAGCATGATCATTGGGCTTTTTATTGTCCAAATGCTAACCTCCCCATGGAGGAAGACCAACTGGTTGTACAGTAGTGGTCAGAGATAATGGAACGAGGGCGTGCTCGTGCTCTGTGAACTGTGGTGTTAAAATTCCTAAAGTCAAGTCCCGTGTCCTTTATTCTTGGGGTTCTTGACAGAGGGAAATTAAAAATGGTGTTCGTGCATGTGAATAAACTTGATTATTAGTTTTATGCACTGGTATGAATCTGTTGTTATCTGGTCAACATGTTTCAGCCCCATGCAGGGTCTAGAGGCTTTCGTCAGGACCGGAAGGTGAAATGGAGGGCTTAATTGGGCTCTCCACTATTTTTCTGGAGGTGGAGAAAAGTACTCACCACCTTCGATTTAAGGAAGTCAGACCGGTTGTATCTGTTCCTGTAAAGACAATCAAGGATTAAATGACAGCCTAACGTGATACTATACAATGCTAAAACGATATTCTCGTGCTTTACGCCCTGTTGACATCAATATCTTAAATCAATGGACTGCGTTGCTGTCGCGCCTTCTTTCATTACAGGGTGCATGCTTATTAAAAGGGGGGGACTCACTACAAAAGGTATCTGTGAACGCTATCTCGGTTCTCTTACTGGTGTGATTCTTCATTGTATTGAATAAGGTCGCTTAAGTGATGCGATTAGTCTATCGTTGTTATTCTCATAACTGCTCGTTTCCCTAAGGGAGAGCGAGCCGTCGTTGTTAGCTAATAGGTTTAGTATGTTGCGTCTCAAAATGAGATTGTAGGGTAATGGTAACAAACTGAAGGTTCGGTGCATTGTAAGCGTAAGGCTATGTGAACTGACGGCGTTGCCGTCTGCTGATTCAGCGTTACGAAGCCAAAAGCGAGAAGCAAACTGTCTGGGTCAATTACCTTGTTTCGCAAGTTGGACATCTTCATTCAGGGTGTCAGTCAGTTAGTTGAGTGCCAATTGCTGCATGGAATGGGAAAATATAAGGTTACTTATCTTAAAGGTTACCGCGGTGTGGAGAGCTCGCCTCGCCGTCGCTTACCGGCTACTCTGGCAGAATAGCTTGTTCTGACTCTGACGTTCCCCTGGATTAACGTGCTCCCGGTTGGGCTCGTTTTTCATAGACCGGTTCTATGAAATTGAAGTAGGACTAGTCGGTCTTGGTTGGCCTCGGGAGAGCACTTGTGGTTGGCATAATAGTCTTTGCCGTATAAGTGTAATATGATGTGCGAATGTGAAGAAGAGATTCTCTATCGTATTTTCGCATCTTGAGTTGCGCCAAATTAGACAAGGATAATGGTGGCAGATGGTTTGGTTTGTTGAAGCTTCCCTTTCACGGGATGCATTGAGCGGTGTGCACAGTTAACATGATGAGCATCCTTAAGCATCTTGTATACCTTTGTTACTCAGGTTAGTGCCTCGGGGTTACCGAGAGACTTGTGTGTGTATAGATCACATCAGAGTGTACTTAATAGAATAGGCATTTCTGCAGTTAGATTATCATCCTTACTCTGAGTGAAGGTGATGTCTGTGATTCATAATGAGTCTATACATGGGGTCTTCTGTATAAGGGGATCACATTCGAGTATTTCACCTCTTTAGGGCGTGCCATGGTATGGTATCGTTCAGGCCCTCTTTATCTGTCTTAAGGCGGTGGACCCAGCGCTGTTCTTTTTCAAAGAGGGTGCGTTCCACATTATGGCCTTTGAACAGTTGGGTTTCCAAAACAACCCATTGCAGATCTTCTGCGGTATGTTTGGCTTCAATATAGTGTTTGCTCATTTGTGTTGTTGCTCTTTTACATGTGATGTTACTTCGATGTTCTATGATCCTTTGCTTGATTTTCCTGCACGTCATCCCTATGTATCTCAATCCACACGGGCAGGCAATCATGTACACCACATGGGTGGTGTTGCAGTTTGTGTGGTGACGTAGTTCCCATTTTAGGTTTGGCAGTAGTTGTAGGGTCTTGGTCACTTTCGTGAGTTTGCAGACCGAGCAGTTTCCACAAGGGTAGTGTCCCACTATAGGATTCAGATTCCATACTGTAGTCAGGGTTTCTCTTGGAATAACATCTCTTGGTCTGGTGTGGACCAGAATGTCTTTGATGTTTTTGGTTCTCCTATGGGCAAATCTCGGTTTGGGCCATTTCAATGTGCTGGAGGTCAAGATTCCCCAGTTTTTATTGATAATTTTCTTCACTGCGTTCGATTCGGTGTTATAGGTTGTGACGCATGTGAGGAGATCTTTTGGTTCTTCTCTCTGCATCGTAGAAAGTAGGTTCTCTCTGGGCTGGTTACGGGCTCTCTTCTGGCATCTTTTTATGATCTTTGTAGGGTAGTCTCTCTTCTTGAGCTGATCCTCTAGACCTCTTGCTTGTTCTCTATAGTCATCTAGGTTACTACAGTTACGTTTTAAACGTAAGAATTGACTATAAGGTAGATTGTCTCGGAGGGGTCGGGGGTGGAAACTGTTATAGGAAAGAAAGCTGTTCCTTGCCGTGGGTTTGTAATAGGTTTTGGTGTGCAGTGTGCCGTTTTTGGAAAAGATGGTTACATCCAGGAAGTCCAGTTGTTTCTTGTCTGTTGTGGATGTGAACTTCAGACATTCGTCTCTGGTGTTTAACCATATTAGGAAATCATTGAGGGTTGATTGACTGTCTTCCCATATCATAAATACATCGTCTATGTAGCGGCGCCAGAACTTGATGCCCTGCTGGAATGGATTGATGGCGTTAAGTATGTGCTCTTGTTCAAAATTACTCACATACAGCCCTGCTACACTTGGAGCAAATGTGCTGCCCATCGAAGTTCCGTGGCACTGTCCAAAGATGGTTCCTTCGAATTCAAAATAATTTTCTGTGAGTGCTAGTCTGCAGCATTCTAACACGAAATGTCTTGGTGTTTTGTAGGTCCAGTTGCCTGTGAAAAGAATTTCTTCAAGGGTATCTAGAGTCTTCTGTTGGGGTAGGCTAGTGTAGAGACTCTCTACATCTAGACCTTCACAGGCAACTGGACCTACAAAACACCAAGACATTTCGTGTTAGAATGCTGCAGACTAGCACTCACAGAAAATTATTTTGAATTCGAAGGAACCATCTTTGGACAGTGCCACGGAACTTCGATGGGCAGCACATTTGCTCCAAGTGTAGCAGGGCTGTATGTGAGTAATTTTGAACAAGAGCACATACTTAACGCCATCAATCCATTCCAGCAGGGCATCAAGTTCTGGCGCCGCTACATAGACGATGTATTTATGATATGGGAAGACAGTCAATCAACCCTCAATGATTTCCTAATATGGTTAAACACCAGAGACGAATGTCTGAAGTTCACATCCACAACAGACAAGAAACAACTGGACTTCCTGGATGTAACCATCTTTTCCAAAAACGGCACACTGCACACCAAAACCTATTACAAACCCACGGCAAGGAACAGCTTTCTTTCCTATAACAGTTTCCACCCCCGACCCCTCCGAGACAATCTACCTTATAGTCAATTCTTACGTTTAAAACGTAACTGTAGTAACCTAGATGACTATAGAGAACAAGCAAGAGGTCTAGAGGATCAGCTCAAGAAGAGAGACTACCCTACAAAGATCATAAAAAGATGCCAGAAGAGAGCCCGTAACCAGCCCAGAGAGAACCTACTTTCTACGATGCAGAGAGAAGAACCAAAAGATCTCCTCACATGCGTCACAACCTATAACACCGAATCGAACGCAGTGAAGAAAATTATCAATAAAAACTGGGGAATCTTGACCTCCAGCACATTGAAATGGCCCAAACCGAGATTTGCCCATAGGAGAACCAAAAACATCAAAGACATTCTGGTCCACACCAGACCAAGAGATGTTATTCCAAGAGAAACCCTGACTACAGTATGGAATCTGAATCCTATAGTGGGACACTACCCTTGTGGAAACTGCTCGGTCTGCAAACTCACGAAAGTGACCAAGACCCTACAACTACTGCCAAACCTAAAATGGGAACTACGTCACCACACAAACTGCAACACCACCCATGTGGTGTACATGATTGCCTGCCCGTGTGGATTGAGATACATAGGGATGACGTGCAGGAAAATCAAGCAAAGGATCATAGAACATCGAAGTAACATCACATGTAAAAGAGCAACAACACAAATGAGCAAACACTATATTGAAGCCAAACATACCGCAGAAGATCTGCAATGGGTTGTTTTGGAAACCCAACTGTTCAAAGGCCATAATGTGGAACGCACCCTCTTTGAAAAAGAACAGCGCTGGGTCCACCGCCTTAAGACAGATAAAGAGGGCCTGAACGATACCATACCATGGCACGCCCTAAAGAGGTGAAATACTCGAATGTGATCCCCTTATACAGAAGACCCCATGTATAGACTCATTATGAATCACAGACATCACCTTCACTCAGAGTAAGGATGATAATCTAACTGCAGAAATGCCTATTCTATTAAGTACACTCTGATGTGATCTATACACACACAAGTCTCTCGGTAACCCCGAGGCACTAACCTGAGTAACAAAGGTATACAAGATGCTTAAGGATGCTCATCATGTTAACTGTGCACACCGCTCAATGCATCCCGTGAAAGGGAAGCTTCAACAAACCAAACCATCTGCCACCATTATCCTTGTCTAATTTGGCGCAACTCAAGATGCGAAAATACGATAGAGAATCTCTTCTTCACATTCGCACATCATATTACACTTATACGGCAAAGACTATTATGCCAACCACAAGTGCTCTCCCGAGGCCAACCAAGACCGACTAGTCCTACTTCAATTTCATAGAACCGGTCTATGAAAAACGAGCCCAACCGGGAGCACGTTAATCCAGGGGAACGTCAGAGTCAGAACAAGCTATTCTGCCAGAGTAGCCGGTAAGCGACGGCGAGGCGAGCTCTCCACACCGCGGTAACCTTTAAGATAAGTAACCTTATATTTTCCCATTCCATGCAGCAATTGGCACTCAACTAACTGACTGACACCCTGAATGAAGATGTCCAACTTGCGAAACAAGGTAATTGACCCAGACAGTTTGCTTCTCGCTTTTGGCTTCGTAACGCTGAATCAGCAGACGGCAACGCCGTCAGTTCACATAGCCTTACGCTTACAATGCACCGAACCTTCAGTTTGTTACCATTACCCTACAATCTCATTTTGAGACGCAACATACTAAACCTATTAGCTAACAACGACGGCTCGCTCTCCCTTAGGGAAACGAGCAGTTATGAGAATAACAACGATAGACTAATCGCATCACTTAAGCGACCTTATTCAATACAATGAAGAATCACACCAGTAAGAGAACCGAGATAGCGTTCACAGATACCTTTTGTAGTGAGTCCCCCCCTTTTAATAAGCATGCACCCTGTAATGAAAGAAGGCGCGACAGCAACGCAGTCCATTGATTTAAGATATTGATGTCAACAGGGCGTAAAGCACGAGAATATCGTTTTAGCATTGTATAGTATCACGTTAGGCTGTCATTTAATCCTTGATTGTCTTTACAGGAACAGATACAACCGGTCTGACTTCCTTAAATCGAAGGTGGTGAGTACTTTTCTCCACCTCCAGAAAAATAGTGGAGAGCCCAATTAAGCCCTCCATTTCACCTTCCGGTCCTGACGAAAGCCTCTAGACCCTGCATGGGGCTGAAACATGTTGACCAGATAACAACAGATTCATACCAGTGCATAAAACTAATAATCAAGTTTATTCACATGCACGAACACCATTTTTAATTTCCCTCTGTCAAGAACCCCAAGAATAAAGGACACGGGACTTGACTTTAGGAATTTTAACACCACAGTTCACAGAGCACGAGCACGCCCTCGTTCCATTATCTCTGACCACTACTGTACAACCAGTTGGTCTTCCTCCATGGGGAGGTTAGCATTTGGACAATAAAAAGCCCAATGATCATGCTATCACGATACACTACGGCGGAGAATCAAGATATACCGCCTAACGCCAGTGTACGTATATGAGGGTTTTTTAAGGATGCCCAACCACGTAAATTAAAAGACCCTGGTACACAGGACAAGTGGTCCATTCCCCCACCCTGATATCTTTGTTTCAGGGTTTAGGGCAGTGCAGTGGTGTTTGGGCAGTGTAGGGGGTCGTGCAGGGGGTGGTGTTTCAAGGTTTAGGGGAGTGCAGTGGTGTTCGGGCAGTGTAGGGGTCTTGCTGGGGGTGGTGTTTCAGGGTTTAGTGCAGTGGTGTTAGTGCAGTGGTGTTCAGGCAGTGTAGGTGGTCTTGCTGGGGCTGGTGTTTCAGGGTTTAGGGCAGTGCAGTGGTGTTCGGGCAGTGTAGGGGGTTGTGCAGGGGGTGGTGTTTCAGGCTCAAGGGCAGTGCAGTGGTGTTCGGGCAGTGTAGAGGGTCGTGCAGGGGGTGGTGTTTCAGGGTTTAGGGCAGTGCAGTGGTGTTTGGGCAGTGTAGGGGGTCGTGCTGGGGGTGGTGTTTCAGGGTTTAGGGCAGTCGTGTTCATGCAAGGTGTCGGGGGTCTTGCTGGAGCTGGTGTTTCAGGGTTTAGGGCAGTGCAGTGGTGTTAGGGCAGTGTAGAGGGTCGTGCAGGGGTGGTGTTTCAGGGTTTAGGACAGTGCAGTGGTGTTTGGGCAGTGTAGGGGCTTGTGCTGGGGCTGGTGTTTCAGGGTTTAGGGCGGTGCGTGGTGTTCGGGCAGTGTAGGGGGTCATGCTTGGGATGATGTTTCAGGGTTTAGGGCAGTGCAGTGGTGTTCAGGCAGTGTAGGGGGTCGTGCTGGGGGTAGTGTTTTAGAGTTTAGGGCAGTGCAGTGGTGTTCCGGCATTGTAGGGGGTCGTGCTGGGGCTGGTGTTTCAGGGTTTAGGGCAGTGCAGTGGTGTTCGGGCAGTGTAGGGGGTCTTGCTGGGGCTGGTGATTCAGGGTTAGGGGCAGTGCAGTGGTGTTCGGGCAGTGTAGGGTGTCTTGCTGGGGCTGGTGTTTCAGGGTTTAGGGCAGTAGTGTTTGGGCAGTGTACGGGATCTTGCTTGGGATGATGTTTCAGGGTTTGGGGCAGTGCAGTGGTGTTCCGGTAGTGTAGGGGGCCGTGCTGGGGGTGGTGTTTCAGGGTTTAGGGTAGTGTAGGGGGTCATACAGGGGCTGGTGTTTCAGGGTATAGGGCAGTGCAGTGGTGTTCGGGCGGTGTAGGGGGTCATGCTGGGGCTGGTGTTTCAGGGTTTAGGGCAGTGCGGTGGTGTTCGGACAGTGTAGCGGGTCCAGCTGGGGCTGGTGTTTCAGGGTTTTGGACAGTGCAGTGGTGTTTGGGCAGTGTAGAGATCGTGCTGGGGGTGGTGTTTCAGGGTTTACGGCAGTGCAGTGGTGTTTGGGCAGTGTAGGGGGTCATGCAGGGGGTGGTGTTTCAACGTTTAGGGGAGTGCAGTGGTGTTCGGGCAGTGCAGGGGTCTTGCTGGGGGTGGTGTTTCAGGATTTAGTGCAGTGGTGTTAGTGCAGTGGTGTTCAGGCAGTGTAGGGGGTCTTGCTGTGGCTGGTGTTTCAGGGTTTAGGGCAGTGCAGTGGTGTTCGGGCAGTGTAGGGGGTTGTGCAGGGGGTGGTGTTTCAGGCTCAAGGGCAGTGCAGTGGTGTTCGGGCAGTGTAGAGGGTCGTGCAGGGGGTGGTGTTTCAGGGTTTAGGGCAGTGCAGTGGTCTTTGGGTAGTCTAGGGGGTCTTGCTGGGTGTGGTGTTTCAGGATTTAGTGCAGTGGTGTTAGGCAGTGTAGGGGGTCTTGCTGGGGCTGGTGTTTCAGGGTTTAGGGCAGTGCATTGGTGTTCAGGCAGTGTAGGGGGTCGTGCTGGGGATGGTTTTTCAGGGTTTAGGGCAGTGGTGTTCGGGCAGTGTAGGGGTCTTGCTGGGGATGATGTTTCAGGGTTTAGGGCAGTGCAGTGGTGTTCAGGTAGTGTAAAGGGTCATGCAGGGGACGGTGTTTCAGGGTTTAGGGCAGTGCAGTGGTGTTCGGGCAGTGTAGGGGGTCTTGCTGAGGCTGGTGTTTCAGGGTATAGGTTTGTGCAGTGGTGTTTGGGCAGTGTAGGGGTTCTTGCTGGGGCTGGTGTTTCAGGGTTTAGGGGAGTGCAGTGGTGTTCTGGCAGTGTAGGGATCTTGCTGGGGCTGGTGTTTCAGGGTTTAGGGCAGTATAGTTGTGTTCGGGCAGTGTAGGGGGTTGTGCTGGGGTGGTGTTTCAGGGTTTAGGGCTGCGGTGTTCGGGCAGTGTAGGGGGTCTTGCTGGGGATGATGTTTCATGGTTTAGGGCAGTACAGTGGTTTTCGGGCAGTGTAGGGGGTCGTGCAGGGGGTGGTGTTTCAGGGATTAGGGCAGTGCAGTGGTGTTCGGGCAGTGTAGGGGCTTGTGCTGGGGCTGGTGTTTCAGGGTTTAGGGCAGTCCAGTGGTGTTCGGGCAGTGTAGGGGGTCGTGCAGGGGCTGGTGTTTCAGAGTTTAGGGCAGTGCAGTGGTGTTCAGGCAGTGTAGGGGGTCTTCCAGGGGCTGGTGTTTCCGGGTTTAGGGCAGTGCAGTGGTGTTCGGGCACTGTAGGGGGTCGTGCTGGGGGTGGTGTTTCAGGGTTTAGGGCAGTCTAGGGGGCCGTGCAGGGGCTGGTGTTTCAGGGTTTAGGGCAGTGCAGTGGTGTTCAGGCAGTGTAGGGAGTCATGCTGGGGCTCGTGTTTCAGGGTTTAGGGCAGTGCAGTTGTGTTCGGGCAGTGTAGGGGGTCGTGCTGGGGGTGGTGTTTCAGGGTTTAGGGCAGTGGTGTTCATGCAAGGTTTCGGGGGTCTTGCTGGAGCTGGTGTTTCAGGGTTTAGGGCAGTGCAGTGGTGTTAGGGCAGTGTAGAGGGTCGTGCAGGGGTGGTGTTTCAGGGTTTAGGACAGTGCAGTGGTGTTTGGGCAGTGTAGGGGCTTGTGCTGGGGCTGGTGTTTCAGGGTTTAGGGCGGTGCGTGGTGTTCGGGCAGTGTAGGGGGTCAGGCTTGGGATGATGTTTCAGGGTTTAAGGCAGTGCAGTGGTGTTCAGGCAGTGTAGGGGGTCGTGCTGGGGGTAGTGTTTTAGAGTTTAGGGCAGTGCAGTGGTGTTCCGGCATTGTAGGGGGTCGTGCTGGGGGTGGTGTTTCAGGGTTTAGGGCAGTCTAGGGGGAAGTGCAGGGGCTGGTGTTTCAGGGTTTAGGGCAGTGCAGGTGTGTTCGGGCAGTGTAGGGAGTCGTGCTGGGGCTCGTGTTTCAGGGTTTAGGGCATTGCAGTGGTGTTCGGGCAGTGCAGGGGGTCATGCTGGGGCTGATGTTTCAGGGTTTAGGGCAGTGCAGTGGTGTTCCTGGCAGTCTAGGGGGTCGTGCAGGGGCTGGTGTTTCAGGTTTTAGGGCAGTGCAGTGGTGTTTGGGCAGTGTAGGGGGTCGTTCAGGGGCTGGTGTTTCAGGGTTTAGGGCAGTGCAGTGGTTTTTGGGCAGTGTAGGTGCTCATGCTGGGGGTGATGTTTCAGGGTTTAGGGCAGTGGTGTTTGGGCAGTGTAGGGGTCGTGCTCGGGGTGATGAATCAGGGTTTAGGGCAGTGCAGTGGTGTTCGGGCAGTGTAGGGGGTCATGCTAGGGGTGGTGTTTCAGGGTTTAGCGCAGTGCAGTGGTGTTCGGGCAGTGTAGGGGTCATGCAGGGGCTGTTGATTCAGGGTTTAGGGCAGTGCAGTGGTGTTCGGGCAGTGTAGGGGGTCGTGCTGGGGGTGGTGTTTCAGGGTTTAGGGCAGTGGTGTTCATGCAAGGTTTCGGGGGTCTTGCTGGAGCTGGTGTTTCAGGGTTTAGGGCAGTGCAGTGGTGTTAGGGCAGTGTAGGGGGTCGTGCAGGGGTGGTGTTTCAGGGTTTAGGACAGTGCAGTGGTGTTTGGGCAGTGTAGGGGCTTGTGCTGGGGCTGGTGTTTCAGGGTTTAGGGCGGTGCGTGGTGTTCGGGCAGTGTAGGGGGTCAGGCTTGGGATGATGTTTCAGGGTTTAAGGCAGTGCAGTGGTGTTCAGGCAGTGTAGGGGGTCGTGCTGGGGGTAGTGTTTTAGAGTTTAGGGCAGTGCAGTGGTGTTCCGGCATTGTAGGGGGTCGTGCTGGGGGTGGTGTTTCAGGGTTTAGGGCAGTCTAGGGGGAAGTGCAGGGGCTGGTGTTTCAGGGTTTAGGGCAGTGCAGGTGTGTTCGGGCAGTGTAGGGAGTCGTGCTGGGGCTCGTGTTTCAGGGTTTAGGGCATTGCAGTGGTGTTCGGGCAGTGCAGGGGGTCATGCTGGGGCTGATGTTTCAGGGTTTAGGGCAGTGCAGTGGTGTTCCTGGCAGTCTAGGGGGTCGTGCAGGGGCTGGTGTTTCAGGTTTTAGGGCAGTGCAGTGGTGTTTGGGCAGTGTAGGGGGTCGTTCAGGGGCTGGTGTTTCAGGGTTTAGGGCAGTGCAGTGGTTTTCGGGCAGTGTAGGTGCTCATGCTGGGGGTGATGTTTCAGGGTTTAGGGCAGTGGTGTTTGGGCAGTGTAGGGGTCGTGCTCGGGGTGATGAATCAGGGTTTAGGGCAGTGCAGTGGTGTTCGGGCAGTGTAGGGGGTCGTGCTAGGGGTGGTGTTTCAGGGTTTAGCGCAGTGCAGTGGTGTTCGGGCAGTGTAGGGGTCATGCAGGGGCTGTTGATTCAGGGTTTAGGGCAGTGCAGTGGTGTTCAGGCAGTGTAGGGGGTCTTGCTGGGGCTTGTGTTTTAGGGTTTAGGTCTGTGCAGTGGTGTTCGGGCAGTGTAGGGAGTCTTGCTGGGGCTGATGTTTTAGGGTTTAGGGCTGTGCAGTGGGGTTCAGGCAGAGTAGGGGGTTGTGCTGGGGGTGGTGTTTCAGGGTTTAGGCAGTGCAGTGGTGTTCGGGCAGTGTAGCGGGTCGTGCTGGGGCTGGTGTTTTAGGGTTTAGGGCAGTGCAGTAGTGTTCGGGCAGTGTAGGCGGATGTGCTGGGGGTGGTGTTTCAGGGTTTAGGGCAGTATAGTGGTGTTAGGGCAGTGTAGGGGGTTGTGCTGGGGCTGGTGTTTCAGGGTTTAGGGCAGTGCAGTGGTGTTCGGGCAGTGTAGGGGTTCGTGCTGGGGCTGTTGTTTCAGGGTTAAGGGCAGTGCATTGGTGTTCGGGCAGTGTAGGGGTCATGCTGGGGCTGGGATTTCAGGGTTTAGGGCAGTGCAGTGGTGTTCGGGCAGTGTAGGGGGTCATGCTTGGGATGATGTTTCAGGGTTTAGGGCAGTGCAGTGGTGTTCGGGCAGTGTAGAGAGTCATGCTGAGGGTGGTGTTTTAGAGTTTAGGGCAGTGCAGTGGTGTTCCGGCAGTGTAGGGGGTCGTGCAGGGGCTGGTGTTTCAGGTTTTAGGGCAGTGCAGTGGTGTTCGGGCAGTGTAGGGGGTAATGCAGGGGCTGGTGTTTCAGGGTTTAGGGCAGTGCAGTGGTGTTCGGGCATTGTAGGGGGTCGTGCTGGGGCTGGTGTTTCAGGGATTAGGGAAGTGCAGTGGTGTTCGGGCAGTGTAGGGGGTCTTGCTGGGGCTGGTGTTTCAGGGTTTAGGGCAGTAGTGTTCGGGCAGTGTATGGAGTCTTGCTTGAGATGATGTTTCAGGGTTTAGGGCAGTGCAGTGGTGTCCGGGCAGTGTAGGTGTCGTGCAGGGGCTGGTGTTTCAGGGTTTAGTGCAGAGCAGTGGTGTTCGGGGAGTGTAGGGGGTTGTGCAGGAGCTGGTGTTTCAGGGTATAGGGCAGTGCAGTGGTGTTCGGGCAGTGTAGGGGGTCGTGCAGAGGCTGGTGTTTCAGGGTTTAGGGCAGTGAAGTGGTGTTCGGGCAGTGTAGGGGGTCGTGCTGGGGCTGATGTTTCAGGGTTTAGGGCAGTGAAGTGGTGTTCGGGCAGTGTAGGGGGTCATGCTGGGGGTGGTGTTTCAGAGTTTAGGGCAGTGCAGTGATGTTACGGCAGTGTAGGGGGTCGTGCTGGGGGTGGTGTTTCAGGGTTTAGGGCAGTGAAGTGGTGTTCGGGCAGTGTAGGGGGTCGTGCTGGGGCTGGTGTTTCAGGGTTTAGGGCAGTGAAGTGGTGTTCGGGCAGTGTAGGGGGTCATGCTGGGGGTGGTGTTTCAGAGTTTAGGGCAGTGCAGTGATGTTACGGCAGTGTAGGGGGTCGTGCTGGGGGTGGTGTTTCAGGGTTTAGGGCAGTCTAGGGGGCCGTGCAGGGGCTGGTGTTTCAGGGTTTAGGGCAATGCAGTGGTGTTCGGGCAGTGTAGGGAGTCGTGCTGGGGCTCGTGTTTCAGGGTTTAGGGCAGTGCAGTGGTGTTCGGGCAGTGCAGGGGGTCTTGCTGGGGCTGGTGTTTCAGGGTTTAGGGCAGTGCAGTGGTGTTCGGGCAGTGTAGGGGGTCGTGCAGGGGCTGGTGTTTCTGGTTTTAGGGCAGTGCAGTGGTGTTCGGGCAGTGTAGGGGGTCGTGCAGGGGCTGGTGTTTCAGGGTTTAGGGCAGTGCAGTGGTGTTCGGGCCGTGTAGGGGGTCTTGCTGGGGCTGGTGATTCAGGGTTTGGGGCAGTGTAGTGGTGTTCGGGCAGTGTAGGGGGTCGTGCAGGGGCTGGTGTTTCAGGGTTTAGGGCAGTGCAGTGGTGTTCGGGCAGTGTAGGGGGTCGTGCTGGGGCTGGTGTTTCAGGGATTAGGGAAGTGCAGTGGTGTTCGGGCAGTGTAGGGGGTCTTGCTGGGGCTGGTGTTTTGGGGTTTAGGGCAGTAGTGTTCGGGCAGTGTATGGGGTCTTGCTTGAGATGATGTTTCAGGGTTTAGGGCAGTGCAGTGGTGTTCGGGCAGTGTAGAGAGTCGTGCTGAGGGTGGTGTTTTAGAGTTTAGGGCAGTGCAGTGGTGTTCCGGCATTGTAGGGGGTCGTGCTGGGGGTGGTGTTTCAGGGTTTAGGGCAGTCTAGGGGGAAGTGCAGGGGCTGGTGTTTCAGGGTATAGGGCAGTGCAGTGGTGTTCGGGCAGTGTAGGGAGTCGTGCTGGGGCTCGTGTTTCAGGGTTTAGGGCAGTGCAGTGGTGTTCGGGCAGTGCAGGGGGTCGTGCTGGGGCTGGTGTTTCAGGGTTTAGGGCAGTGCAGTGGTGTTTGGGCAGTGTAGGGGGTCGTGCAGGGGCTGGTGTTTCAGGTTTTAGGGCAGTGCAGTGGTGTTCGGGCAGTGTAGGGGGTCATGCAGGGGCTGGTGTTTCAGGGTTTAGGGCAGTGCAGTGGTGTTCGGGCAGTGTAGGGGGTAGTGCTGGGGCTGGTGTTTCAGGGATTAGGGAAGTGCAGTGGTGTTCGGGCAGTGTAGGGGGTCTTGCTGGGGCTGGTGTTTCAGGGTTTAGGGCAGTAGTGTTCGGGCAGTGTATGGAGTCTTGCTTGAGATGATGTTTCAGGGTTTAGGGCAGTGCAGTGGTGTCCGGGCAGTGTAGGTGTCGTGCAGGGGCTGGTGTTTCAGGGTTTAGGGCAGAGCAGTGGTGTTCGGGGAGTGTAGGGGGTTGTGCAGGAGCTGGTGTTTCAGGGTATAGGGCAGTGCAGTGGTGTTCGGGCAGTGTAGGGGGTCGTGCAGAGGCTGGTGTTTCAGGGTTTAGGGCAGTGAAGTGGTGTTCGGGCAGTGTAGGGGGTCGTGCTGGGGCTGGTGTTTCAGGGTTTAGGGCAGTGAAGTGGTGTTCGGGCAGTGTAGGGGGTCATGCTGGGGGTGGTGTTTCAGAGTTTAGGGCAGTGCAGTGATGTTACGGCAGTGTAGGGGGTCATGCTGGGGGTGGTGTTTCAGAGTTTAGGGCAGTGCAGTGATGTTACGGCAGTGTAGGGGGTCGTGCTGGGGGTGGTGTTTCAGGGTTTAGGGCAGTCTAGGGGGCCGTGCAGGGGCTGGTGTTTCAGGGTTTAGGGCAATGCAGTGGTGTTCGGGCAGTGTAGGGAGTCGTGCTGGGGCTCGTGTTTCAGGGTTTAGGGCAGTGCAGTGGTGTTCGGGCAGTGCAGGGGGTCTTGCTGGGGCTGGTGTTTCAGGGTTTAGGGCAGTGCAGTGGTGTTCGTGCAGTGTAGGGGGTCGTGCAGGGGCTGGTGTTTCTGGTTTTAGGGCAGTGCAGTGGTGTTCGGGCAGTGTAGGGGGTCGTGCAGGGGCTGGTGTTTCAGGGTTTAGGGCAGTGCAGTGGTGTTCGGGCCGTGTAGGGGGTCTTGCTGGGGCTGGTTATTCAGGGTTTGGGGCAGTGTAGTGGTGTTCGGGCAGTGTAGGGGGTCATGCAGGGGCTGGTGTTTCAGGGTTTAGGGCAGTGCAGTGGTGTTCGGGCAGTGTAGGGGGTCGTGCTGGGGCTGGTGTTTCAGGGATTAGGGAAGTGCAGTGGTGTTCGGGCAGTGTAGGGGGTCTTGCTGGGGCTGGTGTTTCAGGGTTTAGGGCAGTAGTGTTCGGGCAGTGTATGGGGTCTTGCTTGAGATGATGTTTCAGGGTTTAGGGCAGTGCAGTGATGTTCCGGTAGTGTAGGGGGTCGTGCTCGGGGTGGTGATTCAGGGTTTAGGGTAGTGTAGGGGGTCGTACAGGGGCTGGTGTTTCAGGGTATAGGGCAGTGTGGTGGTGTTCGGGCAGTGTAGGGGGTCATGCTGGGGCTGGTCTTTCAGGGTTTAGGGCAGTGCGGTGGTGTTCGGGCAGTGTAGGGGTCATGTTGGGGCTGGTGGTTTAGGGCAGTGCAGTGGAGTTCGGGCAGTGTAGGGGGTCGTGCCGGGAGTGGTGTTTCAGGGTTTAGGGCAGTGCAGTGGTGTTCCGGCAGTATAGGGGGTTGTGCTGGGGGTAGTGTTTCAGGGTTTAGGGCAGTCTAGGGGGTCGTGCAGGGGCTGGTGTTTCAGGGTTTAGGGCATTGCAGTGGTATTCAGGCAGTGCAGGGGGTCGTGCTGGGGCTGGTGTTTCAGGGTTTAGGGCAGTGCAGTGGTGTTCGGGCAGTGTAGGGGTCGTGCTGGGGCTGGTGTTTCAGGGTTTAGGGCAGTGCAGTGGTGTCCAGGCAGTGTAGGGGGTCATGCAGGGGCTGGTGTTTCAGGGTTTAGGGCAGAGCAGTGGTGTTCGGGGAGTGTAGGGGGTCGTGCATGGGCTGGTGTTTCAGGATTTAGGGCAGTGCAGTGGTGTTCGGGCAGTGTAGGGGGTCGTGCAGGGGCTAGTGTTTCAGGGTTGAGGGCAGTGAAGTGGTGTTCAGGCAGTGTAGGGGGTCGTGCTGGGGCTGGTGTTTCAGGGTTTAGGGCAGTGCAGTGGTGTTCGGGCAGTGTAGGGGGTCGTGCTGGGGGTGGTGTTTCAGGGTTTAGGGCAGTAGTGTTCGGGCAGTGTACGGGGTCTTGCTTGGGATGATGTTTCAGGCTTTAGAGCAGTGCAGTAGTTTTCGGGCAGTGTAGGTGCTGATGCTGGGGTGATGTTTCAGGGTTTAGAGCAGTGGTGTTCGGGCAGTGTAGGTGTCGTGCTCGGGGTGATGAATCAGGGTTTAGGGCAGTGCAGTGGTGTTCGGGCAGTGTAGGGGGTCGTGCTGGGAGTGGTGTTTCAGGGTTTAGCGCAGTGCAGTGGTGTTCGGGAAGTGTAGGGGTCGTGCAGGGGCTGATGATTCAGGATTTAGGGCAGTGCAGTGGTGTTCGGGCAGTGTAGGGGGTCTTGCTGGGGCTTGTGTTTTAGGGTTTAGGTCTGTGCAGTGGTGTTCGGGCAGTGTAGGGGGTCTTGCTGGGGCTGATGTTTTAGGGTTTAGGGCAGTGCAGTGGGGTTCGGGCAGTGTAGGGGCTTGTGCTGGGGTGGTGTTTCAGGGTTTAGGCAGTGCAGTGGTGTTCGGGCAGTGTAGGGGGTCGTGCTGGGGCTGGTGTTTCAGGGTTTAGGGCAGTGCAGTAGTGTTCGGGCAGTGTAGGCGGATGTGCTGGGGCTGGTGTTTCAGGGTATAGGGCAGTGCGGTGGTGTTCGGGCAGTGTAGGGGGTCTTGCTGGGGCTGGTGATTCAGGGTTTAGGACAGTGCAGTGGTGTTCGGGCCGTGTAGGGGGTCTTGCTGGGGCTGGTGATTCAGGGTTTGGGGCAGTGTAGTGGTGTTCGGGCAGTGTAGGGGGTCGTGCAGGGGCTGGTGTTTCAGGGTTTAGGGCAGTGCAGTGGTGTTCGGGCAGTGTAGGGGGTCGTGCTGGGGCTGGTGTTTCAGGGATTAGGGAAGTGCAGTGGTGTTCGGGCAGTGTAGGGGGTCTTGCTGGGGCTGGTATTTCGGGGTTTAGGGCAGTAGTGTTCGGGCAGTGTATATGGTCTTGCTTGAGATGATGTTTCAGGGTTTAGGGCAGTGCAGTGATGTTCCGGTAGTGTAGGGGGTCGTGCTCGGGGTGGTGATTCAGGGTTTAGGGTAGTGTAGGGGGTCGTACAGGGGCTGGTGTTTCAGGGTATAGGGCAGTGCGGTGGTGTTCGGGCAGTGTAGGGGGTCATGCTGGGGCTGGTCTTTCAGGGTTTAGGGCAGTGCGGTGGTGTTCGGGCAGTGTAGGGGGTTGTGCTGGGGGTGGTGTTTCAGGGTTTAGGGCAGTCTAGGGGGCCATGCAGGGGCTGGTGTTTCAGGGTTTAGGGCAATGCAGTGGTGTTCGGGCAGTGTAGGGAGTCGTGCTGGGGCTCGTGTTTCAGGGTTTAGGGCAGTGCAGTGGTGTTCGGGCAGTGCAGGGGGTCTTGCTGGGGCTGGTGTTTCAGGGTTTAGGGCAGTGCAGTGGTTTTCGGGCAGTGTAGGGGGTCGTGCAGGGGCTGGTGTTTCTGGTTTTAGGGCAGTGCAGTGGTGTTCGGGCAGTGTAGGGGGTCGTGCAGGGGCTGGTGTTTCAGGGTTTAGGGCAGTGCAGTGGTGTTCGGGCCGTGTAGGGGGTCTTGCTGGGGCTGGTGATTCAGGGTTTGGGGCAGTGTAGTGGTGTTTGGGCAGTGTAGGGGGTCGTGCAGAGGCTTGTGTTTCAGGGTTTAGGGCAGTGCAGTGGTGTTCGGGCAGTGTAGGGGGTCGTGCTGGGGCTGGTGTTTCAGGGATTAGGGAAGTGCAGTGGTGTTCGGGCAGTGTAGGGGGTCTTGCTGGGGCTGGTGTTTCGGGGTTTAGGGCAGTAGTGTTCGGGCAGTGTATGGGGTCTTGCTTGAGATGATGTTTCAGGGTTTAGGGCAGTGCAGTGATGTTCCGGTAGTGTAGGGGGTCGTGCTCGGGGTGATGATTCAGGGTTTAGGGTAGTGTAGGGGGTCGTACAGGGGCTGGTGTTTTAGGGTATAGGGCAGTGCGGTGGTGTTCGGGCAGTGTAGGGGGTCATGCTGGGGCTGGTCTTTCAGGGTTTAGGGCAGTGCGGTGGTGTTCGGGCAGTGTAGGGGTCGTGTTGGGGCTGGTGGTTTAGGGCAGTGCAGTGGAGTTCGGTCAGTGTAGGGGGTCGTGCTGGGAGTGGTGTTTCAGGGTTTAGGGTAGTGCAGTGGTGTTCGGGCAGTGTAGGGGGTCTTCCTGGGGCTGGTGTTTCGGGGTTTAGGGCAGTAGTGTTCGGGCAGTGTTTTGGGTCTTGCTTGAGATGATGTTTCAGGGTTTAGGGCAGTGCAGTGATGTTCCGGTAGTGTAGGGGGTCGTGCTCGGGGTAGTGTTTCAGGGTTTAGGGCAGTCTAGGGGGTCGTGCAGGGGCTGGTGTTTCAGGGTTTAGGGCATTGCAGTGGTGTTCAGGCAGTGCAAGGGGTCGTGCTGGGGCTGGTGTTTCAGGGTTTAGGGCAATGCAGTGGTGTTCGGGCAGTGTAGGGGTCGTGCTGGGGCTGGTGTTTCAGGGTTTAGGGCAGTGCAGTGGTGTCCAGGCAGTGTAGGGAGTCATGCAGGGGCTGGTGTTTCAGGGTTTAGGGCAGAGCAGTGGTGTTCGGGGAGTGTAGGGGGTCGTGCAGGGGCTGGTGTTTCAGGATTTAGGGCAGTGCAGTGGTGTTCGGGCAGTGTAGGGGGTCGTGCAGGGGCTAGTGTTTCAGGGTTGAGGGCAGTGAAGTGGTGTTCAGGCAGTGTAGGGGGTCGTGCTGGGGCTGGTGTTTCAGGGTTTAGGGAAGTGCAGTGGTGTTTGGTCAGTGTAGGTAGTCTTGCTGGGGCTGGTGTTTCAGGGTTTAGGGCAGTGCAGTGGTGTTCGGGCAGTGTAGGGGGTCGTGCTGGGGGTGGTATTTCAGGTTTTAGGGCAGTAGTTTTCGGGCAGTGTACGGGGTCTTGCTTGGGATGATGTTTCAGGCTTTAGAGCAGTGCAGTAGTTTTCGGGCAGTGTAGGTGCTGATGCTGGGGGTGATGTTTCAGGGTTTAGGGCAGTGGTGTTCGGGCAGTGTAGGTGTCGTGCTCGGGGTGATGAATCAGGGTTTAGGGCAGTGCAGTGGTGTTCGGGCAGTGTAGGGGGTCGTGCTGGGAGTGGTGTTTCAGGGTTTAGCGAAGTGCAGTGGTGTTCGGGAAGTGTAGGGGTCGTGCAGGGGCTGATGATTCAGGATTTAGGGCAGTGCAGTGGTGTTCGGGCAGTGTAGGGGGTCTTGCTGGGGCTTGTGTTTTAGGGTTTAGGTATGTGCAGTGGTGTTCGGGCAGTGTAGGGGGTCTTGCTGGGGCTGATGTTTTAGGGTTTAGGGCAGTGCAGTGGGGTTCGGGCAGTGTAGGGGCTTGTGCTAAGGGTGGTGTTTCAGGGTTTAGGCAGTGCAGTGGTGTTCGGGCAGTGTAGGGGGTCGTGCTGGGGCTGGTGTTTCAGGGTTTAGGGCAGTGCAGTAGTGTTCGGGCAGTGTAAGCGGATGTGCTGGGGGTGGTGTTTCAGGGTTTAGGGCAGTATAGTGGTGTAAGGGCAGTGTAGGGGGTTGTGCTGGGGCTGGTGTTTCAGGGTTTAGGGCAGTGCAGTGTTGTTCGGGCAGTGTAGGGGGTCGTGCTGGGGCTGGTGTTTCAGGGTTAGGGGCAGTGCATTGGTGTTCGGGCAGTGTAGGGGTCGTGCTGGGGCTGGTGTTTCAGGGTTTAGGGCAGTGCAGTGGTGTTCGGGCAGTGTAGGGGGTCATGCAGGGGCTGGTGTTTCAGGGTTTAGGGCAGTGCAGTGGTGTTTGGGCAGTGTAGGGGGTCGTGCAGGGGCTGGTGTTTCAGAGTTTAGGGCAGTGCAGTGGTGTTCGGGCAGTGTAGGGGGTCTTCCAGGGGCTGGTGTTTCCGGGTTTAGGGCAGTGCAGTGGGGTTCGGGCAGTGTAGGAGGTTGTGCTGGGGGTGGTGTTTCAGGGTTTAGGGCAGTCTAGGGGGGCGTGCATGGGCTGGTGTTTCAGGGTTTAGGGCAGTGCAGTGGTGTTCGGGCAGTGTAGGGGTTCGTGCTGTGGGTGGTGTTTCAGGGATTAGGGCAGTGCAGTGGTGTTCGGGCAGTGTAGAGTGTCGTGCAGGGGTGGTGTTTCAGAGTTTAGGGCAGTGGTGTTAGGGCAGTGTAGGGGGTCGTGTTTCATGGTTTAGGGTAGTGCAGTGGTGTTCCGGCAGTGTAGGGGGTCGTGCTGGGGGTGGTGTTTCAGGGTTTAGGGCAGTCTAGGGGGTCGTGCAGGGGCTGGTGTTTCAGGGTTTAGGGCAGTGCAGTGGTGTTCAGGCAGTGCAGGGGGTCGTGCTGGGGCTAGTGCTTCAGGGTTTAGGGCAGTGCAGTGGTATTCAGGCAGTGTAGGGGTTGTGCTGGAGCTGGTGTTTCAGGGTTTAGGGCAGTGCAGTGGTGTCCGGGCAGTGTAGGGGGTCGTGCAGGGGCTGGTGTTTCAGGGTTTAGGGCAGAGCAGTGGTGTTCGGGGAGTGTAGGGGGTTGTGCAGGAGCTGGTGTTTCAGGGTTTAGGGCAGTGCAGTGGTGTTTGGGCAGTGTAGGGGGTCGTGCAGAGGCTGGTGTTTCAGGGTTTAGGGCAGTGAAGTTGTGTTTGGGCAGTGTAGGGGGTTGTGCTGGGGATGGTGTTTCAGGGTTTAGGGCAGTGAAGTGGTGTTCGGGCAGTGTAGGGGGTCATGCTGGGGGTGGTGTATCAGGCTTTAGAGCAGTGCAGTGGTGTTCGGGCAGTATAGGGGTCTTGCTGAGACTGGTGTTTCAGGGTTTACGGCAGTGCAGTGGTGTTCGGGCAGTGTAGGGGGTCCTGCTGTGGGTGGTGTTTCAGGGTTTAGGGCAGTGCAGTGGTGTTCGGGCAGTGTAGGGGGTCTTGCTGGGGCTGGTGTTTCAGGGTTTAGGGCAGTAGTGTTCGGGCAGTGTATGGGGTCTTGCTTGAGATGATGTTTCAGGGTTTAGGGCAGTGCAGTGATGTTGCGGTAGTGTAGGGGGTCGTGCTGGGGGTGGTGATTCAGAGTTTAGGGCAGTGCAGTGATGTTACGGCAGTGTAGGGGGTCATGCTGGGGGTGGTGTTTCAGAGTTTAGGGCAGTGCAGTGATGTTACGGCAGTGTAGGGGGTCGTGCTGGGGGTGGTGTTTCAGGGTTTAGGGCAGTCTAGGGGGCCGTGCAGGGGCTGGTGTTTCAGGGTTTAGGGCAATGCAGTGGTGTTCGGGCAGTGTAGGGAGTCGTGCTGGGGCTCGTGTTTCAGGGTTTAGGGCAGTGCAGTGGTGTTCGGGCAGTGCAGGGGGTCTTGCTGGGGCTGGTGTTTCAGGGTTTAGGGCAGTGCAGGGGGTCTTGCTGGGGCTGGTGTTTCAGGGTTTAGGGCAGTGCAGTGGTGTTCGGGCAGTGTAGGGGGTCGTGCAGGGGCTGGTGTTTCTGGTTTTAGGGCAGTGCAGTGGTGTTCGGGCAGTGTAGGGGGTCGTGCAGGGGCTGGTGTTTCAGGGTTTAGGGCAGTGCAGTGGTGTTCGGGCCGTGTAGGGGGTCTTGCTGGGGCTGGTGATTCAGGGTTTGGGGCAGTGTAGTGGTGTTCGGGCAGTGTAGGGGGTCGTGCAGGGGCTGGTGTTTCAGGGTTTAGGGCAGTGCAGTGGTGTTCGGGCAGTGTAGGGGGTCGTGCTGGGGCTGGTGTTTCAGGGATTAGGGAAGTGCAGTGGTGTTCGGGCAGTGTAGGGGGTCTTGCTGGGGCTGGTGTTTCGGGGTTTAGGGCAGTAGTGTTCAGGCAGTGTATGGGGTCTTGCTTGAGATGATGTTTGAGGGTTTAGGGCAGTGCAGTGATGTTCCGGTAGTGTAGGGGGTCGTGCTCGGGGTGGTGATTCAGGGTTTAGGGTAGTGTAGGGGGTCGTACAGGGGCTGGTGTTTCAGGGTATAGGGCAGTGTGGTGGTGTTCGGGCAGTGTAGGGGGTCATGCTGGGGCTGGTCTTTCAGGGTTTAGGGCAGTGCGGTGGTGTTCGGGCAGTGTAGGGGTCATGTTGGGGCTGGTGGTTTAGGGCAGTGCAGTGGAGTTCGGGCAGTGTAGGGGGTCGTGCTGGGAGTGGTGTTTCAGGGTTTAGGGCAGTGCAGTGGTGTTCCGGCAGTATAGGGGGTTGTGCTGGGGGTAGTGTTTCAGGGTTTAGGGCAGTCTAGGGGGTCGTGCAGGGGCTGGTGTTTCAGGGTTTAGGGCATTGCAGTGGTATTCAGGCAGTGCAGGGGGTCGTGCTGGGGCTGGTGTTTCAGGGTTTAGGGCAGTGCAGTGGTGTTCGGGCAGTGTAGGGGTCGTGCTGGGGCTGGTGTTTCAGGGTTTAGGGCAGTGCAGTGGTGTCCAGGCAGTGTAGGGGGTCATGCAGGGGCTGGTGTTTCAGGGTTTAGGGCAGAGCAGTGGTGTTCGGGGAGTGTAGGGGGTCGTGCAGGGGCTGGTGTTTCAGGATTTAGGGCAGTGCAGTGGTGTTCGGGCAGTGTAGGGGGTCGTGCAGGGGCTAGTGTTTCAGGGTTGAGGGCAGTGAAGTGGTGTTCAGGCAGTGTAGGGGGTCGTGCTGGGGCTGGTGTTTCAGGGTTTAGGGCAGTGCAGTGGTGTTCGGGCAGTGTAGGGGGTCGTGCTGGGGGTGGTGTTTCAGGGTTTAGGGCAGTAGTGTTCGGGCAGTGTACGGGGTCTTGCTTGGGATGATGTTTCAGGCTTTAGAGCAGTGCAGTAGTTTTCGGGCAGTGTAGGTGCTGATGCTGGGGTGATGTTTCAGGGTTTAGAGCAGTGGTGTTCGGGCAGTGTAGGTGTCGTGCTCGGGGTGATGAATCAGGGTTTAGGGCAGTGCAGTGGTGTTCGGGCAGTGTAGGGGGTCGTGCTGGGAGTGGTGTTTCAGGGTTTAGCGCAGTGCAGTGGTGTTCGGGAAGTGTAGGGGTCGTGCAGGGGCTGATGATTCAGGATTTAGGGCAGTGCAGTGGTGTTCGGGCAGTGTAGGGGGTCTTGCTGGGGCTTGTGTTTTAGGGTTTAGGTCTGTGCAGTGGTGTTCGGGCAGTGTAGGGGGTCTTGCTGGGGCTGATGTTTTAGGGTTTAGGGCAGTGCAGTGGGGTTCGGGCAGTGTAGGGGCTTGTGCTGGGGTGGTGTTTCAGGGTTTAGGCAGTGCAGTGGTGTTCGGGCAGTGTAGGGGGTCGTGCTGGGGCTGGTGTTTCAGGGTTTAGGGCAGTGCACTAGTGTTCGGGCAGTGTAGGTGGATGTGCTGGGGCTGGTGTTTCAGGGTATAGGGCAGTGCAGTGGTGTTCGGGCAGTGTAGGGGGTCTTGCTGGGGCTGGTGATTCAGGGTTTAGGACAGTGCAGTGGGGTTCGGGCCGTGTAGGGGGTCTTGCTGGGGCTGGTGATTCAGGGTTTGGGGCAGTGTAGTGGTGTTCGGGCAGTGTAGGGGGTCGTGCAGGGGCTGGTGTTTCAGGGTTTAGGGCAGTGCAGTGGTGTTCGGGCAGTGTAGGGGGTCGTGCTGGGGCTGGTGTTTCAGGGATTAGGGAAGTGCAGTGGTGTTCGGGCAGTGTAGGGGGTCTTGCTGGGGCTGGTATTTCGGGGTTTAGGGCAGTAGTGTTCGGGCAGTGTATATGGTCTTGCTTGAGATGATGTTTCAGGGTTTAGGGCAGTGCAGTGATGTTCCGGTAGTGTAGGGGGTCGTGCTCGGGGTGGTGATTCAGGGTTTAGGGTAGTGTAGGGGGTCGTACAGGGGCTGGTGTTTCAGGGTATAGGGCAGTGCGGTGGTGTTCGGGCAGTGTAGGGGGTCATGCTGGGGCTGGTCTTTCAGGGTTTAGGGCAGTGCGGTGGTGTTCGGGCAGTGTAGGGGGTCGTGCTGGGGGTGGTGTTTCAGGGTTTAGGGCAGTCTAGGGGGCCATGCAGGGGCTGGTGTTTCAGGGTTTAGGGCAATGCAGTGGTGTTCGGGCAGTGTAGGGAGTCGTGCTGGGGCTCGTGTTTCAGGGTTTAGGGCAGTGCAGTGGTGTTCGGGCAGTGCAGGGGGTCTTGCTGGGGCTGGTGTTTCAGGGTTTAGGGCAGTGCAGTGGTTTTCGGGCAGTGTAGGGGGTCGTGCAGGGGCTGGTGTTTCTGGTTTTAGGGCAGTGCAGTGGTGTTCGGGCAGTGTAGGGGGTCGTGCAGGGGCTGGTGTTTCAGGGTTTAGGGCAGTGCAGTGGTGTTCGGGCCGTGTAGGGGGTCTTGCTGGGGCTGGTGATTCAGGGTTTGGGGCAGTGTAGTGGTGTTTGGGCAGTGTAGGGGGTCGTGCAGAGGCTTGTGTTTCAGGGTTTAGGGCAGTGCAGTGGTGTTCGGGCAGTGTAGGGGGTCGTGCTGGGGCTGGTGTTTCAGGGATTAGGGAAGTGCAGTGGTGTTCGGGCAGTGTAGGGGGTCTTGCTGGGGCTGGTGTTTCGGGGTTTAGGGCAGTAGTGTTCGGGCAGTGTATGGGGTCTTGCTTGAGATGATGTTTCAGGGTTTAGGGCAGTGCAGTGATGTTCCGGTAGTGTAGGGGGTCGTGCTCGGGGTGATGATTCAGGGTTTAGGGTAGTGTAGGGGGTCGTACAGGGGCTGGTGTTTCAGGGTATAGGGCAGTGCGGTGGTGTTCGGGCAGTGTAGGGGGTCATGCTGGGGCTGGTCTTTCAGGGTTTAGGGCAGTGCGGTGGTGTTCGGGCAGTGTAGGGGTCGTGTTGGGGCTGGTGGTTTAGGGCAGTGCAGTGGAGTTCGGGCAGTGTAGGGGGTCGTGCTGGGAGTGGTGTTTCAGGGTTTTGGGCAGTGCAGTGGTGTTCGGGCAGTGTAGGGGGTCTTGCTGGGGCTGGTGTTTCGGGGTTTAGGGCAGTAGTGTTCGGGCAGTGTATGGGGTCTTGCTTGAGATGATGTTTCAGGGTTTAGGGCAGTGCAGTGATGTTCCGGTAGTGTAGGGGGTCGTGCTCGGGGTAGTGTTTCAGGGTTTAGGGCAGTCTAGGGGGTCGTGCAGGGGCTGGTGTTTCAGGGTTTAGGGCATTGCAGTGGTGTTCAGGCAGTGCAGGGGGTCGTGCTGGGGCTGGTGTTTCAGGGTTTAGGGCAATGCAGTGGTGTTCGGGCAGTGTAGGGGTCGTGCTGGGGCTGGTGTTTCAGGGTTTAGGGCAGTGCAGTGGTGTCCAGGCAGTGTAGGGAGTCATGCAGGGGCTGGTGTTTCAGGGTTTAGGGCAGAGCAGTGGTGTTCGGGGAGTGTAGGGGGTCGTGCAGGGGCTGGTGTTTCAGGATTTAGGGCAGTGCAGTGGTGTTCGGGCAGTGTAGGGGGTCGTGCAGGGGCTAGTGTTTCAGGGTTGAGGGCAGTGAAGTGGTGTTCAGGCAGTGTAGGGGGTCGTGCTGGGGCTGGTGTTTCAGGGTTTAGGGAAGTGCAGTGATGTTTGGTCAGTGTAGGTGGTCTTGCTGGGGCTGGTGTTTCAGGGTTTAGGGCAGTGCAGTGGTGTTCGGGCAGTGTAGGGGGTCGTGCTGGGGTGGTGTTTCAGGTTTTAGGGCAGTAGTTTTCGGGCAGTGTACGGGGTCTTGCTTGGGATGATGTTTCAGGCTTTAGAGCAGTGCAGTAGTTTTCGGGCAGTGTAGGTGCTGATGCTGGGGGTGATGTTTCAGGGTTTAGGGCAGTGGTGTTCGGGCAGTGTAGGTGTCGTGCTCGGGGTGATGAATCAGGGTTTAGGGCAGTGCAGTGGTGTTCGGGCAGTGTAGGGGGTCGTGCTGGGAGTGGTGTTTCAGGGTTTAGCGAAGTGCAGTGGTGTTCGGGAAGTGTAGGGGTCGTGCAGGGGCTGATGATTCAGGATTTAGGGCAGTGCAGTGGTGTTCGGGCAGTGTAGGGGGTCTTGCTGGGGCTTGTGTTTTAGGGTTTAGGTCTGTGCAGTGGTGTTCGGGCAGTGTAGGGGGTCTTGCTGGGGCTGATGTTTTAGGGTTTAGGGCAGTGCAGTGGGGTTCGGGCAGTGTAGGGGCTTGTGCTAAGGGTGGTGTTTCAGGGTTTAGGCAGTGCAGTGGTGTTCGGGCAGTGTAGGGGGTCGTGCTGGGGCTGGTGTTTCAGGGTTTAGGGCAGTGCAGTAGTGTTCGGGCAGTGTAGGCGGATGTGCTGGGGGTGGTGTTTCAGGGTTTAGGGCAGTATAGTGGTGTAAGGGCAGTGTAGGGGGTTGTGCTGGGGCTGGTGTTTCAGGGTTTAGGGCAGTGCAGTGTTGTTCGGGCAGTGTAGGGGGTCGTGCTGGGGCTGGTGTTTCAGGGTTAGGGGCAGTGCATTGGTGTTCGGGCAGTGTAGGGGTCGTGCTGGGGCTGGTGTTTCAGGGTTTAGGGCAGTGCAGTGGTGTTCAGGCAGTGTAGGGGGTCATGCAGGGGCTGGTGTTTCAGGGTTTAGGGCAGTGCAGTGGTGTTCGGGCAGTGTAGGGGGTCGTGCAGGGGCTGGTGTTTCAGAGTTTAGGGCAGTGCAGTGGTGTTCGGGCAGTGTAGGGGGTCTTCCAGGGGCTGGTGTTTCCGGGTTTAGGGCAGTGCAGTGGTGTTCGGGCAGTGTAGGAGGTTGTGCTGGGGGTGGTGTTTCAGGGTTTAGGGCAGTCTAGGGGGGCGTGCATGGGCTGGTGTTTCAGGGTTTAGGGCAGTGCAGTGGTGTTCGGGCAGTGTAGGGGTTCGTGCTGTGGGTGGTGTTTCAGGGATTAGGGCAGTGCAGTGGTGTTCGGGCAGTGTAGAGGGTCGTGCAGGGGTGGTGTTTCAGAGTTTAGGGCAGTGGTGTTAGGGCAGTGTAGGGGGTCGTGTTTCATGGTTTAGGGTAGTGCAGTGGTGTTCCGGCAGTGTAGGGGGTCGTGCTGGGGGTGGTGTTTCAGGGTTTAGGGCAGTCTAGGGGGTCGTGCAGGGGCTGGTGTTTCAGGGTTTAGGGCAGTGCAGTGGTGTTCAGGCAGTGCAGGGGTCGTGCTGGGGCTAGTGCTTCAGGGTTTAGGGCAGTGCAGTGGTATTCAGGCAGTGTAGGGGTTGTGCTGGAGCTGGTGTTTCAGGGTTTAGGGCAGTGCAGTGGTGTCCGGGCAGTGTAGGGGGTCGTGCAGGGGCTGGTGTTTCAGGGTTTAGGGCAGAGCAGTGGTGTTCGGGGAGTGTAGGGGGTTGTGCAGGAGCTGGTGTTTCAGGGTTTAGGGCAGTGCAGTGGTGTTCGGGCAGTGTAGGGAGTCGTGCAGAGGCTGGTGTTTCAGGGTTTAGGGCAGTGAAGTTGTGTTCGGGCAGTGTAGGGGGTTGTGCTGGGGATGGTGTTTCAGGGTTTAGGGCAGTGAAGTGGTGTTCGGGCAGTGTAGGGGGTCATGCTGGGGGTGGTGTATCAGGGTTTAGAGCAGTGCAGTGGTGTTCGGGCAGTATAGGGGTCTTGCTGAGACTGGTGTTTCAGGGTTTACGGCAGTGCAGTGGTGTTCGGGCAGTGTAGGGGGTCCTGCTGTGGGTGGTGTTTCAGGGTTTAGGGCAGTGCAGTGGTGTTCGGGCAGTGTAGGGGGTCTTGCTGGGGCTGGTGTTTCAGGGTTTAGGGCAGTAGTGTTCGGGCAGTGTATGGGGTCTTGCTTGAGATGATGTTTCAGGGTTTAGGGCAGTGCAGTGATGTTGCGGTAGTGTAGGGGGTCGTGCTGGGGGTGGTGATTCAGGGTTTAGGGTAGTGTAGGGGGTCATACAGGGGCTAGTGTTTCAGGGTATAGGGCAGTGCAGTGGTGTTCGGGCAGTGTAGGGGGTCATGCTGGGGCTGGTGTTTCAGGGTTTAGGGCAGTGCGGTGGTGTTGGGCAGTGTAGGGGTCGTGTTGGGGCTGGTGGTTTAGGGCAGTGCAGTGGTGTTCGGGAAGTGTGGGGTGTCGTGCTGGGAGTGGTGTTTCAGGGTTTAGGGCAGTGCAGTGGTGTTCTGGCAGTGTAGGGGGTCATGCTGGGGGTGATGTTTCAGGTTTTAGGGCAGTCTAGGGGGTCGTGCAGGGGCTGGTGTTTCAGGGTTTAGGGCAGTGCAGTGGTGTTCAGGCAGTGCAGGGGGTCTTGCTGGGGCTAGTGTTTCAGGGTTTAGGTCAGTGCAGTGGTATTCAGGCAGTGTAGGGGTCGTGCTGGGGCTGGTGTTTTTAGGGTTTAGGGCAGTGCAGTGGTGTCTGGGCAGTGTAGGGGGTCGTGCAGGGGCCGGTGTTTCAGGGTTTAGGGCAGAGCAGTGGTGTTCGGGGAGTGTAGGGGGTTGTGCAGGAGCTGGTGTTTTTGGGTTTAGGGCAGTGCAGTGGTGTTCGGGCAGTGTAGGGGGTCGTGCAGGGGCTGGTGTTTCAGGGTTTAGGGCAGTGAACTGGTGTTCGGGCAGTGTAGGGGGTCGTGCTGGGGCTGGTGTTTCAGGGTTTAGGGCAGTGAAGTGGTGTTTGGGCAGTGTAGGGGGTCATGCTGGGGGTGGTGTTTCAGAGTTTAGGGCAGTTTAGTGGTGTTCCGGCAGTGTAGGGGGTCGTGCTGGGGGTGGTGTTTCAGGGTTTAGGGCAGTGTAGGGGGTCGTGCAGGGGCTAGTGTTTCAGGGTTGAGGGCAGTGAAGTGGTGTTCAGGCAGTGTAGGGGGTCGTGCTGGGGCTGGTGTTTCAGGGTTTAGGGCAGTGCAGTGGTGTTCGGGCAGTGTAGGGGGTCGTGCTGGGGGTGGTGTTTCAGGGTTTAGGGCAGTAGTGTTCGGGCAGTGTACGGGGTCTTGCTTGGGATGATGTTTCAGGCTTTAGAGCAGTGCAGTAGTTTTCGGGCAGTGTAGGTGCTGATGCTGGGGGTGATGTTTCAGGGTTTAGGGCAGTGGTGTTCGGGCAGTGTAGGTGTCGTGCTCGGGGTGATGAATCAGGGTTTAGGGCAGTGCAGTGGTGTTCGGGCAGTGTAGATGGGCCGTGCTGGGAGTGGTGTTTCAGGGTTTAGCGCAGTGCAGTGGTGTTCGGAAAGTGTAGGGGTCGTGCAGGGGCTGATGATTCAGGATTTAGGGCAGAGCAGTGGTGTTCGGGCAGTGTAGGGGGTCTTGCTGGGGCTTGTGTTTTAGGGTATAGGTCTGTGCAGTGGTGTTCGGGCAGTGTAGGGGGTCTTGCTGGGGCTGATGTTTTAGGGTTTAGGGCAGTGCAGTGGGGTTCGGGCAGTGTAGGGGCTTGTGCTGGGGGTGGTGTTTCAGGGTTTAGGCAGTGCAGTGGTGTTTGGGCAGTGTAGGGGGTCGTGCTGGGGCTGGTGTTTCAGGGTTTAGGGCAGTGCAGTAGTGTTCGGGCAGTGTAGGCGGATGTGCTGGGGGTGGTGTTTCAGAGTTTAGGGCAGTATAGTGGTGTTAGGGCAGTGTAGGGGGTTGTGCTGGGGCTGGTGTTTCAGGGTTTAGGGCAGTGCAGTGTTGTTCGGGCAGTGTAGGGGGTCGTGCTGGGGCTGGTGTTTCAGGGTTTAGGGCAGTGCAGTGGTGTTCGGGCAGTGTAGGGGGTCGTGCAGGGGCTGGTGTTTCAGAGTTTAGGGTAGTGCAGTGGTGTTCGGGCAGTGTAGGGGGTCGTGCAGGGGCTGGTGTTTCAGAGTTTAGGGCAGTGCAGTGGTGTTCGGGCAGTGTAGGGGGTCTTCCAGGGGCTGGTGTTTCCGGGTTTAGGGCAGTGCAGTGGTGTTCGGGCAGTGTAGGAGGTTGTGCTGGGGGTGGTGTTTCAGGGTTTAGGGCAGTCTAGGGGGGCGTGCATGGGCTGGTGTTTCAGGGTTTAGGGCAGTGCAGTGGTGTTCGGGCAGGGTAGGGGTTCGTGCTGTGGGTGGTGTTTCAGGGATTAGGGCAGTGCAGTGGTGTTCGGGCAGTGTAGAGGGTCGTGCAGGGGTGGTGTTTCAGAGTTTAGGGCAGTGGTGTTCGGGCAGTGTAGGGGGTCGTGCTGGGGGTGGTGTTTCATGGTTTAGGGTAGTGCAGTGGTGTTCCGGCAGTGTAGGGGGTCGTGCTTGGGGTGGTGTTTCAGGGTTTAGGGCAGTCTAGGGGGTCGTGCAGGGGCTGGTGTTTCAGGGTTTAGGGCAGTGCAGTGGTGTTCAGGCAGTGCAGGGGGTCGTGCTGGGGCTAGTGTTTCAGGGTTTAGGGCAGTGCAGTGGTATTCAGGCAGTGTAGGGGTCGTGCTGGAGCTGGTGTTTCAGGGTTTAGGGCAGTGCAGTGGTGTCCGGGCAGTGTAGGGGGTCGTGCAGGGGCTGGTGTTTCAGGGTTTAGGGCAGATCAGTGGTGTTCGGGGAGTGTAGGGGGTTGTGCAGGAGCTGGTGTTTCAGGGTTTAGGGCAGTGCAGTGGTGTTCGGGCAGTGTAGGGGGTCGTGCAGAGGCTGGTGTTTCAGGGTTTAGGGCAGTGAAGTTGTGTTCGGGCAGTGTAGGGGGTTGTGCTGGGGCTGGTGTTTCAGGTTTTAGGGCAGTGAAGTGGTGTTCGGGCAGTGTAGGGGGTCATGCTGGGGGTGGTGTATCAGGGTTTAGAGCAGTGCAGTGGTGTTCGGGCAGTATAGGGGTCTTGCTGAGACTGGTGTTTCAGGGTTTACGGCAGTGCAGTGGTGTTCGGGCAGTGTAGGGGGTCCTGCTGTGGGTGGTGTTTCAGGGTTTAGGGCAGTGCAGTGGTGTTCGGGCAGTATAGGGTGTCTTGCTGGGGCTGGTGTTTCAGGGTTTAGGGCACTAGTGTTTGGGCAGTTTACGGGGTCTTGCTTGGGATGATGTTTCAGGGTTTAGGGCAGTGCAGTGGTGTTCCGGTAGTGTAGGGGGTCGTGCTGGGGGTGGTGTTTCAGGGTTTAGGGTAGTGTAGGGGGTCGTACAGGGGCTAGTGTTTCAGGGTATAGGGCAGTGCAGTGGTGTTCGGGCAGTGTAGGGGGTCATGCTGGGGCTGGTGTTTCAGGGTTTAGGGCAGTGCGGTGGTGTTGGGCAGTGTAGGGGTCGTGTTGGGGCTGGTGGTTTAGGGCAGTGCAGTGGTGTTCGGGAAGTGTGGGGTGTCGTGCTGGGAGTGGTGTTTCAGGGTTTAGGGCAGTGCAGTGGTGTTCTGGCAGTGTAGGGGGTCATGCTGGGGGTGGTGTTTCAGGTTTTAGGGCAGTCTAGGGGGTCGTGCAGGGGCTGGTGTTTCAGGGTTTAGGGCAGTGCAGTGGTGTTCAGGCAGTGCAGGGGGTCTTGCTGGGGCTAGTGTTTCAGGGTTTAGGTCAGTGCAGTGGTATTCAGGCAGTGTAGGGGTCGTGCTGGGGCTGGTGTTTCAGGGTTTAGGGCAGTGCAGTGGTGTCCGGGCAGTGTAGGGGGTCGTGCAGGGGCCGGTGTTTCAGGGTTTAGGGCAGAGCAGTGGTGTTCGGGGAGTGTAGGGGGTTGTGCAGGAGCTGGTGTTTTTGGGTTATAGGGCATTGCAGTGGTGTTCGGGCAGTGTAGGCGCTCGTGCAGGGGCTGGTGTTTCAGGGTTTAGGGCAGTGAAGTGGTGTTCGGGCAGTGTAGGGGGTCGTGCTGGGGCTGGTGTTTCAGGGTTTAGGGCAGTGAAGTGGTGTTCGGGCAGTGTAGGGGGTCATGCTGGGGGTGGTGTTTCAGAGTTTAGGGCAGTTTAGTGGTGTTCCGGCAGTGTAGGGGGTCGTGCTGGGGGTGGTGTTTCAGGGTTTAGGGCAGTCTAGGGGGCCGTGCAGGGGCTGGTGTTTCAGGGTTTAGGGCAGTGCAGTGGTGTTCGGGCAGTGTAGGGAGTTGTGCTGGGGCTCGTGTTTCAGGGTTTAGGGCAGTGCAGTGGTGTTCGGGCAGTGCAGGGGGTCGTGCTGGGGCTGGTGTTTCAGGGTTTAGGGCAGTGCAGTGGTGTTCAGGCAGTGTAGGGGGTCGTGCAGGGGCTGGTGCTTCTGGTTTTATGGCAGTGCAGTGGTGTTCGGGCAGTGTAGGGGGTCGTGCAGGGGCTGGTGTTTCAGGGTTTAGGGCAGTGCAGTGGTGTTCGGGCCGTGTAGGGGGTCTTGCTGGGGCTGCTGATTCAGGGTTTGGGGGAGTGTAGTTGTGTTCGGGCAGTGTAGGGGCTCTTGCTGGGGCTGGTGTTTCAGGGTTTAGGGCAGTAGTGTTCGGGCAGTGTATGGGGTCTTGCTTGAGATGATGTTTCAGGGTTTAGGGCAGTGCAGTGATGTTGCGGTAGTGTAGGGGGTCGTGCTGGGGGTGGTGATTCAGGGTTTAGGGTAGTGTAGGGGGTCGTACAGGGGCTGGTGTTTCAGGGTATAGGGCAGTGCGGTGGTGTTCGGGCAGTGTAGGGGGTCATGCTGGGGCTGGTGTTTCAGGGTGTAGGGCAGTGCGGTGGTGTTCGGGCAGTGTAGGGGTCATGTTGGGGCTGGTGGTTTAGGGCAGTGCAGTGGAGTTCGGGCAGTGCAGGGGGTCGTGCTGGGGCTGGTGTTTCAGGGTTTAGGGCAGTGCAGTGGTGTTCAGGCAGTGTAGGGGGTTGTGCAGGGGCTGGTGTTTCAGGATTTATGGCAGTGCAATGGTGTTCGGGCAGTGTAGGGGGTCGTGCAGGGGCTGGTGTTTCAGGGTTGAGGGCAGTGAAGTGGTGTTCAGGCAGTGTAGGGGGTCGTGCTGGGGCTGGGGTTTCAGGGTTTAGGGAAGTGCAGTGGTGTTTGGTCAGTGTAGGTGGTCTTGCTGGGGCTGGTGTTTCAGGGTTTAGGGCAGTGCAGTGGTGTTCGGGCAGTGTAGGGGTTCGTGCTGGGGGTGGTGTTTCAGGGTTTAGGGCAGTAGTGTTCGGGCAGTGTACAGGGTCTTGCTTGGGATGATGTTTCAGGCTTTAGGGCAGTGCAGTATTTTTCGGGCAGTGTAGGTGCTGATGCTGGGGGTGATGTTTCAGGGTTTAGGGCAGTGGTGTTCAGGCAGTGTAGGGGTCGTGCTCGGGGTGATGAATCAGGGTTTAGGGCAGTGCAGTGGTGTTCGTGCAGTGTAGGGGTGTGAGAAGTTGGCCTGGTATATGATGCTCACTAGTTAAAGTGATCACCTTGTACCATGCCAAGCAACCCTTATGGTGTGGTTGTAAGTCAACCTTTTCGGACTAGCTGCCCTAGTGGTAGCGTAGGCTAAGCAGTCTTTGAGGCTAAACTCGTGAAGCGTGTTAAGCAAGCTGTTTTACCAATAGTAACCCCCTTTTATACCAATGAAAGGACACCACACAGATATATATTCAAAATATATATGTATTTATTTCTCAAAGTAACCCCTAGTCTCTTTATGAGCACAGGAGCACAAATCGTCAAACAAGATTATCACAGAATACACAGAAGTTGCACTTTATATGGATAGGCCCTGGTGGCCACTCGAACCATATACTAAAATAGTGGTATAAGTACCACGAACAGAAAAGGGAAAAGGCCTAGGGCCTCTAGAATCGCTGGGCCTACAAGGAGCTAACGTCAGTTAGTGACCAGGAGGTCCACGGGTGGCGTGTGCAGAGCAAATAGTCACACGCGTGCTCCCATAGGTTTCAATGGGTGCGTAAAAAGTACAAAGTTACTGCAAAAGGAATCTTCCGGATGACCTAGGAACTTAAGATTTGGAACACAGGCACTAGAGATGTAATACTACACTTGGGCACAGGTGTGCCAGCTTTACCTCACCCACAGGAAGCGGGTGCATAGGCCTCGAAGTGCGTCGGGTTTCTTCTATCTGTTCCGTTGAGCCTGGGACAAAGATGCTGCAGGCGGTCGGTCGGGAAGAGATGCAGTGGATCCAAGAGTGGATCGGAGATGTTGAAGACCTGTAAGCAGAGGGGACAGTGTTCACAGTCACTAGCCAGTGACCAGCGTGGCACCAGGTGGGTACCAGGCGATGTCGGGTGCAAACAGGAAGGAAGGTGTAGCTTGACTCTGCAGCCACGTGGTCCCTGAAGGTCGACGACGTCCAGGAGTCGAGTCACAAGCTGTCCCACGCAGGCTCTCGCTGTCGGCGGTGTCGGCGACTTGATCGAAGCAAACAAGCCTTGGCAAAAGCAATTGTTGTAGGCAAGGAGTTTAAGCTGATGGTTCTGACCAGCAAGGTCAGAGGAACTGCTCCTTTGGAGGGGAGCAAGGGCCAGTCTGGAGCAACCAGACCAGCGGTGTTTGTCGTAGATTTCTTTGCCAAGATGGCCACTAGCCAGCGGGCCAGCAACCGGTTAGGCGCGTCGAGTGGCAAAATGCAGAAGGGCCCCACGCAGATCGTGGAGATGCTGGAGGGCTCACCTTTGGTGCAGATGCTGCTCGAGGGTTGGGCTTCTCAGGACCCAAAGCACAACTTGGAGGGAGCCTCGGTTGTTGCACTTGTCAGCTTGTCGTAGTCGTTCCAAGATGGCTGGCTCCACGTGTCTCGGTGCCTCCACGGGTCTCCTCTTTTCAGGGACTGTGGATCGGGCGGTGAGAGGTCTGGAGGTCCAGGTCTTGTCAGTCTCTGGGCTCGGGCTCCGGCGGGAGGCGGCGGCAAAGCAGACGGTGATTCGCTGGATGGTGCTTGCGTTAGCAAGGTGGTCACTCCCTGACCACAGGGGAGATTTTCTTCAGTCTTCTGTGCAGCAGAATGTCGAAGTTCCCGTCTTCTTCTTAGTTTCAAGTTGATTCCAGGATGTCTAAAGTCTTAGGACACAGCTCCTACCTTTAAGCGGATTCTAGGGGCCGGACTACCTGCTAGGTCCCTCCCTATGGGTGGGACCAGGAAGGGGGGTGGTTACACCCCCAATCCTTTGTCCAGCTCGCCCCAGGCCCGGGACTGGTGTGCCCCAGGACCGGTTTGAACTGGCATATGCACCGAGGCTCCTTGTGAGCCACAGGCATGTCTGGTTTCTTTCAAGCCCTACCTGACCAATACACAAAATCCTGTCTGGGGTGGTGCATGCACCTCCCCTGGCAGGAAACCCTTTGTCCACACCTCCCAAGCTGGAAGGACTCCCAGCAGCAGGAGGGCAGACTTGTGTCTGTGGTGGCAGCATCCATTTTGTGGAGCAGAGGCTATGTTTGATTTTACCCGGGTTTCAGGTACTGTACATGTCGTGTCCCTCTAGAAGGGTGGAATGCTAACCCCGTCGCCAGAATTGGCGAGGGGTTAGTATTCCAATTCGTATGACACCTTACTCGACATGTTTTGATAAAGCCAAACCAAAGATAGCATTTAACCGCGAGGTTCATAATGCACTTAAGAGTATATGGTATGACGATATCTGGAAACAGTAGAAGGAAGTTGTTCCGACTACTGCAGACAGGCTCAGCTCATGCCAGAGCACCATCTCACATGGAACCAAGCACTCTGCCTTCAGGATTGTTAAGGCCTGCCATAGGAGTGACTTATAGGTTACCAGGTGTCCCATTTAAGTTTAGGTATAGGTATACTACACCTAAGTAAGAGGTGATTACACCAACTTACCCCAGCTGAGTGATCAGCCAGTTGTGTCAGATTGTTAGGCCAAGCCTGGGGTGGCATAATACATGCTTCAGCCCCTGGCAGGCCTTGGATACACCAATGCCCTGGGTACCTAGTGTACACTGGTACAGGGGCTGACAGGGTGATCCAACCAATTGGGTATGTACCTAGGGTACATGGAGTCCATTTTACAGAGAGAGCAGATAGCCTGAGAGCCTGAATGGCAGGATCTCAGGCCAACTAAGTCGAAAAACCAGCTAGACACTAGGCAAAAATTTGGGGGTAACCATAGTCAGATATCCACCTTCCTACACACCCCCCCCCCAAACGAAGGGAGATAAGGCTGACCTTGACCACGTAAGCCTATATTGCCCAAGTGGCCATATAAGGAGGAACCAGCACTGGCATGGTTACCCCCTGTCTCATGGCCCACTAAGCAATCCCTCACCCTAAGGGTATCAGAGGGTCTCCACCATAGGGAATCTCTACCTGTGGTGTGTCTTGGCAAAGTAAAAGGCTGGTGTTGAGATGGAGTACTGAAGTGAGTGTCCTCAAAGTGAGGCCTCAGCTTCCTCCAATCATCCTCCACCATGGATGCCTTTCTTTCTTTAACTGAGTTGCACTGTGCTCTCAGGGTCAGCCTCTGGCTACCTAAAGCTGGAGGCTGGGTCCCTTTTGTGGGCTTACTGGAGGGACAGGTCAGGTTTGGGGCCCTAAGGTCCCATGTTTGCCTGTGCCCAACAGAATCCCCCTGGGGGAGGTCCCTAACTACCTGTAAAGGAGATCCCTCAGGAATGTTTTTACCCATCACCTGACTAGGGCTACTAGCCAGGCAATCCTCATTCTTTTGATGGGGGGGTTCTTGTGGACAGGGGCCCTCTGGGGGTCCACTGGCCTCCCTGACCTCTGCAGCCCTGGGCTGACTGAGGCAGGGTAGAGAGAGGCAGGCTACCTGCACCAGACTGGATCCCACCTTGGAAGGGGCCACTGACATCAGAGGCTCTGCCAGGCCAGGCCTGGCTACCTCTGGGGCAGTTCCTTCACAAGGGGTGAGGTCAGATCCCTGAGGAGGCTGACCTTTTCCTAATGTCTGGGGAGAGGGAGACTTTTCTTCCTCCCCATTACTCTCAGTTTGTGTGGAGTGATCCATTGTTTCAGGCTTCACTACACCTATGTCAGTCTGAGTATAGGCTGAGACCATTACAGCCTTGCCAACCTTTTCAGGGGGGCACTCAGTTTGTGTTTGAGCTGTGACTGTCACAGCTCTGCCAGTCCCTACAGGGAAGTCTGTCTGTGCCTGGGCTGTGGCTACCACTGCCCTTCCAACCTTTTCAGGGAGGAAATCTATTTGGACAGGGGTTGTGAATGGCACAACCCCCCTACCCTTTTGTGAAAGGCCTACCATTTTAGAATGGGTGTCTTGTTCAACTCCAGCCCAAGCTGAGGGTTCTAAGTCATTCCCCAGTAAGCAGTCTACAGGCAAGGTTGGGGACACTGCTACCCTTTTAGGGCCAGTGACCCCTCCCCAGCTGAGACATACCTCTGCCATGGGATGACTGTTCTGTTTGCCATCAATGTTAGTCACCTGGTAGGAGAAACCGGGCAAAAGCTGCTCAGAGGGAACTAGCCAATGGGCCACCATTGTGATGCTAGCCCCAGTGTCTCTGTAGGCCTCAGCTTTTGTACCATTGATGTAGGGCTCCTGTCTGTACCTACCCAAAGTGTTGGGACAGGCAGTGAAGTTGGCAAACCCCATGCCACCATCACAGACAAGAGTGGTTGCTGTAGGGGAATTGGCTAAGCCAGGGTCCCCCTGTGTTCCCCAAGTAAACCCACCCAGATTTCTGGGGGCACTCCCACCACCTGGGGGATTACTGCTGACAGTAATAGGTGGTGTGACAGGAGTAATTGGAGGAACAGTTTTGTTTTTAGCCCTTGGGCAACCGCTGTCAGTTTTCCAATGCCCAGGAGTTTTACACTCATGGCAGTAGGGCTTTTTAGCTGTGGTAGAGGAGGGAGCTTGGGACCCACCACCCTGTGTGGAGTTTTGGGGCCCTGAGGAAGGTTTCTCTTTTTCTTTATCCCCACCCTTCTCTTGAGGCTTGGTGGTATCTTTCTTTTGGTCACCACCCTGGTTTTTAGGCCTGATCCTGGTCCTGACCCATTTATCTGCCCTCTTTCCCAATTCTTGGGGAGAGGTCAAATCTGAGTCTACCAGGTGTTGATGGAGAAGCTGGTTTTGACAATTACTTAAAATCTGCTCTCTCATCATCAAATTGTACAATCCTGTATAATCAGACACCTTACTTCCCAGCAACCAACCCTCCAAAGCCTTAGTGGCACATTCCACATATTCAGACCAGTCCTGAGTCTGTGTCTTCTGGGTGTCTCTGAACATTAACCTGTACTGTTCAGTGGTTAAGCCTAACCCATCAACTAGGACACTCTTCAGGACTCTGTAATTTCTGACATCCTCTTCTCTAACAGTGAGGAGTCTATCTCTGCCTCTCCCCTCAAAGGAGAGCCATAAGATTGCTGCCCACTGGTCTTCAGGAACCTGCTGCACTTTGCAGGCTCTCTCAAGAGCAGTCATCCATTTGTGGATGTCATCCCCACTTTTGTAGGGGGGCACAATCTTGGACAGGTTCCTATTGTCAAAGACCCTATCTTTGTCCCTAGGGACATTGCTGCCACCAGTGGGTATAGACCCACTCTCTCTATGCTGCCTAGCCTTGCTCAGTTTTTCTTCCATCAGGGCTACTTCTAGCTCCTGCTTCCTGATCCTCAGCTGGGCTTCTTGCATCTTGGCCTCATGTTCCCTCCTCTGAGGGGTGGTCATCCTTCTCCTGGAGTGACCTTGAGAGCCTCTAGAGCCATGGGAAGCATTGGAGTCACCTGAGCGATTCCTTTGCCTTCCCAGCCCTGTGTTAAGTCCACTGGGGAGATCCAGTGGGTTGAACCCACTGTCAGTCCCCAATAGCCTTGGTTTAGCTGGGCCAAGTATAACACTTGGCACTGGGCTAGTTCTCCCTTCATCCTCACTACTGTCAGTATCCTTTTCACTCTCATCCTCTGTGGTAGGCATCCCATCTAAGGGGTGACTATTGGGAAGGGGTACTTCAGTGGCATCTTTAGAAGGGGGGCCTCCTGTTCCTGACCCTGAGGGGGCTAACTGGGAAGCTTTCTTGAGTGCTCTCTGATTCTCATCATTCTGTAAGAGCTCTCTGAGCTCAGCAGAGTTTGGGTTCTTGGGCTGTTTAAGGCCTCTAAGAGTTGCCAAATGCCTGAGCTCATTCTGATTAAGGCTAGCATAGGTGGATGGTGCCCTCGGGGGGTCACTCTCAACAGAGATGGGTACAGTGGACCCCTCTGCCCCAGCCATTGCTCTTAAGTGTGGGTGGATGTGTTGCAATCTACCTACACTTGGGTTTACCTACTAAACCTATCTAGTAGTTGTAGTCAGGGTGTGCTACTCCCTTTGCTCTACAACAACTAAGTTCAGTAGAACTTATGTATATCTAATCTTGTTTTATATGTACCTACAGGTACCTATGTGATCTTTCAATTGGTAACCAAGAGATTACAATGGTAAAACACAGCAAGCTCAAATCCAACCGCTGCTCACCAATGTGAGAAGTTGGCCTGGTATATGATGCTCACTAGTTAAAGTGATCACCTTGTACCATGCCAAGCAACCCTTATGGTGTGGTTGTAAGTCAACCTTTTCGGACTAGCTGCCCTAGTGGTAGCGTAGGCTAAGCAGTCTTTGAGGCTAAACTCGTGAAGCGTGTTAAGCAAGCTGTTTTACCAATAGTAACCCCCTTTTATACCAATGAAAGGACACCACACAGATATATATTCAAAATATATATGTATTTATTTCTCAAAGTAACCCCTAGTCTCTTTATGAGCACAGGAGCACAAATCGTCAAACAAGATTATCACAGAATACACAGAAGTTGCACTTTATATGGATAGGCCCTGGTGGCCACTCGAACCATATACTAAAATAGTGGTATAAGTACCACGAACAGAAAAGGGAAAAGGCCTAGGGCCTCTAGAATCGCTGGGCCTACAAGGAGCTAACGTCAGTTAGTGACCAGGAGGTCCACGGGTGGCGTGTGCAGAGCAAATAGTCACACGCGTGCTCCCATAGGTTTCAATGGGTGCGTAAAAAGTACAAAGTTACTGCAAAAGGAATCTTCCGGATGACCTAGGAACTTAAGATTTGGAACACAGGCACTAGAGATGTAATACTACACTTGGGCACAGGTGTGCCAGCTTTACCTCACCCAGAGGAAGCGGGTGCATAGGCCTCGAAGTGCGTCGGGTTTCTTCTATCTGTTCCGTTGAGCCTGGGACAAAGATGCTGCAGGCGGTCGGTCGGGAAGAGATGCAGTGGATCCAAGAGTGGATCGGAGATGTTGAAGACCTGTAAGCAGAGGGGACAGTGTTCACAGTCACTAGCCAGTGACCAGCGTGGCACCAGGTGGGTACCAGGCGATGTCGGGTGCAAACAGGAAGGAAGGTGTAGCTTGACTCTGCAGCCACGTGGTCCCTGAAGGTCGACGACGTCCAGGAGTCGAGTCACGAGCTGTCCCACGCAGGCTCTCGCTGTCGGCGGTGTCGGCGACTTGATCGAAGCAAACAAGCCTTGGCAAAAGCAATTGTTGTAGGCAAGGAGTTTAAGCTGATGGTTCTGACCAGCAAGGTCAGAGGAACTGCTCCTTTGGAGGGGAGCAAGGGCCAGTCTGGAGCAACCAGACCAGCGGTGTTTGTCGTAGATTTCGTCGCCAAGATGGCCACTAGCCAGCGGGCCAGCAACCGGTTAGGCGCGTCGAGTGGCAAAATGCAGAAGGGCCCCACGCAGATCGTGGAGATGCTGGAGGGCTCACCTTTGGTGCAGATGCTGCTCGAGGGTTGGGCTTCTCAGGACCCAAAGCACAACTTGGAGGGAGCCTCGGTTGTTGCACTTGTCAGCTTGTCGTAGTCGTTCCAAGATGGCTGGCTCCACGTGTCTCGGTGCCTCCACGGGTCTCCTCTTTTCAGGGACTGTGGATCGGGCGGTGAGAGGTCTGGAGGTCCAGGTCTTGTCAGTCTCTGGGCTCGGGCTCCGGCGGGAGGCGGCGGCAAAGCAGACGGTGATTCGCTGGATGGTGCTTGCGTTAGCAAGGTGGTCACTCCCTGACCACAGGGGAGATTTTCTTCAGTCTTCTGTGCAGCAGAATGTCGAAGTTCCCGTCTTCTTCTTAGTTTCAAGTTGATTCCAGGATGTCTAAAGTCTTAGGACACAGCTCCTACCTTTAAGCGGATTCTAGGGGCCGGACTACCTGCTAGGTCCCTCCCTATGGGTGGGACCAGGAAGGGGGGTGGTTACACCCCCAATCCTTTGTCCAGCTCGCCCCAGGCCCGGGACTGGTGTGCCCCAGGACCGGTTTGAACTGGCATATGCACCGAGGCTCCTTGTGAGCCACAGGCATGTCTGGTTTCTTTCAAGCCCTACCTGACCAATACACAAAATCCTGTCTGGGGTGGTGCATGCACCTCCCCTGGCAGGAAACCCTTTGTCCACACCTCCCAAGCTGGAAGGACTCCCAGCAGCAGGAGGGCAGACTTGTGTCTGTGGTGGCAGCATCCATTTTGTGGAGCTGAGGCTATGTTTGATTTTACCCGGGTTTCAGGTACTGTACATGTCGTGTCCCTCTAGAAGGGTGGAATGCTAACCCCGTCGCCAGAATTGGCGAGGGGTTAGTATTCCAATTCGTATGACACCTTACTCGACATGTTTTGATAAAGCCAAACCAAAGATAGCATTTAACCGCGAGGTTCATAATGCACTTAAGAGTATATGGTATGACGATATCTGGAAACAGTAGAAGGAAGTTGTTCCGACCACTGCAGACAGGCTCAGCTCATGCCAGAGCACCATCTCACATGGAACCAAGCACTCTGCCTTCAGGATTGTTAAGGCCTGCCATAGGAGTGACTTATAGGTTACCAGGTGTCCCATTTAAGTTTAGGTATAGGTATACTACACCTAAGTAAGAGGTGATTACACCAACTTACCCCAGCTGAGTGATCAGCCAGTTGTGTCAGATTGTTAGGCCAAGCCTGGGGTGGCATAATACATGCTTCAGCCCCTGGCAGGCCTTGGATACACCAATGCCCTGGGTACCTAGTGTACACTGGTACAGGGGCTGACAGGGTGATCCAACCAATTGGGTATGTACCTAGGGTACATGGAGTCCATTTTACAGAGAGAGCAGATAGCCTGAGAGCCTGAATGGCAGGATCTCAGGCCAACTAAGTCGAAAAACCAGCTAGACACTAGGCAAAAATTTGGGGGTAACCATAGTCAGATATCCACCTTCCTACAAGGGGGTCGTGCTGGGAGTGGTGTTTCAGGGTTTAGCGCAGTGCAGTGGTGTTCGGGAAGTGTAGGGGTCGTGCAGGGGCTGATGATTCAGGGTTTAGGGCAGTGCAGTGGTGTTCGGGCAGTGTAGGGGGTCTTGCTGGGGCTTGTGTTTTAGGGTTTAGGTCTGTGCAGTGGTGTTCGGGCAATGTAGGGGGTCTTGCTGGGGCTGATGTTTTAGGGTTTAGGGCAGTGCAGTGGGGTTCGGGCAGTGTAGGGGCTTGTGCTGGGGGTGGTGTTTCAGGGTGAGGGGCAGTGCATTGGTGTTCGGGCAGTGAAGGGGTCGTGCTGGGGCTGGTGTTTCAGGGTTTAGGGCAGTGCAGTGGTGTTCGGGCAGTGTAGGGGGTCGTGCAGGGGCTGGTGTTTCAGAGTTTAGGGCAGTGCAGTGATGTTCGGGCAGTGTAGGGGGTCTTCCAGGGGCTGGTGTTTCCGGGTTTAGGGCAGTGCAGTGGTGTTCGGGCAGTGTAGGAGGTCGTGCTGGGTGTGGTGTTTCAGGGTTTAGGGCAGTATAGTGGTGTTAGGGCAGTGTAGGGGGTTGTGCTGGGGCTGGTGTTTCAGGGTTTAGGGCAGTGCAGTGGTGTTCGGGCAGTGTAGGGGGTCGTGCTGGGGCTGGTGTTTCAGGGTTAGGGGCAGTGCATTGGTGTTCGGGCAGTGAAGGGGTCGTGCTGGGGCTGGTGTTTCAGGGTTTAGGGCAGTGCAGTGGTGTTCGGGCAGTGTAGGGGGTCATGCAGGGGCTGGTGTTTCAGGGTTTAGGGCAGTGCAGTGGTGTTCGGGCAGTGTAGGGGGTCGTGCAGGGGCTGGTGTTTCATGGTTTAGGGCAGTGCAGTGATGTTCGGGCAATGTAGGGGGTCTTCCAGGGGCTGGTGTTTCTGGGTTTAGGGCAGTGCAGTGGTGTTCGGGCAGTGTAGGGGGTCGTGCTGGGGGTGGTGTTTCAGGGTTTAGGGCAGTCTAGGGGGCCGTGCAGGGGCTGATGTTTCAGGGTTTAGGGCAGTGCAGTGGTGTTCGGGCAGTGTAGTGAGTTGTGCTGGGGCTCGTGTTTCAGGGTTTAGGGCAGTGCAGTTGTGTTCGGGCAGTGTAGGGGGTCGTGCTGGGGGTGTTGTTTCAGGGTTTAGGGCAGTGGTGTTCATGCAAGGTGTCGGGGGTCTTGCTGGGGCTGGTGTTTCAGGGTTTAGTGCAGTGCAGTGGTGTTCGGGCAGTGTAGAGCGTCGTGCAGGGGTGGTGTTTCAGGGTTTAGGTCAGTGCAGTGGTGTTGAGGCAGTGTAGGGGCTTGTGCTGGGGCTGGTGTTTCAGGGTTTAGGGCGGTGCATGGTGTTCGGGCAGTGTAGGGGGTCATGCTTGGGATGATGTTTCAGGGTTTAGGGCAGTGCAGTGGTGTTCGGGCAGTGTAGGGGGTCGTGCTGAGGGTGGTGTTTTAGAGTTTAGGGCAGTGCAGTGGTGTTCCGGCATTGTAGGGGGTCGTGCTGGGGGTGGTGTTTCAGGGTTTAGGGCAGTCTAGGGGGAAGTGCAGGGGCTGGTGTTTCAGGGTTTAGGGCAGTGCAGTGGTGTTCGGGCAGTTTAGGGAGTCGTGCTGGGGCTCGTGTTTCAGGGTTTAGGGCAGTGCAGTGGTGTTCGGGCAGTGCAGGGGGTCGTGCTGGGGCTGGTGTTTCAGGGTTTAGGGCAGTGCAGTGGTGTTCGGGCAGTGTAGGGGGTCGTGCAGGGGCTGGTGTTTCAGGTTTTAGGGCAGTGCAGTGGTGTTCCGGCAGTGTAGGGGGTCGTGCAGGGGCTGGTGTTTCAGGGTTTAGGGCAGTGCAGTGGTGTTCGGGCAGTGTAGGGGGTCGTGCTGGGGCTGGTGTTTCAGGGATTAGGGAAGTGCAGTGGTGTTCGGGCAGTGTAGAGGGTCTTGCTGGGGCTGGTGTTTCAGGGTTTGGGCAGTAGTGTTCGGGCAGTGTATGGGGTCTTGCTTGAGATGATGTTTCAGGGTTTAGGGCAGTGCAGTGGTGTCCGGGCAGTGTAGGGGGTCGTGCAGGGGCTGGTGTTTCAGGGTTTAGGGCAGAGCAGTGGTGTTCGAGGAGTGTAGGGGGTTGTGCAGGAGCTGGTGTTTCAGGGTATAGGGCAGTGCAGTGGTGTTTGGGCAGTGTAGGGGGTCGTGCAGAGGCTGGTGTTTTAGGGTTTAGGGCAGTGAAGTGGTGTTCGGGCAGTGTAGGGGGTCGTGCTGGGACTGGTGTTTCAGGGTTTAGGGCAGTGAAGTGGTGTTCGGGCAGTGTAGGGGCTCATGCTGGGGGTGGTGTTTCAGAGTTTAGGGCAGTGCAGTGATGTTCCGGCAGTGTAGGGGGTCGTGCTGGGGGTGGTGTTTCAGGGTTTAGGGCAGTCTAGGGGGCCGTGCAGGGGCTGGTGTTTCAGGGTTTAGGGCAATGCAGTGGTGTTCGGGCAGTGTAGGGAGTCGTGCTGGGGCTCGTGTTTCAGGGTTTAGGGCAGTGCAGTGGTGTTCGGGCAGTGCAGGGGGTCATGCTGGGGCTGGTGTTTCAGGGTTTAGGGCAGTGCAGTGGTGTTCGGGCAGTGTAGGGGGTCGTGCAGGGGCTGGTGTTTCTGGTTTTAGGGCAGTGCAGTGGTGTTCGGGCAGTGTAGGGGGTCATGCAGGGGCTGGTGTTTCAGGGTTTAGGGCAGTGCAGTGGTGTCCGGGCAGTGTAGGGGGTCGTGCAGGGGCTGGTGTTTCAGGGTTTAGAGCAGAGCAGTGGTGTTCGGGGAGTGTAGGGGGTTGTGCAGGAGCTGGTGTTTCAGGGTTTAGGGCAGTGCAGTGGTGTTCGGGCAGTGTAGGGGGTCGTGCAGAGGCTGGTGTTTCAGGGTTTAGGGCAGTGAAGTGGTGTTCGGGCAGTGTAGGGGGTCGTGCTGGGGCTGGTGTTTCAGGGTTTAGGGCAGTGAAGTGGTGTTCGGGCAGTGTAGGGGATCATGCTGGGGGTGGTGTATCAGGGTTTAGAGCAGTGCAGTGGTGTTCGGGCAGTATAGGGGTCTTGCTGAGACTGGTGTTTCAGGGTTTAAGGCAGTGCAGTGGTGTTCGGGCAGTGTAGGGGGTCCTGCTGTGGGTGGTGTTTCAGGGTTTAGGGCAGTGCAGTGGTGTTCGGGCAGTATAGGGTGTCTTGCTGGGGCTGGTGTTTCAGGGTTTAGGGCACTAGTGTTTGGGCAGTTTACGGGGTCTTGCTTGGGATGATGTTTCAGGGTTTAGGGCAGTGCAGTGGTGTTCCGGTAGTGTAGGGGGTCGTGCTGGGGGTGGTGTTTCAGGGTTTAGGGTAGTGTAGGGGGTCGTACAGGGGCTAGTGTTTCAGGGTATAGGGCAGTGCAGTGGTGTTCGGGCAGTGTAGGGGGTCATGCTGGGGCTGGTGTTTCAGGGTTTAGGGCAGTGCGGTGCTGTTGGGCAGTGTAGGGGTCGTGTTGGGGCTGGTGGTTTAGGGCAGTGCAGTGGTGTTCGGGCAGTGTGGGGTGTCGTGCTGGGAGTGGTGTTTCAGGGTTTAGGGCAGTGCAGTGGTGTTCTGGCACTGTAGGGGGTCATGCTGGGGGTGGTGTTTCAGGTTTTAGGGCAGTCTAGGGGGTCGTGCAGGGGCTGGTGTTTCAGGGTTTAGGGCAGTGCAGTGGTGTTCAGGCAGTGCAGGGGGTCTTGCTAGGGCTAGTGTTTCAGGGTTTAGGGCAGTGCAGTGGTATTCAGGCAGTGTAGGGGTCGTGCTGGGGCTGGTGTTTCAGGGTTTAGGGCAGTGCAGTGGTGTCCGGGCAGTGTAGGGGGTCGTGCAGGGGCCGGTGTTTCAGGGTTTAGGGCAGAGCAGTGGTGTTCGGGGAGTGTAGGGGGTTGTGCAGGAGCTGGTGTTTTTGGGTTTAGGGCAGTGCAGTGGTGTTCGGGCAGTGTAGGGGGACGTGCAGGGGCTGGTGTTTCAGGGTTTAGGGCAGTGAAGTGGTGTTCGGGCAGTGTAGGGGGTCGTGCTGGGGCTGGTGTTTCAGGGTTTAGGGCAGTGAAGTGGTGTTCGGGCAGTGTAGAGGGTCATGCTGGGGGTGGTGTTTCAGAGTTTAGGGCAGTTCAGTGGTGTTCCGGCAGTGTAGGGGGGTCGTGCTGGGGGTGGTGTTTCAGGGTTTAGGGCAGTCTAGGGGGCCGTGCAGGGGCTGGTGTTTCAGGGTTTAGGGCAGTGCAGTGGTGTTCGGGCAGTGTAGGGAGTTGTGCTGGGGCTCGTGTTTCAGGGTTTAGGGCAGTGCAGTGGTGTTCGGGCAGTGCAGGGGGTCGTGCTGGGGATGGTGTTTCAGGGTTTAGGGCAGTGCAGTGGTGTTCGGGCAGTGTAGGGGGTCGTGCAGGGGCTGGTGCTTCTGGTTTTATGGCAGTGCAGTGGTGTTCGGACAGTGTAGGGGGTCGTGCAGGGGCTGGTGTTTCAGGGTTTAGGGCAGTGCAGTGGTGTTCGGGCCGTGTAGGGGGTCTTGCTGGGGCTGGTGATTCAGGGTTTGGGGCAGTGTAGTTGTGTTCGGGCAGTGTAGGGGGTCTTGCTGGGGCTGGTGTTTCAGGGTTTAGGGCAGTAGTGTTCGGGCAGTGTATGGGGTCTTGCTTGAGATGATGTTTCAGGGTTTAGGGCAGTGCAGTGATGTTGCGGTAGTGTAGGGGGTCGTGCTGGGGGTGGTGATTCAGGGTTTAGGGTAGTGTAGGGGGTCGTACAGGGGCTGGTGTTTCAGGGTATAGGGCAGTGCGGTGGTGTTCGGGCAGTGTAGGGGGTCATGCTGGGGCTGGTGTTTCAGGGTGTAGGGCAGTGCGGTGGTGTTCGGGCAGTGTAGGGGGTCGTGCTGGGAGTGGTGTTTCAGGGTTTAGGGCAGTGCAGTGGTGTTCCGGCAGTAAAGGGGGTTGTGCTGGGGGTAGTGTTTCAGGGTTTAGGGCAGTCTAAGGGGTCGTGCAGGTGCTGGTGTTTCAGGGTTTAGGGCATTGCAGTGGTGTTCAGGCAGTGCAGGGGGTCGTGCTGGGGCTGGTGTTTAAGGGTTTAGGGCAGTGCAGTGGTGTTCAGGCAGTGTAGGGGGTCGTGCAGGGGCTGGTGTTTCAGGATTTAGGGCAGTGCAATGGTGTTCGGGCAGTGTAGGGGGTCGTGCAGGGGCTGGTGTTTCAGGGTTTAGGGCAGTGCAGTGGTGTTCGGGCCGTGTAGGGGGTCTTGCTGGGGCTGGTGATTCAGGGTTTGGGGCAGTGTAGTGGTGTTTGGGCAGTGTAGGGGGTCGTGCAGAGGCTTGTGTTTCAGGGTTTAGGGCAGTGCAGTGGTGTTCGGGCAGTGTAGGGGGTCGTGCTGGGGCTGGTGTTTCATGGATTAGGGAAGTGCAGTGGTGTTCGGGCAGTGTAGGGGGTCTTGCTGGGGCTGGTGTTTCGGGGTTTAGGGCAGTAGTGTTCGGGCAGTGTATGGGGTCTTGCTTGAGATGATGTTTCAGGGTTTAGAGCAGTGCGGTGGTGTTCGGGCAGTGTAGGGGGTCATGCTGGGGCTGGTGTTTCAGGGTGTAGGGCAGTGCGGTGGTGTTCGGGCAGTGTAGGGGGTCGTGCTGGGAGTGGTGTTTCAGGGTTTAGGGCAGTGCAGTGGTGTTCCGGCAGTAAAGGGGGTTGTGCTGGGGGTAGTGTTTCAGGGTTTAGGGCAGTCTAAGGGGTCGTGCAGGTGCTGGTGTTTCAGGGTTTAGGGCATTGCAGTGGTGTTCAGGCAGTGCAGGGGGTCGTGCTGGGGCTGGTGTTTAAGGGTTTAGGGCAGTGAAGTGGTGTTCAGGCAGTGTAGGGGGTCGTGCTGGGGCTGGTGTTTCAGGGTTTAGGGAAGTGCAGTGGTGTTTGGTCAGTGTAGGTGGTCTTGCTGGGGCTGGTATTTCAGGGTTTAGGGCAATGCAGTGGTCATCGGGCAGTGTAGGGGGTCGTGCTGGGGGTGGTGTTTCAGGGTTTAGGGCAGTAGTGTTCGGGGAGTGTACGGGGTCTTGCTTGGATTGATGTTTCAGGCTTTAGGGCAGTGCAGTAGTTTTCGGGCAGTGTAGGTGCTGATGCTGGGGGTGATGTTTCAGGGTTTAGGGCAGTGGTGTTCAGGCAGTGTAGGGGTCGTGCTCGGGGTGATGAATCAGGGTTTAGGGCAGTGCAGTGGTGTTCAGGCAGTGTAGGGGGTCGTGCTGGGAGTGGTGTTTCAGGGTTTAGCGCAGTGCAGTGGTGTTCGGGAAGTGTAGGGGTCGTGCAGGGGCTGATGATTCAGGGTTTAGGGCAGTGCAGTGGTGTTCGGGCAGTGTAGGGGGTCTTGCTGGGGCTTGTGTTTTAGGGTTTAGGTCTGTGCAGTGGTGTTCGGGCAGTGTAGGGGGTGTTGCTGGGGCTGATGTTTTAGGGTTTAGGGCAGTGCAGTGGGGTTCGGGCAGTGTAGGGGCTTGTGCTGGGGGTGGTGTTTCAGGGTTAGGGGCAGTGCATTGGTGTTCGGGCAGTGAAGGGGTCGTGCTGGGGCTGGTGTTTCAGGGTTTAGGGCAGTGCAGTGGTGTTCGGGCAGTGTAGGGGGTCGTGCAGGGGCTGGTGTTTCAGAGTTTAGGGCAGTGCAGTGATTTTCGGGCAGTGTAGGGGGTCTTCCAGGGGCTGGTGTTTCCGGGTTTAGGGCAGTGCAGTGGTGTTCGGGCAGTGTAGGGGGTCGTGCTGGGGGTGGTGTTTCAGGGTTTAGGGCAGTATAGTGGTGTTAGGGCAGTGTAGGGGGTTGTGCTGGGGCTGGTGTTTCAGGGTTTAGGGCAATGCAGTGGTGTTCGGGCAGTGTAGGGAGTCGTGCTGGGGCTCGTGTTTCAGGGTTTAGGGCAGTGCAGTGGTGTTCGGGCAGTGCAGGGGGTCTTGCTGGGGCTGGTGTTTCAGGGTTTAGGGCAGTGCAGTGGTGTTCGGGCAGTGTAGGGGGTCGTGCAGGGGCTGGTGTTTCTGGTTTTAGGGCAGTGCAGTGGTGTTCGGGCAGTGTAGGGGGTCGTGCAGGGGCTGGTGTTTCAGGGTTTAGGGCAGTGCAGTGGTGTTCGGGCCGTGTAGGGGGTCTTGCTGGGGCTGGTGATTCAGGGTTTGGGGCAGTGTAGTGGTGTTCGGGCAGTGTAGGGGGTCGTGCAGGGGCTGGTGTTTCAGGGTTTAGGGCAGTGCAGTGGTGTTCGGGCAGTGTAGGGGGTCGTGCTGGGGCTGGTGTTTCAGGGATTAGGGAAGTGCAGTGGTGTTCGGGCAGTGTAGGGGGTCTTGCTGGGGCTGGTGTTTCGGGGTTTAGGGCAGTAGTGTTCGGGCAGTGTATGGGGTCTTGCTTGAGATGATGTTTGAGGGTTTAGGGCAGTGCAGTGATGTTCCGGTAGTGTAGGGGGTCGTGCTCGGGGTGGTGATTCAGGGTTTAGGGTAGTGTAGGGGGTCGTACAGGGGCTGGTGTTTCAGGGTATAGGGCAGTGTGGTGGTGTTCGGGCAGTGTAGGGGGTCATGCTGGGGCTGGTCTTTCAGGGTTTAGGGCAGTGCGGTGGTGTTCGGGCAGTGTAGGGGTCATGTTGGGGCTGGTGGTTTAGGGCAGTGCAGTGGAGTTCGGGCAGTGTAGGGGGTCGTGCTGGGAGTGGTGTTTCAGGGTTTAGGGCAGTGCAGTGGTGTTCCGGCAGTATAGGGGGTTGTGCTGGGGGTAGTGTTTCAGGGTTTAGGGCAGTCTAGGGGGTCGTGCAGGGGCTGGTGTTTCAGGGTTTAGGGCATTGCAGTGGTATTCAGGCAGTGCAGGGGGTCGTGCTGGGGCTGGTGTTTCAGGGTTTAGGGCAGTGCAGTGGTGTTCGGGCAGTGTAGGGGTCGTGCTGGGGCTGGTGTTTCAGGGTTTAGGGCAGTGCAGTGGTGTCCAGGCAGTGTAGGGGGTCATGCAGGGGCTGGTGTTTCAGGGTTTAGGGCAGAGCAGTGGTGTTCGGGGAGTGTAGGGGGTCGTGCAGGGGCTGGTGTTTCAGGATTTAGGGCAGTGCAGTGGTGTTCGGGCAGTGTAGGGGGTCGTGCAGGGGCTAGTGTTTCAGGGTTGAGGGCAGTGAAGTGGTGTTCAGGCAGTGTAGGGGGTCGTGCTGGGGCTGGTGTTTCAGGGTTTAGGGCAGTGCAGTGGTGTTCGGGCAGTGTAGGGGGTCGTGCTGGGGGTGGTGTTTCAGGGTTTAGGGCAGTAGTGTTCGGGCAGTGTACGGGGTCTTGCTTGGGATGATGTTTCAGGCTTTAGAGCAGTGCAGTAGTTTTCGGGCAGTGTAGGTGCTGATGCTGGGTAGGGGTGGGCGGAATTTGCGGAATTAACCTCCGCAAATTATCGCGAGATTGCAGAAAATCTCCGCAAACACGCCGGAAATATCGCGAAGATGCGGAAGTTTTTTGCCGCCTGTTCGCGGTATTTTTTGCGTGTTCGCGGGTCGCCAACTTACCCATGCGGTCGCTCATGGGCGCGGCCATCTTGTTTTCACTTGTCCCGCCCTCTGGCGTTGTTTACTTCCTGTTCCGGGTCGCGCAATGCATGTTCGCGGTCGATATTTCCTGTTCGCGATCGCTTTTACTTGATCGCGTTGCTTTTTGCTTGCTCAGGGAGAAAATATCGCGCGAACTTGCCCACGTGGTCGCAACGGGCGCGGCCATCTTGTTTTCCACTCTATTGCATGGTTCTGGGGCCTGATTTTCAATCCTCCCTAAATCTTTTCAATCCTTTGTTTATAGCCACTTTTTTCGGATCTTTATTACTTATTATTTCTCTAACTATTTTCCTGCCTCTATATTTTTGGTTTTTGTGTACCTTTTTTTTTGTTTTTTAGCTACTTTTTCTCTTTGTATTGCCTGCTATTTATTTCCTTTACTCCTTTATTTATTTTACCTTTTCTTTCCCGCCCCGTCCCCAGAACCATGTCCAAGGGCAGGGCTGTTCGCCGGCGCAGCCAGAGCCGCGACCGCCTTCCTTGCGGAAGGCGGCGCCCACAAGGGGTGCATGCACGGGCCTTATTTGGGGAGGCGGAGTTGGCTGCACTAATTTTCTTTGTGCAGCGCCACCTCCCCTCAACCCTGGCAGCAGGTGGCAGGCCTGGGTCCGGGTACGGCCTCCGGGAGCGTCGGCAGCGGTGGGGGAAGGTGCGCCGGGCAGTGTCTCGCATCTCTGGGGTCCGGCGCACCCAGGCACAGCTGACGCACCGGTGGTCCGACATCCTGGACCGTGAGCAGGACCTGCTGGACCTGCTAGGAGTGGAGGTCCCGGGGCTTGGTGAGTACCTATTTAATTATTACAACTTTGTGTCTGTTCTTCTGCTCTATGTTATATATTGCGAATATCTTTTTTTCCTTCCAACCAGATAGAATGTTGCTGCTTGCAATACATTCCAGGTTAATAATGTTTAAAAGTCTTCTGTGATTATGACACAGGTGCTCTTCTGCGCTACTACTAATCTTACTTGTTTGCAGCTTTGCGTTTGCGCTTGCTTAGCGTGATTCTTTACGAGTTTATTTTAGAGAAATTAAGTTACGTAATGCTACAGTGACTCATGTCCACTCCTTACTTTGTCCTGTCACTAATAGATAGGGGCGGATTGATACATAGGTTTAGGTACTTTGTATGAGCTTCTAATTGGTTAGTGGTATGCGTGATGCCCCCTCACTCAGTTACGTGACGTGCTGCTAGTACGCCAGTCTTTAGAACCTTTCTAGTTTGTTCAATGAGTGGAGGTAGGCTTTGCAGTTACTTAGCAGTAGCAGATGAGCATCAATCAAACCAAAATTGTGTATATACAAAAAATGTAGTCATGTTAATGTGTCCTCCATGATTGGATCATACACATTGTTGAGGAATACAGTCGAAATGCATACTTAATGTACAATTGGCATGCCTGGAATAGGTGGGCTAGGTTGGGTGGTAGGTTGTACTAATACTTAGGCTTACTTGTAACTTAGTTTTCTGGAATCAGAATGGAAGAATGGATTACTGTTGATAAATAGTAACTTAAGTAGTCGAACTGCGAATCCCCCGATATTACATGTTGACCAGATGAGATCGGTCAATGTAGTTATTGCAATTGTTTAGATAAGTGTTTTTTGACCGTTGTTGAAAAAAATTGTATTTGCTTAAGTTGACACCATCCATCAATGTTTGTCTTTCTTATATCTTTCCTGTTCATCAGCACCCAGGGGCAGACGGGCAGGGACTGGGCAGTCGGCGGGACAGGAACACCACGAGGAGGACACCGCTGAGGGCTCCTCTGCTGGCCCCAGTAAGTCTTCTTGTTTTTAATAATATTTCTTATTCCATAACTTTTACTGCCCCATTTCTCCCGAACTATAGTGTGTTTCCAAATGCTATTTTTTTACCACCAATTATCCTTCGATCTGTACGGTTTCAAAAAGCTTATCCCTGCCTCCGCTACGATGACTGAGTACTACTACATACTATCAGTCTGTCTGTCTGTACTGTAGTAGCTAGTCTTGCCCAGTGGCACTCTTTGTGAAAGGTTGTAATATAAAACTCATATTCACCAGTAGCTCGTACAATCCGTTGGGTCGTTGTCTTGTACTACTTTTTACTCTTGTTGATGTTTAGGCTTTGAAAATTCACAGCAACAGCCCTACCAGATTTCTTAATATTTTGATATGATACCCTATAGGACATACAACTGTTGTAGGGATCTTGCACATACATTTGCACCAGAAAATAGGATGTTGGTGATGGTAGGTTGGACCTTCCTTGCACACCTCAATCAGAAATTCCGCACCCACCACAATTCCACTGCTTGACTATAGTACTGTCTTGTCATACCTATTAGGTCTCGGAACCCTCCCCCCAAGACAACCAACAAGTAGACAACCCAGAACATTAACACACCCAACCTCTGTCGTGGAAGCAATTCACATGCACACCCTTACTTTAATTTGCTCAATCGTGTAAGTTAGTCCACTCCACACCAAATACCACGAAGTCTATGTAAGTTTAAAATTTTTATTTCAATTTGAGAAGGTCTGTACACTGTTATCTTAGCAGCACCAACCGGCAAATCAATAACATTAAAACAAAATACATTGTTACACTAATACAGTTGGGAATTAAATCATGATAACTGAAGTGGTGGAAGGCAGCACCACCATCCCATAGCAATTTAGTTTATATACATTTATAAATGAAGATGTGAGTGAAGGGACCCCTCACCTCAGAAGAACCTAGTACTGGTAGTTGGTGCATCGTTCAGAAGCTCTGGTTCGTAGAAGCGAATCTTGCGTCTGTAATGCGAAAAAAGAAATGGTGTGCGTTAGTATATTGCAACTTGCAAGCATTTCTCAGCCGTGCCAAAAAGTGTAGCATCTATGGATAAGCAATATGGACTAACAGTAACAGTAGTACACCAGTTCTTCCTAAAAAAGTGGCTGGTTAATGTTTGTTGACCGCCTGTACGCAGCGCGTAGACTAGACAGTAGCAGTGTGAGGCAGGTCATGTGGGCTCAAAGGTGTCTTAAGAAGCTGCAAGGTAAAGGTAACGTCACATGTGCATGGCTAGGGCTAATCAAGCAAATGCTACAATGATCATATAACTTAGTGTCTACTCTACTACTACCTGATTTGTACTAGTGATTTATGTTAGTATTAACTCATTTTTCAACCTTGCTACTGATCAATAGGGGGGAGGTGTATATGTTGCCTAATAAATGTGTAATGTTTTCTAGGCGCACTACCGACCACCATTGCTGGGGCCAGCGAAGGCGACGCCGAGGGCGAGGATGCGGCAGTTGCAGATAGCAACGGAGGGGGAGTGGCAGCACCAGTGGCAGGCGGTGGTAAGTTAGATTCATAATCTTTAACTATTGTTGAACTTGACAGCACACTCACTGCAAAGGTGTACTGTATGTCTATGTATACTGTAAAGTTGTGAATTAGGGCCCCATTAGGATGGTGGGCGTATTGCCCCCGCCGGGCTGGCTGGAATTCACTGCCGTCACAGCAGGGGCAAACCTCCCGCCATCCCTGTAGAAAATATTCAGACATGTCTAGGCGGAAAAGGGTTCAATATGGCGGTGGTGTCTCTCTCACCACACCGGCAGCCATATAATCTGCATTTTCGAATGCCTTTGCGTGGCGGCATTACCGTCCGCCACGGAAAGGCATGCACACATTGCAGAGTATGCTTGGGGGCCCCCATGGAGGGTACCTACCGATGCTATGGTACCCCCCGACTTTCAAAGCAAAACGTGACAGGCTCCGTGCGAGGCCCGTCATGTTGTGCTTGGAAAAGCAGCACAACATTTTAGCATTGCTTTCAGCAAAGCCAACCAGAATTTAAAATTAAAATAACAGGGTGCGCCCGCCACTGTGCCGGGCGCATCATCCTAATTAATTGTCCCCACGGGACCCCCACCCTTTTTAGCAGTCGGATGGCGGGCGGACAAAGTCCGCCCGCTATCCGATGTCGTAAGTAAGTATGAGTTCTTGGGGACGTTTGAAGAGTGAACTAGAAGACTAGAATTCCCTTTAATTGGTATAGGACTAGGAGCCAGAGTATTGAGTAACCAATGGCCTCATCTATCTGATTTCAACTCCGCTTTGAAAGTTTTATGGAGAAGAGCACCTGGTGCACTGTTCAACTAAAAAGTGTAAGACAGGTGGAAGGAAGAAGGACGGGCGACATTTAAAATGTTATGTACTACTGTGCTTTATTTTATAGTGCTACTCTACCATACCACTATGTGTATAAATAATTACCTTGTCCTACTGTTTTATTAAGACTATATTTTACAATTGTCGTGTTTTTTTCTTTTTGATACACAGCTACTCCGAAAATCAACCGCAAGGAGTTGGCCGCCAAGGCACGGCGCCGGAAGCTGGAGGCAATCCAGCAGGAATACCGGCGGCTGGTGGTCCTAGCCGAGGAGGAGGAGGAGAGTGCAGCAGCAATTGAAGCCTCCTCCAGTGCCCCGGGCCCCAGCCACCGCCCTCCAGCGGTACGGCGCCACCGTCTGGCGGCTGCCCGCCGCCACCGTGCCATCTCCGGTGCCCCCCCCCACTGTGGTTGCAACTGCCGCGGCCTTAGACGCCGCGTCGCCCATTTAGAGGACCAGATTCGTGTCCTCCTCCAGTCCCGCCCCACCAGTTAGTCCCTGTCACTGCCCCTTTTTTAATTCCTGTTTGTTTCCTCACTCGTTTGGGCGTTCTCTATTTCTATGGACAGTCGTTGGGGTTAGGGAGGGGGGTGGGTCAGCTTTTGTGGGTTTAGTTTATTTGTTAGGGTCAATTAAATATATTTTTCTATGTTACATGCAATGTTGTTAATGTTTTGTAGGTGGGGTAACTGTTTTACATCACACTGTTTCTTTGCTGGTGCATGGCCGCCCATAGCGTGTGTTTGATTTCAATAATTTGCTGACTGTATAAGACACAAACAGATAGATGCGACACACCTCACTCATTGACTGGTCCTACTATGCATTCTTTGGAGTGGTGTTTGAAACTGACATCATTGACATGTCCATTATTGATTCTGCCTCCCCCAAACTTCTCTCTTACCGGTGCTTGATGTTTATGTCCAACTGTGGCACAGCACTGGCTGCATGGTGAAGATGGTTTCCTTTTTCATACATGCCATGATTGGGGTGGTGGTGGTAGTATAGTAGTAGTATACACTGGCAGGGTAGCAGCATTTCCAAAAAAAGAAAAGGAGATAGTCAATCGCCTTTGAGAGACTGTTAGAGGAGTAGTTGAATGAAGTACATCACAGAATTTACCGAGCAACAATTATATGTTCAAATATTTGACAAAAAAAATGAATGCTGGATATTATGAGGATAGCCTACTAGACAGAGTTACAAACTATAGTTTTGTCGACTTGGCTATGCCTACAGTCTAACAGTTAGTGCTGTATATGAGGAATGACAACAAACAAATCAAATCAATGCCGGCAATTCATGCTGAGGTATATGTTCCTTTGTTAAATAAAATAACCTGTGAAATATCCTACTCATGGGTGGGCAAGCAGAAGAAGATCATCGCTCTGCATTGAAATTGAAGTAGTGTTGCTTTCACCACATCCGCCCCAGCAAGTGTGTGATTAAGTATTGGTGTACTTTTAATTTAGTTACACCTCGACAATAAGTCACACAGCCCGGGGGAAGAGGGTTAGGGTCCGTTGATTGGATGGGAAGGGGGATTTTGGGAAAGGTTTGACATAGAAAAACAGTATGCATACATAGACAAACAAACGACAATCATTGAAGACTACCATACCATATCCATTCCATATGTTAAGGTATAAAAAAGGAAATGCATGCATGATGAGACCCGGATTACATACACTTCTATTTCTTGTTCTGTTCCGGCCTTAAAACTTTAACAGATAGCAAATAGAAATTTTAAATATTGGTAGTGAAGAATCGTAAACACAGAGAAAACGTAATGATGATTGATAATAACAACTCCAAGAACACACTGTTGTAAAGAATGTATACAAGATATTAATCAAATTTTTTAAAAGAAGTGAAAAGTGGATACTGTTACTGTCTTATCCTGGTCAAAAATGTGGACTGGTTTTTTGCATCTCGGCATTCCTCTTGCTCCTCTCGTCCATCAATCTAGGGTGTGTCGCCTCACCACTCGCCACTGCCCGGCTGGAATAAAAAGGTGATTGATTGGTAAGGTAATTAATATGCATTGTAATGTTTTACAAAGTTTTGGACAAGGCCCGGCCTGTAATTTTAGATTGAAAACCAAAGGGGATATTCAGAAAGAAAGTGAAAACAAATGCACAAGTGATGGTGTAGTGCAACAAGAACACTTTCCGAGGTGGCATGTATGCATATGCATCATCTCTACTGTAGTCTGTTTCCAGCATAGACCTTCAACAGTAACAGGAGAGATCAGGCCCACAGTGCTTACCATTAGCACATCCTACGTTACCACTTTAGAGTCCTTTTTTTTTTCTCTCAAAGAGTTGGACAAACGCAAAGCACATTATCCATTCCAGACATAGCATTTTACAGTTAAAGTTAGTAAAATCAATGCACTGCAGTCATCCCACCGCTACACTCTATTCAACTTCTACACAGACATTTGGGTGTGCTGTGGTTGTGGTTCACGTGTTTACCTTTAGGCTTTTCCGTTTTATGCCACTCATGAAACATCCTCCTGACTTCATCATCAGCTCTGATACTTCTACTGACTGAAGATCGGCCTGCAGTACAAGTGTAATTTTTAGAACACAACAAGAGTAGAAATATAAATATTACTGACTTGAGTCATTCTTTATTGTGTACAGAAAGATAGATTAACACTAGTACACTTTGACATCATTCACTTTGTGCACAACAAACAACGCCAACACAAAGATCAATAGCTCAGAGTCAGGTGTCCAATGCATGCCATTAATTATCATCATTTATTACCTGTTACTTCTCATCTTAAGTTAACGGGCCGTCTCTTTCGCCATCATCATGACGGACGGTGCTGTTTAAGTCACAGTCATTTGCATTGCGCAGCAGATTGAGTGAGTGCCCTTCCTGTATTGAATTAAAAGCAATGTATCACCAAGATGCAGGAGAGAAGTACACATTTCTTGTTTGCCAGAAGAGGAAAATTAGTAATTACTAGTGTGTTCTGTAGAAAGTTGATTAGTGGCAGTGCACAATTACATCAATTCATGCGAAACACACCACAAAATCTACATCATTCAGTCTGCTATTCTGCGGCCAATGCATGGCATCAATCATTACCTGTTGCATCTCATCTCGTTAACGCTGCAGGCCGTCTCTTTCGCCATCATCATGATGGACGGTGCTGTTAAGTCACAGTCATTTGCATTGCGCAGCAGATTGAGTGAGTGCCCTTCCTGTATTGAATTAAAAGCAATGTATCACCAAGATGCAGGAGAGAAGTACACATTTCTTGTTTGCCAGAAGAGGAAAATTAGTAATTACTAGTGTGTTCTGTAGAAAGTTGATTAGTGGCAGTGCACAATTACATCAATTCATGCGAAACACACCACAAAATCTACATCATTCAGTCTGCTATTCTGCGGCCAATGCATGGCATCAATCATTACCTGTTGCATCTCATCTCGTTAACGCTGCAGGCCGTCTCTTTCGCCATCATCATGATGGACGGTGCTGTTAAGTCACAGTCATTTGCATTGCGCAGCAGATTGAGTGAGTGCCCTTCCTGTATTGAATTAAAAGCAATGTATCACCAAGATGCAGGAGAGAAGTACACATTTCTTGTTTGCCAGAAGAGGAAAATTAGTAATTACTAGTGTGTTCTGTAGAAAGTTGATTAGTGGCAGTGCACAATTACATCAATTCATTCATGCGCAACACACACAACAAAATCTACATCACTCAGTCTGCTTTTCTGCGGACAATGCATGGCATCAATCATTACCTGTTGCATCTTATTTTCAGTTAATGGCCAGTCTCTCTCGGCTCTGAAGGAGGATAGCTATAGAAGTCATCAGATTCATGGTCCACTTGTTTTGGAAGGACGAGGAAAGTTTGAATTTGTTGTTACCATCATCCAATCATCATTCATGAGGGAAATGGAATTGACCAGGAGATGCAGTATGATCGAGCGGAGGAGCTGGATTCTGAGGACTGTAGTGTCAAATGGCAGACACCTGAAACTTGTATCTTAAATTAGAAGATTAGAAGACGGTGATAATGCATTGGTTGCGATTCACAAGTTTATAACCGGAACAACAGACACAAACAAAGGGGGAAAAAAGGGAGGAAGACAGTAAGTGCGAGCCTAATTGTCAGGGAAGTATAGCTCGTCCTCAAACTCTGGGGGATCTTCCAGTAGTAGGTAATCATCTGACACAATACTACCGTCACCTGAGCCGCTGTCCTCATCTTCCTCTGTTGATTCATGCATTGTGTAATTCGGTGGTATGAAGTGCTGATTCATTTTGATCATTGTTAACCTCTCCACGTTTTTGGGAGATAGACTGGTCCTTCTCAAGGTTACAATGGAACCAGCAGCACTGAAAACACGTTCGGAAGAGACACTTGCGACAGGGCAAGCCAGATAGCTTATCGCCAGCCTGCTGAGCTGTGGCCATTCAGACCTTTTCCTATACCAATACTGCACTGGGTTTTGATCAACGTACACCTCTGTTGGATCGTCCAGATAGGCCTGGACCATCCGCTCAATGTTCAGGGTTGCTGCTGGTAAGCTTTTGTGCTGTTTTTTCTGTGCATCAGCACTGTGCTTACGGCCCATCTTTACATACCAATCTGATAATGATTGTACTCGGCCGAATGATCCAGTTATTGTTTTTGTAGTCGATGGTGATGGTGAGTGTTGCGATTGTGAGCCAACCGCACTGCCCTCAGCCGACGAAGTTGCACTTGATTCTGCATGGCCTGCTTCAGTATCAGTACTTGTTGTGGGTTGATGTGGCGGGCTTTTAATTAGCAGCCCTTCGTTTTCAAACTTGATGGCTGCTTCAGCTATACAACTTTTGTAGCGGGCAACATCAGTGTCGGAAAAAGAACGGAATAGTCCTAATTTTGCACGTGGATCCAGAATTGTGGCACAAATGTAATGGTCTTGTGACAAAATTTTATTTTGTATCCTTACATTTTCTGATAAGCGCCTGGATAAGCTCTCCACCAAGTCATGGGCTTGCCTTCTGTCCTCTACACCTTTGTAGGATTCAGACACATTATTCAGCTCATGCTCTAGCATTTGCAACAATGGGATCGCTTGGCCCATTGTACAGTCCTCCTTGCTGACTTCACGTGTGAAGACCTCAAAAGGAGACAGCATCTCAGTCAGGCATTGAATTAGGGTCCATTGCTCCCTCTGAAGGGTCATGCCTTTAACACTAGCATCACTGCCTTTGTACCAGACATAATCATTGAGTGACCTGTGCTGTTCGTACAGACGATCAAGCATGTAATACGTTGAGTTCCAACGTGTTGCCACCTCCTGGATGAGTGCCTTGACTGGCACCCTACGCTCACGTTGGAAGATCCTCAGCTGCTTCCGAGCTTTAAAAGAATGGCTGAAATGAGTGCATATTCTTCGGCAGATGGACAGTAAATTGCTTACTATGGGTTCTTTTTTCAGAAAGTCTTGCACTATAATGTTTATGCAGTGTGCCAAACACGGAACCCTGAAATAGGAACCAAGTTCCATGGCCTTAAGTACATTACTGCCATTGTCTGTGGCAACAAAACCAATACCAAGCCCTCTGGGCTGCAGCCATTCCAAAACCTTGGTGCGAAACTCTTCTAAAATGTTTTCAGCCGTATGAGATTTCTCTATGGCGAACATGGCTACAGTTGCATGTTTCCGAGTACCTTCAAAAATCGCAGCTGTGTCAACAACACCTCGTGCAGATAGTAGATCTTTAACCCCCACAAAAGAGATCCAGTGTGCAGTGATACACATGTAATCTGTGGCTTGGCAACTGGTCCACATGTCTGTTGTCAGGTGGATATTGTGCACAGCACTCTTCTGCAAAGCTTGTCCAACCAATTCCAGCACATCATGATGTAGTGCCGGAACAGCAATTCTTGCGAAATAGGACCGGCTTGGAACTTTCCATTTCGGGCAGATGGCAGACACAAATTCAAGGAAACCCACCCCTTCCACAAATGAAAAAGGAAGAAGGTCCAGCGCTAACATTTTAGCCAGCTTCGCATTGTACAATCGTGCCGTTGGGTGGTTGCGTTGGAACTGCCCCTCCAACCTAAACATGCTGTCAATGGTAGGCTGGCTTACTTTCCTTAGTGGTGCCATTAACCCACTAAGGCTCAACGACACAGATTGTCTCATTGAGGTACTCGCCGCCGGTCGCCTTGGTGTCTCACCCACACTCTGAGTATGGCTCTTACTGCGGTGCCACTCTGATGTTACTGAGGAGGATGTGGGCGTTACCACTGCAGTGACTGCACTACTGGAGACAGGGCTAGAAATGCCTCCCTGTTCTTCACCTGCCACCACAATAATATCGCTCCCTGATTCCTGACCAACTTCAAAGGGTTTAGTTTTCCTACTTTCTTTTAACTTAAGTAGGTGATCCTCCCACACAATAGTGTGGTGTGTTCTGAGATGACTTGCTTGTCCTCCGGTACCATAGTTTGTACCAAGCTTACCACGCCGAACACCTTGCCGACAAATTGCGCATATAGCAACGTTCTCCTCCTTGGCGCTAACAGAAAAGAAGTCCCAAACTGGGGAGGAGAACTTTCTGGCACTGCTGGATGTGCCACTTTCAACACCAGATGAACTTGAGGGGGTCCTTGAAAATATGTGACCCTGTCCACCTACACTGTGACTTTTACTACCACTTCCTACTGAGGTGGTTGAGCTGGATGTAGGTCCCTGCCGGGCCTTGGAAAATATGGCAGCTGGAGGTAGTGGTGGTGTAACCTGTGTTGGTGAGATCCGTGCTGCATCCCGCTCAGTAGCAGCCTTTCTGGATAGGGTTAGAATGTCGGTCTCCAATCCCTTTGGGGCGGGAGTAATGTGCGTGATGACTGGCTCGTCTTCATCAACATCATCACCCCCCTCTTCTACATCTACCTCCATAACTCTAAGTTTTTCTGGGACCTTCCTTTTCAGAAGCAATGTCTTGTGGCGTACTTCACTCTCAGACCGAGCTGGTGGGACCCAAGTGTCATCACGATCATCAGAAGCGGGGCTTGAAGAAGAAGATGATGGACTAAGCCTCCTTTTCCTTGCTGGTGGTCTGGAAGACAATAGATGTTCTGGAACAGTGGTTTGACTTCGCTCCGCTTTGTCTGCAGGAAGCTCGATTTCCTGAAATGCCCCTACGTCAGGAGCAACAACTACTATGGTGGGCTGTTGTGGCGGCTGCTGCTGTTCTGGTTGCGGCGGCTGCTGCTGCTGGTCTGGTTGCGGCGGCTGCTGCTGCTGGTCTGGTTGCGGCGGCTGCTGCTGCTGGTCTGGTTGCGGCGGCTGCTGCTGCTGTTCTGGTTGCGGCGGCTGCTGCTGCTGTTCTGGTTGCGCCGGCTGCTGCTGCTGTTCTGGTTGCGCCGGCTGCTGCTGCTGTTCTGGTTGCGCCGGCTGCTGCTGCTGTTCTGGTTGCGCCGGCTGCTGCTGCTGTTCTGGTTGCGCCGGCTGCTGCTGCTGTTCTGGTTGCGCCGGCTGCACACTGATCTGCTGAGTTTGCGCCTGCGTTGAACTTGATTGTGTACTACTTTGCGGTAATGACATTTCTTCAACACCGCTGCCCGTTAGTAGACTGGCTACCTCTGCGACAGTAAAGCCCTTGGGCCTAGGTTGGTGGGGTTGCTGGACCGCTGTGCTGCTCCCAGCTTGGTTCCCGGACAACGCTTTGGTGCCAAAAAAAACCTTGGCCGGCACACCACCAGTCGTGGTTAATGGCACTTCCTTTTTCTGTTCCTTCTTCTCACCAGCAACTTTCTTGGTACTGGACCTGGTACCTTTCTTTGGGGCCATCTTATTCCGACGTCAGGCAGGAGGCAGATGCACAACAAGTTCTGGTCACACGTGGGCGTGATGCGCAGCAGGACTTCTGTCTGGCTGGCAGTACAACGGGTAGCCAGGTGATGCCGATGACACCTCCTACTCTGTCTTTTGTGCACCTAAAAGCAAAGAAGACAGGAGAAGAACATCAGTGAAATGTTGCATTTGTTTTTGTGGTTCAGTTACTTAGTACTGTACTAGTGCAAACAAAAGATAGTCTAGCCATTTATGAATTTTTTTTAACTAGAGCTATGTTATACTACTAGTACTGTGTACAGCCACACTACACTCTCAGGAAGGTGATGTCTAAAAATTCAACAGATCACATAGAAAACACTTGATCAATAAAGCTGTGGCTACCTGCTCTGGTAGCAGTGGATGAAAGCAGGCCTGCTGGCAGACAAGGCCAGGCAAGCTTGCAGGCCTAGGCCTCAAAATGGCCACCAGCCACATGTCCAGGCCCAACAACATCAGCAAGGCCACCCCAAAAAACACACTTCCCCAACTCAATCCAATGCCATCCATGCCCAAAATGATGTCTAAAATCAACAGAACACACAGAAAACAGTAGATTACTAAAGCTGTGGCTACCTGCTCTGGTAGCAGTGGATGAAAGCAGGCCTGTTGGCAGACAAGGCCAGGCAAGCTTGCAGGCCTAGGCCTCAAAATGGCCACCAGCCACATGGCGAGCCCCAACAGCATCAGCAAGGCCACCCCAAAAAACACACTTCCCCAACTCAATCCAATGCCATCCATGCCCAAAATGATGTCTAAAATCAACAGAACACACAGAAAACAGTAGATTACTAAAGCTGTGGCTACCTGCTCTGGTAGCAGTGGATGAAAGCAGGCCTGTTGGCAGACAAGGCCAGGCAAGCTTGCAGGCCTAGGCCTCAAAATGGCCACCAGCCACATGGAGAGCCCCAACAGCATCAGCAAGGCCACCCCAAAATACACACTTCCCCAACTCAATCCAATGCCATCCATGCCCAAAATGATGTCTAAAATCAACAGAACACACAGAAAACAGTAGATTACTAAAGCTGTGGCTACCTGCTCTGGTAGTAGTGGATGAAAGCAGGCCTGCTGGCAGACAAGGCCAGGCAAGCTTGCAGGCCTAGGCCTCAAAATGGCCACCAGCCACATGGCGAGCCCCAACAGCATCAGCAAGGCCACCCCAAAATACACACTTCCCCAACTCAATCCAATGGCATCCATGCCCAAAATGATGTCTAAAATCAACAGAACACACAGAAAACAGTAGATTACTAAAGCTGTGGCTACCTGCTCTGGTAGCAGTGGATGAAAGCAGGCCTGCTGGCAGACAAGGGCAGGCAAGCTTGCAGGCCTAGGCCTCAAAATGGCCACCAGCCACATGGAGAGCCCCAACAACATCAGCAAGGCCACCCCAAAATACACACTTCCCCAACTCAATCCAATGGCATCCATGCCCAAAATGATGTCTAAAATCAACAGAACACACAGAAAACAGTAGATTACTAAAGCTGTGGCTACCTGCTCTGGTAGCAGTGGATGAAAGCAGGCCTGCTGGCAGACAAGGCCAGGCAAGCTTGCAGGCCTAGGCCTCAAAATGGCCACCAGCCACATGGCGAGCCCCAACAACATCAGCAAGGCCACCCCAAAATACACACTTCCCCAACTCAATCCAATGCCATCCATGCCCAAAATGATGTCTAAAATCAACAGAACACACAGAAAACAGTAGATTACTAAAGCTGTGGCTACCTGCTCTGGTAGCAGTGGATGAAAGCAGGCCTGCTGGCAGACAAGGCCAGGCAAGCTTGCAGGCCTAGGCCTCAAAATGGCCACCAGCCACATGGCGAGCCCCAACAACATCAGCAAGGCCACCCCAAAATACACACTTCCCCAACTCAATCCAATGCCATCCATGCCCAAAATGATGTCTAAAATCAACAGAACACACAGAAAACAGTAGATTACTAAAGCTGTGGCTACCTGCTCTGGTAGCAGTGGATGAAAGCAGGCCTGCTGGCAGACAAGGCCAGGCAAGCTTGCAGGCCTAGGCCTCAAAATGGCCACCAGCCACATGGCGAGCCCCAACAACATCAGCAAGGCCACCCCAAAATACACACTTCCCCAACTCAATCCAATGGCATCCATGCCCAAAATGATGTCTAAAATCAACAGAACACACAGAAAACAGTAGATTACTAAAGCTGTGGCTACCTGCTCTGGTAGCAGTGGATGAAAGCAGGCCTGCTGGCAGACAAGGCCAGGCAAGCTTGCAGGCCTAGGCCTCAAAATGGCCACCAGCCACATGGCGAGCCCCAACAACATCAGCAAGGCCACCCCAAAATACACACTTCCCCAACTCAATCCAATGCCATCCATGCCCAAAATGATGTCTAAAATCAACAGAACACACAGAAAACAGTAGATTACTAAAGCTGTGGCTACCTGCTCTGGTAGCAGTGGATGAAAGCAGGCCTGCTGGCAGACAAGGCCAGGCAAGCTTGCAGGCCTAGGCCTCAAAATGGCCACCAGCCACATGGAGAGCCCCAACAACATCAGCAAGGCCACCCCAAAATACACACTTCCCCAACTCAATCCAATGCCATCCATGCCCTAAATGTGATTGAAAATGAAATATATTCAAAAAACAAAAGGAACAGTTGCTTCATCATGCACACACACACCCATGAGGCCATGCCCATGGCTAGCTCGGGCCTACTACTACAACCCACAAAATTAAAATAAATTAAAAAAAAAAAAAAGGAATGATGATAATTAATTATCAAAAATAAATTGTAGTTACACAACAACTGCAATGCCCACAATCAAACACAACAACCACTTACTTGTAAAATATCCTATTCCAAAAATCCTGAAATCCAATTGCAATGATGCAGCAGACAAAAAGAGAGATCTTTCCAGCTCCAAATCCAAAGGCAGAATGAGCAGGAGATGGACAAAGCACTGGGAGGAGCCTGCTGGACAGGAACAGGAAGTTGGAGAATCTGTGTCACTTCCTCCCTCTCTCCACTTTGTAAAAAAAAAATGAATCCTGGAGTCCTTGCACAAAAAAGGAAAGCCAAATGTGAATGTAAGGAGTTCTTTTCATCCAAAATCAGTATTTGCAGATGGTTTCATGCTGCTAGAGCCGATATTCCTCTCCAAATTGTAAATTTTACATTGTTGAGTTCTCCAGCTTCACATTACTTCCGCCGGCGTGTCGAAAACGATATGATCGCGTTCTCTTCTTTGTCCCTGTCGCGTTGGATATGACGTGTTCGCGGTCTCTTTCTCCTGTTCGCGTTCGATTTCATGTGCCCGCGTCCTCATTCTCTGGCTCGCGATGTAGAATGACATGTTCGAGATCTCAATCTTCTCATACTCGCGCGGTGCATGATCGCGAGAAGAAATACCTGATCGCGCGACAAATGACGTGATCGCGTGAAAAATGACTTGAATGCGGCCGCGAACTCTCGCGAGACAGCGCAAAATGGCTACCAAAATCCAACATCTCGTGGAGAACGCGACCGGGTCAAGAAAACTTGTCGGAGAACGCAGGGATTCAGGTAAGGCGATCGCGCGCGCGCGAGAATGTATTGTTTTACAGCGCGAGCAAGAAAAAAATTATCGCTAAGCTGCGGAATGCGGAAATTTTGACATTTTCGCGCTTTCCGCGGAACGCGAGAATGCCAAAATATCGCAACTTCCGCGAACGGAACGGAATTTTGGCCCAGGCCTAATGCTGGGGTGATGTTTCAGGGTTTAGAGCAGTGGTGTTCGGGCAGTGTAGGTGTCGTGCTCGGGGTGATGAATCAGGGTTTAGGGCAGTGCAGTGGTGTTCGGGCAGTGTAGGGGGTCGTGCTGGGAGTGGTGTTTCAGGGTTTAGCGCAGTGCAGTGGTGTTCGGGAAGTGTAGGGGTCGTGCAGGGGCTGATGATTCAGGATTTAGGGCAGTGCAGTGGTGTTCGGGCAGTGTAGGGGGTCTTGCTGGGGCTTGTGTTTTAGGGTTTAGGTCTGTGCAGTGGTGTTCGGGCAGTGTAGGGGGTCTTGCTGGGGCTGATGTTTTAGGGTTTAGGGCAGTGCAGTGGGGTTCGGGCAGTGTAGGGGCTTGTGCTGGGGTGGTGTTTCAGGGTTTAGGCAGTGCAGTGGTGTTCGGGCAGTGTAGGGGGTCGTGCTGGGGCTGGTGTTTCAGGGTTTAGGGCAGTGCACTAGTGTTCGGGCAGTGTAGGTGGATGTGCTGGGGCTGGTGTTTCAGGGTATAGGGCAGTGCAGTGGTGTTCGGGCAGTGTAGGGGGTCTTGCTGGGGCTGGTGATTCAGGGTTTAGGACAGTGCAGTGGGGTTCGGGCCGTGTAGGGGGTCTTGCTGGGGCTGGTGATTCAGGGTTTGGGGCAGTGTAGTGGTGTTCGGGCAGTGTAGGGGGTCGTGCAGGGGCTGGTGTTTCAGGGTTTAGGGCAGTGCAGTGGTGTTCGGGCAGTGTAGGGGGTCGTGCTGGGGCTGGTGTTTCAGGGATTAGGGAAGTGCAGTGGTGTTCGGGCAGTGTAGGGGGTCTTGCTGGGGCTGGTATTTCGGGGTTTAGGGCAGTAGTGTTCGGGCAGTGTATATGGTCTTGCTTGAGATGATGTTTCAGGGTTTAGGGCAGTGCAGTGATGTTCCGGTAGTGTAGGGGGTCGTGCTCGGGGTGGTGATTCAGGGTTTAGGGTAGTGTAGGGGGTCGTACAGGGGCTGGTGTTTCAGGGTATAGGGCAGTGCGGTGGTGTTCGGGCAGTCTAGGGGGCCATGCAGGGGCTGGTGTTTCAGGGTTTAGGGCAATGCAGTGGTGTTCGGGCAGTGTAGGGAGTCGTGCTGGGGCTCGTGTTTCAGGGTTTAGGGCAGTGCAGTGGTGTTCGGGCAGTGCAGGGGGTCTTGCTGGGGCTGGTGTTTCAGGGTTTAGGGCAGTGCAGTGGTTTTCGGGCAGTGTAGGGGGTCGTGCAGGGGCTGGTGTTTCTGGTTTTAGGGCAGTGCAGTGGTGTTCGGGCAGTGTAGGGGGTCGTGCAGGGGCTGGTGTTTCAGGGTTTAGGGCAGTGCAGTGGTGTTCGGGCCGTGTAGGGGGTCTTGCTGGGGCTGGTGATTCAGGGTTTGGGGCAGTGTAGTGGTGTTTGGGCAGTGTAGGGGGTCGTGCAGAGGCTTGTGTTTCAGGGTTTAGGGCAGTGCAGTGGTGTTCGGGCAGTGTAGGGGGTCGTGCTGGGGCTGGTGTTTCAGGGATTAGGGAAGTGCAGTGGTGTTCGGGCAGTGTAGGGGGTCTTGCTGGGGCTGGTGTTTCGGGGTTTAGGGCAGTAGTGTTCGGGCAGTGTATGGGGTCTTGCTTGAGATGATGTTTCAGGGTTTAGGGCAGTGCAGTGATGGTCCGGTAGTGTAGGGGGTCGTGCTCGGGGTGATGATTCAGGGTTTAGGGTAGTGTAGGGGGTCGTACAGGGGCTGGTGTTTCAGGGTATAGGGCAGTGCGGTGGTGTTCGGGCAGTGTAGGGGGTCATGCTGGGGCTGGTCTTTCAGGGTTTAGGGCAGTGCGGTGGTGTTCGGGCAGTGTAGGGGTCGTGTTGGGGCTGGTGGTTTAGGGCAGTGCAGTGGAGTTCGGGCAGTGTAGGGGGTCGTGCTGGGAGTGGTGTTTCAGGGTTTAGGGCAGTGCAGTGGTGTTCGGGCAGTGTAGGGGGTCTTGCTGGGGCTGGTGTTTCGGGGTTTAGGGCAGTAGTGTTCGGGCAGTGTATGGGGTCTTGCTTGAGATGATGTTTCAGGGTTTAGGGCAGTGCAGTGATGTTCCGGTAGTGTAGGGGGTCGTGCTCGGGGTAGTGTTTCAGGGTTTAGGGCAGTCTAGGGGGTCGTGCAGGGGCTGGTGTTTCAGGGTTTAGGGCATTGCAGTGGTGTTCAGGCAGTGCAGGGGGTCGTGCTGGGGCTGGTGTTTCAGGGTTTAGGGCAATGCAGTGGTGTTCGGGCAGTGTAGGGGTCGTGCTGGGGCTGGTGTTTCAGGGTTTAGGGCAGTGCAGTGGTGTCCAGGCAGTGTAGGGAGTCATGCAGGGGCTGGTGTTTCAGGGTTTAGGGCAGAGCAGTGGTGTTCGGGGAGTGTAGGGGGTCGTGCAGGGGCTGGTGTTTCAGGATTTAGGGCAGTGCAGTGGTGTTCGGGCAGTGTAGGGGGTCGTGCAGGGGCTAGTGTTTCAGGGTTGAGGGCAGTGAAGTGGTGTTCAGGCAGTGTAGGGGGTCGTGCTGGGGCTGGTGTTTCAGGGTTTAGGGAAGTGCAGTGATGTTTGGTCAGTGTAGGTGGTCTTGCTGGGGCTGGTGTTTCAGGGTTTAGGGCAGTGCAGTGGTGTTCGGGCAGTGTAGGGGGTCGTGCTGGGGGTGGTGTTTCAGGTTTTAGGGCAGTAGTTTTCGGGCAGTGTACGGGGTCTTGCTTGGGATGATGTTTCAGGCTTTAGAGCAGTGCAGTAGTTTTCGGGCAGTGTAGGTGCTGATGCTGGGGGTGATGTTTCAGGGTTTAGGGCAGTGGTGTTCGGGCAGTGTAGGTGTCGTGCTCGGGGTGATGAATCAGGGTTTAGGGCAGTGCAGTGGTGTTCGGGCAGTGTAGGGGGTCGTGCTGGGAGTGGTGTTTCAGGGTTTAGCGAAGTGCAGTGGTGTTCGGGAAGTGTAGGGGTCGTGCAGGGGCTGATGATTCAGGATTTAGGGCAGTGCAGTGGTGTTCGGGCAGTGTAGGGGGTCTTGCTGGGGCTTGTGTTTTAGGGTTTAGGTCTGTGCAGTGGTGTTCGGGCAGTGTAGGGGGTCTTGCTGGGGCTGATGTTTTAGGGTTTAGGGCAGTGCAGTGGGGTTCGGGCAGTGTAGGGGCTTGTGCTAAGGGTGGTGTTTCAGGGTTTAGGCAGTGCAGTGGTGTTCGGGCAGTGTAGGGGGTCGTGCTGGGGCTGGTGTTTCAGGGTTTAGGGCAGTGCAGTAGTGTTCGGGCAGTGTAGGCGGATGTGCTGGGGGTGGTGTTTCAGGGTTTAGGGCAGTATAGTGGTGTAAGGGCAGTGTAGGGGGTTGTGCTGGGGCTGGTGTTTCAGGGTTTAGGGCAGTGCAGTGTTGTTCGGGCAGTGTAGGGGGTCGTGCTGGGGCTGGTGTTTCAGGGTTAGGGGCAGTGCATTGGTGTTCGGGCAGTGTAGGGGTCGTGCTGGGGCTGGTGTTTCAGGGTTTAGGGCAGTGCAGTGGTGTTCAGGCAGTGTAGGGGGTCATGCAGGGGCTGGTGTTTCAGGGTTTAGGGCAGTGCAGTGGTGTTCGGGCAGTGTAGGGGGTCATGCAGGGGCTGGTGTTTCAGAGTTTAGGGCAGTGCAGTGGTGTTCGGGCAGTGTAGGGGGTCTTCCAGGGGCTGGTGTTTCCGGGTTTAGGGCAGTGCAGTGGTGTTCGGGCAGTGTAGGAGGTTGTGCTGGGGGTGGTGTTTCAGGGTTTAGGGCAGTCTAGGGGGGCGTGCATGGGCTGGTGTTTCAGGGTTTAGGGCAGTGCAGTGGTGTTCGGGCAGTGTAGGGGTTCGTGCTGTGGGTGGTGTTTCAGGGATTAGGGCAGTGCAGTGGTGTTCGGGCAGTGTAGAGGGTCGTGCAGGGGTGGTGTTTCAGAGTTTAGGGCAGTGGTGTTAGGGCAGTGTAGGGGGTCGTGTTTCATGGTTTAGGGTAGTGCAGTGGTGTTCCGGCAGTGTAGGGGGTCGTGCTGGGGGTGGTGTTTCAGGGTTTAGGGCAGTCTAGGGGGTCGTGCAGGGGCTGGTGTTTCAGGGTTTAGGGCAGTGCAGTGGTGTTCAGGCAGTGCAGGGGTCGTGCTGGGGCTAGTGCTTCAGGGTTTAGGGCAGTGCAGTGGTATTCAGGCAGTGTAGGGGTTGTGCTGGAGCTGGTGTTTCAGGGTTTAGGGCAGTGCAGTGGTGTCCGGGCAGTGTAGGGGGTCGTGCAGGGGCTGGTGTTTCAGGGTTTAGGGCAGAGCAGTGGTGTTCGGGGAGTGTAGGGGGTTGTGCAGGAGCTGGTGTTTCAGGGTTTAGGGCAGTGCAGTGGTGTTCGGGCAGTGTAGGGGGTCGTGCAGAGGCTGGTGTTTCAGGGTTTAGGGCAGTGAAGTTGTGTTCGGGCAGTGTAGGGGGTTGTGCTGGGGATGGTGTTTCAGGGTTTAGGGCAGTGAAGTGGTGTTCGGGCAGTGTAGGGGGTCATGCTGGGGGTGGTGTATCAGGGTTTAGAGCAGTGCAGTGGTGTTCGGGCAGTATAGGGGTCTTGCTGAGACTGGTGTTTCAGGGTTTACGGCAGTGCAGTGGTGTTCGGGCAGTGTAGGGGGTCCTGCTGTGGGTGGTGTTTCAGGGTTTAGGGCAGTGCAGTGGTGTTCGGGCAGTGTAGGGGGTCTTGCTGGGGCTGGTGTTTCAGGGTTTAGGGCAGTAGTGTTCGGGCAGTGTATGGGGTCTTGCTTGAGATGATGTTTCAGGGTTTAGGGCAGTGCAGTGATGTTGCGGTAGTGTAGGGGGTCGTGCTGGGGGTGGTGATTCAGGGTTTAGGGTAGTGTAGGGGGTCATACAGGGGCTAGTGTTTCAGGGTATAGGGCAGTGCAGTGGTGTTCGGGCAGTGTAGGGGGTCATGCTGGGGCTGGTGTTTCAGGGTTTAGGGCAGTGCGGTGGTGTTGGGCAGTGTAGGGGTCGTGTTGGGGCTGGTGGTTTAGGGCAGTGCAGTGGTGTTCGGGAAGTGTGGGGTGTCGTGCTGGGAGTGGTGTTTCAGGGTTTAGGGCAGTGCAGTGGTGTTCTGGCAGTGTAGGGGGTCATGCTGGGGGTGATGTTTCAGGTTTTAGGGCAGTCTAGGGGGTCGTGCAGGGGCTGGTGTTTCAGGGTTTAGGGCAGTGCAGTGGTGTTCAGGCAGTGCAGGGGGTCTTGCTGGGGCTAGTGTTTCAGGGTTTAGGTCAGTGCAGTGGTATTCAGGCAGTGTAGGGGTCGTGCTGGGGCTGGTGTTTCAGGGTTTAGGGCAGTGCAGTGGTGTCTGGGCAGTGTAGGGGGTCGTGCAGGGGCCGGTGTTTCAGGGTTTAGGGCAGAGCAGTGGTGTTCGGGGAGTGTAGGGGGTTGAGCAGGAGCTGGTGTTTTTGGGTTTAGGGCAGTGCAGTGGTGTTCGGGCAGTGTAGGGGGTCGTGCAGGGGCTGGTGTTTCAGGGTTTAGGGCAGTGAACTGGTGTTCGGGCAGTGTAGGGGGTCGTGCTGGGGCTGGTGTTTCAGGGTTTAGGGCAGTGAAGTGGTGTTCGGGCAGTGTAGGGGTCATGCTGGGGGTGGTGTTTCAGAGTTTAGGGCAGTTTAGTGGTGTTCCGGCAGTGTAGGGGGTCGTGCTGGGGGTGGTGTTTCAGGGTTTAGGGCAGTGTAGGGGGTCGTGCAGGGGCTAGTGTTTCAGGGTTGAGGGCAGTGAAGTGGTGTTCAGGCAGTGTAGGGGGTCGTGCTGGGGCTGGTGTTTCAGGGTTTAGGGCAGTGCAGTGGTGTTCGGGCAGTGTAGGGGGTCGTGCTGGGGGTGGTGTTTCAGGGTTTAGGGCAGTAGTGTTCGGGCAGTGTACGGGGTCTTGCTTGGGATGATGTTTCAGGCTTTAGAGCAGTGCAGTAGTTTTCGGGCAGTGTAGGTGCTGATGCTGGGGGTGATGTTTCAGGGTTTAGGGCAGTGGTGTTCGGGCAGTGTAGGTGTCGTGCTCGGGGTGATGAATCAGGGTTTAGGGCAGTGCAGTGGTGTTCGGGCAGTGTAGATGGGCCGTGCTGGGAGTGGTGTTTCAGGGTTTAGCGCAGTGCAGTGGTGTTCGGAAAGTGTAGGGGTCGTGCAGGGGCTGATGATTCAGGATTTAGGGCAGAGCAGTGGTGTTCGGGCAGTGTAGGGGGTCTTGCTGGGGCTTGTGTTTTAGGGTATAGGTCTGTGCAGTGGTGTTCGGGCAGTGTAGGGGGTCTTGCTGGGGCTGATGTTTTAGGGTTTAGGGCAGTGCAGTGGGGTTCGGGCAGTGTAGGGGCTTGTGCTGGGGGTGGTGTTTCAGGGTTTAGGCAGTGCAGTGGTGTTTGGGCAGTGTAGGGGGTCGTGCTGGGGCTGGTGTTTCAGGGTTTAGGGCAGTGCAGTAGTGTTCGGGCAGTGTAGGCGGATGTGCTGGGGGTGGTGTTTCAGAGTTTAGGGCAGTATAGTGGTGTTAGGGCAGTGTAGGGGGTTGTGCTGGGGCTGGTGTTTCAGGGTTTAGGGCAGTGCAGTGTTGTTCGGGCAGTGTAGGGGGTCGTGCTGGGGCTGGTGTTTCAGGGTTTAGGGCAGTGCAGTGGTGTTCGGGCAGTGTAGGGGGTCGTGCAGGGGCTGGTGTTTCAGAGTTTAGGGTAGTGCAGTGGTGTTCGGGCAGTGTAGGGGGTCGTGCAGGGGCTGGTGTTTCAGAGTTTAGGGCAGTGCAGTGGTGTTCGGGCAGTGTAGGGGGTCTTCCAGGGGCTGGTGTTTCCGGGTTTAGGGCAGTGCAGTGGTGTTCGGGCAGTGTAGGAGGTTGTGCTGGGGGTGGTGTTTCAGGGTTTAGGGCAGTCTAGGGGGGCGTGCATGGGCTGGTGTTTCAGGGTTTAGGGCAGTGCAGTGGTGTTCGGGCAGGGTAGGGGTTCGTGCTGTGGGTGGTGTTTCAGGGATTAGGGCAGTGCAGTGGTGTTCGGGCAGTGTAGAGGGTCGTGCAGGGGTGGTGTTTCAGAGTTTAGGGCAGTGGTGTTCGGGCAGTGTAGGGGGTCGTGCTGGGGGTGGTGTTTCATGGTTTAGGGTAGTGCAGTGGTGTTCCGGCAGTGTAGGGGGTCGTGCTTGGGGTGGTGTTTCAGGGTTTAGGGCAGTCTAGGGGGTCGTGCAGGGGCTGGTGTTTCAGGGTTTAGGGCAGTGCAGTGGTGTTCAGGCAGTGCAGGGGGTCGTGCTGGGGCTAGTGTTTCAGGGTTTAGGGCAGTGCAGTGGTATTCAGGCAGTGTAGGGGTCGTGCTGGAGCTGGTGTTTCAGGGTTTAGGGCAGTGCAGTGGTGTCCGGGCAGTGTAGGGGGTCGTGCAGGGGCTGGTGTTTCAGGGTTTAGGGCAGATCAGTGGTGTTCGGGGAGTGTAGGGGGTTGTGCAGGAGCTGGTGTTTCAGGGTTTAGGGCAGTGCAGTGGTGTTCGGGCAGTGTAGGGGGTCGTGCAGAGGCTGGTGTTTCAGGGTTTAGGGCAGTGAAGTTGTGTTCGGGCAGTGTAGGGGGTTGTGCTGGGGCTGGTGTTTCAGGTTTTAGGGCAGTGAAGTGGTGTTCGGGCAGTGTAGGGGGTCATGCTGGGGGTGGTGTATCAGGGTTTAGAGCAGTGCAGTGGTGTTCGGGCAGTATAGGGGTCTTGCTGAGACTGGTGTTTCAGGGTTTACGGCAGTGCAGTGGTGTTCGGGCAGTGTAGGGGGTCCTGCTGTGGGTGGTGTTTCAGGGTTTAGGGCAGTGCAGTGGTGTTCGGGCAGTATAGGGTGTCTTGCTGGGGCTGGTGTTTCAGGGTTTAGGGCACTAGTGTTTGGGCAGTTTACGGGGTCTTGCTTGGGATGATGTTTCAGGGTTTAGGGCAGTGCAGTGGTGTTCCGGTAGTGTAGGGGGTCGTGCTGGGGGTGGTGTTTCAGGGTTTAGGGTAGTGTAGGGGGTCGTACAGGGGCTAGTGTTTCAGGGTATAGGGCAGTGCAGTGGTGTTCGGGCAGTGTAGGGGGTCATGCTGGGGCTGGTGTTTCAGGGTTTAGGGCAGTGCGGTGGTGTTGGGCAGTGTAGGGGTCGTGTTGGGGCTGGTGGTTTAGGGCAGTGCAGTGGTGTTCGGGAAGTGTGGGGTGTCGTGCTGGGAGTGGTGTTTCAGGGTTTAGGGCAGTGCAGTGGTGTTCTGGCAGTGTAGGGGGTCATGCTGGGGGTGGTGTTTCAGGTTTTAGGGCAGTCTAGAGGGTCGTGCAGGGGCTGGTGTTTCAGGGTTTAGGGCAGTGCAGTGGTGTTCAGGCAGTGCAGGGGGTCTTGCTGGGGCTAGTGTTTCAGGGTTTAGGTCAGTGCAGTGGTATTCAGGCAGTGTAGGGGTCGTGCTGGGGCTGGTGTTTCAGGGTTTAGGGCAGTGCAGTGGTGTCCGGGCAGTGTAGGGGGTCGTGCAGGGGCCGGTGTTTCAGGGTTTAGGGCAGAGCAGTGGTGTTCGGGGAGTGTAGGGGGTTGTGCAGGAGCTGGTGTTTTTGGGTTTAGGGCAGTGCAGTGGTGTTCGGGCAGTGTAGGGGGTCGTGCAGGGGCTGGTGTTTCAGGGTTTAGGGCAGTGAAGTGGTGTTCGGGCAGTGTAGGGGGTCGTGCTGGGGCTGGTGTTTCAGGGTTTAGGGCAGTGAAGTGGTGTTCGGGCAGTGTAGGGGGTCATGCTGGGGGTGGTGTTTCAGAGTTTAGGGCAGTTTAGTGGTGTTCCGGCAGTGTAGGGGGTCGTGCTGGGGGTGGTGTTTCAGGGTTTAGGGCAGTCTAGGGGGCCGTGCAGGGGCTGGTGTTTCAGGGTTTAGGGCAGTGCAGTGGTGTTCGGGCAGTGTAGGGAGTTGTGCTGGGGCTCGTGTTTCAGGGTTTAGGGCAGTGCAGTGGTGTTCGGGCAGTGCAGGGGGTCGTGCTGGGGCTGGTGTTTCAGGGTTTAGGGCAGTGCAGTGGTGTTCAGGCAGTGTAGGGGGTCGTGCAGGGGCTGGTGCTTCTGGTTTTATGGCAGTGCAGTGGTGTTCGGGCAGTGTAGGGGGTCGTGCAGGGGCTGGTGTTTCAGGGTTTAGGGCAGTGCAGTGGTGTTCGGGCCGTGTAGGGGGTCTTGCTGGGGCTGCTGATTCAGGGTTTGGGGGAGTGTAGTTGTGTTCGGGCAGTGTAGGGGCTCTTGCTGGGGCTGGTGTTTCAGGGTTTAGGGCAGTAGTGTTCGGGCAGTGTATGGGGTCTTGCTTGAGATGATGTTTCAGGGTTTAGGGCAGTGCAGTGATGTTGCGGTAGTGTAGGGGGTCGTGCTGGGGGTGGTGATTCAGGGTTTAGGGTAGTGTAGGGGGTCGTACAGGGGCTGGTGTTTCAGGGTATAGGGCAGTGCGGTGGTGTTCGGGCAGTGTAGGGGGTCATGCTGGGGCTGGTGTTTCAGGGTGTAGGGCAGTGCGGTGGTGTTCGGGCAGTGTAGGGGTCATGTTGGGGCTGGTGGTTTAGGGCAGTGCAGTGGAGTTCGGGCAGTGCAGGGGGTCGTGCTGGGGCTGGTGTTTCAGGGTTTAGGGCAGTGCAGTGGTGTTCAGGCAGTGTAGGGGGTTGTGCAGGGGCTGGTGTTTCAGGATTTATGGCAGTGCAATGGTGTTCGGGCAGTGTAGGGGGTCGTGCAGGGGCTGGTGTTTCAGGGTTGAGGGCAGTGAAGTGGTGTTCAGGCAGTGTAGGGGGTCGTGCTGGGGCTGGGGTTTCAGGGTTTAGGGAAGTGCAGTGGTGTTTGGTCAGTGTAGGTGGTCTTGCTGGGGCTGGTGTTTCAGGGTTTAGGGCAGTGCAGTGGTGTTCGGGCAGTGTAGGGGTTCGTGCTGGGGGTGGTGTTTCAGGGTTTAGGGCAGTAGTGTTCGGGCAGTGTACAGGGTCTTGCTTGGGATGATGTTTCAGGCTTTAGGGCAGTGCAGTATTTTTCGGGCAGTGTAGGTGCTGATGCTGGGGGTGATGTTTCAGGGTTTAGGGCAGTGGTGTTCAGGCAGTGTAGGGGTCGTGCTCGGGGTGATGAATCAGGGTTTAGGGCAGTGCAGTGGTGTTCGTGCAGTGTAGGGGGTCGTGCTGGGAGTGGTGTTTCAGGGTTTAGCGCAGTGCAGTGGTGTTCGGGAAGTGTAGGGGTCGTGCAGGGGCTGATGATTCAGGGTTTAGGGCAGTGCAGTGGTGTTCGGGCAGTGTAGGGGGTCTTGCTGGGGCTTGTGTTTTAGGGTTTAGGTCTGTGCAGTGGTGTTCGGGCAGTGTAGGGGGTCTTGCTGGGGCTGATGTTTTAGGGTTTAGGGCAGTGCAGTGGGGTTCGGGCAGTGTAGGGGCTTGTGCTGGGGGTGGTGTTTCAGGGTGAGGGGCAGTGCATTGGTGTTCGGGCAGTGAAGGGGTCGTGCTGGGGCTGGTGTTTCAGGGTTTAGGGCAGTGCAGTGGTGTTCGGGCAGTGTAGGGGGTCGTGCAGGGGCTGGTGTTTCAGAGTTTAGGGCAGTGCAGTGATGTTCGGGCAGTGTAGGGGGTCTTCCAGGGGCTGGTGTTTCCGGGTTTAGGGCAGTGCAGTGGTGTTCGGGCAGTGTAGGAGGTCGTGCTGGGTGTGGTGTTTCAGGGTTTAGGGCAGTATAGTGGTGTTAGGGCAGTGTAGGGGGTTGTGCTGGGGCTGGTGTTTCAGGGTTTAGGGCAGTGCAGTGGTGTTCGGGCAGTGTAGGGGGTCATGCTGGGGCTGGTGTTTCAGGGTTAGGGGCAGTGCATTGGTGTTCGGGCAGTGAAGGGGTCGTGCTGGGGCTGGTGTTTCAGGGTTTAGGGCAGTGCAGTGGTGTTCGGGCAGTGTAGGGGGTCATGCAGGGGCTGGTGTTTCAGGGTTTAGGGCAGTGCAGTGGTGTTCGGGCAGTGTAGGGGGTCGTGCAGGGGCTGGTGTTTCATGGTTTAGGGCAGTGCAGTGATGTTCGGGCAATGTAGGGGGTCTTCCAGGGGCTGGTGTTTCTGGGTTTAGGGCAGTGCAGTGGTGTTCGGGCAGTGTAGGGGGTCGTGCTGGGGGTGGTGTTTCAGGGTTTAGGGCAGTCTAGGGGGCCGTGCAGGGGCTGATGTTTCAGGGTTTAGGGCAGTGCACTGGTGTTCGGGCAGTGTAGTGAGTTGTGCTGGGGCTCGTGTTTCAGGGTTTAGGGCAGTGCAGTTGTGTTCGGGCAGTGTAGGGGGTCGTGCTTGGGGTGTTGTTTCAGGGTTTAGGGCAGTGGTGTTCATGCAAGGTGTCGGGGGTCTTGCTGGGGCTGGTGTTTCAGGGTTTAGTGCAGTGCAGTGGTGTTCGGGCAGTGTAGAGCGTCGTGCAGGGGTGGTGTTTCAGGGTTTAGGACAGTGCAGTGGTGTTGAGGCAGTGTAGGGGCTTGTGCTGGGGCTGGTGTTTCAGGGTTTAGGGCGGTGCATGGTGTTCGGGCAGTGTAGGGGGTCATGCTTGGGATGATGTTTCAGGGTTTAGGGCAGTGCAGTGGTGTTCGGGCAGTGTAGGGGGGTCGTGCTGAGGGTGGTGTTTTAGAGTTTAGGGCAGTGCAGTGGTGTTCCGGCATTGTAGGGGGTCGTGCTGGGGGTGGTGTTTCAGGGTTTAGGGCAGTCTAGGGGGAAGTGCAGGGGCTGGTGTTTCAGGGTTTAGGGCAGTGCAGTGGTGTTCGGGCAGTTTAGGGAGTCGTGCTGGGGCTCGTGTTTCAGGGTTTAGGGCAGTGCAGTGGTGTTCGGGCAGTGCAGGGGGTCGTGCTGGGGCTGGTGTTTCAGGGTTTAGGGCAGTGCAGTGGTGTTCGGGCAGTGTAGGGGGTCGTGCAGGGGCTGGTGTTTCAGGTTTTAGGGCAGTGCAGTGGTGTTCCGGCAGTGTAGGGGGTCGTGCAGGGGCTGGTGTTTCAGGGTTTAGGGCAGTGCAGTGGTGTTCGGGCAGTGTAGGGGGTCGTGCTGGGGCTGGTGTTTCAGGGATTAGGGAAGTGCAGTGGTGTTCGGGCAGTGTAGAGGGTCTTGCTGGGGCTGGTGTTTCAGGGTTTGGGCAGTAGTGTTCGGGCAGTGTATGGGGTCTTGCTTGAGATGATGTTTCAGGGTTTAGGGCAGTGCAGTGGTGTCCGGGCAGTGTAGGGGGTCGTGCAGGGGCTGGTGTTTCAGGGTTTAGGGCAGAGCAGTGGTGTTCGAGGAGTGTAGGGGGTTGTGCAGGAGCTGGTGTTTCAGGGTATAGGGCAGTGCAGTGGTGTTTGGGCAGTGTAGGGGGTCGTGCAGAGGCTGGTGTTTCAGGGTTTAGGGCAGTGAAGTGGTGTTCGGGCAGTGTAGGGGGTCGTGCTGGGACTGGTGTTTCAGGGTTTAGGGCAGTGAAGTGGTGTTCGGGCAGTGTAGGGGCTCATGCTGGGGGTGGTGTTTCAGAGTTTAGGGCAGTGCAGTGATGTTCCGGCAGTGTAGGGGGTCGTGCTGGGGGTGGTGTTTCAGGGTTTAGGGCAGTCTAGGGGGCCGTGCAGGGGCTGGTGTTTCAGGGTTTAGGGCAATGCAGTGGTGTTCGGGCAGTGTAGGGAGTCGTGCTGGGGCTCGTGTTTCAGGGTTTAGGGCAGTGCAGTGGTGTTCGGGCAGTGCAGGGGGTCATGCTGGGGCTGGTGTTTCAGGGTTTAGGGCAGTGCAGTGGTGTTCGGGCAGTGTAGGGGGTCGTGCAGGGGCTGGTGTTTCTGGTTTTAGGGCAGTGCAGTGGTGTTCGGGCAGTGTAGGGGGTCATGCAGGGGCTGGTGTTTCAGGGTTTAGGGCAGTGCAGTGGTGTCCGGGCAGTGTAGGGGGTCGTGCAGGGGCTGGTGTTTCAGGGTTTAGAGCAGAGCAGTGGTGTTCGGGGAGTGTAGGGGGTTGTGCAGGAGCTGGTGTTTCAGGGTTTAGGGCAGTGCAGTGGTGTTCGGGCAGTGTAGGGGGTCGTGCAGAGGCTGGTGTTTCAGGGTTTAGGGCAGTGAAGTGGTGTTCGGGCAGTGTAGGGGGTCGTGCTGGGGCTGGTGTTTCAGGGTTTAGGGCAGTGAAGTGGTGTTCGGGCAGTGTAGGGGATCATGCTGGGGGTGGTGTATCAGGGTTTAGAGCAGTGCAGTGGTGTTCGGGCAGTATAGGGGTCTTGCTGAGACTGGTGTTTCAGGGTTTAAGGCAGTGCAGTGGTGTTCGGGCAGTGTAGGGGGTCCTGCTGTGGGTGGTGTTTCAGGGTTTAGGGCAGTGCAGTGGTGTTCGGGCAGTATAGGGTGTCTTGCTGGGGCTGGTGTTTCAGGGTTTAGGGCACTAGTGTTTGGGCAGTTTACGGGGTCTTGCTTGGGATGATGTTTCAGGGTTTAGGGCAGTGCAGTGGTGTTCCGGTAGTGTAGGGGGTCGTGCTGGGGGTGGTGTTTCAGGGTTTAGGGTAGTGTAGGGGGTCGTACAGGGGCTAGTGTTTCAGGGTATAGGGCAGTGCAGTGGTGTTCGGGCAGTGTAGGGGGTCATGCTGGGGCTGGTGTTTCAGGGTTTAGGGCAGTGCGGTGCTGTTGGGCAGTGTAGGGGTCGTGTTGGGGCTGGTGGTTTAGGGCAGTGCAGTGGTGTTCGGGCAGTGTGGGGTGTCGTGCTGGGAGTGGTGTTTCAGGGTTTAGAGCAGTGCAGTGGTGTTCTGGCAGTGTAGGGGGTCATGCTGGGGGTGGTGTTTCAGGTTTTAGGGCAGTCTAGGGGGTCATGCAGGGGCTGGTGTTTCAGGGTTTAGGGCAGTGCAGTGGTGTTCAGGCAGTGCAGGGGGTCTTGCTAGGGCTAGTGTTTCAGGGTTTAGGGCAGTGCAGTGGTATTCAGGCAGTGTAGGGGTCGTGCTGGGGCTGGTGTTTCAGGGTTTAGGGCAGTGCAGTGGTGTCCGGGCAGTGTAGGGGGTCGTGCAGGGGCCGGTGTTTCAGGGTTTAGGGCAGAGCAGTGGTGTTCGGGGAGTGTAGGGGGTTGTGCAGGAGCTGGTGTTTTTGGGTTTAGGGCAGTGCAGTGGTGTTCGGGCAGTGTAGGGGGTCGTGCAGGGGCTGGTGTTTCAGGGTTTAGGGCAGTGAAGTGGTGTTCGGGCAGTGTAGGGGGTCGTGCTGGGGCTGGTGTTTCAGGGTTTAGGGCAGTGAAGTGGTGTTCGGGCAGTGTAGAGGGTCATGCTGGGGGTGGTGTTTCAGAGTTTAGGGCAGTTCAGTGGTGTTCCGGCAGTGTAGGGGGGTCGTGCTGGGGGTGGTGTTTCAGGGTTTAGGGCAGTCTAGGGGGCCGTGCAGGGGCTGGTGTTTCAGGGTTTAGGGCAGTGCAGTGGTGTTCGGGCAGTGTAGGGAGTTGTGCTGGGGCTCGTGTTTCAGGGTTTAGGGCAGTGCAGTGGTGTTCGGGCAGTGCAGGGGGTCGTGCTGGGGCTGGTGTTTCAGGGTTTAGGGCAGTGCAGTGGTGTTCGGGCAGTGTAGGGGGTCGTGCAGGGGCTGGTGCTTCTGGTTTTATGGCAGTGCAGTGGTGTTCGGACAGTGTAGGGGGTCGTGCAGGGGCTGGTGTTTCAGGGTTTAGGGCAGTGCAGTGGTGTTCGGGCCGTGTAGGGGGTCTTGCTGGGGCTGGTGATTCAGGGTTTGGGGCAGTGTAGTTGTGTTCGGGCAGTGTAGGGGGTCTTGCTGGGGCTGGTGTTTCAGGGTTTAGGGCAGTAGTGTTCGGGCAGTGTATGGGGTCTTGCTTGAGATGATGTTTCAGGGTTTAGGGCAGTGCAGTGATGTTGCGGTAGTGTAGGGGGTCGTGCTGGGGGTGGTGATTCAGGGTTTAGGGTAGTGTAGGGGGTCGTACAGGGGCTGGTGTTTCAGGGTATAGGGCAGTGCGGTGGTGTTCGGGCAGTGTAGGGGGTCATGCTGGGGCTGGTGTTTCAGGGTGTAGGGCAGTGCGGTGGTGTTCGGGCAGTGTAGGGGTCATGTTGGGGCTGGTGGTTTAGGGCAGTGCAGTGGAGTTCGGGCAGTGTAGGGGGTCGTGCTGGGAGTGGTGTTTCAGGGTTTAGGGCAGTGCAGTGGTGTTCCGGCAGTAAAGGGGGTTGTGCTGGGGGTAGTGTTTCAGGGTTTAGGGCAGTCTAAGGGGTCGTGCAGGTGCTGGTGTTTCAGGGTTTAGGGCATTGCAGTGGTGTTCAGGCAGTGCAGGGGGTCGTGCTGGGGCTGGTGTTTAAGGGTTTAGGGCAGTGCAGTGGTGTTCAGGCAGTGTAGGGGGTCGTGCAGGGGCTGGTGTTTCAGGATTTAGGGCAGTGCAATGGTGTTCGGGCAGTGTAGGGGGTCGTGCAGGGGCTGGTGTTTCAGGGTTGAGGGCAGTGAAGTGGTGTTCAGGCAGTGTAGGGGGTCGTGCTGGGGCTGGTGTTTCAGGGTTTAGGGAAGTGCAGTGGTGTTTGGTCAGTGTAGGTGGTCTTGCTGGGGCTGGTATTTCAGGGTTTAGGGCAATGCAGTGGTGTTCGGGCAGTGTAGGGGGTCGTGCTGGGGGTGGTGTTTCAGGGTTTAGGGCAGTAGTGTTCGGGCAGTGTACGGGGTCTTGCTTGGGATGATGTTTCAGGCTTTAGGGCAGTGCAGTAGTTTTCGGGCAGTGTAGGTGCTGATGCTGGGGGTGATGTTTCAGGGTTTAGGGCAGTGGTGTTCAGGCAGTGTAGGGGTCGTGCTCGGGGTGATGAATCAGGGTTTAGGGCAGTGCAGTGGTGTTCAGGCAGTGTAGGGGGTCGTGCTGGGAGTGGTGTTTCAGGGTTTAGCGCAGTGCAGTGGTGTTCGGGAAGTGTAGGGGTCGTGCAGGGGCTGATGATTCAGGGTTTAGGGCAGTGCAGTGGTGTTCGGGCAGTGTAGGGGGTCTTGCTGGGGCTTGTGTTTTAGGGTTTAGGTCTGTGCAGTGGTGTTCGGGCAGTGTAGGGGGTGTTGCTGGGGCTGATGTTTTAGGGTTTAGGGCAGTGCAGTGGGGTTCGGGCAGTGTAGGGGCTTGTGCTGGGGGTGGTGTTTCAGGGTTAGGGGCAGTGCATTGGTGTTCGGGCAGTGAAGGGGTCGTGCTGGGGCTGGTGTTTCAGGGTTTAGGGCAGTGCAGTGGTGTTCGGGCAGTGTAGGGGGTCGTGCAGGGGCTGGTGTTTCAGAGTTTAGGGCAGTGCAGTGATTTTCGGGCAGTGTAGGGGGTCTTCCAGGGGCTGGTGTTTCCGGGTTTAGGGCAGTGCAGTGGTGTTCGGGCAGTGTAGGGGGTCGTGCTGGGGGTGGTGTTTCAGGGTTTAGGGCAGTATAGTGGTGTTAGGGCAGTGTAGGGGGTTGTGCTGGGGCTGGTGTTTCAGGGTTTAGGGCAGTGCAGTGGTGTTCGGGCAGTGTAGGGGGTCGTGCTGGGGCTGGTGTTTCAGGGTTAGGGGCAGTGCATTGGTGTTCGGGCAGTGAAGGGGTCGTGCTGGGGCTGGTGTTTCAGGGTTTAGGGCAGTGCAGTGGTGTTCGGGCAGTGTAGGGGGTCATGCAGGGGCTGGTGTTTCAGGGTTTAGGGCAGTGCAGTGGTGTTCGGGCAGTGTAGGGGGTCATGCAGGGGCTGGTGTTTCAGAGTTTAGGGCAGTGCAGTGATGTTCGGGCAGTGTAGGGGGTCTTCCAGGGGCTGGTGTTTCCGGGTTTAGGGCAGTGCAGTGGTGTTCGGGCAGTGTAGGGGGTCGTGCTGGGGGTGGTGTTTCAGGGTTTAGGGCAGTCTAGGGGGCCGTGCAGGGGCTGGTGTTTCAGGGTTTAGGGCAGTGCAGTGGTGTTCGGGCAGTGTAGGGAGTTGTGCTGGGGCTCGTGTTTCAGGGTTTAGGGCAGTGCAGTTGTGTTCGGGCAGTGTAGGGGATCGTGCTGGGGGTGGTGTTTCAGGGTTTAGGGCAGTGGTGTTCATGCAAGGTGTCGGCGGTCTTGCTGGGCCTGTAGTTTCAGGGTTTAGTGCAGTGCAGTGGTGTTAGGGCAGTGTAGAGGGTCGTACAGGGGTGGTGTTTCAGGGTTTAGGACAGTGCAGTGGTATTGAGGCAGTGTAGGGGGTCATGCTTGGGATGATGTTTCAGGGTTTAGGGCAGTGCAGTGGTGTTCGGGCAGTGTAGGGGGTCGTGCTGAGGGTGGTGTTTTAGAGTTTAGGGCAGTGCAGTGGTGTTCCGGCATTGTAGGGGGTCGTGCTGGGGGTGGTGTTTCAGAGTTTAGGGCAGTGCAGTGGTGTTCGGGCAGTGTAGGGAGTCGTGCTGGGGCTCGTGTTTCAGGGTTTAGGGCAGTGCAGTGGTGTTCGGGCAGTGCAGGGGGTCGTGCTGGGGCTGGTGTTTCAGGGTTTAGGGCAGTGCAGTGGTGTTCAGGCAGTGTAGGGGGTCATGCAGGGGCTGGTGTTTCAGGTTTTAGGGCAGTGCAGTGGTGTTCGGGCAGTGTAGGGGGTCGTGCAGGGGCTGGTGTTTCAGGGTTTAGGGCAGTGCAGTGGTGTTCGGGCAGTGTAGTGGGTCGTGCTGGGGCTGGTGTTTCAGGGATTAGGGAAGTGCAGTGGTGTTCGGGCAATGTAGAGGGTCTTGCTGGGGCTGGTGTTTCAGGGTTTGGGAAGTAGTGTTCGGGCAGTGTATGGGGACTTGCTTGAGATGATGTTTCAGGGTTTAGGGCAGTGCAGTGGTGTCCGGGCAGTGTAGGGGGTCGTGCAGGGGCTGGTGTTTCAGGGTTTAGGGCAGAGCAGTGGTGTTCGGGGAGTGTAGGGGGTTGTGCAGGAGCTGGTGTTTCAGGGTATAGGGCAGTGCAGTGGTGTTCGGGCAGTGTAGGGGGTCGTGCAGAGGCTGGTGTTTCAGGGTTTAGGGCAGTGAAGTGGTGTTCGGGCAGTGTAGGGGGTCGTGCTGGGACTGGTGTTTCAGGGTTTAGGGCAGTGAAGTGGTGTTCGGGCAGTGTAGGGGCTCATGCTGGGGGTGGTGTTTCGGAGTTTAGGGCAGTGCAGTGATGTTCCGGCAGTGTAGGGGGTCGTGCTGGGGGTGGTGTTTCAGGGTTTAGGGCAGTCTAGGGGGCCGTGCAGGGGCTGGTGTTTCAGGGTTTAGGGCAATGCAGTGGTGTTCGGGCAGTGTAGGGAGTCGTGCTGGGGCTCGTGTTTCAGGGTTTAGGGCAGTGCAGTGGTGTTCGGGCAGTGCAGGGGGTCATGCTGGGGCTGGTGTTTCAGGGTTTAGGGCAGTGCAGTGGTGTTCGGGCAGTGTAGGGGGTCGTGCAGGGGCTGGTGTTTCTGGTTTTAGGGCAGTGCAGTGGTGTTCGGGCAGTGTAGGGGGTCATGCAGGGGCTGATGTTTCAGGGTTTAGGGCAGTGCAGTGCTGTTCGGGCCGTGTAGGGGGTCTTGCTGGGGCTGGTGATTCAGAGTTTGGGGCAGTGTAGTGGTGTTCGGGCAGTGTAGGGGGTCGTGCTGGGGCTGGTGTTTCAGGGTTTAGGGCAGTGCAGTGGTGTTCGGGCAGTGTAGGGGGTCATGCTGGGGCTGGTGTTTCAGGGATTAGGGAAGTGCAGTGGTGTTCGGGCAGTGTAGGGGGTCGTGCAGGGGCTGGTGTTTCAGGGTTTAGGGCAGTGCAGTGGTGTTCGGGCAGTGTAGGGGGTCATGCTGGGGCTGGTGTTTCAGGGATTAGGGAAGTGCAGTGGTGTTCGGGCAGTGTAGGGGGTCTTGCTGGGGCTGGTGTTTCAGGGTTTAGGGCAGTAGTGTTCGGGCAGTGTATGGGGTCTTGCTTGAGGTGATGTTTCAGGGTTTAGGGCAGTGCAGTGATGTTCCGGTAGTGTAGGGGGTCGTGCTCGGGGTGGTTATTCAGGGTTTAGGGTAGTGTAGGGGGTCGTACAGGGGCTGGTGTTTCAGGGTATAGGGCAGTGCGGTGGTGTTCGGGCAGTGTAGGGGGTCATGCTGGGGCTGGTGTTTCAGGGTTTAGGGCAGTGCGGTGGTGTTCGAGCAGTGTAGGGGTCGTGTTGGGGCTGGTGGTTTAGGGCAGTGCAGTGGAGTTCGGGCAGTGTAGGGGGTCGTGCTGGGAGTGGTGTTTCAGGGTTTAGGGCAGTGCAGTGGTGTTCCGGCAGTATAGGGGGTTGTGCTGGGGGTAGTGTTTCAGGGTTTAGGGCAGTCTAGGGGGTCGTGCAGGGGCTGGTGTTTCAGGGTTTAGGGCATTGCAGTGGTGTTCAGGCAGTGCAGGGGGTCCTGCTGGGGCTGGTGTTTCAGGGTTTAAGGCAGTGCAGTGGTGTTCGGGCAGTGTAGGGGTCGTGCTGGGGCTGGTGTTTCAGGGTTTAGGGCAGTGCAGTGGTGTCCAGGCAGTGTAGGGGGTCATGCAGGGGCTGGTGTTTCAGGGTTTAAGGCAGAGCAGTGGTGTTCGGGGAGTGTAGGGGGTCGTGCAGGGGCTGGTGTTTCAGGATTTAGGGCAGTGCAGTGGTGTTCGGGCAGTGTAGGGGGTCGTGCTGGGGCTGGTTGTTGGACAGGCCACATGAAGGGCTTGCTCCCTCCCCGCATGACAGGGCCCGAGCCCCGGTCCCCCAGGTGTTACCCACAGAAGCAACCCGCACCCCGTCCCAAGACGGGATTCCTGCCCCCGGACATCTCTGTATCATGGGGCCGAACCACTACCAGCTCCCTCGCCCAGCCCGGCCGCCATCTTGGACACTGCACCACGAGGCCGCATGGCCTCAGCTCGACCCTAACCCTGGGCCTGGCCAGGCCCCGACATCCCGGCACCACCATCCACCCAGGAGGTGAAAGGACCACTTGGCAGGTCAATGGGAGAAAGAAGTGTCGATGGCTCTCCCCCGCCAGGTGCTGATCGCCCCCAGCTCCCCCGGGCGCTGGCTCCACCCCCCTGCTGGGTGTCTGGACTCCCTCATCCCGGACCTCCCGACCTCCAAATGCGAGGGTCCGGACATCAAAGGGCGCCAGACCTATAACTGGGGCAGCTCCAGAGCAGGAAGGCAGCTGTATCCTGGAGTCGAGAGACACCGTGAAGAACTCATCCTTGACGGACTACTGGCGCTGCCGTAGTCCTGCCTTGTGAACTATCATCCTGCCTGCTGGTGCTGCCGCAACCTTCTGCATCCTTCATCCTCGTCGGGACCTGCTGGCGCTGCCGCGGACCGTTGTAACTACCATCCTCGTCGGGACCTGCTGGCGCTGCCGCGGACCGTTGTAACTACCATCCTCGTCGGGACCTGCTGGCGCTGCCGCGGACCGTTGTAACTACCATCCTCGTCGGGACCTGCTGGCGCTGCCGCGGACCGTTGTAACTACCATCCTCGCCGGGACCTGCTGGCGCAGCCGCGGACCGTTGTAACTACCACCTTCACCGGGACCTGCTGGCGCTGCCGCGGTCCGTCCATCTCGAACGCCGAGCTCGAGGATTGTGAGCTACCCATCATACCATCGCATCTACCTGATTGGTAACAAGACTGTCCCGCTACCCCCTTTCCCAACCAAGAGACTAGAATCGAGGGGACCCCTGAGTCCTGACCTCCTTGTACCATTCTATCGTACCTAAAGATTGCTTATAAAGAACGTTAAACCTTATCATTGTGTGGTGTACCTCTGTGGGGGGGAAGTTATTCGTCTGTACGATCGCTGGAGACGGCTCTCCCCGGAGACCTCTCCCCTTGTCCTCGGCCGACCCTCCCGGTCCGTCTAACATTGGTGGCCAGCGGCGCGATCCGAATCAACGCGTAATCGTACAGAGAGTAACTCACCCCACGACGAAACCACAATGACAACCAAAGAGAGCGGATCCACCGAGAAATTCCAAATGGAGAAATTGGAAGAGTACAGCCATCGTGAGTTGAAACAATTCTGCATTGAACTAGGCATTGCTACCACCGGTCTGAGTACTAAAGACGATTTCAAGCACGCCATTGAGTCGTGGGCAGAAACCGGGGCCGCCAGACCCCCGGACCAAAACATTGCAGCATCAGAGAGGAACACCACGGCTCCCGAGGAGCGAAGAACGGGCCTCTCGCAGGAAGAGATCCAAGAGAGAGAGAAAAACAGACTACATGAATTAGAAATGGCACGGCTCAAAATGGACGGTGAACTAAAATTAGCCGAACAAAAACTGAACCTAGAACATCTGCGGCTCCGAGAAGAACGGGAAGAAAAACAGAGGCAGAGAGAGCTCGAAGAAAAGAGATTAGCGTACGAGCACGAGCGCAAACTGGCAGAAATAGACCTACGGAAGCAGAACAAAGAACTGGAGGTGCCCGAGCAACCGCGCACCCCAGGAGCGACAGAAAAGAAAGTCCACATCCCCAAGGATGTCGTTCGAGAGTATGTCCGAGAGGACGACATACAACAGTGGTTCAAGGCCTACGAGATCGCCATGACCTCCCACCGGATCGATCGAAGTGACTGGGGAGCCGGTCTATGGGGGAGGTTCGTCAATGAAGGCCGCGATGCCCTGTTACAGCTCCCAGACCATCTGATGTCATCCTATGATCACATGAAGGCTGCCCTCCTCACCCGATATGGGCTCACACCCGAAATGTACCGCCAGAGGTTCCGAGACTGCACCCGGATCCCGGGTACAACTTGGATGGAATATGTCAACTATTTCAGCCGAGCCTTCGAGGGTTGGATCAAGGGAAGCCACGTAACGACCTACGAGCAACTTTTTAATCTCATGGTGTGGGAGCACCTCTCTAACAACTGCTTCGTCGAGCTCAGGCAGCACCTCCTCGACAGTAAATTGACTGACCCACGGCAACTCGCCGCCGAAGCTGACCTGTGGGAAAGCACCCGAGTAGGCCGGAGAGGGCCGCACGAACAGAACCGGAACAATCAAGGTCAGCACCGTCCCCGAGGAGGAGGAGGAGGTCAGGGACGAGGAAGAGACACCGTCCCGGCCGCTCCCACTGCCAGCACCCCGCCCCCGGCCAGCCGGGGCAACCCCCCGATGCGCCCGGGGTTCCGAGCCAATGTCACGTGTCACCGATGCCAGCGAGTCGGCCACTACGCCAATGACCCGAACTGTCCACAGAACCAAACTCCGAGACCCCGCCAGGTAGCTGCCGCCACCCTGGGGGGAGAACAAATCTCCGAAGAACAGGAAGAATGCGAACAGGAACGACAAGAGTGGGAACCGGCCGCCATGGTTCTAGCGTGCCTAGGGGGAAGAGACATGGTCCCGCGGGCTCCCCTACCCGCCAACACCAGAAAATATAGTCAGTGGGTGAACATTAATGGACGCCGGGCCGAAGCACTACGTGACACGGGGGCCAGTGTGACGGCCGTCCGCTGTCACCTGGTAAAACCAGAGCAGATCCTGCCGAACATTCTCTGCCCCGTCCGTTCAGCCGACAACTCGGAGAGTCTATGTCGGATGGCCTGCGTCCCCTTCGAATGGGGAGGAGTCTCCGGCATGTTGAAGGTGACGGTCCGAGATGATGCCCCCGTGGACTGTCTCCTGGGGAATGATCTTGAGAGTTCCCCGTGGGCCGCCGTAGAAAGAAGAGAGCACCTGGGGATGTTGGGCCTCCCGGACTGGGCGTGCGTAACCACCCGGTCCATGGCCGCCCGGGCCATCCCCCGATCAGAAGAACCAGAATGGCCAGCACCTCCTCCCCCGATCGCTCCAGTAGAGGACACCGACCATACCGACCCCCCAGAGCAAACCCCCGAAGGGCTCGCTCAGCCCCAGGACCTTCCCGACCTGGCTCAGTGGCGTCAAGAAGGGGGGCCCACCCAGGAACAGTTCCGTCAAGAACAGAAGACCTGTCCCTCCCTCGTGGGACTCCGCCAGCAAGCCCTCGCCCAGAGCGCAGGGGACACCACCGGAGCCCATTGGATCTATTGGGACAACGACCTATTGTACAGTGAACAGAGAATCGCAGAGTTAGGGGCCAGTCGAGTGCTGGTGGTGCCCCTCCGGTTTAGAGACTTCCTGTTAAATTTGGCCCACGATGTCCCTCTGGCTGGACACCTGGGCCAGGACAAAACCTACAGTCGCCTGGTGACCCACTTTTTCTGGCCAAAGATGAGAAACGACGTCCTCAACCACTGCCGGTCCTGCCCCACGTGCCAGGCCAGCGGGAAGAGCGGCCGCAAACTCAAAGCACCTCTGCAACCCTTCCCAGTTGTCACCACCCCGTTCGAGAGGGTGGGAATAGACATTGTGGGGCCCCTGGACCCCCGTACCGCACAAGGACATCGGTTCATCCTGGTACTGGTGGACCACGCCACCCGCTACCCCGAGGCTGTGCCCCTGCGAACTGTAACAGCCCCGGTGGTCGGCCGGGCCTTAATGGGGATCTTCTCCCGGGTGGGCTTCCCCCGAGAAGTCGTCAGCGACAGAGGCACAAACTTTATTTTGAAATATATGAAGTCCCTCTGGCAACAGTGCGGGGTCACCTACCGATTCACGACCCCCTATCACCCTCAAGGAAACGGACTAGTCGAGCGGTTCAACCGCACGCTCAAGGGAATGATTGGGGGGTTGGAAGAGCCCCTCCGTCGCCAGTGGGATGTGCTACTTCCGTGCCTCCTCTTCGCATATCGAGAAGTCCCCCAGAAGTCCCTCGGCTTTAGCCCTTTCGTACTCTTGTACGGGCACCCTGTGCGAGGGCCCCTCAGCCTAGTCAAAGAAGGTTGGGAGATGGCCCCCCTAAGGACCCCTCCAGACGTCTTCAAGTACCTCCTGACCCTACGCAATCAGACCAGGCGATTCAGAGAAAAGGCGAAAGCGAACCTTGAGGACAGTCAGGAGGACATGAAAAAATGGTACGATCAAAATGCCTCCTCCATCGAATTCGAACCTGGCCAACAAGTGTGGGTGATGTCCCCCACCGAGCCATGTGCCTTGCAGGACAAGTGGACGGGGCCCTTCAAAGTGGTCGAGCGCAAGAGCCCCGTCACCTATCTCATCGATGTGGAATCTCCACGGAACCCCCTCCGGGTCCTCCACACCAACAGACTCAAACCCCACTTTGTGCGCTCGGAGCTCAGCCTCCTGATGGCTACAGACAGTGGAGCGGAAGAAGACTCCGAGCCTCTCCCTGATCTCCTGAAGACTCGTGAGAAAGATGGTTCCGTGGGTCCGACTCTCAGATGCCCTCACCCCGGAACAGCGCCAAGGCTGCCTGGACCTCCTGCTGCAGTTTGCGACCTTGTTTTCCCTCACCCCAGGGGTCACCCCCTGGTGCTTGCACGACGTGGACACTGGGGACAGTCCCCCTATCAGACACCGGGCGTACCGCGTACCAGATCGGGTACGGGCCTGCATCCAAGAGGAGGTATCAAAGATGCTCACGCTCGGGGTCATCGAGCCCTCGGACAGCCCCTGGGCCAGCCCGGTCGTGCTGGTCCCCAAAGCTGCTGCCCCCGGCACCACTCCTGAGCTCCGATTCTGCGTCGACTATCGGGGCTTGAATGCTGTCACCAGAACCGACGCTCATCCCATCCCCCGAGCGGATGAACTGATCGACCGCATGGGGGCTGCCCGCTACCTCAGCATCTTCGACCTGACAGCGGGCTACTGGCAGATCGGTCTCACACCCCGGGCCCAAGAACGATCCGCCTTTTCTACCCCCGATGGCCACTACCACTTCAAAGTCATGCCATTCGGCATGAAGAATGCCCCAGCTACTTTTCAGCGACTAGTGAACCAGGTCTTGGCGGGACTCGAGGAGTTCAGCGCCGCCTACCTGGACGATATCGCTGTGTACAGCCGCCACTGGTCCGACCACCTCCACCACCTCCGAGAGGTCCTGCAGGCCCTCCAACGAGCCGGCCTTACAATCAAGGCCGGCAAGTGCCAAATTGGTCAGGGGTCCATGACCTATCTCGGACACCAGGTGGGAAGCGGTCTGGTGGCCCCTCTACAACTCAAGATCGCTGCCATCCAGTCCTGGCAGCCTCCAGTCACGCAGACCGAGGTCCGAGCCTTCTTGGGGCTCACCGGCTACTACCGGCGGTTCGTGAGGGACTATGGCAGCATTGTGGGGCCCCTCACGGGACTCACATCCAAAAACCACCCGGAGAAGGTCAACTGGACCCCAGACTGTCAAGCGGCCTTCGAGAAGCTGAAAGCCGCCATGTGCACTGCCCCTGTGCTCCAGGCCCCCGACTACAGTCGGGAATTCATCGTACAAACAGATGCCTCCGACCATGGCATCGGGGCGGTCCTCTCCCAGTTGAACTCCGAGGGACTTGACCAACCAGTGGCCTTCATCAGCAGACGCCTCTTGGCCCGAGAACAGCGCTGGAGCACCATCGAGAGGGAGGCCTTCGCAGTGGTGTGGGCCCTCAAAAAGCTCCGGCCCTATCTCTTCGGTACCCACTTCCGGGTGCAAACAGATCATCGGCCCCTGCAGTGGCTAATGCAGATGCGGGGGGAAAACCCCAAACTATTGCGTTGGTCCATCTCCCTGCAGGGGATGGACTTCACTGTGGAACACCGACCGGGCCAAGACCACGCCAACGCGGATGGCCTGTCACGCTTTTTCCGCCTCGACGAGGAGAGTCCCCAAGAGGATGGGTGACTCTCCCCGCCTACAGCTGGGGGGGGACGCATGTTGGACAGGCCACATGAAGGGCTTGCTCCCTCCCCGCATGACAGGGCCCGAGCCCCGGCCCCCCAGGTGTTACCCACAGAAGCAACCCGCACCCCGTCCCAAGACGGGATTCCTGCCCCCGGACATCTCTGTATCATGGGGCCGAACCACTACCGGCTCCCTCGCCCGTCCCGGCCGCCATCTTGGACACTGCACCACGAGGCCGCATGGCCTCAGCTCGACCCTAACCCTGGGCCTGGCCAGGCCCCGACATCCCGGCACCACCATCCACCCAGGAGGTGAACGGACCACTTGGCAGGTCAATGGGAGAAAGAAGTGTCGATGGCTCTCCCCCGCCAGGTGCCGATCGCCCCCAGCTCCCCCGGGCGCTGGCTCCACCCCCCTGCTGGGTGTCTGGACTCCCTCATCCCGGACCTCCCGACCTCCAAGTGCGAGGGTCCGGACATCAAAGGGCGCCAGACCTATAACTGGGGCAGCTCCAGAGCAGGAAGGCAGTTGTATCCTGGAGTCGAGAGACACCGTGAAGAACTCATCCTTGACGGACTACTGGCGCTGCCGTAGTCCTGCCTTGTGAACTATCATCCTGCCTGCTGGCGCTGCCGCAACCTTCTGCATCCTTCATCCTCGTCGGGACCTGCTGGCGCTGCCGCGGACCGTTGTAACTACCATCCTCGTCGGGACCTGCTGGCGCTGCCGCGGACCGTTGTAACTACCATCCTCGTCGGGACCTGCTGGCGCTGCCGCAGACCGTTGTAACTACCATCCTCGTCGGGACCTGCTGGCGCTGCCGCGGACCGTTGTAACTACCATCCTCGCCGGGACCTGCTGGCGCTGCCGCGGACCGTTGTAACTACCACCTTCACCGGGACCTGCTGGCGCTGCCGCGGTCAGTCCATCTCGAACGCCGAGCTCGAGGATTGTGAGCTACCCATCATACCATCGCATCTACCTGATTGGTAACAAGACTGTCCCGCTACCCCCTTTCCCAACCAAGAGACTAGAATCGAGGGGACCCCTGAGTCCTGACCTCCTTGTACCATTCTATCGTACCTAAAGATTGCTTATAAAGAACGTTAAACCTTATCATTGTGTGGTGTACCTCTGTGGGGGGGAAGTTATTCGTCTGTACGATCACTGGAGACGGCTCTCCCCGGAGACCTCTCCCCTTGTCCTCGGCCGACCCTCCCGGTCCGTCTAACACTGGTGTTTCAGGGTTTAGGGCAGTGCAGTGGGGTTTGGTCAGTGTAGGTGGTCTTGCTGGGGCTGGTGTTTCAGGGTTTAGGGCAGTGCAGTGGGGTTCGGGCAGTGTAGGGGGTCGTGCTGGGGGTGGTGTTTCAGGGTTTAGGGCAGTAGTGTTCGGGCAGTGTACGGGGTCTTGCTTGGGATGATGTTTCAGGCTTTAGGGCAGTGCAGTAGTTTTCGGGCAGTGTAGGTGCTGATGCTGGGGGTGATGTTTCAGGGTTTAGGGCAGTGGTGTTCGGGCAGTGTAGGGGTCGTGCTCGGGTTGATGAATCAGGGTTTAGGGCAGTGCAGTGGTGTTCGGGCAGTGTAGGGGGTCATGCTGGGAGTGGTGTTTCAGGGTTTAGTGCAGTGCAGTGGTGTTCGGGAAGTGTAGGGGTCGTGCAGGGGCTGATGATTCAGGGTTTAGGGCAGTGCAGTGGTGTTCGGGCAGTGTAGGGGGTCTTGCTGGGGCTTGTGTTTTAGGGTTTAGGTCTGTGCAGTGGTGTTGGGGCAGTGTAGGGGGTCTTGCTGGGGCTGATGTTTTAGGGTTTAGGGCAGTGCAGTGGGGTTTGGGCAGTGTAGGGGCTTGTGCTGGGGGTGGTGTTTCAGGGTTTAGGCAGTGCAGTGGTGTTCGGGCAGTGTAGGGGGTCGTGCTGGGGCTCGTGTTTCAGGGTTTAGGGCAGTGCAGTAGTGTTCGGGCAGTGTAGGCGGATGTGCTGGGGGTGGTGTTTCAGGGTTTAGGGCAGTATAGTGGTGTTAGGGCAGTGTAGGGGGTTGTGCTGGGGCTGGTGTTTCAGGGTTTAGGGCAGTGCAGTGGTGTTCGGGCAGTGTAGGGGTCGTGCAGGCGCTGGTGTTTCAGGTTTTAGGGCAGTGCAGTGGTGTTCGGGCAGTGTAGGGGGTCGTGCAGGGGCTGGTGTTTCAGGGTTTAGGGCAGTGCAGTGGTGTTCGGGCAGTGGAGAGGGTCGTGCTGGGGCTGGTGTTTCAGGGATTAGGGAAGTGCAGTGGTGTTCGGGCAGTGTAGGGAGTCTTGCTGGGGCTGGGGTTTCAGGGTTTATGGCAGTAGTGTTCGGGCAGTGTATGGGGTCTTGCTTGAGATGATGTTTCAGGGTTTAGGGCAGTGCAGTGGTGTCCGGGCAGTGTAGGGGGTCGTGCAGGTGCTAGTGTTTCAGGGTTTAGGGCAGAGCAGTGGTGTTCGGGGAGTGTAGGGGGTTGTGCAGGAGCTGGTGTTTCAGGGTATAGGGCAGTGCAGTGGTGTTCGGGCAGTGTAGGGGGTTGTGCAGAGGCTGGTGTTTCAGGGTTTAGGGCAGTGAAGTGGTGTTCGGGCAGTGTAGGGGGTCGTGCTGGGGCTGGTGTTTCAGGGTTTAGGGCAGTGAAGTGGTGTTCGGGCAGTGTAGGGGGTCATGCTGGGGGTGGTGTTTCAGAGTTTTGGGCAGTGCAGTGATGTTCCGGCAGTGTAGGGGGTCGTGCTGGGGGTGGTGTTTCAGGGTTTAGGGCAGTCTAGGGGGCCGTGCAGGGGCTGGTGTTTCAGGGTTTAGGGCAATGCAGTGGTGTTCGGGCAGTGTAGGGAGTCGTGCTGGGGCTCGTGTTTCAGGGTTTAGGGCAGTGCAGTGGTGTTCGGGCAGTGCAGGGGGTCTTGCTGGGGCTGGTGTTTCAGGGTTTAGGGCAGTGCAGTGGTGTTCGGGCAGTGTAGGGGGTCGTGCAGGGGCTGGTGTTTCTGGTTTTAGGGCAGTGCATTGGTGTTTGGGCAGTGTAGGGGGTCATGCAGGGGCTGGTGTTTCAGGGTTTAGGGCAATGCAGTGGTGTTCGGGCCGTGTAGGGGGTCTTGCTGGGGCTGGTGATTCAGGGTTTGGGGCAGTGTAGTGGTGTTCGGGCAGTGTAGGGGGTTGTGCTGGGGCTGGTGATTCAGGGTTTAGGGCAGTGCAGTGGTGTTCGGGCAGTGTAGGGGGTCGTGCAGGGGCTGGTGTTTCAGGTTTTAGGGCAGTGCAGTGGTGTTTGGGCAGTGTAGGGGGTCGTGCAGGGGCTGGTGTTTCAGGGTTTAGGGCAGTGCAGTGGTGTTCGGGCAGTGTAGGGGGTCGTGCAGGGGCTGGTGTTTCAGGGATTAGGGAAGTGCAGTGGTGTTCGGGCAGTGTAGGGGGTCTTGCTGGGGCTGGTGTTTCAGGGTTTAGGGCAGTAGTGTTCGGGCAGTGTATGGGGTCTTGCTTGAGATGATGTTTCAGGGTTTAGGGCAGTGCAGTGGTGTTCCGGTAGTGTAGGGGGTCATGCTCAGGGTGGTGATTCAGGGTTTAGGGTAGTGTAGGGGGTCATGCTGGGGCTGGTGTTTCAGGGTTTAGGGCAGTGCGGTGGTGTTCGGACAGTGTAGGGGTCGGGTTGGGGCTGGTGGTTTAGGGCAGTGCAGTGGAGTTCGGGCAGTGTAGGGGGTCGTGCTGGGAGTGGTGTTTCAGGGTTTAGGGCAGTGCAGTGGTGTTCCGGCAGTATAGGGGGTTGTGCTGGGGGTAGTGTTTCAGGGTTTAGGGCAGTCTAGGGGGTCGTGCAGGGGCTGGTGTTTCAGGGTTTAGGGCATTGCAGTGGTGTTCAGGCAGTGCAGGGGGTCGTGCTGGGGCTGGTGTTTCAGGGTTTAGGGCAGTGCAGTGGTGTTCGGGCAGTGTAGGGGTCGTGCTGGAGCTGGTGTTTCAGGGTTTAGGGCAGTGCAGTGGTGTCCAGGCAGTGTAGGGGGTCATGCAGGGGCTGGTGTTTCAGGGTTTAGGGCAGAGCAGTGGTGTTCGGGGAGTGTAGGGGGTCGTGCAGTGGCTGGTGTTTCAGGATTTAGGGCAGTGCAGTGGTGTTCGGGCAGTGTAGGGGGTCGTGCAGGGGCTGGTGTTTCAGGGTTGAGGGCAGTGAAGTGGTGTTCAGGCAGTGTAGGGGGTCGTGCTGGGGCTGGTGTTTCAGGGTTTAGGGAAGTGCAGTGGTGTTTGGTCAGTGTAGGTGGTCTTACTGGGGCTGGTGTTTCAGGGTTTAGGGCAGTGCAGTGGTGTTCGGGCAGTGTAGGGGGTCGTGCTGGGGGTGGTGTTTTAGGGTTTAGGGCAGTAGTGTTCGGGCAGTGTACGGGGTCTTGCTTGGGATGATGTTTCAGGCTTTAGAGCAGTGCAGTAGTTTTCGGGCAGTGTAGGTGCTGATGCTGGGGGTGATGTTTCAGGATTTAGGGCAGTGGTGTTCGGGCAGTGTAGGGGTCGTGTTCGGGGTGATGAATCAGGGTTTAGGGCAGTGCAGTGGTGTTCGGGCAGTGTAGGGGGTCATGCTGGGAGTGGTGTTTCAGGGTTTAGCGCAGTGCAGTGGTGTTCGGGAAGTGTAGGGGTCATGCAGGGGCTGATGATTCAGGCTTTAGGGCAGTGCAGTGGTGTTCGGGCAGTGTAGGGGGTCTTGCTGGGGCTTGTGTTTTAGGGTTTAGGTCTGTGCAGTGGTGTTCGAGCAGTGTAAGGGGTCGTGCAGGGGCTGGTGTTTCAGGGTTTAGGGCAGTGCAGTGGTGTTCGGGCAGTGTAGGGAGTCTTGCTGGGGCTGATGTTTTAGGGTTTAGGGCAGTTCAATGGGGTTCGGGCAGTGTAGGGGCTTGTGCTGGGGGTGGTGTTTCAGGGTTTAGGCAGTGCAGTGGTGTTCGGGCAGTGTAGGGGGTCGTGCTGGGGCTGGTGTTTCAGGGTTTAGGGCAGTGCAGTAGTGTTCGGGCAGTGTAGGCGGATGTGCTGGGGGTGGTGTTTCAGGGTTTAGGGCAGTATAGTGGTGTTAGGGCAGTGTAGGGGGTTGTGCTGGGGCTGGTGTTTCAGGGTTTAGGGCAGTGCAGTGGTGTTCGGGCAGTGTAGGGGGTCGTGCTGGGGCTGGTGTTTCAGGGTTAGGGGCAGTGCATTGGTGTTCGGGCACTGTAGGGGTCGTGCTGGGGCTGGTGTTTCAGGGTTTAGGGCAGTGCAGTGGTGTTCGGGCAGTGTAGGGGGTCATGCACGGGCTGGTGTTTCAGGGTTTAGGGCAGTGCAGTGGTGTTCGGGCAGTGTAGGGGGTCGTGCAGGGGCTGGTGTTTCAGAATTTAGGGCAGTGCAGTGATATTCGGGCAGTGTAGGGGGTCTTCCAGGGGCTGGTGTTTCCGGGTTTAGGGCAGTGCAGTGGTGTTCGGGCAGTTTAGGGGGTCGTGCTGGGGGTGGTGTTTCAGGGTTTAGGGTAGTGTAGGGGGTCGTACAGGGGCTGGTGTTTCAGGGTATAGGGCAGTGCGGTGGTGTTCGGGCAGTGTAGGGGGTCATGCTGGGGCTGGTGTTTCAGGGTTTAGGGCAGTGCGGTGGTGTTCGGGCAGTGTAGGGGTCGTGTTGGGGCTGGTGGTTTAGGGCAGTGCAGTGGAGTTCGGGCAGTGTAGGGGGTCGTGCTGGGAGTGGTGTTTCAGGGTTTAGGGCAGTGCAGTGGTGTTCCGGCAGTATAGGGGGTTGTGCTGGGGGTAGTGTTTCAGGGTTTTGGGCAGTCTAGGGGGTCGTGCAGGGGCTGGTGTTTCAGGGTTTAGGGCATTGCAGTGGTGTTCAGGCAGTGCAGGGGGTCGTGCTGGGGCTGGTGTTTCAGGGTTTAGGGCAGTGCAGTGGTGTTCGGGCAGTGTAGGGGTCGTGCTGGGGCTGTTGTTTCAGGGTTTAGGGCAGTGCAGTGGTGTCCAGGCAGTGTAGGGGGTCATGCAGGGGCTAGTGTTTCAGGGTTTAGGGCAGAGCAGTGGTGTTCGGGGAGTGTAGGGGGTCATGCAGGGGCTGGTGTTTCAGGATTTAGGGCAGTGCAGTGGTGTTCGGGCAGTGTAGGGGGTCGTGCAGGGGCTGGTGTTTCAGGGTTGAGGGCAGTGAAGTGGTGTTCAGGCAGTGTAGGGGGTCGTGCTGGGGCTGGTGTTTCAGGGTTTAGGGAAGTGCAGTGGTGTTTGGTCAGTGTAGGTGGTCTTGCTGGGGCTGGTGTTTCAGGGTTTAGGGCAGTGCAGTGGTGTTCGGGCAGTGTAGGGGGTCGTGCTGGGGTGGTGTTTTAGGGTTTAGGGCAGTAGTGTTCGGGCAGTGTACGGGGTCTTGCTTGGGATGATGTTTCAGGCTTTAGAGCAGTGCAGTAGTTTTCGGGCAGTGTAGGTGCTGATGCTGGGGGTGATGTTTCAGGATTTAGGGCAGTGGTGTTCGGGCAGAGTAGGGGTCGTGTTCGGGGTGATGAATCAGGGTTTAGGGCAGTGCAGTGGTGTTCGGGCATTGTAGGGGGTCGTGCTGGCAGTGGTGTTTCAGGGTTTAGCGCAGTGCAGTGGTGTTCGGGAAGTGTAGGGGTCATGCAGGGGCTGATGATTCAGGCTTTAGGGCAGTGCAGTGGTGTTCGGGCAGTGTAGGGGGTCTTGCTGGGGCTTGTGTTTTAGGGTTTAGGTCTGTGCAGTGGTGTTCGAGCAGTGTAAGGGGTCGTGCAGGGGCTGGTGTTTCAGGGTTTAGGGCAGTGCAGTGGTGTTCGGGCAGTGTAGGGAGTCTTGCTGGGGCTGATGTTTTAGGGTTTAGGGCAGTGCAATGGGGTTCGGGCAGTGTAGGGGCTTGTGCTGGGGGTGGTGTTTCAGGGTTTAGGCAGTGCAGTGGTGTTCGAGCAGTGTAGGGGGTCGTGCTGGGGCTGGTGTTTCAGGGTTTAGGGCAGTGCAGTAGTGTTCGGGCAGTGTAGGCGGATGTGCTGGGGGTGGTGTTTCAGGGTTTAGGGCAGTATAGTGGTGTTAGGGCAGTGTAGGGGGTTGTGCTGGGGCTGGTGTTTCAGGGTTTAGGGCAGTGCAGTGGTGTTCGGGCAGTGTAGGGGGTCGTGCTGGGGCTGGTGTTTCAGGGTTAGGGGCAGTGCATTGGTGTTCGGGCACTGTAGGGGTCGTGCTGGGGCTGGTGTTTCAGGGTTTAGGGCAGTGCAGTGGTGTTCGGGCAGTGTAGGGGGTCATGCACGGGCTGGTGTTTCAGGGTTTAGGGCAGTGCAGTGGTGTTCAGGCAGTGTAGGGGGTCCTGCAGGGGCTGGTGTTTCAGAGTTTAGGGCAGTGCAGTGATATTCGGTCAGTGTAGGGGGTCTTCCAGGGGCTGGTGTTTCCGGGTTTAGGGCAGTGCAGTGGTGTTCAGGCAGTTTAGGGGGTCGTGCTGGGGGTGGTGTTTCAGGGTTTAGGGCAGTCTAGGAGGCCGTGCAGGGGCTGGTGTTTCAGGGTTTAGGGCAGTGCAGTGGTGTTCGGGCAGTGTAGGGAGTCGTGCTGGGGCTCGTGTTTCAGGGTTTAGGGCAGTGCAGTTGTGTTCGGGCAGTGTAGGGGGTCGTGCTGGGGGTGGTGTTTCAGGGTTTAGGGCAGTGGTGTTCATGCAAGGTGTCGGGGGTCTTGCTGGGGCTGGTGTTTCAGGGTTTAGTGCAGTGCAGTGGTGTTAGGGCAGTGTAGAGGGTCGTGCAGGGGTGGTGTTTCAGGGTTTAGGACAGTGCAGTGGTGTTTAGGCAGTGTAGGGGCTTGTGCTGGGGCTGGTGTTTCAGGGTTTAGGGCGGTGCATGGTGTTCGGGCAGTGTAGGGGGTCATGCTTGGGATGATGTTTCAGGGTTTAGGGCAGTGCAGTGGTGTTCGGGCAGTGTAGGGGGTCGTGCTGAGGGTGGTGTTTTAGAGTTTAGGGCAGTGCAGTGGTGTTCCGGCATTGTAGGGGGTCGTGCAGGCGGTGGTGTTTCAGGGTTTAGGGCAGTCTAGGGGGAAGTGCAGGGGCTGGTGTTTCAGGGTTTAGGGCAGTGCAGTGGTGTTCGGGCAGTGTAGGGAGTCGTGCTGGGGCTCGTGTTTCAGGGTTTAGGGCAGTGCAGTGGTCTTCGGGCAGTGCAGGGGGTCATGCTGGGGCTCGTGTTTCAGGGTTTAGGGCAGTGCAGTGGTGTTCGGGCAGTGCAGGGGGTTGTGCTGGGGCTGGTGTTTCAGGGTTTAGGGCAGTGCAGTGGTGTTTGGGCAGGGTAGGGGGTCGTGCAGGGGCTGGTGTTTCAGGTTTTAGGGCAGTGCAGTGGTGTTCGGGCAGAGTAGGGGGTCGTGCAGGGGCTGGTGTTTCAGGGTTTAGGGCAGTGCAGTGGTGTTCGGGCAGTGTAGGGGGTCGTGCTGGGGCTGGTGTTTCAGGGTTTAGGGCAGAGCAGTGGTGTTCGGGGAGTGTAGGGGGTTGTGCAGGAGCTGGTGTTTCAGGGTATAGGGCAGTGCAGTGGTGTTCGGGCAGTGTAGGGGGTCGTGCAGAGGCTGGTTTTTCAGGGTTTAGGGCAGTGCAGTGGTGTTCGGGCAGTGTAGGGAGTCGTGCTGGGGCTCGTGTTTCAGGGTTTAGGGCAGTGCAGTTGTGTTCGGGCAGTGTAGGGGGTCGTGCTGGGGGTGGTGTTTCAGGGTTTAGGGCAGTGGTGTTCATGCAAGGTGTCGGGGGTCTTGCTGGTGCTGGTGTTTCAGGGTTTAGTGCAGTGCAGTGGTGTTAGGGCAGTGTAGAGGGTCGTGCAGGGGTGGTGTTTCAGGGTTTAGGACAGTGCAGTGGTGTTTAGGCAGTGTAGGGGCTTGTGCTGGGGCTGGTGGTTCAGGGTTTAGGGCGGTGCGTGGTGTTTGGGCAGTGTAGGGGGTCATGCTTGGGATGATGTTTCAAGGTTTAGGGCAGTGCAGTGGTGTTCGGGCAGTGTAGGGGGTCGTGCTGAGGGTGGTGTTTTAGAGTTTAGGGCAGTGCAGTGGTGTTCCGGCATTGTAGGGGGTCGTGCTGGGGGTGGTGTTTCAGGGTTTAGGGCAGTCTAGGGGGAAGTGCAGGGGCTGGTGTTTCAGGGTTTAGGGCAGTGCAGTGGTGTTCGGGAAGTGTAGGGAGTCGTGCTGGGGCTCGTGTTTCAGGGTTTAGGGCAGTGCAGTGGTGTTCGGGCAGTGCAGGGGGTCGTGCTGGGGCTGGTGTTTCAGGGTTTAGGGCAGTGCAGTGGTGTTTGGGCAGTGTAGGGGGTCGTGCAGGGGCTGGTGTTTCAGGTTTTAGGACAGTGCAGTGGTGTTCAGGCAGTGTAGGGGGTCGTGCAGGGGCTGGTGTTTCAGGGTTTAGGGCAGTGCAGTGGTGTTCGGGCAGTGTAGGGGGCCGTGCTGGGGCTGGTGTTTCAGGGATTAGGGAAGTGCAGTGGTGTTCGGGCAGTGTAGGGGGTCTTGCTGGGGCTGGTGTTTCAGGGTTTAGGGCAGTAGTGTTCGGGCAGTGTATGGGGTCTTGCTTGAGATGATGTTTCAGGGTTTAAGGCAGTGCAGTAGTGTCCGGGCAGTGTAGGGGGTCATGCAGGGGCTGGTGTTTCAGGGTTTAGGGCAGAGCAGTGGTGTTCGGGGAGTGTAGGGGGTTGTGCAGGAGCTGGTGTTTCAGGGTATAGGACAGTGAAGTGGTGTTCGGGCAGTGTAGGGGGTCGTGCTGGGGCTGGTGTTTCAGGGTTTAGGGCAGTGAAGTGGTGGTTGGGCAGTGTAGGGGGTCATGCAGGGGGTGGTGTTTCAGAGTTTAGGGCAGTGCAGTGATGTTCCGGCAGTGTAGGGGGTCGTGCTGGGGGTGGTGTTTCAGGGTTTAGGGCAGTCTAGGGGGCCGTGCAGGGGCTGGTGTTTCAGGGTTTAGGGCAATGCAGTGGTGTTCGGGCAGTGCAGGGGGTCGTGCTGGGGCTGGTGTTTCAGGGTTTAGGGCAGTGCAGTGGTGTTCGGGCAGTGTAGGGGCTTGTGCAGGGGCTGGTGTTTCAGGGTTTAGGGCAATGCAGTGGTGTTCGGGCAGTGTAGGGAGTTGTGCTGGGGCTCGTGTTTCAGGGTTTAGGGCAGTGCAGGGGGTCTTGCTGGGGCTGGTGTTTCAGGGTTTAGGGCAGTGCAGTGGTGTTCGGGCAGTGTAGGGGGTCGTGCAGGGGCTGGTGTTTCTGGTTTTAGGGCAGTGCAGTGGTGTTTGGGCAGTGTAGGGGGTCGTGCAGGGGCTGGTGTTTCAGGGTTTAGGGCAGTGCAGTGGTGTTCGGGCCGTGTAGGGGGTCTTGCTGGGGCTGGTGATTCAGGGTTTGGGGCAGTGTAGTGGTGTTCGGGCAGTGTAGGGGGTCGTGCTGGGGCTGGTGTTTCAGGTTTTCGGGCAGTGCAGTGGTGTTTGGGCAGTGTAGGGGGTCGTGCAGGGGCTGGTGTTTCAGGGTTTAGGGCAGTGCAGTGGTGTTCGGGCAGTGTAGGGGGTCATGCTGGGGCTGGTGTTTCAGGGATTAGGGAAGTGCAGTAGTGTTCGGGCAGTGTAGGGGGTCTTGCTGGGGCTGGTGTTTCAGGGTTTAGGGCAGTAGTGTTCGGGCAGTGTATGGGGTCTTGCTTGAGATGATGTTTCAGGGTTTAGGGCAGTGCAGTGATGTTCCGGTAGTATAGGGGGTCGTGCTCGGGGTGGTGATTCAGGGTTTAGGGTAGTGTAGGGGGTCGTACAGGGGCTGGTGTTTCAGGGTATAGGGCAGTGCGGTGGTGTTCGGGCAGTGTAGGGCGTCATGCTGGGGCTGGTGTTTCAGGGTTTAGGGCAGTGCGGTGGTGTTCGGGCAGTGTAGGGGTCGTGTTGGGGCTGGTGGTTTAGGGCAGTGCAGTGGAGTTCGGGCAGTGTAGGGGGTCGTGCTGGGAGTGGTGTTTCAGGGTTTAGGGCATTGCAGTGGTGTTCAGGCAGTGCAGGGGGTCGTGCTGGGGCTGGTGTTTCAGGGTTTAGGGCAGTGCAGTGGTGTTCGGGCAGTGTAGGGGTCGTGCTGGGGCTGGTGTTTCAGGGTTTAGGGCAGTGCAGTGGTGTCCAGGCAGTGTAGGGGGTCATGCAGGGGCTGGTGTTTCAGGGTTTAGGGCAGAGCAGTGGTGTTCGGGGAGTGTAGGGGGTCATGCAGGGGCTGGTGTTTCAGGATTTAGGGCAGTGCAGTGGTGTTTGGTCAGTGTAGGTGGTCTTGCTGGGGCTGGTGTTTCAGGGTTTAGGGCAGTGCAGTGGTGTTCGGGCAGTGTAGGGGGTCGTGCTGGGGGTGGTGTTTTAGGGTTTAGGGCAGTAGTGTTCGGGCAGTGTACGGGGTCTTGCTTGGGATGATGTTTCAGGCTTTAGAGCAGTGCAGTAGTTTTCGGGCAGTGTAGGTGCTGATGCTGGGGGTGATGTTTCAGGATTTAGGGCAGTGGTGCTCGGGCAGTGTAGGGGTCGTGCTCGAGGTGATGAATCAGGGTTTAGGGCAGTGCAGTGGTGTTCGGGCAGTGTAGGGGGTCGTGCTGGGAGTGGTGTTTCAGGGTTTAGCGCAGTGCAGTGGTGTTCGGGAAGTATAGGGGTCGTGCAGGGGCTGATGATTCAGGCTTTAGGGCAGTGCAGTGGTGTTCGGGCAGTGTAGGGGGTCTTGCTGGAGCTTGTGTTTTAGGATTTAGGTCTGTGCAGTGGTGTTCGAGCAGTGTAGGGGGTCTTGCTGGGGCTGATGTTTTAGGGTTTAGGGCAGTGCAGTGGGGTTCGGGCAGTATAGGGGCTTCTGCTGGGGGTGGTGTTTCAGGGTTTAGGCAGTGCAGTGGTGTTCGGGCAGTGTAGGGGGTGGTGCTGGGGCTGGTGTTTCAGGGATTAGGGCAGTGCAGTAGTGTTCGGGCAGTGTAGGTGGATGTGCTGGGGGTGGTGTTTCAGGGTTTAGGGCAGTATAGTGGTGTTAGGGTAGTGTAGGGGGTTGTGCTGGGGCTGGTGTTTCAGGGTTTAGGGCAGTGCAGTGGTGTTCGGGCAGTGTAGGGGGTCGTGCTGGGGCTGGTGTTTCAGGGTTAGGGGCAGTGCATTGGTGTTCGGGCAGTGTAGGGGTCGTGCTGGGGCTGGTGTTTCAGGGTTTAGGGCAGTGCAGTGGTGTTCGGGCAGTGTAGGGGGTCATGCAGGGGCTGGTGTTTCAGGGTTTAGGGCAGTGCAGTGGTGTTCGGGCAGTGTAGGGGGTTGTGCTGGGGGTGGTGTTTCAGGGTTTAGGGCAGTCTAGGGGGGCGTGCATGGGCTGGTGTTTTAGGGTTTAGGGCAGTGCAGTGGTGTTCGGGCAGTGTAGGGGTTCGTGCTGTGGGTGGTGTTTCAGGGATTAGGGCAGTGCAGTGGTGTTCGGGCAGTGTGGAGGGTCGTGCAGGGGTGGTGTATCAGGGTTTACGGCAGTGGTGTTCGGGCAGTGTAGGGGGTCGTGCTGGGGGTGGTTTCAGGGTTTAGGGTAGTGCAGTGGTGTTCCGGCAGTGTAGGGGGTCGTGCTGGGGGTGGTGTTTCAGGGTTTAGGGCAGTCTAGGGGGTCGTGCAGGGGCTGGTGTTTCAGGGTTTAGGGCAGTGCAGTGGTGTTCAGGCAGTGCAGGGGGTCGTGCTGGGGCTAGTGTTTCAGGGTTAAGGGCAGTGCAGTGGTATTCAGGCAGTGTAGGGGTCGTGCTGGGGCTGGTGTTTCAGGGTTTAGGGCAGTGCAGTGGTGTCTGGGCAGTGTAGGGGGTCGTGCAGGGGCTGGTGTTTCAGGGTTTAGGGCAGTCTAGGGGGTCGTGCAGGGGCTGGTGTTTCAGGGTTTAGGGCAGTGCAGTTGTGTTCAGGCAGTGCAGGGGGTCGTGCTGGGGCTAGTGTTTCAGGGTTTAGGGCAGTGCAGTGGTATTCAGGCAGTGTAGGGGTCGTGCTGGGGCTGGTGTTTCAGGGTTTAGGGCAGTGAAGTGGTGGTTGGGCAGTGTAGGGGGTCATGCAGGGGGTGGTGTTTCAGAGTTTAGGGCAGTGCAGTGATGTTCCGGCAGTGTAGGGTGTTGTGCTGGGGGTGGTGTTTCAGGGTTTAGGGCAGTCTAGGGGGCCGTGCAGGGGCTGGTGTTTCAGGGTTTAGGGCAATGCAGTGGTGTTCGGGCAGTGTAGGGAGTCGTGCTGGGGCTCGTGTTTCAGGGTTTAGGGCAGTGCAGTGGTGTTCGGGCAGTGCAGGGGGTCGTGCTGGGGCTGGTGTTTCAGGGTTTAGGGCAGTGCAGTGGTGTTCGGGCAGTGTAGGGGGTCGTGCAGGGGCTGGTGTTTCTGGTTTTAGGGCTGTGCAGTGGTGTTCGGGCAGTGTAGGGGGTCATGCAGGGGCTGGTGTTTCAGGGTTTAGGGCAGTGCAGTGGTGTTCGGGCCGTGTAGGGGGTCTTGCTGGGGCTGGTGATTCAGAGTTTGGGGCAGTGTAGTGGTGTTCGGGCAGAGTAGGGGGTCATGCTGGGGCTGGTGTTTCAGGGTTTAGGGCAGTGCAGTGGTGTTCGGGCAGTGTAGGGGGTCGTGCAGGGGCTGGTGTTTCAGGGTTTAGGGCAGTGAAGTGGTGTTCGGGCAGTGTAGGGAGTCATGCTGGGGGTGGTGTTTCAGAGTTTAGGGCAGTGCAGTGATGTTCCGGCAGTGTAGGGGGTCGTGCTGGGGGTGTTGTTTCCGGGTTTAGGGCAGTCTAGGGGGCCGTGCAGGGGCTGGTGTTTCAGGGTTTAGGGCAATGCAGTGGTGTTCGGGCAGTGTAGGGAGTCGTGCTGGGGCTCGTGTTTCAGGGTTTAGGGCAGTGCAGGGGGTCTTGCTGGGGCTGGTGTTTCAGGGTTTAGGGCAGTGCAGTGGTGTTCGGGCAGTGTAGGGGGTTGTGCAGGGGCTGGTGTTTCTGGTTTTAGGGCAGTGCAGTGGTGTTTGGGCAGTGTAGGGGGTCGTGCAGGGGCTGGTGTTTCAGGGTTTAGGGCAGTGCAGTGGTGTTCGGGCCGTGTAGGGGGTCTTGCTGGGGCTGGTGATTCAGGGTTTGGGGCGGTGTAGCGGTGTTCGGGCAGTGTAGGGGGTCGTGCTGGGGCTGGTGTTTCAGGGTTTAGGGCAGTGCAGTGGTGTTCGGGCAGTGTAGGGGGTCGTGCTGGGGGTGGTGTTTTAGGGTTTAGGGCAGTAGTGTTCGGGCAGTGTACGGGGTCTTGCTTGGGATGATGTTTCAGGCTTTAGAGCAGTGCAGTAGTTTTCGGGCAGTGTAGGTGCTGATGCTGGGGGTGATGTTTCAGGATTTAGGGCAGTGGTGCTCGGGCAGTGTAGGGGTCGTGCTCGAGGTGATGAATCAGGGTTTAGGGCAGTGCAGTGGTGTTCGGGCAGTGTAGGGGGTCGTGCTGGGAGTGGTGTTTCAGGGTTTAGGGCAATGCAGTGGTGTTCGGGCAGTGTAGGGAGTCGTGCTGGGGCTCGTGTTTCAGGGTTTAGGGCAGTCCAGTGGTGTTCGGGCAGTGCAGGGGGTCGTGCTGGGGCTGGTGTTTCAGGGTTTAGGGCAGTGCAGTGGTGTTCGGGCAGTGTAGGGGGTCGTGCAGGGGCTGGTGTTTCAGGTTTTCGGGCAGTGCAGTGGTGTTTGGGCAGTGTAGGGGGTCGTGCAGGGGCTGGTGTTTCAGGGTTTAGGGCAGTGCAGTGGTGTTCGGGCAGTGTAGGGGGTCGTGCTGGGGCTGGTGTTTCAGGGATTAGGGAAGTGCAGTGGTGTTCGGGCAGTGTAGGGGGTCTTGCTGGGGCTGGTGTTTCAGGGTTTAGGGCAGTAGTGTTCGGGCAGTGTATGGGGTCTTGCTTGAGATGATGTTTCAGGGTTTAGGGCAGTGCAGTGGTGTTCCGGCAGTATAGGGGGTTGTGCTGGGGGTAGTGTTTCAGGGTTTAGGGCAGTCTAGGGGGTCGTGCAGGGGCTGGTGTTTCAGGGTTTAGGGCATTGCAGTGGTGTTCAGGCAGTGGAGGGGGTCGTGCTGGGGCTGGTGTTTCAGGGTTTAGGGCAGTGCAGTGGTGTTCGGGCAGTGTAGGGGTTGTGCTGGGGCTGGTGTTTCAGGGTTTAGGGCAGTGCAGTGGTGTCCAGGCAGTGTAGGGGGTCATGCAGGGGCTGGTGTTTCAGGGTTTAGGGCAGAGCAGTGGTGTTCGGGGAGTGTAGGGGGTCATGCAGGGGCTGGTGTTTCAGGATTTAGGGCAGTGCAGTGGTGTTCGGGCAGTGTAGGGGGTCGTGCAGGGGCTGGTGTTTCAGGGTTGAGGGCAGTGAAGTGGTGTTCAGGCAGTGTAGGGGGTCGTGCTGGGGCTGGTGTTTCAGGGTTTAGGGAAGTGCAGTGGTGTTTGGTCAGTGTAGGTGGTCTTGCTGGGGCTGGTGTTTCAGGGTTTAGGGCAGTGCAGTGGTGTTCGGGCAGTGTAGGGGGTCGTGCTGGGGGTGGTGTTTTAGGGTTTAGGGCAGTAGTGTTCGGGCAGTGTACGGGGTCTTGCTTGGGATGATGTTTCAGGCTTTAGAGCAGTGCAGTAGTTTTCGGGCAGTGTAGGTGCTGATGCTGGGGGTGATGTTTCAGGATTTAGGGCAGTGGTGCTCGGGCAGTGTAGGGGTCGTGCTCGAGGTGATGAATCAGGGTTTAGGGCAGTGCAGTGGTGTTCGGGCAGTGTAGGGGGTCGTGCTGGGAGTGGTGTTTCAGGGTTTAGCGCAGTGCAGTGGTGTTCGGGAAGTGTAGGGGTCGTGCAGGGGCTGATGATTCAGGCTTTAGGGCAGTGCAGTGGTGTTCGGGCAGTGTAGGGGGTCTTGCTGGAGCTTGTGTTTTAGGATTTAGGTCTGTGCAGTGGTGTTCGAGCAGTGTAGGGGGTCTTGCTGGGGCTGATGTTTTAGGGTTTAGGGCAGTGCAGTGGGGTTCGGGCAGTATAGGGGCTTGTGCTGGGGGTGGTGTTTCAGGGTTTAGGCAGTGCAGTGGTGTTCGGGCAGTGTAGGGGGTGGTGCTGGGGCTGGTGTTTCAGGGATTAGGGCAGTGCAGTAGTGTTCGGGCAGTGTAGGTGGATGTGCTGGGGGTGGTGTTTCAGGGTTTAGGGCAGTATAGTGGTGTTAGGGTAGTGTAGGGGGTTGTGCTGGGGCTGGTGTTTCAGGGTTTAGGGCAGTGCAGTAGTGTTCGGGCAGTGTAGGGGGTCGTGCTGGGGCTGGTGTTTCAGGGTTAGGGGCAGTGCATTGGTGTTCGGGCAGTGTAGGGGTCGTGCTGGGGCTGGTGTTTCAGGGTTTAGGGCAGTGCAGTGGTGTTCGGGCAGTGTAGGGGGTCATGCAGGGGCTGGTGTTTCAGGGTTTAGGGCAGTGCAGTGGTGTTCGGGCAGTGTAGGGGGTTGTGCTGGGGGTGGTGTTTCAGGGTTTAGGGCAGTCTAGGGGGGCGTGCATGGGCTGGTGTTTCAGGGATTAGGGCAGTGCAGTGGTGTTCGGGCAGTGTAGGGGTTCGTGCTGTGGGTGGTGTTTCAGGGATTAGGGCAGTGCAGTGGTGTTCGGGCAGTGTAGAGGGTGGTGCAGGGGTGGTGTTTCAGGGTTTAGGGCAGTGGTGTTCGGGCAGTGTAGGGGGTCGTGCTGGGGGTGGTGTTTCATGGTTTAGGGTGGTGCAGTGGTGTTCCGGCAGTGTAGGGGGTCGTGCTGGGGGTGGTGTTTCAGGGTTTAGGGCAGTCTAGGGGGTAGTGCAGGGGCTGGTGTTTCAGGGTTTAGGGCAGTGCAGTGGTGTTCAGGCAGTGCAGGGGGTCGTGCTGGGGCTAGTGTTTCAGGGTTTAGGGCAGTGCAGTGGTATTCAGGCAGTGTAGGGGTCGTGCTGGGGCTGGTGTTTCAGGGTTTAGGGCAGTGCAGTGGTTTCCGGGCAGTGTAGGGGGTCGTGCAGGGGCTGGTGTTTCAGGGTTTAGGGCAGAGCAGTGGTGTTCGGGGAGTGTAGGGGGTTGTGAAGGAGCTGATGTTTCAGGGTTTAGGGCAGTGCAGTGGTGTTCGGGCAGTGTAGGGGGTCGTGCAGAGGCTGGTGTTTCAGGGTTTAGGGCAGTGAAGTGGTGTTCGGGCAGTGTAGGGGGTCGTGCTGGGGCTGGTGTTTCAGGGTTTAGGGCAGTGAAGTGGTGTTCGGGCAGTGTAGGGGGTCATGCTGGGGGTGGTGTATCAGGGTTTAGAGCAGTGCAGTGGTGTTCGGGCAGTATAGGGGTCTTGCTGAGACTGGTGTTTCAGGGTTTACGGCAGTGCAGTGGTGTTCGGGCAGTGTAGGGGGTCCTGCTGTGGGTGGTGTTTCAGGGTTTAGGGCAGTGCAGTGGTGTTCGGGCAGTGTAGGGTGTCTTGCTGGGGCTGGTGTTTCAGGGTTTAGGGCACTAGTGTTTGGGCAGTGTACGGGGTCTTGCTTGGGATGATGTTTCAGGGTTTAGGGCAGTGCAGTGGTGTTCCGGTAGTGTAGGGGGTCGTGCTGGGGGTGGTGTTTCAGGGTTTAGGGTAGTGTAGGGGGTCGTACAGGGGCTAGTGTTTCAGGGTATAGGGCAGTGCAGTGGTGTTCGGGCAGTGTAGGGGGTCATGCTGGGGCTGGTGTTTCAGGGTTTAGGGCAGTGCGGTGGTGTTGGGTAGTGTAGGGGTCGTGTTGGGGCTGGTGGTTTAGGGCAGTGAAGTGGTGTTCGGGCAGTGTGGGGTGTCATGCTGGGAGTGGTGTTTCAGGGTTTAGGGCAGTGCAGTGGTGTTCTGGCAGTGTAGGGGGTCGTGCTGGGGGTGGTGTTTCAGGGTTTAGGGCAGTCTAGGGGGTCATGCAGGGGCTGGTGTTTCAGGGTTTAGGGCAGTGCAGTGGTGTTCAGGCAGTGCAGGGGGTCTTGCTGGGGCTAGTGTTTCAGAGTTTAGGGCGGTGCAGTGGTATTCAGGCAGTGTAGGGGTCGTGCTGGGGCTGGTGTTTCAGGGTTTAGGGCAGTAAAGTGGTGTCCGGGCAGTGTAGGGGGTCGTGCAGGGGCTGGTGTTTCAGGGTTTAGGGCAGAGCAGTGGTGTTCGGGGAGTGTAGGGGGTTGTGCAGGAGCTGGTGTTTTTGGGTTTAGGGCAGTGCAGTGGTGTTCGGGCAGTGTAGGGGGTCGTGCAGAGGCTGGTGTTTCAGGGTTTAGGGCAGTGAAGTGGTGTTCGGGCAGTGTAGGGGGTCGTGCTGGGGCTGGTGTTTCAGGGTTTAGGGCAGTGAAGTGGTGTTCGGGCAGTGTAGGGGGTCATGCTGGGGGTGGTGTTTCAGAGTTTAGGGCAGTTCAGTGGTGTTCCGGCAGTGTAGGGGGTCGTGCAGGTGCTGGTGTTTCAGGGTTCAGGGCAGTGCAGTTGTGTTCGGGCAGTGTAGGCAGTTGTGCTGGGGCTCGTGTTTCAGGGTTTAGGGCAGTTCAGTGGTGTTCGGGCAGTGCAGGGGGTCGTGCTGGGGCTGGTGTTTCAGGGTTTAGGGCAGTGCAGTGGTGTTCGGGCAGTGTAGGGGGTCATGCTGGGGCTGGTGTTTCAGGGTTTAGGGCAGTGCGGTGGTGTTCGGGCAGTGTAGGGGTCGTGTTGGGGCTGATGGTTTAGGGCAGTGCAGTGGAGTTCGGGCAGTGTAGGGGGTCGTGCTGGGAGTGGTGTTTCAGGGTTTAGGGCATTGCAGTGGTGTTCAGGCAGTGCAGGGGGTCGTGCTGGGGCTGGTGTTTCAGGGTTTAGGGCAGTGCAGTGGTGTTCAGGCAGTGTAGGGGTCGTGCTGGGGCTGGTGTTTCAGGGTTTAGGGCAGTGCAGTGGTGTCCAGGCAGTGTAGGGGGTCATGCAGGGGCTGGTGTTTCAGGGTTTAGGGCAGAGCAGTGGTGTTCGGGGAGTGTAGGGGGTCATGCAGGGGCTGGTGTTTCAGGATTTAGGGCAGTGCAGTGGTGTTCGGGCAGTGTAGGGGGTCGTGCAGGGGCTGGTGTTTCAGGGTTGAGGGCAGTGAAGTGGTGTTCAGGCAGTGTAGGGGGTCGTGCTGGGGCTGGTGTTTCAGGGTTTAGGGAAGTGCAGTGGTGTTTGGTCAGTGTAGGTGGTCTTGCTGGGGCTGGTGTTTCAGGGTTTAGGGCAGTGCAGTGGTGTTCGGGCAGTGTAGGGGGTCGTGCTGGGGGTGGTGTTTTAGGGTTTAGGGCAGTAGTGTTCGGGCAGTGTACGGGGTCTTGCTTGGGATGATGTTTCAGGCTTTAGAGCAGTGCAGTAGTTTTCGGGCAGTGTAGGTGCTGATGCTGGGGGTGATGTTTCAGGATTTAGGGCAGTGGTGCTCGGGCAGTGTAGGGGTCGTGCTCGAGGTGATGAATCAGGGTTTAGGGCAGTGCAGTGGTGTTCGGGCAGTGTAGGGGGTCGTGCTGGGAGTGGTGTTTCAGGGTTTAGCGCAGTGCAGTGGTGTTCGGGAAGTGTAGGGGTCGTGCAGGGGCTGATGATTCAGGCTTTAGGGCAGTGCAGTGGTGTTCGGGCAGTGTAGGGGGTCTTGCTGGAGCTTGTGTTTTAGGATTTAGGTCTGTGCAGTGGTGTTCGAGCAGTGTAGGGGGTCTTGCTGGGGCTGATGTTTTAGGGTTTAGGGCAGTGCAGTGGGGTTCGGGCAGTATAGGGGCTTGTGCTGGGGGTGGTGTTTCAGGGTTTAGGCAGTGCAGTGGTGTTCGGGCAGTGTAGGGGGTGGTGCTGGGGCTGGTGTTTCAGGGATTAGGCCAGTGCAGTAGTGTTCGGGCAGTGTAGGTGGATGTGCTGGGGGTGGTGTTTCAGGGTTTAGGGCAGTATAGTGGTGTTAGGGTAGTGTAGGGGGTTGTGCTGGGGCTGGTGTTTCAGGGTTTAGGGCAGTGCAGTGGTGTTCGGGCAGTGTAGGGGGTCGTGCTGGGGCTGGTGTTTCAGGGTTAGGGGCAGTGCATTGGTGTTCGGGCAGTGTAGGGGTCGTGCTGGGGCTGGTGTTTCAGGGTTTAGGGCAGTGCAGTGGTGTTCGGGCAGTGTAGGGGGTCATGCAGGGGCTGGTGTTTCAGGGTTTAGGGCAGTGCAGTGGTGTTCGGGCAGTGTAGGGGGTTGTGCTGGGGGTGGTGTTTCAGGGTTTAGGGCAGTCTAGGGGGGCGTGCATGGGCTGGTGTTTTAGGGTTTAGGGCAGTGCAGTGGTGTTCGGGCAGTGTAGGGGTTCGTGCTGTGGGTGGTGTTTCAGGGATTAGGGCAGTGCAGTGGTGTTCGGGCAGTGTGGAGGGTCGTGCAGGGGTGGTGTTTCAGGGTTTACGGCAGTGGTGTTCGGGCAGTGTAGCGGGTCGTGCTGGGGGTGGTTTCAGGGTTTAGGGTAGTGCAGTGGTGTTCCGGCAGTGTAGGGGGTCGTGCTGGGGGTGGTGTTTCAGGGTTTAGGGCAGTCTAGGGGGTCGTGCAGGGGCTGGTGTTTCAGGGTTTAGGGCAGTGCAGTGGTGTTCAGGCAGTGCAGGGGGTCGTGCTGGGGCTAGTGTTTCAGGGTTAAGGGCAGTGCAGTGGTATTCAGGCAGTGTAGGGGTCGTGCTGGGGCTGGTGTTTCAGGGTTTAGGGCAGTGCAGTGGTGTCCGGGCAGTGTAGGGGGTCGTGCAGGGGCTGGTGTTTCAGGGTTTAGGGCAGTCTAGGGGGTCGTGCAGGGGCTGGTGTTTCAGGGTTTAGGGCAGTGCAGTTGTGTTCAGGCAGTGCAGGGGGTCGTGCTGGGGCTAGTGTTTCAGGGTTTAGGGCAGTGCAGTGGTATTCAGGCAGTGTAGGGGTCGTGCTGGGGCTGGTGTTTCAGGGTTTAGGGCAGTGAAGTGGTGGTTGGGCAGTGTAGGGGGTCATGCAGGGGGTGGTGTTTCAGAGTTTAGGGCAGTGCAGTGATGTTCCGGCAGTGTAGGGGGTTGTGCTGGGGGTGGTGTTTCAGGGTTTAGGGCAATCTAGGGGGCCGTGCAGGGGCTGGTGTTTCAGGGTTTAGGGCAATGCAGTGGTGTTCGGGCAGTGTAGGGAGTCGTGCTGGGGCTCGTGTTTCAGGGTTTAGGGCAGTGCAGTGGTGTTCGGCCAGTGCAGGGGGTCGTGCTGGGGCTGGTGTTTCAGGGTTTAGGGCAGTGCAGTGGTGTTCGGGCAGTGTAGGGGGTCGTGCAGGGGCTGGTGTTTCTGGTTTTAGGGCTGTGCAGTGGTGTTCGGGCAGTGTAGGGGGTCATGCAGGGGCTGGTGTTTCAGGGTTTAGGGCAGTGCAGTGGTGTTCGGGCCGTGTAGGGGGTCTTGCTGGGGCTGGTGATTCAGAGTTTGGTCAGTGTAGTGGTGTTCGGGCAGTGTAGGGGGTCATGCTGGGGCTGGTGTTTCAGGGTTGAGGGCAGTGCAGTGGTGTTCGGGCAGTGTAGGGGGTCGTGCAGGGGCTGGTGTTTCAGGGTTTAGGGCAGTGAAGTGGTGTTCGGGCAGTGTAGGGAGTCATGCTGGGGGTGGTGTTTCAGAGTTTAGGGCAGTGCAGTGATGTTCCGGCAGTGTAGGGGGTCGTGCTGGGGGTGTTGTTTCAGGGTTTAGGGCAGTCTAGGGGGCCGTGCAGGGGCTGGTGTTTCAGGGATTAGGGCAATGCAGTGGTGTTCGGGCAGTGTAGGGAGTCGTGCTGGGGCTCGTGTTTCAGGGTTTAGGGCAGTGCAGGGGGTCTTGCTGGGGCTGGTGTTTCAGGGTTTAGGGCAGTGCAGTGGTGTTCGGGCAGTGTAGGGGGTTGTGCAGGGGCTGGTGTTTCTGGTTTTAGGGCAGTGCAGTGGTGTTTGGGCAGTGTAGGGGATCGTGCAGGGGCTGGTGTTTCAGGGTTTAGGGCAGTGCAGTGGTGTTCGGGCCGTGTAGGGGGTCTTGCTGGGGCTGGTGATTCAGGGTTTGGGGCGGTGTAGTGGTGTTCGGGCAGTGTAGGGGGTCGTGCTGGGGCTGGTGTTTCAGGGTTTAGGGCAGTGCAGTGGTGTTCGGGCAGTGTAGGGGGTCGTGCAGGGGCTGGTGTTTCAGGTTTTCGGGCAGTGCAGTGGTGTTTGGGCAGTGTAGGGGGTCGTGCAGGGGCTGGTGTTTCAGGGTTTAGGGCAGTGCAGTGGTGTTCGGGCAGTGTAGGGGGTCGTGCTGGGGCTGGTGTTTCAGGGATTAGGGAAGTGCAGTGGTGTTCGGGCAGTGTAGGGGGTCTTGCTGGGGCTGGTGTTTCAGGGTTTAGGGCAGTAGTGTTCGGGCAGTGTATGGGGTCTTGCTTGAGATGATGTTTCAGGGTTTAGGGCAGTGCAGTGGTGTTCCGGCAGTATAGGGGGTTGTGCTGGGGGTAGTGTTTCAGGGTTTAGGGCAGTCTAGGGGGTCGTGCAGGGGCTGGTGTTTCAGGGTTTAGGGCATTGCAGTGGTGTTCAGGCAGTGCAGGGGGTCGTGCTGGGGCTGGTGTTTCAGGGTTTAGGGCAGTGCAGTGGTGTTCGGGCAGTGTAGGGGTCGTGCTGGGGCTGGTGTTTCAGGGTTTAGGGCAGTGCAGTGGTGTCCAGGCAGTGTAGGGGGTCATGCAGGGGCTGGTGTTTCAGGGTTTAGGGCAGAGCAGTGGTGTTCGGGGAGTGTAGGGGGTCATGCAGGGGCTGGTGTTTCAGGATTTAGGGCAGTGCAGTGGTGTTCGGGCAGTGTAGGGGGTCGTGCAGGGGCTGGTGTATCAGGGTTGAGGGCAGTGCAGTGGTGTTCGGGCAGTGTAGGGGGTCGTGCTGGGGCTGGTGTTTCAGGGTTAGGGGCAGTGCATTGGTGTTCGGGCAGTGTAGGGGTCGTGCTGGGGCTGGTGTTTCAGGGTTTAGGGCAGTGCAGTGGTGTTCGGGCAGTGTAGGGGGTCATGCAGGGGCTGGTGTTTCAGGGTTTAGGGCAGTGCAGTGGTGTTCGGGCAGTGTAGGGGGTTGTGCTGGGGGTGGTGTTTCAGGGTTTAGGGCAGTCTAGGGGGGCGTGCATGGGCTGGTGTTTCAGGGTTTAGGGCAGTGCAGTGGTGTTCGGGCAGTGTAGGGGTTCGTGCTGTGGGTGGTGTTTCAGGGATTAGGGCAGTGCAGTGGTGTTCGGGCAGTGTAGAGGGTGGTGCAGGGGTGGTGTTTCAGGGTTTAGGGCAGTGGTGTTCGGGCAGTGTAGGGGGTCGTGCTGGGGGTGGTGTTTCATGGTTTAGGGTGGTGCAGTGGTGTTCCGGCAGTGTAGGGGGTCGTGCTGGGGGTGGTGTTTCAGGGTTTAGGGCAGTCTAGGGGGTAGTGCAGGGGCTGGTGTTTCAGGGTTTAGGGCAGTGCAGTGGTGTTCAGGCAGTGCAGGGGGTCGTGCTGGGGCTAGTGTTTCAGGGTTTAGGGCAGTGCAGTGGTATTCAGGCAGTGTATGGGTCGTGCTGGGGCTGGTGTTTCAGGGTTTAGGGCAGTGCAGTGGTTTCCGGGCAGTGTAGGGGGTCGTGCAGGGGCTGGTGTTTCAGGGTTTAGGGCAGAGCAGTGGTGTTCGGGGAGTGTAGGGGGTTGTGAAGGAGCTGATGTTTCAGGGTTTAGGGCAGTGCAGTGGTGTTCGGGCAGTGTAGGGGGTCGTGCAGAGGCTGGTGTTTCAGGGTTTAGGGCAGTGAAGTGGTGTTCGGGCAGTGTAGGGGGTCGTGCTGGGGCTGGTGTTTCAGGGTTTAGGGCAGTGAAGTGGTGTTCGGGCAGTGTAGGGGGTCATGCTGGGGGTGGTGTATCAGGGTTTAGAGCAGTGCAGTGGTGTTCGGGCAGTATAGGGGTCTTGCTGAGACTGGTGTTTCAGGGTTTACGGCAGTGCAGTGGTGTTCGGGCAGTGTAGGGGGTCCTGCTGTGGGTGGTGTTTCAGGGTTTAGGGCAGTGCAGTGGTGTTCGGGCAGTGTAGGGTGTCTTGCTGGGGCTGGTGTTTCAGGGTTTAGGGCACTAGTGTTTGGGCAGTGTACGGGGTCTTGCTTGGGATGATGTTTCAGGGTTTAGGGCAGTGCAGTGGTGTTCCGGTAGTGTAGGGGGTCGTGCTGGGGGTGGTGTTTCAGGGTTTAAGGTAGTGTAGGGGGTCGTACAGGGGCTAGTGTTTCAGGGTATAGGGCAGTGCAGTGGTGTTCGGGCAGTGTAGGGGGTCATGCTGGGGCTGGTGTTTCAGGGTTTAGGGCAGTGCGGTGGTGTTGGGTAGTGTAGGGGTCGTGTTGGGGCTGGTGGTTTAGGGCAGTGTAGTGGTGTTCGGGCAGTGTGGGGTGTCATGCTGGGAGTGGTGTTTCAGGGTTTAGGGCAGTGCAGTGGTGTTCTGGCAGTGTAGGGGGTCGTGCTGGGGGTGGTGTTTCAGGGTTTAGGGCAGTCTAGGGGGTCGTGCAGGGGCTGGTGTTTCAGGGTTTAGGGCAGTGCAGTGGTGTTCAGGCAGTGCAGGGGGTCTTGCTGGGGCTAGTGTTTCAGAGTTTAGGGCGGTGCAGTGGTATTCAGGCAGTGTAGGGGTCGTGCTGGGGCTGGTGTTTCAGGGTTTAGGGCAGTAAAGTGGTGTCCGGGCAGTGTAGGGGGTCGTGCAGGGGCTGGTGTTTCAGGGTTTAGGGCAGAGCAGTGGTGTTCGGGGAGTGTAGGGGGTTGTGCAGGAGCTGGTGTTTTTGGGTTTAGGGCAGTGCAGTGGTGTTCGGGCAGTGTAGGGGGTCGTGCAGAGGCTGGTGTTTCAGGGTTTAGGGCAGTGAAGTGGTGTTTGGGCAGTGTAGGGGGTCGTGCTGGGGCTGGTGTTTCAGGGTTTAGGGCAGTGAAGTGGTGTTCGGGCAGTGTAGGGGGTCATGCTGGGGGTGGTGTTTCAGAGTTTAGGGCAGTTCAGTGGTGTTCCGGCAGTGTAGGGGGTCGTGCTGGGGGTAGTGTTTCAGGGTTTAGGGCAGTCTAGGGGGCCGTGCAGGGGCTGGTGTTTCAGGGTTCAGGGCAGTGCAGTTGTGTTCGGGCAGTGTAGGCAGTTGTGCTGGGGCTCGTGTTTCAGGGTTTAGGGCAGTTCAGTGGTGTTCGGGCAGTGCAGGGGGTCGTGCTGGGGCTGGTGTTTCAGGGTTTAGGGCAGTGCAGTGGTGTTCGGGCAGTGTAGGGGGTCATGCTGGGGCTGGTGTTTCAGGGTTTAGGGCAGTGCGGTGGTGTTCGGGCAGTGTAGGGGTCGTGTTGGGGCTGGTGGTTTAGGGCAGTGCAGTGGAGTTCGGGCAGTGTAGGGGGTCGTGCTGGGAGTGGTGTTTCAGGGTTTAGGGCATTGCAGTGGTGTTCAGGCAGTGCAGGGGGTCGTGCTGGGGCTGGTGTTTCAGGGTTTAGGGCAGTGCAGGGGTGTTCGGGCAGTGTAGGGGTCGTGCTGGGGCTGGTGTTTCAGGGTTTAGGGCAGTGCAGTGGTGTCCAGGCAGTGTAGGGGGTCATGCAGGGGCTGGTGTTTCAGGGTTTAGGGCAGAGCAGTGGTGTTCGGGGAGTGTAGGGGGTCATGCAGGGGCTGGTGTTTCAGGATTTAGGGCAGTGCAGTGGTGTTCGGGCAGTGTAGGGGGTCGTGCAGGGGCTGGTGTTTCAGGGTTGAGGGCAGTGAAGTGGTGTTCAGGCAGTGTAGGGGGTCGTGCTGGGGCTGGTGTTTCAGGGTTTAGGGAAGTGCAGTGGTGTTTGGTTAGTGTAGGTGGTCTTGCTGGGGCTGGTGTTTCAGGGTTTAGGGCAGTGCAGTGGTGTTCGGGCAGTGTAGGGGGTCGTGCTGGGGGTGGTGTTTTAGGGTTTAGGGCAGTAGTGTTCGGGCAGTGTACGGGGTCTTGCTTGGGATGATGTTTCAGGCTTTAGAGCAGTGCAGTAGTTTTCGGGCAGTGTAGGTGCTGATGCTGGGGGTGATGTTTCAGGATTTAGGGCAGTGGTGCTCGGGCAGTGTAGGGGTCGTGCTCGAGGTGATGAATCAGGGTTTAGGGCAGTGCAGTGGTGTTCGGGCAGTGTAGGGGGTCGTGCTGGGAGTGGTGTTTCAGGGTTTAGCGCAGTGCAGTGGTGTTCGGGAAGTGTAGGGGTCGTGCAGGGGCTGATGATTCAGGCTTTAGGGCAGTGCAGTGGTGTTCGGGCAGTGTAGGGGGTCTTGCTGGAGCTTGTGTTTTAGGATTTAGGTCTGTGCAGTGGTGTTCGAGCAGTGTAGGGGGTCTTGCTGGGGCTGATGTTTTAGGGTTTAGGGCAGTGCAGTGGGGTTCGGGCAGTATAGGGGCTTGTGCTGGGGGTGGTGTTTCAGGGTTTAGGCAGTGCAGTGGTGTTCGGGCAGTGTAGGGGGTGGTGCTGGGGCTGGTGTTTCAGGGATTAGGGCAGTGCAGTAGTGTTCGGGCAGTGTAGGTGGATGTGCTGGGGGTGGTGTTTCAGGGTTTAGGGCAGTATAGTGGTGTTAGGGTAGTGTAGGGGGTTGTGCTGGGGCTGGTGTTTCAGGGTTTAGGGCAGTGCAGTGGTGTTCGGGCAGTGTAGGGGGTCGTGCTGGGGCTGGTGTTTCAGGTTTAGGGGCAGTGCATTGGTGTTCGGGCAGTGTAGGGGTCGTGCTGGGGCTGGTGTTTCAGGGTTTAGGGCAGTGCAGTGGTGTTCGGGCAGTGTAGGGGGTCATGCAGGGGCTGGTGTTTCAGGGTTTAGGGCAGTGCAGTGGTGTTCGGGCAGTGTAGGGGGTTGTGCTGGGGGTGGTGTTTCAGGGTTTAGGGCAGTCTAGGGGGGCGTGCATGGGCTGGTGTTTTAGGGTTTAGGGCAGTGCAGTGGTGTTCGGGCAGTGTAGGGGTTCGTGCTGTGGGTGGTGTTTCAGGGATTAGGGCAGTGCAGTGGTGTTCGGGCAGTGTGGAGGGTCGTGCAGGGGTGGTGTTTCAGGGTTTACGGCAGTGGTGTTCGGGCAGTGTAGGGGGTCGTGCTGGGGGTGGTTTCAGGGTTTAGGGTAGTGCAGTGGTGTTCCGGCAGTGTAGGGGGTCGTGCTGGGGGTGGTGTTTCAGGGTTTAGGGCAGTCTAGGGGGTCGTGCAGGGGCTGGTGTTTCAGGGTTTAGGGCAGTGCAGTGGTGTTCAGGCAGTGCAGGGGGTCGTGCTGGGGCTAGTGTTTCAGGGTTAAGGGCAGTGCAGTGGTATTCAGGCAGTGTAGGGGTCGTGCTGGGGCTGGTGTTTCAGGGTTTAGGGCAGTGCAGTGGTGTCCGGGCAGTGTAGGGGGTCGTGCAGGGGCTGGTGTTTCAGGGTTTAGGGCAGTCTAGGGGGTCGTGCAGGGGCTGGTGTTTCAGGGTTTAGGGCAGTGCAGTTGTGTTCAGGCAGTGCAGGGGGTCGTGCTGGGGCTAGTGTTTCAGGGTTTAGGGCAGTGCAGTGGTATTCAGGCAGTGTAGGGGTCGTGCTGGGGCTGGTGTTTCAGGGTTTAGGGCAGTGAAGTGGTGGTTGGGCAGTGTAGGGGGTCATGCAGGGGGTGGTGTTTCAGAGTTTAGGGCAGTGCAGTGATGTTCCGGCAGTGTAGGGGGTTGTGCTGGGGGTGGTGTTTCAGGGTTTAGGGCAGTCTAGGGGGCCGTGCAGGGGCTGGTGTTTCAGGGTTTAGGGCAATGCAGTGGTGTTCGGGCAGTGTAGGGAGTCGTGCTGGGGCTCGTGTTTCAGGGTTTAGGGCAGTGCAGTGGTGTTCGGGCAGTGCAGGGGGTCGTGCTGGGGCTGGTGTTTCAGGGTTTAGGGCAGTGCAGTGGTGTTCGGGCAGTGTAGGGGGTCGTGCAGGGGCTGGTGTTTCTGGTTTTAGGGCTGTGCAGTGGTGTTCGGGCAGTGTAGGGGGTCATGCAGGGGCTGGTGTTTCAGGGTTTAGGGCAGTGCAGTGGTGTTCGGGCCGTGTAGGGGGTCTTGCTGGGGCTGGTGATTCAGAGTTTGGGGCAGTGTAGTGGTGTTCGGGCAGTGTAGGGGGTAATGCTGGGGCTGGTGTTTCAGGGTTTAGGGCAGTGCAGTGGTGTTCGGGCAGTGTAGGGGGTCGTGCAGGGGCTGGTGTTTCAGGGTTTAGGGCAGTGAAGTGGTGTTCGGGCAGTGTAGGGAGTCATGCTGGGGGTGGTGTTTCAGAGTTTAGGGCAGTGCAGTGATGTTCCGGCAGTGTAGGGGGTCGTGCTGGGGGTGTTGTTTCAGGGTTTAGGGCAGTCTAGGGGGCCGTGCAGGGGCTGGTGTTTCAGGGATTAGGGCAATGCAGTGGTGTTCGGGCAGTGTAGGGAGTCGTGCTGGGGCTCGTGTTTCAGGGTTTAGGGCAGTGCAGGGGGTCTTGCTGGGGCTGGTGTTTCAGGGTTTAGGGCAGTGCAGTGGTGTTCGGGCAGTGTAGGGGGTTGTGCAGGGGCGGTGTTTCTGGTTTTAGGGCAGTGCAGTGGTGTTTGGGCAGTGTAGGGGGTCGTGCAGGGGCTGGTGTTTCAGGGTTTAGGGCAGTGCAGTGGTGTTCGGGCCGTGTAGGGGGTCTTGCTGGGGCTGGTGATTCAGGGTTTGGGGCGGTGTAGTGGTGTTCGGGCAGTGTAGGGGGTCGTGCTGGGGCTGGTGTTTCAGGGTTTAGGGCAGTGCAGTGGTGTTCAGGCAGTGTAGGGGGTCGTGCAGGGGCTGGTGTTTCAGGTTTTCGGGCAGTGCAGTGGTGTTTGGGCAGTGTAGGGGGTCATGCAGGGGCTGGTGTTTCAGGGTTTAGGGCAGTGCAGTGGTGTTCGGGCAGTGTAGGGGGTCGTGCTGGGGCTGGTGTTTCAGGGATTAGGGAAGTGCAGTGGTGTTCGGGCAGTGTAGGGGGTCTTGCTGGGGCTGGTGTTTCAGGGTTTAGGGCAGTAGTGTTCGGGCAGTGTATGGGGTCTTGCTTGAGATGATGTTTCAGGGTTTAGGGCAGTGCAGTGGTGTTCCGGCAGTATAGGGGGTTGTGCTGGGGGTAGTGTTTCAGGGTTTAGGGCAGTCTAGGGGGTCGTGCAGGGGCTGGTGTTTCAGGGTTTAGGGCATTGCAGTGGTGTTCAGGCAGTGCAGGGGGTCGTGCTGGGGCTGGTGTTTCAGGGTTTAGGGCAGTGCAGTGGTGTTCGGGCAGTGTAGGGGTCGTGCTGGGGCTGGTGTTTCAGGATTTAGGGCAGTGCAGTGGTGTCCAGGCAGTGTAGGGGGTCATGCAGGGGCTGGTGTTTCAGGGTTTAGGGCAGAGCAGTGGTGTTCGGGGAGTGTAGGGGGTCATGCAGGGGCTGGTGTTTCAGGATTTAGGGCAGTGCAGTGGTGTTCGGGCAGTGTAGGGGGTCGTGCAGGGGCTGGTGTTTCAGGGTTGAGGGCAGTGAAGTGGTGTTCAGGCAGTGTAGGGGGTCGTGCTGGGGCTGGTGTTTCAGGGTTTAGGGAAGTGCAGTGGTGTTTGGTCAGTGTAGGTGGTCTTGCTGGGGCTGGTGTTTCAGGGTTTAGGGCAGTGCAGTGGTGTTCGGGCAGTGTAGGGGGTCGTGCTGGGGGTGGTGTTTTAGGGTTTAGGGCAGTAGTGTTCGGGCAGTGTACGGGGTCTTGCTTGGGATGATGTTTCAGGCTTTAGAGCAGTGCAGTAGTTTTCGGGCAGTGTAGGTGCTGATGCTGGGGGTGATGTTTCAGGATTTAGGGCAGTGGTGCTCGGGCAGTGTAGGGGTCGTGCTCGAGGTGATGAATCAGGGTTTAGGGCAGTGCAGTGGTGTTCGGGCAGTGTAGGGGGTCGTGCTGGGAGTGGTGTTTCAGGGTTTAGCGCAGTGCAGTGGTGTTCGGGAAGTGTAGGGGTCGTGCAGGGGCTGATGATTCAGGCTTTAGGGCAGTGCAGTGGTGTTCGGGCAGTGTAGGGGGTCTTGCTGGAGCTTGTGTTTTAGGATTTAGGTCTGTGCAGTGGTGTTCGAGCAGTGTAGGGGGTCTTGCTGGGGCTGATGTTTTAGGGTTTAGGGCAGTGCAGTGGGGTTCGGGCAGTATAGGGGCTTGTGCTGGGGGTGGTGTTTCAGGGTTTAGGCAGTGCAGTGGTGTTCGGGCAGTGTAGGGGGTGGTGCTGGGGCTGGTGTTTCAGGGATTAGGGCAGTGCAGTAGTGTTCGGGCAGTGTAGGTGGATGTGCTGGGGGTGGTGTTTCAGGGTTTAGGGCAGTATAGTGGTGTTAGGGTAGTGTAGGGGGTTGTGCTGGGGCTGGTGTTTCAGGGTTTAGGGCAGTGCAGTGGTGTTCGGGCAGTGTATGGGTCGTGCTGGGGCTGGTGTTTCAGGGTTAGGGGCAGTGCATTGGTGTTCGGGCAGTGTAGGGGTCGTGCTGGGGCTGGTGTTTCAGGGTTTAGGGCAGTGCAGTGGTGTTCGGGCAGTGTAGGGGGTCATGCAGGGGCTGGTGTTTCAGGGTTTAGGGCAGTGCAGTGGTGTTCGGGCAGTGTAGGGGGTTGTGCTGGGGGTGGTGTTTCAGGGTTTAGGGCAGTCTAGGGGGGCGTGCATGGGCTGGTGTTTCAGGGTTTAGGGCAGTGCAGTGGTGTTCGGGCAGTGTAGGGGTTCGTGCTGTGGGTGGTGTTTCAGGGATTAGGGCAGTGCAGTGGTGTTTGGGCAGTGTAGAGGGTGGTGCAGGGGTGGTGTTTCAGGGTTTAGGGCAGTGGTGTTCGGGCAGTGTAGGGGGTCGTGCTGGGGGTGGTGTTTCATGGTTTAGGGTGGTGCAGTGGTGTTCCGGCAGTGTAGGGGGTCGTGCTGGGGGTGGTGTTTCAGGGTTTAGGGCAGTCTAGGGGGTAGTGCAGGGGCTGGTGTTTCAGGGTTTAGGGCAGTGCAGTGGTGTTCAGGCAGTGCAGGGGGTCGTGCTGGGGCTAGTGTTTCAGGGTTTAGGGCAGTGCAGTGGTATTTAGGCAGTGTAGGGGTCGTGCTGGGGCTGGTGTTTCAGGGTTTAGGGCAGTGCAGTGGTTTCCGGGCAGTGTAGGGGGTCGTGCAGGGGCTGGTGTTTCAGGGTTTAGGGCAGAGCAGTGGTGTTCGGGGAGTGTAGGGGGTTGTGAAGGAGCTGATGTTTCAGGGTTTAGGGCAGTGCAGTGGTGTTCGGGCAGTGTAGGGGGTCGTGCAGAGGCTGGTGTTTCAGGGTTTAGGGCAGTGAAGTGGTGTTCGGGCAGTGTAGGGGGTCGTGCTGGGGCTGGTGTTTCAGGGTTTAGGGCAGTGAAGTGGTGTTCGGGCAGTGTAGGGGGTCATGCTGGGGGTGGTGTATCAGGGTTTAGAGCAGTGCAGTGGTGTTCGGGCAGTATAGGGGTCTTGCTGAGACTGGTGTTTCAGGGTTTACGGCAGTGCAGTGGTGTTCGGGCAGTGTAGGGGGTCCTGCTGTGGGTGGTGTTTCAGGGTTTAGGGCAGTGCAGTGGTGTTCGGGCAGTGTAGGGTGTCTTGCTGGGGCTGGTGTTTCAGGGTTTAGGGCACTAGTGTTTGGGCAGTGTACGGGGTCTTGCTTGGGATGATGTTTCAGGGTTTAGGGCAGTGCAGTGGTGTTCTGGTAGTGTAGGGGGTCGTGCTGGGGGTGGTGTTTCAGGGTTTAGGGTAGTGTAGGGGGTCATACAGGGGCTAGTGTTTCAGGGTATAGGGCAGTGCAGTGGTGTTCGGGCAGTGTAGGGGGTCATGCTGGGGCTGGTGTTTCAGGGTTTAGGGCAGTGCGGTGGTGTTGGGTAGTGTAGGGGTCGTGTTGGGGCTGGTGGTTTAGGGCAGTGTAGTGGTGTTCGGGCAGTGTGGGGTGTCATGCTGGGAGTGGTGTTTCAGGGTTTAGGGCAGTGCAGTGGTGTTCTGGCAGTGTAGGGGGTCGTGCTGGGGGTGGTGTTTCAGGGTTTAGGGCAGTCTAGGGGGTCGTGCAGGGGCTGGTGTTTCAGGGTTTAGGGCAGTGCAGTGGTGTTCAGGCAGTGCAGGGGGTCTTGCTGGGGCTAGTGTTTCAGAGTTTAGGGCGGTGCAGTGGTATTCAGGCAGTGTAGGGGTCGAACTGGGGCTGGTGTTTCAGGGTTTAGGGCAGTAAAGTGGTGTCCGGGCAGTGTAGGGGGTCGTGCAGGGGCTGGTGTTTCAGGGTTTAGGGCAGAGCAGTGGTGTTCGGGGAGTGTAGGGGGTTGTGCAGGAGCTGGTGTTTTTGGGTTTAGGGCAGTGCAGTGGTGTTCGGGCAGTGTAGGGGGTCGTGCAGAGGCTGGTGTTTCAGGGTTTAGGGCAGTGAAGTGGTGTTCGGGCAGTGTAGGGGGTCGTGCTGGGGCTGGTGTTTCAGGGTTTAGGGCAGTGAAGTGGTGTTCGGGCAGTGTAGGGGGTCATGCTGGGGGTGGTGTTTCAGAGTTTAGGGCAGTTCAGTGGTGTTCCGGCAGTGTAGGGGGTCGTGCTGGGGGTAGTGTTTCAGGGTTTAGGGCAGTCTAGGGGGCCGTGCAGGGGCTGGTGTTTCAGGGCAGTGCAGTTGTGTTCGGGCAGTGTAGGCAGTTGTGCTGGGGCTCGTGTTTCAGGGTTTAGGGCAGTTCAGTGGTGTTCGGGCAGTGCAGGGGGTCGTGCTGGGGCTGGTGTTTCAGGGTTTAGGGCAGTGCAGTGGTGTTCGGGCAGTGAAGGGGGTCGTGCAGGGGCTGGTGTTTCAGGGTTTAGGGCAGTGAAGTGGTGTTCGGGCAGTGTAGGGGGTCTTGCTGGGGCTGGTGTTTCAGGGTTTAGGGCAGTGAAGTGGTGTTCGTGCAGTGTAGGGGGTCATGCTGGGGGTGGTGTTTCAGAGTTTAGGGCAGTTCAGTGGTGTTCCGGCAGTGTAGGGGGTCGTGCTGGGGGTGGTGTTTCAGGGTTTAGGGCAGTCTAGGGGGCCATGCAGGGGCTGGTGTTTCAGGGTTCAGGGCAGTGCAGTTGTGTTCGGGCAGTGTAGGGAGTTGTGCTGGGGCTCGTGTATCAGGGTTTAGGGTAGTTCAGTGGTGTTCGGGCAGTGCAGGGGGTCGTGCTGCGGCTGGTGTTTCAGGGTTTAGGGCAGTGCAGTGGTGTTCGGGCAGTGTAGGGGGTCGTGCTGGGGCTGGTGTTTCAGGGTTTAGGGCAGTGAAGTGGTGTTCGGGCAGTGTAGGGGGTCATGCTGGGGGTGGTGTATTAGGGTTTAGAGCAGTGCAGTGGTGTTCGGGCAGTATAGGGGTCTTGCTGAGACTGGTGTTTCAGGGTTTACGGCAGTGCAGTGGTGTTCGGGCAGTATAGGGGGTCCTGCTGTGGGTGGTGTTTCAGGGTTTAGGGCAGTGCAGTGGTGTTCGGGCAGTGTAGGGTGTCTTGCTGGGGCTGGTGTTTCAGGGTTTAGGGCACTAGTGTTTGGGCAGTGTACGGGGTCTTGCTTGGGATGATGTTTCAGGGTTTAGGGCAGTGCAGTGGTGTTCCGGTAGTGTAGGGGGTTGTGCTGGGGGTGGTGTTTCAGGGTTTAGGGTAGTGTAGGGGGTCGTACAGGGGCTAGTGGTTCAGGGTATAGGGAAGTGCAGTGGTGTTCGGGCAGTGTAGGGGGTCATGCTGGGGCTGGTGTTTCAGGGTTTAGGGCAGTGCGGTGGTGTTGGGTAGTGTAGGGGTCGTGTTGGGGCTGGTGGTTTAGGGCAGTGCAGTGGTGTTCGGGCAGTGTGGGGTGTCGTGCTGGGAGTGGTGTTTCAGGGTTTAGGGCAGTGCAGTGGTGTTCTGGCAGTGTAGGGGGTCGTGCTCGGGGTGGTGATTCAGGGTTTAGGGTAGAGTAGGGGGTCGTACAGGGGCTGGTGTTTCAGGGTATAGGGCAGTGCGGTGGTGTTCGGGCAGTGTAGGGGGTCATGCTGGGGCTGGTGTTTCAGGGTTTAGGGCAGTGCGGTGGTGTTCGGGCAGTGTAGGGGTCGTGTTGGGGCTGGTGGTTTAGGGCAGTGCAGTGGAGTTCGGGCAGTGTAGGGGGTCATGCTGGGAGTGGTGTTTCAGGGTTTAGGGCAGTGCAGTGGTTTCCGGCAGTATAGGGGGTTGTGCTGGGGGTAGTGTTTCAGGGTTTAGGGCAGTCTAGGGGGTCGTGCAGGGGCTGGTGTTTCGGGGTTTAGGGCAGAGCAGTGGTGTTCGAGGAGTGTAGGGGGTCGTGCAGGGGCTGGTGTTTCAGGATTTAGGGCAGTGCAGTGGTGTTCAGGCAGTGTAGGGGGTCGTGCAGGGGCTGGTGTTTCAGGGTTGAGGGCAGTGAAGTGGTGTTCAGGCAGTGTAGCGGGTCGTGCTGGGGCTGGTGTTTCAGGCTTTAGGGAAGTGCAGTGGTGTTTGGTCAGTGTAGGTGGTCTTGCTGGGGCTGGTGTTTCAGGGTTTAGGGCAGTGCAGTGGTGTTCGGGCAGTGTAGGGGGTCGTGCTGGGGGTGGTGTTTCAGGGTTTAGGGCAGTAGTGTTCGGGCAGTGTACGGGGTCTTGCTTGGAATGATGTTTCAGGCTTTAGGGCAGTGCAGTAGTTTTTGGGCAGTGTAGGTGCTGATGCTGGAGGTGATGTTTCAGGGTTTAGGGCAGTGGTGTTCGGGCAGTGTAGGGGTCGTGCTCGGGGTGATGAATCAGGGTTTAGGGCAGTGCAGTGGTTTTCGGGCAGTGTAGGGGGTCGTGCTGGGAGTGGTGTTTCAGGGTTTAGCGCAGTGCAGTGGTGTTCGGGAAGTATAGGGGTCGTGCAGGGGCTGATGATTCAGGGTTTAGGGCAGTGCAGTGGTGTTCGGGCAGTGTAGGGGGTCTTGCTGGGGCTTGTGTTTTAGGGTTTAGGTCTGTGCAGTGGTGTTTGGGCAGTGTAGGGGGTCTTGCTGGGGCTGATGTTTTAGGGTTTAGGGCAGTGCAGTGGGGTTCGGGCAGTGTAGGGGCTTTTGCTGGGGGTGGTGTTTCAGGGTTTAGGCAGTGCAGTGGTGTTCGGGCAGTGTAGGGGGTCGTGCTGGGGCTCGTGTTTCAGGGTTTAGGGCAGTGCAGTAGTGTTCGGGCAGTGTAGGCGGATGTGCTGGGGGTGGTGTTTCAGGGTTTAGGGCAGTATAGTGGTGTTAGGGCAGTGTAGGGGGTTGTGCTGGGGCTGGTGTTTCAGGGTTTAGGGCAGTGCAGTGGTGTTCGGGCAGTGTATGGGGTCGTGCTGGGGCTGGTGTTTCAGGGTTAGGGGCAGTGCATTGGTGTTCGGGCAGTGTATGGGTCGTGCTGGGGCTGGTGTTTCAGGATTTAGGGCAGTGCAGTGGTGTTCGGGCAGTGTAGGGGGTCATGCAGGGGCTGGTGTTTCAGGGTTTAGGGCAGTGCAGTGGTGTTCGGGCAGTGTAGGGGGTCGTGCAGGGGCTGGTGTTTCAGAGTTTAAGGCAGTGCAGTGGTGTTCGGGCAGTGTAGGGGGTCTTCCAGGGGCTGGTGTTTCCGGGTTTAGGACAGTGCAGTGG